>NC_047056.1:59352478-59989353 GCF_000738735.6 Corvus cornix cornix | reverse complement strand
CATTCATAAAATCAGAATGGACAATGATGATTTTCTAAAATATCCTGTAAGGAAACTCTTTCTTGATGCAGTTCAACATAATTATCCAATAATCTCAGTTCTGCAATGCTGCTCTCATCCACTTATGCTTAACCTGTGACTTAGACACAGCCTTGCGACTGCAGCACCACTGATGTGAGCTCATGGGCAAGCCAACCATGCAGTATTTAGTCAGGAAACCTCTTCTTTTTCTAATTTCCACTCATTAATGACTGTGAGATCAGTTACTTTACATCCCAACCTTTAGGACTAATCCTTGCCCTGCTAAGTCGAGCATCTTTTCTTACCAGCTTCTCCAAAGTAACTTTGCACTGTAGTTTGATGCTGTTTCTTGTGCCTTTGACAATTTTCTTTCTCCTAGGAAAGGGACAAAGCTGGGGGATGACAGATAATGACACAGTCCTGAGCTAAATCCTAGTTCTGGTGTTTAATCACAAGGATTGGCTGCCATTCACAAACTGCTTGAGCTGTGCACTTGTGGTTTAGGATCCCAGCATCATCCCCCGATGAAATTACGGTTGTGTTCAATCTGGATTGAAGCAGGCTTTTAGACTGGCAGGCAGAAGACCTATATCTTTGAAATTATATATAATATGTTGGAGATGTTGCTGTTCATGATTAAATGGAACAGATTTTGCATTTTTATAGTGCTTGCATATATTTTAAAGAATAGGAATAACAGAAAAAAAGTGCATTTAGCAAAACTCAGGGAATTTTAATTTAAATTTAAGCATAACACAGCCAACTAACTAGAATCATTATTTCTGAAGACCAGTAGACCAAAGATAAAATAAACCACCTAAATATGTGTGTCTCTTTTTAGAAACTGTACATGTCAGTGTGTAAAATATTGTATACTATTTTATAAATACCTGTTTATTTGTTAAAATCCATTTTCTCAAGGAAAATTGATACTATCTTCAACCTTTCTTTTCCTGAGTATGGGCTAGAGGACCAGCTGTCAAAATTTTAAGCCTTGATGATAATCTAACTGAAGAGCATGAAAGTCTTGCCGGTGTTGCTGCAGCTGCACTAGCATGAAGTTTCTCCAGTTTCTTTGAGTCTCTTCTGAGTCATCAGGACTTAGTCACAGCCTTGCCTTCTGCATCTCACAAGCCATTGGCTAGGTTTTTGGCTTTGGAGAAGAGAGAGGCAAGGAAACATGATTCCTCTATCAGCTGTTGTGAAAGTAGATAAACACCACCTTGCAACAGGAACAGCTCAAAAGCTGTATAAACAATTTGGATTAAGCAACATTAAACACATTCACACCTGCTTTCATGTTCTGAATCTGTAGCTCTGAAAAATGTCGAAGAAAAGACATTTTTCTATTTGAAGAAAAGCAGATCTTTTTCTTTCAGTAAACATCTGCTTGGAACTGACAAACTTATTTTTCTGCTCTTAACTTTTCTGTTGCCTTTACCCATTTATCACCCTATTATTTGAAATATACGTCATTGATTACCACTGGATATTATTTGAAAAATATACATCGTTGATTACCACTCAACAATAGCTATAAATAACATTAAGTTATTTCCTTCTTTGCCTTTTCTTTTTGGCATATAAGCTTAAGGTTTTTCAAATAATTCTACATACAATCACTGAGCTTTAAAATAAAAACAAATGGGAACTCAGGAACAATCTGCTCCCAAATATTGAAAGCCAGAAAATGTGTTATTCTGTTTTATTGTTAAATACATGAAACTTTGAGTTTCATTGGAAAGCAGTCAAACTCAAAATGTGAATGACAGACAAATCCTTGTTTAAATTACTTACACGATTTAGACACCAATGGAAAAAAAAAATCACTGAACAAGAGTATTTGAAGTGAGATTTGATTTTAGAAGATATTCAGTTACAGGTAAAGTACTGCAGGCTTGATTTGAATCAATCTGTAATTTAGAAGTTCGGAAGATTAGGAAAAACAGAGTTATGAATTCAGACATTCAGATGAGGAAACTATCAGGTGTATCTTTAGAAAACAATGAACAGGGTAGAAAATCAATGAGCCATATAGCAGTATAAACACATGTTAACATTTGACTTGTACTTCAAATACAACATTGTGATCCTGGAAACACATCCCAATTCCAGTAATATTTCTGAAGTCAAGGGAATCATCTGCATAAATAAGGGTCCTTGATCATGTGTTAGGTTCTCTATTGCTATATGCAAAGCCATTGGGATTGTGTGCTGTATTTAAATCTTTGAAATGTATATTTAAAGAAATGTAGAATTTTCCTTTAGAAGTTTCTGCAAAATCATCAGCAGTATAGAAGGTGCTGAACAGTATTTCAATAAGCCTGGCTACCACACAGTGGTACCACCACAGTGAAAGTGGTGCATGGGTTTTGAAGGAACCAGAGAAAACAATAAGGGCAGAGATAACAAAAGAGGAGTATGATATTTAAGTTTAGAACCCAATGGAAAGGCAAACGGGTGTGTTAGTAAGGTGTCTTCAGCTGCATTGTTGTAATTGCATTATATATTGATAAAGTTCACTTAGGGAACGTGGTGGATCCATGCTGAGTAGTTGCAATTAACTTCAATTGGTATAAAAATGTGTATAGACCAGACTGTTTGAGAACAGATCAAGATTAAATTCAATTTACCTTCACTGTGTTTTTTGTAGCTATTGCAAAGGATAAACCCTGGCTTGCTAACCTGAGATGAAAGGAGTTAGCTAATATCTAAGACAAGGAAAGCATCAGACTTATTATGTGATGTGGATAGAATTAATTTCTATCCTCCCGCATCCAATAAATCCTCCTGGAATGAGTAAACTTAAATTTTCTAAAAGTTATAGCTACAGAGTCACAGAATAGTTGAGGTTTGATGTGACCTCCAGAGATCATCTACTCCTTGCTCAAGTAGGGCTACCTAGAGCCAGTTGCCAAAGGCAATGGCTTTTGGGCTTCTCCAAGGATGGAGATTCCACAATCTCCCTGGGCAACCTGTGCCAGTACTCACAGTAAGACAGTGTTTTCTGATGTTCAGAGGGACTCTCCTCGGCTTCACTTTGTGCCCGTTGCCTCCTGTCCTGTCACTGAGCACCACTGAGATCAATATATAGCACACTGTCAGCAAGTGATACAATCAGTAAGGGACACTGCAATCAATATATACTTTGCATTAGCTCTACACGTTGACACACTCCAGTGCAGTCAGAATATCCTTCCCTTAGAAGAGGGCTAAGGTGAATGCTACAGAGGACCTAAATCCAAATGAATTATCTATATGGAGACTATGCAAAACAGCATATGAAGTTTAAATTTATGCCCTATCTTGCCTCACAACAGCTTTTCTATGCACACGTGCCCTGAGACTGGATTCTTGGCAACTTACTTTCATGTTATGGAGGTAAGATTTCAGATTTCTCGACAGATCAACAAACCAGAGCCATTTGAAAGGAGTCTAGTGTTTTAAAAGTCTCTCTGAATGTTTTTCACTGCAAGGCTTTCCTATTTCCAGAATTCACATTATCTGCAGACTTCACAGGCATCATCACAAGACTAAAGGTAGATACTTTGCCAGTATTTCTAACATCCCCTTTTCACTCATCGTGACTGAAAAAGACATCTGCAAAGAATAGTTTTGTCATTTTCTCTATATTTTTTGTCAGAAACATGACCTATAAAAGCAGGGTCAAATCGGAATGGCACAGGTGTTAGAGAATGCGGCTGAGGGTCGTGGCACATCAAACCTCTGTTGCCTGTGACATTATGCTGTACAGACTGCAGAGCTACTCTTCTGTGGAGCTTGTGCTCCCATGAATCCCTTTTCTGTACTGCACAGCCATTACTTATCTCAAATTTGCACTGAGAATGTCATGGGATGCTCACTGCCCTTAAATAAATGAGTTCCTATATTTACATAGTAATTTTTTACTCCAATGCACTTTCAAAACACTTCATAAAATTGGGATATTTCCTATGCTGGCCAACTTCTAACAAGCTTTGTTGTTCTCTGTCATGCAACAAATGGGTTCTCTCTACAACTGAGGGCAAATAAATATCACTCAGCTGCACCTGGTGCCATTGCAATTGTAACATTTTCATGTTTTGTACCTGCATTTTTGAGCATTGACTTTTCATTATTTTTATTCCAGAATGCTAATTTTCAACCCAAACCCCTCTAATTAATAGTATGTGTGAAGAACTTACATTTGGACTAAAAAACTCCCACACTTTGATAATGAAAGTTCATTACTCCACATGGTTCTGAGCCAGCATTCTTGAACCCTTCCTCTGTCATGCGTCTGCATGTGTTGAGGTAGGGAAACACGGGCTCTGGCAATAAACATGACAGCATGCTCGTGAAATCATACTCTATGATGTTCTTCCATCCATGGCAGCCCCTGACTCCAGAGGGAAAAACACTGTAGTAGGAAACAATACGAGACCTGCCTGGTCAGCATGCCTGGCATCAATCTCAGCTTGTCAAGTGCTTTTAAAGGAATCACAGATGAATCACAGGATTTTAGTAGAATTAAACTGGTTAGCAGCAAAGTTCGAATAAAATATACTTTTAAATGTATTGCAAATCAGAAGTATTTTTTCCCCCTAAAGATATGGATTTAAGATTCCCTCTATGGGAATATTAAGATGCTTCAAGTCCCATGGTAAACAAACAGTAGAGTTGAAGCACAGCTGATGACTAAATGAAAAATGGAAGCTCTTATGTTTCAGTCAGTAGTGTACAGACATGCTATGTAATAGCTCTGGTGGGAACATGAGTGCTGTGACAATTGGAAACTCTAGAGGGAGTTTTATTAAAAAAAAACCCAAACCAAAACGGTAAATATTCACATTGGAATATAATTGGGAAACCAAGGTTAACATCATTACCCTGTCATCTACATGATGGCTTCCATTAACAGATAAAATGGAAGTAAGAACTAGGCAGTACTTTCCTCTGCCATATCCAGGGCACTAATTTCACATTAAAGTCAATGACAATTTGAGAGCAGATGGGTACATAACAAACTGTCTGCTTATGTATAAATAACTGTAACAGAACTGCTCTCCTGAGGAAGACGTTATCCAGCGTTGGTCAAGCTGTGAAGAAAAAAGATATTTTCAGAAGAGACAGTAAAATAAACAAACTAGACTCTGACAAAATTCCATGTGCTTCATTTCAACACAAAGAATGAATTGATATTTTGGAAAACTTCATTAACAGAGGCTCCAGCCAGCCTGCTATGTGCTCATCAGCAGATGTGCTGAAACAATTAGCAATATGCTCAGGTAGTCAAGTAGAGCTTTTTGTTCCTGAGTACCTCCTTTAATTTAAATACATTTGGAAAACTGCTTAAAGACATCTTAAAAAGAAAGCTCTTCTTTTATCAGGTTAAAATGTTTTGACATGATCTCTTTCCATCTTTTGCACATCAGTGAGGGTACCACTATTTCTCCAAAGAGAATACTGCTCTACCTAAGATTTTGATATAATAAATCCTGGGAGATATATGGAAATAATGAATAACAGGCTTCCCTTTTTCAAGCTTCTGTGTTAATTACCCTTTAAACAAAACTAATTTTCACAAATAACTATTCAGTTATAACCTATTCATAAATGAGATTTGAGACAATATTGTGATAAAACAGACTGAATGGTAGATTGATATGATTGTCATAGAATTATTAATAAAGGAAATTTAACTCATTAATGAATGGCTCCGCTGTTATTTTTCTTGCTCTCTTAAGCATTTTATGTCAATAATTTACTGGAAATAGGCAGCAGATTACATGTTCATATCTAAATCATCCCTTACAGTCATTTAGAATCCTTTAAGCAGTACAGAGAACATTAAAAACATAAATAAAAGCCTTCAAAGGTATCTTTGTACAGAGGTTTTCCCTATCCCCCAATTTTCCTTTTTACATTTCTGCATAGTAGCTACGTCCACAGTCTCTTCTAAGACAATTTCCTGATATAAACTATGCTGAGAATCTGCTGCATTCTGGGTTACTGGTTCATAAATGAAAATGTTGTTTACAGGTTTCTAACTTGTGTCTACATAAATGTTCGACAGCAGCATGGCCTTTTAAACTGGGATAAAAATGTCAAGGACTTCTTTCCAGCTGTTTTTTGTTTTTTGTAGCTGGGACATATCTTTCAGTTTGATTGCTTTAGCATACAATCCTCTAAAAGCAATGTACTTTCCAGTATGTCTTGCTTGATTCTCGTGGGGAAATTAAATCCCTATGCAATGCAATATTTCTGAGGAAGGAGGGAAATATGTATTCTTTCAAGCAGTAATTATAATATTTTTTGTATGTATGTATTAAAAATCCATTATTTATAAGTACAAGTTCCATGCCAAAACAAAAAACCCAAAATATTTTCTAAGGTGATAGGAAAAAATGTAAGTTATGGTAACATCTTATATGCATATGTTGATGGGGCATATGACTACAGAAATAGTTTGTATGCAGACCCAAATCAAAAAGGCACAAAGTCATTCTGTCTTCTTTCCTTCAGCGCTTAAAATAGTTCTCCACTGTTTCAGAGCACCTCCTGAGGAGGACAAGCAGAGTATCTGAAGACCTTACTGCTGGGCTAAACTGCACTCTGAAAATTACAAAATAGTAAATTTTATCTAATACTCATATTTTAGAAAAACTCTACTAAGAATTAAGACTCCAATCTTGTTATTTTTATAACACAAAGACCCCAAAGTCATCATTGAGTCAGTTTAGCAGGACACTCAGAACACTGTCCAAACCCATGGGGTTTTCAGTTGTTTAAACATGTTTATTCATATTTAAAGTTAAGTATGTCTTGAAATGTTTATTTTATGGTGTCTGCATCTTGAAGAGGCTCAAGCCACACTTCATTAAGAGAAATATTTTGGGTACTGAATTTAAAGGGAGTCATGTCAAAAAAAAATGGGATACTTCCCTTAATTCTACCGTATTTACTCTTAGTTTTACTCTATTCCCTCAGTTTTAGTCAATGAACATTGTGCCCTGAGTCCATACTCTAGCTTCTAACACCACTGAAATGTAAAAACCAAAACCAGAGGAATCCCTCTTCTCCAAAAGTCTACCTCAGGACTTAAGCAGTAAACTGTCAGTCCCTCCTTAAATCCTCACTAGATTAAAAAAAAAAAAAAGAGTGGTGGCTAAAACCAGGTCCTGAGAGGGCTGGTGAGAAAAAAATTTACAGGGACTAATCTTTTACACAGGATGAAGTCCTTAAGTCCTTGAAATGCCAGGTAACATAGACTATAGATTTGTGTTTTGTTGGAATCAAAATGTTGGATTGGGCATAAACACCATTTTCATAACTATTCTCATAGGAAATTTTAATTCCCTGGTCCCATTAAGTAGTCTGCTTTAATTGTCATATTTGGTAGTCTTTGTTACAGAATTATTCAGCATTTGTCTTTTAGAAACAAGCATAAAAAGTAACAGAACCACAAACTACAATCTCTTTTTCATAAAGCTTGGAAACGATGACTGATATTTTACAGTACATTTCCAAGATTTTGTGCACCTTCTCAAACTTTTAAAATGAAAGCCAACTTTTGTCTAGGCTGTCAATGGGACTTATTTTTTCGGGAGACTTGCACAATCGTGTCATACTGGAAGGCCCTCACAACAGAAAGCTTTTAACATCCTCATGCTTTCTTAACAAAGCAAGCTGTTCAGTTCCAGTTTCTATTTTGTCTAGAAAAATAATATTTAGGAACCTCATTGGTAGCAGTTGTAGGTAATTATTTTCACATTTTACATAATAAGACTGAATTTATTACATGGATACGGCTTTTATTTCTATGGAAGTATGTGACAGAGGAATACTTCTCTTAATGATGCATTTTGGTAGGGGTATATGTTTTCAAACAAGAGTCATCTATTCACTTCTCCTGGTGCTTCACAGATCTCTCTATCCCAACAATAATGAGAAAAATTTGAGATGGCATGGAATGGCATGAAGACTGAACTCACTATCGCCACAACCGAAATGATCACCGATAATTACTATGCGACATACAAAATACTTCAGTGACACCATTCAAAATTGTGAAGCAATTATTCTTTCTCCATTTTTTACATATTCATTCAGAAGAGCAACAATACTTCCCTCAAATATGGTCCTGCTTCACTTGCTCCTAATTTCCTCTAAGTCCCCAGTGGAATTTTATCCGGAGATAGTATGACTGATGCTCATGACAGCACTTGCATGGGAAGTTTCTTATGAAACTAATAAGCTAAGTTGCACATTCTGTTGCTTTTTGTTATCTTCCCAGAAATAAATGATGAAAATCTGGCAATCCTGTTAGCCATCTTCTCTTTTGCTGGCACTACTTCTGGCGTATAAAATGCAGAGACAAATCCTTATGCAAACAAAGAAATACTCTACCGAGAGTCCCAGCATCCCACCTTCTTGCCTTGACTTGAAACAGTTCAAACAGAAGAGATGCGTTTTTTTGATTCAGTAGCAAGAAATCTTACATGCAGAGAAGAAAAGCTATCTGCTCCAAAGAATTCAGTAATCTGAGAAAAGACTATATTTTCTGTATATTTTTTCTTAAAAAAATCCCAAATTATTCCACTAGTACTTTATTTATCGAGTGCTTCCGCTGCGATGGACATGAAAGCTGTATGTTACTTTCCAACTTTCCTTCAAGATGGTGCTGCTATTTAAAGATGCCAGCTAGAGAAAATCTCCCAGACATAGGCTGAAGTTCTTAAACTGCAGTGACTTTAATAATAAACTGAAAAGAAAGAAACACCTTTTGGGAATTTTCTTTTTTCCTCACTATTCTATGCATTAAAGGAGAGTTCCACTTCACAGCTATTTTACTTCCTTTATTCAGTGTACTGTTCAGTCTTTTCACCTGTATGTGCATAATAAATAATGGGTTTTTTTCTGTGTTTTTTATTAGACACCAACATTGTACATTCTAACATATCCAGGTATTCATAATATCTAATAATGCATTCTTCAGATGAACATTTCAAATAAAACCAAAATAAATTTTTATTATGCCAGTGGAACATGTTTAAGAAGACCTGATTTCTTATACCACTTTCACACAGATTAAAAGCCACTCAACTCAAACACTTGTTTCATACTTCAGCTGTTAATAAGAGAATAGATACTCCAGCAAATTCTTTTTTATATAGAAAAGGCCATATATACGTTCAATGCTAGCAGAGAGAAAACCTTGACTTTCTACTTAAGAAACTACCAGTATGATTTTCAAAGCTTTATTTTTTATATATATAGGCTTCCATCATACTTGAAGTGATGAGTTTCTATCTTTTTTAAAAAAGTTAGACTGTAGCAAAGTATGAAAGGATTAAGTCAAATCAGCATTTTTACTGCTGTTGACAGCTCACAAATCATTTGGAAGCAGACATTTCTGTCTGTATTCTCACTAGTTTCAGAAACTGGTTGAGGTAAAGCTCGAGCCAATAAATGACAAATTACATAGTATTGCATGCTGTGTAACTATTGTTAAGATAAATAGTGACACATGCCAAGATTATTCTGTATGATTCTGACATTTTCTTGGCCCTGTGTTTCTTGACTTCCTTTGCTGTTATCAAATATCTGCACCATACTTCTGCTAAACAGGATCTCACTGATTTCCCTCGGTGGCATACAGCTGCAAACGGAGGAGATACTGT
Organism: Corvus cornix cornix; assembly: GCF_000738735.6. NCBI lineage: Eukaryota > Metazoa > Chordata > Aves > Passeriformes > Corvidae > Corvus > Corvus cornix. The sequence goes on along the minus strand of NC_047056.1, from coordinate 59,979,670 downwards.
ATGCTGTGAAAAGCTTACAGCTGAGTAAAGATGGTATGTAACAGATGAGTACCAGGAATTGAAATGGTCAGCTTGAGAATCAGTGGTTTCAGCATTGCAGCAAGTCGTTTTCAAGGTTTTTCCAGGAAAAATAGAAATGAGCTTCACGCTGGTGTTATAAGGACACGAGCAAAGTAGCTCTGCTGGCATTGATGATGAACTCCTGGTAGGACTAGTGGCACCAGAGAAGAAAAAAGAAGTTAATTACCTGTTAACCATCTTGTTGTTTGGTAATAGATACTGGTCTAAGGGGCAAGGAGCTAACCTGTCAGTAAAGCATGTATAAGCCAGTTTGCAGCAAGTATGTAAGCCCGTATAGCATAGGACAAGAAAAACTGGTAAAGACACCTCTTCTAAACCTCTCATGGTGAGAAAAGGTGGGTTTTGTTTTAGGAGAGACAGTGGGATTATTCAGATCATTTATGTCTGCATTTTGGTTACTAGCTTGTACCTCCTGAGTACATGGAACAGGCTGGTTATTTAATACTTAGACACCATTTCGGTCTGTGATTGCTTAAGCATTTTCTCATGAACAGATTAAAGAGATTAGATTTTGTACTTTCAGAGGCAGAAATCAGTCATTAGGGCAGAGTTTTGTTTGCAGTTACGTGTTTATTATTTATTGACTAACAAATAATTTTTTATCACCAAGAATTCTTGACACTCATTCACTGCTTATAGATACCATATTCTCACCAATCACACTACAAAAAAATTGAGTATGAACAAATCAGTATGAACAAATGATGGTTTGAAGACTTCTTTTATGTCTTATGTCACTGTTGTACCAAGAAACAAGCCAGAATCACGACACAAGTCCAAGGAGAAAATGGAATTATTTTATTAAACACAAGCTAGGTTATATACCTTTGTACGTAAGAGAGCATGATACGATTGGGAGCTTGACCAGCCACCCCTTAGAAGGATTGGCTGAGGTTCTCTAATACCCATTCAGAATATTTTCTCTAGTGTACCATAACAAGACCGTGCAGCTGCAAGATAAAGTCTTGGCTTACAAAAATCTCTACACTGTTTTCAGCTAGCTTGCATGAGAAGGGAAAACTTCACAAAATGCTTCAGCAGCTGGAAAATTCCTCTGCTCCTGCTTTTTAGCATCCACAGTCTCAATCCTAATTAAAGGGATAACAGATTTTGACCAATTTTTAAAAATTTAATATAATATGGAAAATAAGGTATGTAAGATAACAGTATCACAGTACAATTCACACTAAGTCTTAGCAAAAACAAAAACTTATGGTGTCATTTATTCTCACTGGAATGGTCTGGACCTGACTACAGCTGTTTAGCTCTAGTGGGGATCCTTTCAATCTTCAGTTTCATTTGTGTTCCAAATTCAGGATATTTCACATTTAACTTGTTATTACACAGGACAGTCAAGTGTCACAATTTTTAATGAAATTTGAAGTAGAAATAAATCTAGATCTTAGAAAAATATCATGTCCAAAACTAAAAGAATGCCTGCTTTCTCTTTAATTGGATTAAATTTATGGAAGACACACAGTTTGATCCACCCACTGCCTTGCTTATTACAGTAAATGGATGTCTTTTCATAGCATGAACTGAAAGGTGTAGGTTGGAAGGGAAATTAGTATAATACTGCTGACATCCCAACTTTCAAATAAAAGTATTCCATGCCTTTCACTCATGAGGCTAAAATTACTGATTCTTGCTATAATCTCAGAAGTAACCACTTTATAATTAATGTACTAAAATATTTGTTTTATCAAGTGTTAGCAATATCAGTGTTGACATTTAATGCCTGAAATATTGGTCTTGATATAGACTCTCCAGACATGTGCAGATGACTGAGATCTGAAGAGCCTCTTTCAGATCTCAGTCATTCTCCTCTTTCTACTGCAGATCAGGAGCAAATTCCTTAAATCAGTGATTTTAAGGTCAGTATAAAACTGCTGTATTTAGGAAAAGGAGCAGACACTACCCATCTTTAAGAATGTACTGGTAGAATTTTAGAAGGCTCCAGGCAACACAGGAAAGTAGCAAAACTGAACTTCATCTGCTTGCAAAACACATCTTCCATATGTCTGTCACTAGGGTGGGCAGTTCTTGTACTATAATCCACAGCAATCTCCCACAAAATGTGTTGCCCACAATAATTTAAATTATCACTTTTTTCTACATATAACTTATGGATCATGTATAAAACCAACAGTCATGGTTCACTGTCAGTGGGTTTTTAATATACAGCAAATGGAAGGGGAAGTCCACCCTAGAGATGCTTCTCACCTAGTAACAATACTGAAATTATCCTCCAGCCTATTTACTCTGTCCATAAAACCACACTGGTTCTGTCACTTGCCTAGGGTTTTTTTCCAGGATGGGCACTGTTTGAGGCCATAAATCATCTGAGGGTTTATGAGGATGGTTTCTTCATAGCAGCTAGTATGGGGCTAGCTGTTGGGATTTGTGCTGTTGATAAAATGGGGATGCATTAATTACTGCCAAGCAGTGCTTATGTAAGAGCCAAGGCCTTTTCTGCTTCTCACTCCAATCCACCAGGGAGGAGGCTGGGGGTGCACAAGGAGCTGGGCACAGACTGGATAGCTGGGATAGCTGACCCCAACTAGCCACATGGATATAGCATATGGTATCATGCTCAGCAAATAGAGCTGGAGGAAGGAGGAAGAGGGCCACGTTCAGAGTGATGGCATTTGTCTGCCCAAGTCACTGTTACACATGATGAAGCCCCTCTCTCCTGAAGATGGCTGAACACCTGCCTGCCCACAGGAAGTGGTAAATGAATTCCTTGTTTTGCTTTGCTTGCATACGTGGCTTTTGCTTTGCCTATTAAATGTCTTTATCTCAGCCCATGAGTTTTCTCACTTTTGCTCTTGTGATTCTCTCTGCCATCCCACCAGGGAAGAGCAAGCAAGTGGCTGTGTGGTGTTCAGTTGCCAGCTGGGGTTAAACAATGACAAGAAAAAAGGCACGGTGATACTCTACCTCATCCACTGTTGGAGGGAAAAGAAAGGTCACTAGCAAGAACTGAACAAATTTTTTGCCTTGTAGATTTAAAAGCCCCAGCCTTTCCAGAGTCAGTACAAGAACAGTGGTGAAACCAGCATGTTCATGTCACATCCCTGGTCAACATTTCATCATCTACTGACAGCACAGGAGGGTGACATTTCCCTATCTCTTCCACATCTACATTTTCCATAAATGCTAAAGAAAATTTCTGATTTTTTACTTGTAGACATATTGCATCTACTTGGGATTTGGTCGGCATGTATCATCCTTTCATCCATTGCCTCTGTGTGATACACAGCTGGGTCTTTCAAAATTTGACATTTCTGAAGTTGACAACTGCCTGCATACCAGTCCTCTCGCTAGTTGACATGAAATACATGTTACATCACACACAAACCAAATTACAGATCCAGCAAGAGCTGAATGAACAGACAGAAATCTGACACTTGAAAGTGATTCTTTATTCCTTGAATCAAAGCATGCTGAACAGCAGGAAATGCAATGTTTCAAACTTCTGAGGAACAGTACCTGCCTCTTTGCTAGTCCAGAGTTGTTGGCATTGTATCTCCTTGCTACAATAAGGTGATAATGGAGGATGTATTTAATGCAGAAGCCACTGCAGCCACCAGGATTATATTCTTTATAAAGCATACACTGAGAACTGACAACACATTGTAAAACCACAAAGCAATTGCATGCAGTTAGGACTGGAAGTACTATTACAGGATGGATGGTAGCTCCTAAGTCACTGTCTTGAGGAAAGCAGTTCCCAAGAAAAATTTAGATATGCTTATACCAAGGTCAGTATTTGTCTTTTTTTGGGAGATGCATTAGGTAGAATTACAGTAAATTGAATAAAAGAAAAAGGCAACACTTAAATCAACTTTAAAATACGAAATAAAACCTGCTACCAACGCAAAGCAAGTGCGGGGTCGTTCTTATTTTCCCCCCAAAAGACATGTTTGATGTGGAGAGCTCCCATGCAGGCTGGAGTCATCCCCTCTCCCAAGCCCATCTGCTGTATTACCTCGCCCGACTGGAAGGTGCGAGCACCAGGTAGATAAACTTTGCCGTCTCTGGCTGGACACGAGGGGTGGGCGGGCGGCCTCAAAAGAAACTCCCCAAAATATGCGTAAAAAGGAAAAGCTGAATCATAAAAGGTAATTGCATCCGAGGTCAAGAGCCCCCACATTGCGGTGAATCATTCTGCGCTCCCACGGTTCCCGTCGCGCTCTCACACGGGGTCAGGGAGGGCGGGAACCCGGAGGGCCCCCGCTCCCCTCTGCACCGTCAGGAAAGACCGACCCCCGCCAGGAAAGGCCGATTCCCGCCGGGAGACCGCAGGCGCGCCCGCGACACCGTGACCGGCACCCCCGCGCTCCCCTCCCGCGCCGGTGACTCCTCCCTCGCGGCCGCGGCCCCGAGCCCGGCGGGGCGGAACCGGGCGCGCTACAAATCCGCCGCTCCGGCGGGGCTGCCGGCAGAGCAGCGCGGGGAGGTCCCGCGGAGGAGGCGCTCCGGCCGGCTGGTCCCGGCGGGAGCGGCTGCTCGCGCTCTCCTTGGGGGAGCCGGCAAACTTCCCCGGGGGCGGGAGGTAGAGAAGGAACCGTGTCCCGGTACCGCGGCTCAGCCTGCCCCTTTCTCCGGCCGCCGTCCCGTCCCGGGCGGTGCCTGCGGCCAGACCTGCCTAGCGCCCGCCGGACTCGTCCCGTCTGCCTCCCATCGCCGCGACTGGCTACAGGGCTGCCTGCCTCCGCCTCGTCCCGTGGGGAGCGGAGGGAAACGAGGGGGTCGTTTCCATGGAGATAGGGCCGCAACCGCGCGGTTTCGGAGTGAAACTTTGCCGCGGGCGGGGCGGCGGGGCGCTGAGCGGAGCGCTCGGGCGGGCTGTGAGAGCGGGGTCCGTCCCCTTCCACCACCCCCGCGGCGCCGGGGACACCCTGCTGAGGAGCCGGGAAACTTTTGCGCCGCGGAGCCGCCGCCCGCCCACGCCCCCCGGGGCGGCTGCTTGGCGGCCGTCCCCTCTCGGCGGCTCCCGCGGAGCGCTGCTATGGCACCCGCCCGTCGCCGCGGGGCGAGCAGGGGGAGGCCGCCTCCGGCTGGCCGTGCGCTGGCGGCGGCGGGGGGGCGCGCAGCCCCCGGGCGGCGGGCGTCCTCCTCCGGCCGGCAGTGACCGCCCCGGCCCCGCTCCTGCCTGCTCGCCATGCCTGCCCCCGCCCGCCTCTCGCCGAGCACGGTGCCGGGGAAGGGCGAGGGGAGCCGCCGCCCTGTCACTCCCTGAGCCAGCCGCCGCCTCACCGGAGAAGCCCCGTGTCTGACGGGCACGGCGCAGCTCCGCAGTTCGCTGCGCCGGGAGGGCTGCGGGCACCGCGCACCTCCCCACAGGTAAGCGGCGAGGCGAGTGGGAGTGCGTGTGGTCGAGGTCTACCTTTCGTCCCCAAACTTCAACCCGCCCGAAGCCGTCACCCCTCCTCGGGAGCGGAGGGGCTGCGCCTTGCCCGTTCCTGCCGGCGGTGGCTGGGGGCACCGGGAAGCGCGCCCCTGACATCGGCGGCGAGGGGCAGGAGGGGAGCGGCACGGGTGGGTGGGTTTTTCCTTGCCAGAAATGGACTTTATGCCTCCCGAGCGGAGCGGGCTGGCGTGCCGGCGGCTGCCGCGCTCCGCGCAGCTGCTACACACCCTCTTTTGTCTGCGCTTGGGTCCGAAATACTTTAGTACTGCCGCTGCCTGCCCCGCCGGTCGGGATCCCGGCCGGCACTGCCCCGCCGGGGGCTGCCCCCAGGCTGCGCCCCCCGTGCCGCTCCCGACCCCGCGAGTTGCCCCTTTGCCTTTATTTTCACAGGAGCTGGGCTTTCCTTAACCTTTGTTTGCGGGGAAAATGGTGGTGCGCTGGGTATCTGGAAGGATGAGAGACAGATGGGGATTGCTCTATTCCCTTGCGTGCGAACATAACTCAGTGCTAAATAAATCGTTCACCGGGTAGATATAAGCTTACTAGTGAGGCAGACTTTGAAACAAAAGTACTGCGAACAGCTCGGATGCATGGCAGATATTCCTGAGAGCGTACTAACATAAATATTGTTAGTGTTTGCGCTTGAATTCAATACGTGTGCAGCTTTTGTGCAGATCTGGAATTGCAGTAGCTGTATCTACTTGACACTTAATAGTCTATTGTATGCAGTAGTTACGAAAAATAAAACTGGTTTTATTGTTCAAAGGCAAAAGTATCCAGACAAAAGTATTCCTTTAGTGTAGCATTCTGTGTACCATGAACTACAAAATAACCTGTAGCGATGTAGTGGACTTGCACTTCATAATGCTTTTAGGACCTGAGGACTGTATTGTTCAATAAAATTCTGTCAGCAAAGGTTTTGTCTTCTCTGCCTTACCTTCGTGCTAGCTCAATACACTAGCAACTATTCTGTTATTTTTCTCTAAGTAGATGATGCATAGAATCCATGTGATGGAAACCAAGTGTCCAGATAGGAAGAAACTGCATTTTTTTTTAGTAGTTTTGGTGCTGCTTTGTAGAAAGTGTGAAAAAAATCCCAACATTTAAACCATAAAATTATATTTCCATTGAATGTAACTGAAGTTCCTTAATGATTAAGCTAAAGGGTCATTCAAGTTGGAATTGTTTAGTGTACTTTTGTTGGCAGGAAATGTATGTTTAGCTAAATACTTGTTAGAAGATAATTGTAAGATAATTTTTAGAAATTCAAAACATGAGTTACAATTAGATATTTTGTCCTGAGAAGAGAAAAACACTGTCATGGATAAAGATATTGAGGTACTTAACTAGTAATTTGGGAAATAAAATCATATATAATTGATATTTTGTTGGCATAGAAACATTTTGTTTGTTGCTCCTTGGTTGGATTGCAACAATGATCCAACTGGAAGTTGGACACCTGATGCAAGCATTGAGCACGTTAGAATTACTTTATTCTATGTACAGACATAGTTTTGCCCAATATAACCTCACTGGAATTCATTTTTGTGGAAGCTCTGTAATCAGATTATAAAAAGTGGGCTGTTTGAATCTAATCCTGTGAAGTATGGACTAAGCAAGCCCTGCTCTGACAAAGGACTGGAATGTTTGCTCACTCTCAAGCAGGTGTGCAGTTCCAACTTCATCCCTAATGATCACCCAAGGTCTTGAGTTCATTGCACATGGCAATTTGTCCTGGTAACTTCAGTGAAACTCTTCACTGTCTTAACTGCACTACTAGACCTTCTCTGGACCAAGCCCTCTCTGTGTGTTCTGCCTCCACTTCCTTGAATGCTGGGCCTACAACACAAAATACCTGACACAAAATATCTATGCTTTGTGCCGGTGCTCACCTCAGCCACATCTCATGGGTTGTATATTCTCTGTTGACTCTCACCTGTTGGGGGCGAAAGGGGAAAATGCAAAGTGAAAATTGGTTAAGGAGTAGAGTACATCAGTGGAACAGCAGGAGGAGACTGCTACTTTTTGTGTTTTGTTCAGTATATTTTAGGAGCCAGAAATCAGAAATGCTGAAAATCAGTGGAAACACCCATTAAAATTACTGAAACCAGAAAAAGTTATAATATAAAATACATGAAACCTATTGTCATGAATAGTTTCCTATTTTTTTTTAAATTAACGATAGAATCCTGGCAGTCTTGTCTGTAATAGTGGTAGTGAATGTAGTAGAAGGGGAGCTGTGCGTCCTAGCTAGTGTTGCCTCAATTTGATTTGGTGCCATTGTGCTTTATAATAGTTCAGTTATTTGTAATCTACATGTTTGATCTCATGATACTGGAACAAAGGGGCAGGTGCAAATCATTTTCTGGTGTGCAAGATAGGAGAGTAAAACATATGAAGATGTGAAACATGAAAATGTAGCCATGTCATGCCAATTCAAACATTTTACGGTGCTTCAGACCTCTGTATGAGGCTGATAAACAGAGTCTAAGGAGACCAGTTCTGGAAAGGCAGCTGAAAACCTGGTAGAATACTGTAGTTTGTACTACAGTTCTGTGTAGAAGCCTTAACAAGATTTCAATCTATTCTCTGAAACCCTGTTAAAAATTTTGATGCTGCATTATGATGGATGTGGGAAGAAATCCCTTACTGTCAGGATTTAGGGGGGTCCATTCTCAATGCCCATTTATCAGCAGAATCTTTGTATTGCTTCCTGTGCTGCTAACTGCTTTTGAGTAACTCAAAGGTGCTAATAAATAGTTGAGTTAAAAATCTTCGTAGGGAAGTCGTGTACACTCTCCAAGCCTACTAGAAGTGGAGAAATGGAAATTGCAGGCGGTGCTTGAGTTAGTGCTCTAGTTTCAGTTAGTACTTTAGCTATACAATAAATATACTGTGAGGAAAAGTTTCTGCATTTCTCTTTCACTGGATAAAACATAAGAACTTACTTACCCAGAGATTGTGTGGGTTAAGTGGACTGTTGGTTGCATGGAAGGGTGGAATGCTGACAACATCAGTGAATTAAACTACTGAGCAGATGTTTACCCAGCTGTTGCTCTGCCCACTAGTTTTGCCAGCTTCTCAGTGTCCATCATTTGTGGAGCGTGTGAGAATGAGCACTGTTCTAAACTTTCATGCTGATGCTTCAGCCTAACTCTGAAGCAAGATGTTGTTACTCTGTTCCATCATTAACCATTGCCACATCAGACAATTCAGTACCGGGTGTATCTAAATGTGTAACTGCTCAGATAGGTGAATCTTGCCAGAGGCAGCCCAAGTGACATGATGGCAGAACTTAGTACTGAAATACTGACATTATATTAGTCTCTTAGTATAAATGAAATTACATTTTCTGTCCTGAACTTTCTTACAGGATCAGTGATTTTAAACTACATGATTCAGAGATGCCTTTTTTTAAAAATCAAGTTTTTCTTTATTTGCACAGCTAGTCAAGTGGGATGGATAACCTGTAGTACAGAAGTACTTGAAGTCTTTTATCTGCAGTAGTAGCAGAACGTGTTTGTATCACTCAGTTTTCTTTAGTCTTTTGCTGAATTTGTCAGCAAAAGAGTACCTGATGGTTTTAAAACAAGTTTATGTCCAGAAGACCTACCAAAAAGAAAGATGTTCATCCTCAGTAATTTCTTCTGCCCATCTGTGTTTCTGGTTGGGGAAAGTTATTGTTCTTTTTTCTGCATGTTTTAGTACCTAAAAAAGTGTGACAGGGTGATGCAAGTCCACCTAACCAAAACTAGGCATCTGAGGAACATTGCAAATGAGATGTAATGATACAGCAGAGCTTTTCAGGAAAAACAGACTTGTGGAAAATAAAGCAATAAACTACCTTTTTTTGTGCATAAAGATTCTGAAAAGTCTAATGTGAAATGTAAATGGTTTTCACTTTACTCTCTTGTGTCTGTCTATATCAACATGTTGTTATCATTTATATACCACTGGAATTGTTCCTTTTGTTGGAAGTGTGACCATTTTCCTCCTATTGAAATAAGCAGAAACAAAGGAGATATTTCTCTAAATTGTCTTTTAATTTCTCCCCACTAAGCTGAACGATGAAACTCTAACTTAATCAGAAAAACCAGGATTTTGTCACTTCAATGAAGAATGCTTTAGATACACACAATAATAAATCAGATTTTTAAAATCTCAAGAGATGTAAAATATAGCATAGGTTACTTTTCATAGGATCTAGTTCAAAGACAAAGAAGTAGAAGGAAAGAGGAAAAACCCCTTTTTACATTATTTTGTTTTTTCTAGTTGCTGTTTCACAGATAGAGTTGGACTGAGCATCCCAGTATTGAGATTTTAAAACCCATTGATAAAAAGTGCTAAAATTTGAGTCAGTTGAAACTACATTCATGCTAGGTGTGAAATGGAAAGGACCTTTTCGACAAAGCATTGATACAGTTGGGTGCTAATGGCCTACGAGTTCTGACAATTGGTTAGTTTCACTAAATTCTTTAAGTAGTAGAGGTTTGTGCTTTGATACCTGTGAAATGTAGCATTAGCTCAGAGACTGAATGTGATATCAAACCAAGTTTTTTAGATCTTTTCAATAGTAGTTACACTACTTTTTTCTAATAAAGGTGAAATTCTGAAAGTAATTTTAATTTCTGTCAATTTAAATCACCCTAAAAGCCCATTAATTAGAAGCCTGTTATAAATGTCACATGTTGAATTCGGTATCATAGTGGTAGCAGTAATATAAGGGTTTTTTCACATTCTCCATCTGAATGTGTCTGAATAAATTGCTCTGCTTTTCTGTAATCAGTTGCACATTGTTGAAGAACAAGTTTTTATCTAGTTAATTTTATTCCTTCCACTTTGCTATGTATTAGATGAAAAAAAAGTGCTATTATTTGTCCATCCATCTGGTGTAAAATTGTTGCTCAAAATCCTGGAGTTTTGTCTTTCCTTTGGGTAATTCAAAGTAACAAAGGCATATCACATATGTAATGTACATGTGAGATGTACAACTGATGTATTCCTTCATAAAGAGGAATGAAAGCAACCTTGTGTGTTGGGGCAGCATTTTGCTGCAGCAAACAAGCTTTCCCAAGGACTGTTCCTTGGAGCACACAGGGTGTACATAACAGCTGCTATAGGTTCTGTCTTTTGCATGATCTTCTGCTAGACAAACTTGGTGTATAAGGTGTGAGGCAGCCCTCTGCTTGGAAAAAGGGATGTGCCCTGCAACTGTGCTTTCTAGAGACGTGGATGTCAGGGTGGGGTCAACTGAATAAACCTGATACAGTGTCTGAGACTTGGCAGAGGTCTGCTTCTTGCTATAAATTATTGTGTATTTAACAGCTGGCTTGTTTCACCTGAGGTGTGACTATTATTTTTGTAGGAAGGAGAAGTTAGATGACGGAAAACAGACAAAAAAAAAGAACAAGGAAGGAAGAAAACAGGAGAGGGAGAAGGGAAAGGGGAAAAAGAGCAAAACACAAAATGGAAATATTGAAGATAGAAAAAATATGAAGGCAGAAAGAGAATTAGATATAATAAGTTGCATTTCTAAAGATAAATTATGCTACATCCAGTGTTATAAATGGAAAGAAACTCAAATCATGGAGATAATAGTAAGAATAAAAGATGTGGTGGTATTTCTTTTTTGAAGCATTTTGAAAATCAGACTGGAAAATTAAGAGATTAATTCTTGTCTCCCTGAGATGCATTTTAAATGAACTGTCTTTGTTGTGTAGTAAGTAAAATGTTCTGCAAAAATGATGTTAAACACTTCTTCCAGAAGATACACTGTAAGTAAATCAGTTCAAACAGACATATTAAAGGAAAGGGAGCTATGAAGGATTGCTTGTTTACAAAGATTGAAACTGCATTTTGAAGTACTTGGAAGTTAGGTGAACTGTTGTTTTCATTTGCAAGCAGACTAATACTCTAAACCCAAAAGTTATCAACATGTTGATCTATTCAATTTGTCATTGTCTCGCAGAAGACCAGTGAGCACAATAAGCATAACGGGGACATCCTTCAAACACTGGATAATTAACTGGTATTTATCATGAATACTTAGCTACCATACTTACACAGATTTTTCTTTCTGATATGTTTTTGCTGTATGTGTGTTAAGAAACTGATGAAGCCAAGACCTGTTTTCTGGCCGTGAGGTCAGCCAGAGTGGTCTGGCTCTGTGTGGGTGTTAAACTGTCTTTCAGATGGTCATATCCAAACTGACTGTTTGGAAAGAGCTTCTGGACTGAACCAGCTAAGTGCCTGAGAGGGTGTTAGCTGACCTTGATTGCTAATGTCCCTAGCATCCTTGTGGTAGTGTGAAAGAGCCCACTACCTGGGCCTGTGCCTGGGGACACCAGCCAGTACTGAGCATGAAATCCATGATTTGTTAGAATGTTTTTCCACCTCAGCTGAAGCTATCTTACTACAATGATCCTAATGTACACAGATTTTAAACAGAAGTAGTATGTTAAAAGCTATATTTGGAAGATATTGTCTGCTCTAATTATGTTAAAAGAAATCTGATGTCAGTTTGCTATCACAGTAATATAGAAAATGGAATTTGGAACATTATCTTTGGATGCACAAAGTTTGTGGAATTGGTGGAAGAACATACTGGGACACCAAGAGAGTGGCCACCTTGTGGCAAAGAGGGCCAACAGAATCCTGTAGTGCATTAGGAAAAGCATTGCCAGCAGCATGAGGGATGTGATCCTGCCCCTGTACTCAGCCCTGCTGAGGCCACATCTGGAGTGCTGTTTCCAGTTCTGGGATCCTCAGCATAAGAGAGACATGGAGCTCCTGGAGCAGGTCCAGTGGAGGGCTATGAGGATGACTGGGGGACTGGAGCGCCTCTCTTATGAGGAAGGGCTGAGGGATCTGGGCCTGTTCAGCCTTGAGAAGAGATGACTGGGAGGGGACTTGATCAGTGTGTATAAATGTCTAAAAGGGAGAGACATCCAAGAGGATGGAGCCAGGCTCTGCTTGGTGGTGCAAACCACTAGGGCAAGAGGCAATGGACAGAAACTGATGCGCAGGAAGTTCCACCTGAATATGAGGAAGAACTTTTTGCTGTGCAGTGGCTATGCAGTGGAACAGATTGCCTGGAGAGGGTGTGGAGTCTCCCTCACTGGGGATATTGAACAACTGTCTGGACACAATCCTATGCCATGTTCTCTAGGATAACCCTACTTGAGAAAGGAGGCTGGACGAGATGACCTACTGTGGTCTCTTCCAACCTGACTGATAGTGTGCCCATACTCCCAAATGGATTACAAGAGATTTACCAAACAAGCACAAAACCTGCACACAAAATAAACCTCTAGCTGACAGTTCCTTACTGTCACAATTATTTGCCTGGTAATAGTAGCCTGTACAAAAATGGCTAGCAGATATTAATAATAAACATCCAGAGGCCTAACAGACTCTTTTTGGGAAGTCCTGTCTTGCCATTAATATGGTTTATAGTCTTTAGAGCAGTAGAATCCCTTTGCATTAATTCAGTGCCAAAGTGTTTTCCCCAAACCCTTGCTATGACCCCTACAAAGTATTTGCTTTGCTCTTTTCCAGGAAGACATTTCTTCTCAAATTACTTTGCAGATGCCTATTCTGAATTTATTGCCATTCTTTTGCTAATTCAATATTATTCTCGCAGGACGTGGCCTCATTAACTGGTGCCCATGGTGGAATATCTGCATACATTGCTGGAACATAGTTCAGTAGACTATATTATATTAGAAAGACATGAGTCTGAGACAAGCTTGCAACCAATATACATACCAATTAAATTACACACAGAAGCATTTACTGATTAAGGACAAGCAATGCTGTGTTTTGAAGAACACAGTTTGTAATTTTTTTGTTGTCCTACTGACTGTACAGTTGAAATGATAATGAAAATTGCTGAGACTGTAGTTCTTTTTTATTAAAGTTCTTAATCTTGTGAACTTTAAAATTCAGTTAGATTGGTGTTTGGTTGGTTTTTCCCTGTGAAATTCAGAGATTATGACTAGATGGCATTCCATACATTATCTAATTCCTGTAAAAGAGATGAGATTATCACAGAATCAGACTTAGACTACGAGAGGCTGGGCCCAGATGAAGTAGTATAGCTTTTTTTAATGTTTTGTTGCGCAGCTTTTACAGCATGCGTGTGATTATAGGTTAGGAAGAAATTCTCCACTGAAAGGGTTGTCAAGCATTGTAACAGGCTGCCAAGGAAGTGGTTGAGTCACCATCCCTGGAGGTACTTAAAAAGCATGTAGATGTGGCATGTAGAGACATGGTTTAGTGGTGGACTTGGAAATGAGTGCTAAGGTACTGGTTAGGATCATGATCTCTGCGGTCTTTTCCAATCTAAATGAGTCTATGACTTCATGATGTGATGGTCGTGGGTTTTCTTACTTTCTCCGAAGAATTTTAAAAGTACTTAATCTTTGCTTTTACAAACATTTTTGTCAGTGTGCATGTTACCAAGTATCTACCCTGCGTTAGGGAAGGCAAAGTCCAAAGGGAGAATGTGGAGCAGAAAGTGGTCTGTGTGACCCTTAGTTTCTGCACTCCTTCCTTCCAGAGTTTAGACCTAGACTCAGGGAAAACTCTTTATCTCTTTTATAGAATATTCTAGTTGTTACTAGACCAAATTTAATTCTGAGTAAGGTCTGTCAATCTTGGTTTTCAGGTTTGTGCTTAGGAGGTAATTTTCAGCTGAGAATATTAAGTGCTTTGGAAATGGGCCATTGCTTAAAACTCCTTAAGAAGCCAAGATCAGCATCACCCTCAGGTTAAGTATGACTTTGTTAAACCTTGTGACTGAAGAGATGGGCTTCGGAATTCAGTTCGGAGCTTTCTTTCCTAATCTAGCTGTTCTCACAGTTGAAGAAACATTTGCTGGGGAAATGGGAAGGAAAAGGAAAAGGAAAATGTGGAAGGTCTGCTACAGCAGACTATGAATTCAGAGGGGGAAAGTGAGAGAGTCTAGTTAAACCAGTCTAGAATCGAGAAGGCCCTTGGAGACGGTGCTGATGTTATGGAAATATAAATTGGAAGGTTTTTCCGATGAGTCATGTGCTCTGAAATTAGTTGAGAATGTTGCTCTTCCAACCGTGAGACTGTGCTTGGAAATACCCATATTTCCAAAAAACTCTTCTAAGACTCAGAGGCTTGTGGCTTCTCAGGTTAGACCTGAAGCTTGGAGGTCTGGGTAATGTTTATTATGTGGGTTCTTCGATTGCTTTATATTAATAGTCTCAATATTGTGCTCAATCACCTACATTTGATTCCACTACAGGCATTCAGTAGCTGGGTGCTGTAGCAGGAAACACACAAACTGACAGAGTTTGTTATACTTTGATAAAAAATTGTGGGTAAACAACTGTAGGTAAATTCTCACTCCTTGACAATTGCAGGACTGTGAATATAATGATATTATGAAGGCAGAATGTAGATAGATTGGTCAATAGTACAGCAACAAAATGTCAATTATTCTATAGCAACAAGACTATAATTTTTGCAAATAATATCTTAATCAAGTAGTAGGGAGGCTCTTGTCTGAGTAACTGAAGGAAGTGGGTCTTATGCAGTGTGGCTAGAAGTATGTGTGGCATTAATATCATAACACTGTTTTCCTTCATGTTTTTCAGTAAATCCACAAGGAATGATGAGGCCAGCTGTTGGCATTTGCCAAGGGTAAGCAGTTCAGAAGAGAAAACACATGGTAGGAATAACACTCAGGTCTTGAGCAGTGACAGCAGAGGCTTTGACATAGAGCAGCTAAAGGGCACTGGAAAAGGGGTCTGATCTGTTGTGCCAGCTGCTCTCCAGAGGTTTGTAGTTTCAGAACTCTTTGCAAACACTCAATTGAAAAGCCTGTGTTCAACAGCTGCATTGCTCTGAAAGATTGTCCTTAGCATGGTCATATGTGTGTTTGTACTGCTTCTTGTCTCCTTTTCCACCATATTTCTGCCTTTTAGACTGTGAGGTACTGAGTGGTGTGCTGTGGGATGTGTCCTGGGGGGATGTGCAGCCACACTCCAGCCCACATACATGGGTTCACAGTACGGAAGGTAGACAGAGGGTCTGCAGGAATGGGTATTCACAGAGGTTGCTAAGATAAGCATGAGGTTCAGGTTCTCAACATTTTTTATCTAGATCTTGAGGCAGTTTGTTTTTTCAAAAGCTGAGATTTTGAGCATGTAATTACATGGACCTTGAAATTAAGGTGCTGGGCAGGTTTCTGCAATTCCTGTGCCTAAAATTTCATCTTGATGGGAAATTACCTTCTCAGACAGAAACATCAAGGAGAGGATAAGACAGAATATGTCTACAGATCCTACTTTATACATTTCTTACTGTTTTAGATGCAGTGAGGTTTTCCTTAAAAAATAGAATTTGAGATTTGGTCAAAACAATAGAAATGTTTGAAAAAGCATTTAAAATCACTTTTGCGTATGTCACGTGTAAAACCATGTGGCTGTGATTAAACAAGCTCATTGTGTGCGAAAGCTAGGGGATGACTGTTGCTGAGCATAACTTGCTTTAAACAGATTTTTCAGAAGGATTATCAGTCATCATGATCAGACTGTAAAAACAGAAAATATGAGCGGCAGCAGAGATCTGAAAAACAGACAGAGAAATGATCCTGGATTCCATCAAAACCCAAAAGTTTATACTACTTCATGTTACAGCTTTGATAAAATGGAAGTTGATGAATGGCTGCTGTTAATAATTTTATATTTGGCTTGTGTTTTAGTTTTCAGGATACTTTATTGTAAAAATTTTTTATTGCTCATTCTTGGTATGGGTTTTGTTTGTTTTTACAGAGACAGACTGCATATTTATAGTGCAGCAACTCTCCACATTCTGTCTGGATAGCTCTTGAAGGAGGAGCATGGAGAAAGCATGGCTATGTAGACAAGTTAGTATTGCATTATTTGAACATTCATCTGAATCTAATGTGGCTCTTCTGGCTGATACGACAGTAATTTCTACTTTTCTCAATCAAACCTGCCTTTTCCATATATGAGTGTGTATGTGTGTGTGTGTGTGTATAAAAATCTTGGGACAAGAGTGGGGAGTTTGTGCAACTGTTGCTCCTCTCTTTGTTAAAAAAAATATAATAAAACCAGGTAGTGGATTTGCTTCATATGGAAGCTTGTAGGCCCTACTTTTGTTGTTTGCTTCAAAGAATAGCTGCAGAAGCACCTTAGTGCTGTAGCCCTATTTTATGATGTGACCCAAGTCACTCCTGTATTGTATAGATGTAGAGAAGATACCAGACTGTAGTAAAACATGTAACAATCTCATGGACATGATGTTATATATAAGTTGTGATAATTGCTGTCTTACTCTGTTCCTCTGTGAAATAGTCCTTTAAATCCTTCAGGTTTTTTGTGTCCATGCAATGTTCTCTTCTCTCTTTGTAGTGTAGGAGATCCATCCTATTCTCTTTTGCTTCACTTCTCCTGTTGTGCTTTTTTCTACATCAGAGCAGCAAATGCTCCAGGAATCAAATGGTAATTTAGGTTTGCTTATATCTAGGGTGCACACAGCTAGGAGCTGCATACTGCACCATGGAATAACTCCTTCAGTTTTTAGAGTTGTATGTATTAAACAGGTCAGCAAAGACAAAAGAATTTGAATTCTCTGCTATTGTTACATTTCGCATCAGTATAAATCCTCAATTTTAATGAAAGTTTTGATATATGTCACAAAACTGGTGGAGGGTTAGATATTACAGATTGAGTATTGGATGATACCAGTCAAAAATTGTCTTTTCCTGCTATGAGCTTAAGAACACTGTAAAAAGATTGAATTATTCTTGTTTGGTTACTGTTGGTCTGGTAGTGTCTTGAGATCCTGTCTATGTGAAGTTACAGGCAGATTTCTTATGTATTTCAACAAAGGTAGGATTTTATTCAGTATGTTAGGTAGTTGTGGGCCTTGTGCTGGTTCTTACATGGCCCAAATATGTAAAAAATGTTTTCTGTGAATTATGCCTTTATTACACAAACAAGCCAAAACAGCTCTCCGCAGCTAGAAGTGTTTTCGTTCAAAGCCATGACAATCAGTTTCTGCTAATAAGCTGCCATCATGGGGAACCCCCAAAGCCTTCTGGAATGTGCTTTCTGCAAAGATGACACTCTAGTTTATCTAAGCCATGTTAAGGTGGTATTTTTTTGTTGTTGTTGTCTTAATGTCTCTGAATATATGCTTTTATCAGCTGGATTTTAAAATGTCTGAGTTCCAGATTTCTAAATGATATGTGTAACACGCCCTGAAGTAGAATGAACTTTGGAAGTTCAGATTTGGAAGGAGAGATTTTTTCCATCTAATTTCTTTTATTATAATAGAATATTATGAACCATATGATAGGTTAATTGAGTTAATCAAGATATTAAGAAGATGTTTAGTTTTCTTATTAGTGATATTCAAACTCTTAAAGGCAACATAATGGGGAAGATGTCTCTTCTAGTCCAGGAGAAACACTTTTTAGAGAACTTTTAGAAATACCCTAACACAAGTACTGAATACTTTCTGTGGCCAGTAAATTTCAGGAGGTCACATGTTCATTCTGCGAAAAAAACTGACGATTCGTGAAAGCCCATATACCTTGTTTCAAAAATAGCAGTAAAATTTCAGTAACCTGTACATCCCAGGGTGCTTGAGCAGTTAAGATTGGAGTTGTAGGAAGGATTATATAGATGCATTGAGAATTTACTTTCTTCCTTAGGGTTCTACAACCCCATTTCCTGTGGTTGGAAACATTAGTTTTCCGTGATCTGACCTGCTGCTTTGTATGACATAAGGCTGTGAGAGTAAGAGGTCTATGCCTAATAAAGCTCCTCTCAGAATACACTCTGACAGCTATTGGCTGCATTTTGGAGAGAACCTATTACGTTCTTTCATCTACTCAGCAGTATTCATTGATCCAGAAGAAAACCTTCCTCCCAGGTTCAGATGTGCAAAGAAGTGACTGAGTGTGCACGCTTCCATTGACACATAGTCGCTGGGGACTGAACGGCCAGGCTGAGGTCTTCATTTTCTCTGCCACAGGTCAGAGTTGCAGCAGCTGCCAAGGCAAATTTGGGCTTGCTGTGAGTATTGGTATTTGTCATTCATTAGGCTTAAAGTGTCTCGTTGTATGAAGAGGGGTAAGAGCAGCCAGTTGCTTAAATGGTGTAAAAGCTGTTGCATTCCTGTGCTGGACAGTTTGTACTGTTGCTGTAATTGAAGCATCAGTATTAAATCTGTAGTGTATTTCTGAGCTGTTTCAAATACAGAGTTGTACACCTGAACTTCATACAACAGTATCTAGAAATAATATATTCAGGTCACAATTGTCTTGTTGTGGAAGCACAGGCATAAGAATCTTGACAATGAGGGGTTTGTTCCTGGCTTTGCCAGAGTTGGCCTGTGACTTTGGAGAGCTTGTCTGACCCTGCCTTCCCAGAAATGCATAGACACCTTGTTCCCATGTTATTTTAATTCCTTTGGTGAATATTATCTTTAGTGTCTTTTCTTTCAGTTTGCCTGGCTGCAAAACGGGGATATTTCTGTAGGAAGTTTGCCATTCTTACACACTTGTGAGAATTTTTTGAGACATTTGAATGACAGGTGCTATGTAAAATCAAGTCAGTATTATATACCGTGAGTGGAAAGAGCTCTGTGAATGTTGGCACCTGAGCAGAGTCATTAATCCTAGAAGACGTCATGCACCAAAATGTATTGGAAATCAGAATATTGAAACTGCAAATAAAATAACAATTGAAATTGGAAACATTTCTAACCATGAAAAGAATGAGTTAAAGTATCTCCTAAGAGCTGAGTTGTCTCTATTGAAACCAAGACTATCTATCTGAAACAAGTAATTCATGGAGGAGTTATAGACTTGATACAGAAATCAGAACTGAATTTCCTTGCTTATGTATGCACAAGAAAATGGTCTTTTCTGGCCTAAAATATCCATGCATATACATATTTTTTTCAGCTGAACAGTCAGTTGTAAGTTTGTGGCTAAATAGTGCTTTTCTCTAGAGGGATTTAAATTCCATCAAAGCTATTATTTTGAACTGTATAATGTAAGCTTGTTATGTAGACAAACATAATGGCCCGGCTGTTTATTTTAGGCAACTCCCTCCAACTGTATGGATAAATACATGTTGGAGATAATGTTGATCTCCAGCATGCGTCTCCTTGCTGAAGTTTATATTGCACATGCTCAGTGTAGTGAATGAAACAAATGTGTCTAAGTAGAAAGAAAATTCTGCAGACACATCATTGCCTTACAGGCAACTCCTGTTGGCTGAGTCTCAGTTACTCTTGTCCACTGTTAAGCCTCAAGTGTGGGATTTGGAGAGTCTGTCCAAGGAATTGATGAGGATAGATCATATTTTTGAAAGAAGGGCATTATGACATTTGTGTTTTGTTCTTGGTGAGGTATTGGACTGCCCCACCAGTAGACCTGAGAGAAGGAAGGTTAGACAGTTTTTCCTGAACAGAAATAAAATAGTTGACAATGTGATCTGGCTAACTATGAATGAAATACGATTTTTGAGCATACTTAATCCCTCTAGTATCTCATGCAAATGCTATCTCAAATAAACAGTGTAAGGAGGAATCCATATTTTCATAAGCAAAATAATGCTTTGGCTATTTTAACAAAGAAGGTAAAAATTACCCAACACACTGTTGGTGAAGAGATTGGTTTGGCTTGTTTATGGGATAATTAACAAGTTTTTGAAAAAGGTTGCAGTAGCACTTACTGAGAATACTATAGACAGTTACTGTGTTGCTAGTATGTTTGCAAGGTTAGACCAAAGTGTGGGTAAGATTTCTCACTTCATGTCACAAAGCAGCCCATGATGTGGTGGTCTCAAAGAATCATTGAGAGTTTGTCTGGTAATTTCAGTGGAACCAGGATTTCATATGCAAAATTAAATAACATCAATATCTTGCTTATTCTAAAATTCTCATTTGCTACCCAAAACTCTTGGACTTCAACAAATCCTTTGTGTTTGCAGAGTCTATAACTGGGCTCAACTTAATATGATTGTGCAGTTCTTTCTGACTTACTCTTTTTTACAAGAAAAATCATTGATATGAGAAAGATTGACAGAATAGTATGTGAAATATTCAGAATTATCCCCATTCTTAAATATGGTGTCTTGGTTAATAACGGAGAACTGAGGTGTTAGCCTGCAAAATTTGTGTTGCATAAAGAGAGGTTTTGTGGTATATTTTTCTTTGAATGGCATTTTACAATTTTGTGCAGAATAGATCATTATTCTCTGTGTGTGTGTGTCTGTGTCCTGTTCTTTCATGTTATTGTTGAGCCTGAACAGATAACAGAACTCATGTCCCAGTTATACCAACAATCGGCATAGAATTTATGTGTATGTAAGAAGTTTCAGATTTTCAAATAAGCAGTTCAAAATATGAATGTCACTGTTGCTATGTATTTTTCCCCAATCTCATTTAGCAGTCAAGCAACCAGTTTTTGGTGAAGTTTTCACAAAAACATCAGATGCAGTTTCATAAAAGGCCTAAGCTATTAAATTCTGGCAAAATTACAGAGATGAATTTACAAAAAAAGTAACCAGGTAACTGGTTAACGTGGCATTTTAAGTGGACTTGGAAACGGAAACTATTTCCTTGCAATGATACAGAATACAATGTATCACAGGAAAGGAGAGAGGCAGGGCCATTTACAATAATTAGCTTATAAATTCTTGTGGTCTGTGACAGAATCGGCTGGAACTGCTGGACTAGATTCTGTCAAGCTGTCATGGTTCATTCTTGTACTCAGTTTTAAGCAGTATCAATTGCAGGCTCAGACTATCTTTTAAAGCAAAATATTTGGAAATAACTTACATCTACAGCTATCTAGTTAGTTCTAAATTTAATCTTTCCTGTATACCAAAGGTGTCAGTGGAGAGTGAGGTACAAGGAAAATACAGAGGAAGCTCAGTATCTTTGGTGGATAATCTTGAAAAATATCAGTTGGGAAAATACAAGAATTACCAAAGAATGACAGATTTTCGTAACTGTTTCTTCATTATAATTCTTAGGGAAAGAAAGGTGAGTCATACTCTGGATGCATTTTTTTTTCAGTGAACTATGGGAGGTTTCATTATGCTCAGTTTGACTTTAACTGTGAAAGCTCTTCATCTGGAGTATGTCTGACTGTAGTGATCATTAACAATGATTACGTTTTAAATTGAGATGCTGATGGCAGAGAAAGTGGGGGATTTTACCAAGAGGACATCAACCAGCCTTACTATGCAGACATAAAAATTTTTCATAATGATTAAAAAATATACATTCATGGTCTACTTTTCTGTAGGTTTCCTGATAATCTAAGAATTTGTATCATAGCACATGATTTAAATACTTTGACAGTTGTATACTCTAGTCCATCATTTATCTGTCAGTGAATGACAAGTCCTTGCAGCCAGAGATAGTTTGACTCTATTAATACACTTCCCCAAAATCTAATGGGAATGATTTGATGTCAAATCATTACAAAATAATAAGTGGTCTGCAGTGGACCTTTCATAAAGATCTTCCCCTAGAACTGTACATCTCATATTCCAATTAATCATATGTGTTCATTAGAAATTGGGCTCTGTCAGCCACACACAGTTATGCTAAAAGATAGCTCTGTTTGGATGAATGTGGAGAAAAAGAAGTACTGGCTCTCAAAATGCGAGGACGGACACGAGGACTAATTTTCTCTTGTACTTTCTCTAGGATGCAACTTCCTCAGACAAACGGCAATCCTTGGTACCAGTGCCTGAAGGGCAGGGCTATTCGTTTTCATGAGAGCCCTTCAGCTAATAATGAGCTGTTCAACACAAAGTTGACTGTATCTGCACATTGCAGTGTCAGAGATTTTGTTACCTGCTTAAGCAGCACCAAGCCGTCTGGGGAAAACAGCACCTCTGCAAAAAGGAAAAGAAAATGATGTTGCATCCAAGGCAGCAGGAGGTGCTGCTCTGCTTTCAAGCCCCAAGCAAGCACTGTTGCATGGTGCTTTGGTTTGGATTTTGTTATCTGTAGCTCAGAGTTCAGTTTACTGCACTTGGTTGCATGGTGTTAGTATGCCCAGTGGCTGCAATTCTGACTGATCATAAAAGGGGAAAAGACTCTTTATGGTCTGCAGAAAAGATCCTGGGTGTCTCTTCAAAGGCTGGACAACAAAGAGTATCCAAGGATTGTTGTAAAAGTGCTATTAATGTTGTAAAAGCAAATATTTAATAATACATGCTAGATTTATCTGTAAAGCCTCTTGTTTTATCTGGAAGTAATAATTTAGTCACTTTTTATTTGCTGAAAATAAACACTCACTGAATATTAGTACATCTGTACTAATACACATGTACACTATCCATTAGTACATGTATACTGAACAAAAGATACATTTTATTTCTTTTCTTCTTCTGTAAAACCTGTACACCGTGTAGTTACACCATACATTAACTTAGTTCAGCTTCTTGATGATTTAAGGGTACTAATTATTATGATTTATCTTTACCAAAAATCTGTCCAGTGCTGGGCTGAGTAAAACTTTCAAGGTCTTGGAACAAATGAGTGACTTATGAAATAAAAGATGAAGAGAAGTATAGAGAGCTAAGGAAATCAGTGAGAATCTAAAGCGAGTTAGTATTTTCATACAATCCTTATTCTCCCTGTAATGTTGTCTTGTTTTACTTGTTTGCATATTTTTTTTTCCTGTGCTCTACTTTATGCTGAACACATGTAGTGGACTTCAGTCCTTGCTTTGTCATAAGGTTGCTTTGGATAAAGTCTTTACTGTCACTCTGAAACAGTTTTTGAAGGAAGAGGAGGCAAGGGTAGGCATTATCTATAAATGTCAGAATACCGTTCTGATAGTCAACATCTTGGAGTGACTTCGATAAAACATGAGTTTTCCTGGTTCCTCTACGGAAGTGAGGAAGTAACCAACCCTATTTCTCGGATGTGAACACGTGTGGTAACATACGGACAAGTGATCTACCACAGACAGACCAGGCTTTGTTTCAAGAGAACACTGGGAGCAAGCCAAAATAAGGCTTTTAGAGTACAGAAGCACATGGGAGGCATAGATTAAAAAGATATTCAGAGAAAATATTTTTCTCCGTGGTCATAGCATACTTAACTGCAGTCAGCTTGCTGAGCATAAAAATAAGCTGCTGAATGCACCTTTCAATTAATTTTAATATGAAGAATTCCTCAGGATAATTGATGCACCGTAACAGAAAATTAAAATCTAGGGAAAGTTCAGGGAAGCGAAGGTAGTATTACATTTGCTGGAAGCATCTACTCAGATGTGCCTGCAGGAAAGAAGAGGCCTGTTCTCTACAGTCACCAGTTAGGTGAGGCAAAGGCAATTTTTTAATTGAACTTACTAGGAAAATAAGAAATATAAAGAGGCAAGGAAAATTAGTACACTAAAGGTGTAATAGGGGAAGTACTGATCTCTTCTCTTTGGTGCCCAGTGACAGAACCCGAGGGAGTGGCCTGAAGTGTGTCAGGGGAGGTTTAGGCTGGATATTAGGAAAGGGTAAAACACCAGCGGGTGTTTGAGCACTGGAAGAGGCTCCCCAGGTCACAGTACCAAGCCTGACGGAATTCGAGAAGCGTTTGGACAATGCTCTCCTGGCCCATGATGTGACTGTTGGGGATGGTCCTGTGGTGGGTCAGGGGCTGGACTCAATGATCCTTGTGGGTCCCCTCCAACTCAGGGTATTCTATGATTCTCTTTTGAGATGTGGACTAGTGTGCTTTATTTTTATAGTCTGTGATGCTGAAAGGAGCTCATAGGTGATGTTTTTACTGTGTGTGTTACTGCTGCTAAAAACTTCAGAGCTGAACTATTTTCATAAACTAAAAATTGAAGAAATTTTACACAGCAGGAAAACTTATAAAAATAATTTTTCCACTTTTTGGCCACGTGTATCCTGTTCCTTATGGTTATTCAAAGTGTCAGTCCTACAAATAAACTAAAATACAAGCCTAGAAAATCATACCGCTTATGTGTTTCTTTGATAAGCAAAACCATATGAAATTACACATATGATTAGATCTGCCAGTTTCTGTGGAATGACAATTTTTCCCTAACTGCCAAGCAACAAAATGAAAAGCTATGGTACTCTGGCCTCAGCCCCACAGATTTTTGCCAGTTTTAGCAGCCGATCGTCACATGAAAAATCACACTGATTTTAATGGAGGGAATTCCAGGATTTAGGTGCAATAAAGGCATTTTATTTCTGAACAAATTCTGCATCCAACTTGTAAGATTATAATGTTATTTTGCTTACAAGATGCAATAACTCTGATGAATTTGCTGTAAAATTTTTGCGATTCTAAAATTAAGAAGAAAGTGCAGATAAGCAGATGTTTACAAATCAGGGTCTCTGTAGAAGTTTATGCTAAATTTATAGACATAAAGCACACTTTTGTCACTATAGAAATAACAATTTAAGTTCCCATAATTCCTGTGGGTATATTAAAATGATTCTTTTACTTTTTAAGGTTATAAAAAGATCAACCTTTTCAAGTTCCACAATAATGATGATCATATTGTTTAATAAGCCACTTTAATGCTGAAGCATGAATGTTTAAGAATGAAAAACAAGATCTGATCTCTTAAAATTTGAGAACACCTCCAAAGACTCCTAAGCATATAAATTATAAACCATAGCAGCACTTATTTTGAAAAGCATCAAGGCACGCATCAAGAATTACTGAGAATAGAAATAATAATTCTGAATTACAAATAGCATTCTAATCCCATTTAAACTGATGGCAACCTCCTGTTGCTTGAACTTAAGATTTAACCTTTTGTCTTGGTATATGCTTTTGAAGCACATATAGGCATTAAGATATCTAATTGATAAGACAAATGACTTGAAAATTATGCAGAGCATGGGGACATAGAGGTGAAGCATAGGCAGAAAGCATGGAGAAGAAAGTTAACCCTATAATTTGATGGCTTCCATACCTCTTCCTTTCCAACTTTTTTTCTCAACTAAAGGTTAGTTCATGTAACCCTCCTATAACTAGGTGACTAAACAAAGTATGTGCTTATCTTCATTTTTATGGCATACTTTTACTTACCACTCTCTTTCTGCTGGGAGGGATAAGATGTATTGCTTTTGTATTTTATTTCAAAATCCTCAGCAGTCTTCCAGGAGCAGTGAGCTAAGACTATCAATGTGAATTAAATTTTTTTCTTAATGGGAAGCTGGTAGTATGGGTCATGAAAAGAAGGGCTGTTACTTAGCCAATGTTCATATGATTGTAGTATTGCAGGCCATCTATATATCAGCTTTAAGCAAACAGTTATGGGATGTTACGAGCAGCTGTTCCATCCAGCAGCTTCAGAGCCTGACAGTTTTTCCTGGCTGCTGGAGCCCAGTCTGAAGTGCCTTAAAACCTAGAGGTGTCCTTCCCAGACGATGGACACGGCAGCTGCTTTCCTATTTACAGGTTCAACCAGTAGCAAAGCTAAACAGGTACCCCAGAGACACACACACACAGAGAGGACGTGTGCATGGCTAGCTACTCAGGCTGCCAGAGACAAGGTACTGTCTCCAACAGCATCCACACACAACGCTTTCAGGAGTGGTGTTACAGCCATGTTCCTGTCCTCCTCTTCGACTGGTAAGGATTGACATTCAATAGTGAAAGTACATGCACTTTTGTGGATCCCCCAAGCACTGCTGTGGCCCCTCTCTCTGCCCAGCCCTCCTGCCTGAATCCCCTTACCCACCCTTGCAAATACCCCTTACCCTTGCAAATAGACATGCACTCACACACTTGTTCCACAGGTACTCCACACTTGGGGATCCCCCCAAATACCCACATGAACCTCCTGATACCCCTGCCAGGTCCCAGAGCCACTCAATGACTAGTTCAACTTGAGAATTGTGAGTGAATACACAGGCACACCTCATGCACACCCCTCAGTTTCTTAGTGGTCCATCAATTAGTATCTGGAGATTTTTGGCATTGTCTCTGTTTATCCCTTGTCTAACAGTTTGCATCCCCGTGCTTTTGTTTATCACTTCCCCTCAGATTACTATTCCCATTTGTATTGAAGAGGTCCTTGATTGGATAAAGTTAATGAAGCTGATACTTTCCACATCCCCTACACAAACAGGCTGTGGTATTGGTAAGGGTGACAGCTTGAGATCCATACTCTGTACTCAGCCTACCCAAAAGCTGGGCAGCTTTCTGGCTAGTTAGACAGTGTTCCTAGTCTCTGATCCCAGTTCAATGGCAGGTTTTGCAGTGGTGGTCTAAGATGTTAGTCCTGCAGCTTCCCATCCCTGTGCTTGCTGAAGGCTTCCCTCCATTTCTGAACAGCAGGTGTGAACACGACACGTCCTTGGTTGCTACAGGTCATATTTTCACATATAAGCATAAATCACTAATGAAGATTAACAAGGTGTTTGCATGTTCCATTGCAACTTGCATTAACTTTGGCCCTGGCGCATCTGATTCTGCTGTTCCACAAGGGCACTGCAAGACTGAACTGAGAAGTTTTGGAGTCGGATGCAGCAGGGCAAAGCGCACTTCCCTTAGTAGCAACACTCAACCCTGCTGAGCTGGAGCTGGAACATCTTAATTGGTAAGAGCTCCAGTCACTGTTTACCTAGCTTTGTAAACATAACTTATCGGTATGTTTCCTAATCTTCATTAGAGATTTTGGTGTGTTTTTTAATGTTTTTGTTTTGTGTCCTGGATTTTCAGTTGCCTATTGTACAGAGATAATGTGGGAAACATTGCACTAGTCTGAAAATCTGGTTGGTGCCAGCTCCTAGAATTTTTGACATAACAGATCTCTATCACAGATCTTACAATCCTTCCAGTAAAACTGAAATCCCAAATTGTTTCCTAAATAGGAAAAAAGTGAGAAAGGTTGAGGAAAGTGTATGAGGAAAGCATGTAGTGGAGATAGGATGCAGAGGAGCTAGAGGCAGACAGACCCAAGTGCAGAGAGAGTTAGTGGGGCTTGCAGTAGTGTATGTTTGCATATGCTCAAGCCTCCTCAAGGATTTTATAATCTGCAGTGTACTATGTGTTAGAATTGCATTTTTGTTAAGAGATGCTAAAACCCAACTCTTTCATGTGTACCAACAGTAAATAAAATCTTACTCAAATGAGTAGTTCCAGTCTGTTCCACTTGAACTGTTTGTAATAGAAGAAGTAATGCATCTTGGCATCTGTAAGTGCCCCAGAACAATTTCTGTGAGCTACTGTAATACTCCTACATTGAACAGACTGTAGTTCACAGCAGGATTTCTCCTGCAGCGTGGTGATATCCCAGATGAGTCACAGCAACAGCATCTCATCCAGCCAGCAAAGTACTGATTA
The DNA here is from genome assembly GCF_000738735.6 of Corvus cornix cornix. Taxonomy (NCBI): domain Eukaryota; kingdom Metazoa; phylum Chordata; class Aves; order Passeriformes; family Corvidae; genus Corvus; species Corvus cornix. The sequence continues at coordinate 59,951,805 of NC_047056.1, read as the reverse complement.
TGGCAAGAATGGCTGCAACTACAGGCAGCAAATCTCTGTCCTGTGTTCAAGAACATGGCTGCATTTCAACTCGAGGTTGATGCTTTGTCTGTCTTAATTTCTTTATTACAGGGGGAAGTTTTTTTAGCCTGTCTTCCGTTGTTGGGCTGGAGTTCTTTTTCCCCATCTCAGCAGATATCCTGAGACAGTGTAGACCACATGTCTGGTAATGCAGCTGTGAACTTTTATGGCAGCACAGCAGCAGATGCTCTGTATTTGAATTCATTTTCAGATCCTACTATTTTGATAAACAGTATTCAGGGAGTTTTCACTTTGTTGCCTAAGTGTTTTCCAATTTGACATTTATGGAGTGGAATGTTGAATTCTGAGACTATAGAAAATGGTAAGTTATGATGGCTTTATCACCAACACAGATGAATTGAATAAGTGAACAATATGAAGATTTGTGCAAAAGTAACTATATTTCAAAAGTTCAGTGAGCACCAGGAAAACAAATGTTTTCAGAGACAGACATCTAATTTATTTCTAGGTTTTAGGGCTAATCCAAGATTATTGTATGGATACTTTCTTCCTATGAGTAAAAGCTTCATACTGAGCTTTTTGCTGCTTCTGTTTTCTTTTACTTTCTTATTTTATTTTTTTCTGGTCAGGTATACTTACTTTTACACTGCAGAGATCCTAATTTGTCATAGCACTTCCCACAGTTACATGTGTATGAAACAGCTTCTGGCTGAAGGAAATCAGCTATCTTGGGAACTGCAGAAGATTTCCTAGGAGGGAATGTAAGGAGTGCAGTATTCAGTCAGAGTCAGCATGAAGGATCTGGACCCATCTGTGGAAGATCTGCTTCATAGCTCAAGTGTTCCTGTTTAAGACATTTGGCTGTTAAAATAACAGACATGGAGATTTAAGGAGTTACTTGATGGAGACATAATGGTGATGGAGATTTGACCACTCCCAGTTTTGCTTTCTGGAGCTGGCATGAGACTTGCCATTGACTTTCAGTACCAGTCCATTAAGGCTACAAGAGATTTGGAGATCTGACCTTACTGTGGGATGAAGACAATTGGGTTTGGCCTTGAGAAATTAAGCTTGCTGGACGTTCTGACATGCAGTAAAGAAATTTTGTGTATGTGTTTTTTAATTTTGGTTTTTTTCCCCCACTTTAATTTTTTCTCACAAATTTGTCTTCTAAATCTATTTATTTTCAGCTTTAAAAGATGGTTCATTTGGCTGCTGAATTTCTAACTGTGGCTTTTGACATGTGATCTTTGGAATTCATGGAAAGTTAATGGGGGTGGGTCTGTGAACAACTTCTAAGACACTTACAGAAGATGAGGAAAAAAGTTTGTATAAATTCTACAGGAGGTTGCACTGAAAATTTTTTAGGTTTCTACAAACATCAGATGTTTGAAAATCCCTGATTTAGGATATGAATATTTTACTTGGTGAACTACGGCTGCTAAGGCTTGCCCTCTGCTTTTAGTCTTTCCTAGGCATTTTGGCTGGAAACTGGAATTTGGTATTTGCCTTTTGGCTGGTGGCATCATGCAGTATTCTTGAAGAGTTTTCCCAGAAGACATACGTATTTTATTTTTCATTTCCAGTTTTGTGGCTGGCTGTTAGGACAGTGCAAATAGTTCTAAAGTGCTTTTAGCTTAAATATGTGTTATCTGTGTATTAAAGAGTAGTAATGGAGACAATGTACAGTAGAAATCAGTGCCTAATGTGAGTTTCAAATGCTAGGCTTCTGAGTGCTCCTGAATTTGTTAACACATTTATTTCTATTTTCTATATTGCTTTATAATAAACCTCTTAAAAATAACAGTCTAATTGACCACATTAAAAAGAGAAACCTGCTGTACAAAAATGTTCGCAAATACACAAAGTTTAGAAAAAAATATGTGTGTCGTTTTTCTAGTTGCTCTCAGTTGTTCCTGCAACAAGTAAAGCAAGGAGTAGAAAATATTTGAAAGTTTGGTTTTATTTTAATTAGCTGTGTTTAAATTCTAAACATGGATTCAAAGCTTCATTGAGGTGTTGGCCTTGCTGTGAGTTGGAAGATTCATGTGTAGGCCTGAGGATGCAGTGTAACCAGCTTCCTCTCCTGATGATGTATTTGTGACAATATGTGTGGTGGGGGGACTGAGGGAAACATGGGAGTTGTGGGATGGTGAATTTAGCCATAACCTTTCACCTATGATGAGCAATGGCATCTGTTGCTGCCATCTGTTCTGTTTCTTTGCTTATCTTCCTATGTGTGGTACCAGGCAGGGAGCCCTAAAAAGAGGACAAAGGGGTCACTTCAATGAAAGTATAATGAATGTTGCTCAGAAGTCCCCAGGCAGCAGTTGGAAGGATATGTGTGGTCTTTTGCCTGGCAGAGAGGAGGATGCAACAGGATAGTAAAAATGTGATTAATATCCTGCTAGGAAGTTTTCCTGACTAAGCTTCTATACAGAGTAAGTACTGTGTTGTCTGACAAAATACTCTAGTGAAGATAAAGTTCAGAAACTCCATCACCCTTAGAGAATATCCATTTGGTGGAGCTTCCTGATTTAAAAGAGCGTTGCAGCTACTGTTTAAAAGTCGGTTCTTCATAAAACCCAGCAAGCAGGAATATGTAAAAGTTTTGGCAACCAAGAGTACATTTCAGTGAGAGAACAATGGGATATTTAAGGGAAAATAACTGGTCGTTGCAATAAACATCTTCAGCTTTTCTAATAAATCTACTCTATTTGGGCAGCGGCTTTTTAGCTCTTGGCAAGCTTGTAGGATGTTCTGTAGCAAAGACAAGAATTTGGAAAACCTCAGGGGGCAAGGCTGGCTGCAGTCTGTGACAGCTGGTAATGTATGAATCTAAAAATGGTCTGAGTATTGTTTAAAAGTTTCTTACAAGCAGCATAATTTGTGGAGATCAGAATCACATTTTATAAAAACATGTATTTTTTTAATCAGATGTATTTCAGTTCTATGTGAAGTGTTTCTTTCTTTTGATAGAAGTTGTGTGATTTATGACTCATTCTGTACCTGAAATATTTTGGTTAAAGAAATCACTTTTACATGTAAAGCATTTCATTCCAACTCAGTATTGACAATAATATGAAAGAAGAGTTGCTGTAAAGTTTCTTTTCAGCGTGTTTTTATTTAACCATTGTCGAAAATTCTAAATAGGGTGGAGCTAAAATTGAGGATATACTATGGGTATATCAGAACAGCAGTTTTGCTAACTATATCTGTTTGCAGAAGATGCAGTACAGATTAAAAAACTCACGATCCCTGTATGGGCATCCATACCATTCAGCAGATGGGTTTGGCTAAAGTAATAAAAATTGAAAACAAAAGTTGAAACAACCAAAATATTTTTTGAGTGTTTGGAAAGTGAAACTTTATTTTCCCCTCACAAAAGGATGTATTTAGTCAAAATTTGCTCTGTAAAGTAACTTTCTAAACTGGTAATGACACACAGAAAAAAAATGTTGTTTGACCTAGAACTAGTTTTGCTTGCTTAAGATTTTGTTAAGAAAGCTAAAAGCTATTTATATTCACATCTAAACAATTCTCCATATTGTTCCATTTTTTCCAGTCACTTCTGGGGTACTGAGCCTGGGCAACTAAAAATTCAGAAGGCTGAGTTAGTGCATAGGTTGCTGGATATTGTCTAGAAATAATATTTTATTTTGGAAAGCTAGCACTGTTAGAAAAATTTTCTTCTTGCATGCTACCTTTTCTCATTTTCTATGTGGTGTTCCTCACATTTGTGTAGCTTCCAAATTATGGTAGTGTGTGTGAAGGGAGTGCTTCAGAATATCCACACAATAATCTTTTAATTCACAGGTGAAGTTCTGTCCTTGTATAAGTCAGTGCAAATTTTGCAATTCATGTCAGTAATTAGGACTTCATGCAGCCATCTTGATTTTAGTGACTTAGCCGTCATACCTGACTTACTATTTTTCAGTAATGTATCAGAATTGAGATTACATTCCATAAATGTGGAATGGTAAAACACTTTGGCAATGATGTGGGAAGTCTTGGAAAGCTTAAACAATTAGAAATTCAATGAAAAGACCTACCTTTGCTCCATGCTGAGAGGACACAAGTAAATTTATGTTCTCAAAATTCAAGAGATCTCATCGCCAGTGTAGTTATTTGGTATTCATAATACTATTTCTTGTGAGAGGAGCAACTTAATATCACAGATTCACAAATTCACAGAATATTCTAAGTTGGAAGGCACCCACAAGGATCATCGAGTCAAACTCTTAAGTAAATGGCCCATATCCTTTAATATCATTTTGTATTCCTTGCACATTTAAAACTTCCATAGAAGCCAGTCATAATTTTATATGCAGTTAAAAAAAGTAGGACCACAACTATAAATGTAGGTGATCTTTTTTTCTAGTTTAGTTTAAATAAATTACACTAAATGTAATCCCAACAGACATTTCCAGAACAAATTTTACTTGCCTTACTAATGCAAGGTTTTTGTTGAGAATTGGGCACCAATAAGAGTAGAATTTACTTTGCCATAAATCTTTGAAAAATCTTCTGATACACAGCAGGTAATTTCAGAGATAAAGAAAAGAGAAAAAGAGAGAGAAAAATTGTATCCATTTCTCTGCCTTCTATTTGGAGATAATTAAGTTCAGAGGTTCTGAAGGAACATTGACTATATTCCAGGATGGCCTCCACACCAGAAAATGAAATTAATCAGTCATTGCCATATTAAGTGAAAATGAATTAGTCGCAGACAAAACAATGTGTTTTCATTAGTCATGTCAAGATGCAAATGTGAAGATATATATCTTTGCATAAATGTTCACAGATAAACAATATAATTAAATTCACTATTGAAACAAGCTAATTAAATTTACTGCTGTTATGCAACAGATATTCTCTTAAGTATATGATATTTGGCTTACAAGAGTATGAAGTAGGTTCTTTATCTGTGTTTTGTCTGTAATGATAGGAGAATTTAATTTTTGTTAATCTGGCATGCCTGGATCCAGGCAGTGACTCAGGAAGACATCTGTGTTTATTCTTAGCACAAACAGTCCATCTAAATCTCATGGCTGCAGGTTTTTCTTTTGTTTTAATAATGTTCCCCTGAGGAGTACGATATACAATCTGATCTCACAGCTTTGCAACTGTCCCTCAAGATGGTTCCAATAAGACCACTTTTGTCTAATGACTAGAACTGAAACAAAAGTTTTGCTTTACATATTTTCAAGGAATTTTACTAATTAGTGTCAAAGCAACCTTCACCGAGCATTTGCTTTAATTTCTGAAATATATCTAGTGACAGAAAACACTTAAAAATCACCCATTAACTAAAAATTATTCAGAATTCAGTTGATTTAGGGTTTTGCTATTGAATTGAGAGAATGCCAAGTAGGTAAGTGGTAGAGATGTACACAACCTGTTGTGCAGCAATTGTGAACTCCTGCACTCCAGCTTGGAAAAAACAATGGATCACAGTATGTCTGTCCCATAGAGATTACAGTCTAACATATACATCTTCAGATACTCTTCAGTCATAGAATCATAGAATTGTTTAGGTTGGAGAAGACCTTTAAGATCATCCAACCAACAGTCCAACTGTTGACATAAGTCTGCCAAGTCCACCAGTAAACCATGTCCTAAGTGCCACATCTTCACATCTTTTAAATACCTCCAGAGCTGGTAACTCAGCTGAGGCTACTACCCTGAGTAGTCTTGTTCCAATGTCTGACAACCCTCTTGGTGCAGAAGTTTTTCCTAATATCCAATGTAAACCTTCCCAGGTGCAACTTGAGGCCTTTTCCTCTCATTCTGCCACTAGTTACCAGGGGGAAGAGGCTGATGCCCACCATGCTACAACCTTCTTTCAGGTAGTTGTAGAGAGTGATGAGGTCACCCCTGAGCCTCCTTTCCTCCAGGCTAAAATCCTCAGCTCCCTAAACCACTCCACATAAGACTGACTTGGGCTCTTCAGGCATCCATTCATGCTGCTTGACAGCAGCTGGGAGTAGAAGGCTCTGAGAAACAGGATTTAGAGTGGCAGTAAGAGAATTTCATAAGAACTAGATTAATCCCTAGATTTTAGATTGGCTTTAAGAACAGTATTGAAGAGAGAATATTTTAAAAATAATCAAAGAAGCATCTTCACTCAATTAGGGAAGCCTTATGAGGGGTGGCTGAGGTCACTTGGTTTGTTCAGCCTGGAGAAGAGGAGACTGATGAGAGACCTCATTGTGGGCTTCAAAATCCTCATATGAGGGGAAGCAGAAGGGCAGGCACTGATCTCTTCCCTCTCAGGACCAGTGGCGGGACCCAGGGGAATGGCCTGAAGTTGTGCCAGGGGAGGTTTAGGTTGTGTATTAAGAAAAGATTCTTCACCCAGAGGATGGTTGGGTGCTGGAACAGGCTCCCCAGGGAAGTGGTCACGGCACCAAGCCTGACAGAGTTCACAAAGAGTTTGGACAATGCTCTCAGGCCCATGGTGTGACTCTTGGGGTGTCCGGTGTAGGGCCAGGAGCTGGACTCAATGATTCTTGTCAATGATTATTGGGTCTCTTCCAACTCAGGATGTGCTATGATTCTCTATTTGTAGAAGTTACTCTGAGTGTTGACACTATACGAAGCATAAGTTTCTTTTTGATTTTGTGTAGAGAAAGAACAAAATGTTTTCTGAGCAGTTGAATATTAAATGTAATATTGAAGTGATTCCTATGAAGAGGACTGTGGCGAGGGGCCAGCTTCAGTGTTTCAGCAAGGCAGACTGTTTAGGGATAAAAGTCTTACATAATTTGTTTACACTATTAATATGTTTATTTTCTGTTTGTATAAGCAAATCAGTCCTGAATGTGTGGTATATTCAGTAATGTAGCACTTGTGTAATCATTTGATGATCATTTGATGCTTAGTCCACAAATTAAATACGCAGCTGACAAGAGAGAGCTTTTGAATAAACTATTGCTGCTGCCTATATATGATAGTGATATGTTATAATAAATGTTTTCTGTGTAGATTTATATTATTCTTTTTTCCCCTCCACTGTAATTTTCTACAGGAAGGCTCTTCAAAAGTTCACAGGTGGGCTGTGAACTACAAGGAAGCATGTTTTCAAAGAGCAAAATTGAAAGACTTTATAATTAGAGCCTTTCAGCAGAAGACTGGTAAATCTCTGATAGTAACTTTGCTAACACCTTCTGAGCTGATGGGCTTGTTTTTTATACACACTAACACACCTCCTTGCTATATAAAGCCTACTGTAATTTAAAGGAGGAACTACTGAATTTACACATCATTTAACGTATTTTAAATCTGCTTTTTGTGTATGATTCAAGACCCCAAGCAGATTAGACTGTTGAAATAAAGAGTGAAAAATGCAAAGATTTTGTCCCAAAATAATGACAGGGTGATCCCTATAAACACATTAGGGAAGTGAACAGTATGACCTGTGTATTCTTGTTTGAAATGGATTTTCTTCTTTTTGCATCAACAAAAGCTGTTAGGCAGTAAAGTCCTATAAATCTACAGACAGCAAAGGTGGGAATTCATCAGCTAAAAGGTTGTCTGAAAGTCTAAAATCCAATTCTTTATAAAGCTGACATATGGGGAGAATAAAGCAGAAGTGAGGAAGGAACAGCTGCCTAGGGAAACAGTTATGACTTAATTACTTGGTGATTAGTAAATAGGAATTTGAAGACAGTGTTGTAGGGTCAGAGAAAAAGAGCCATGGCCCAGTTAACAGATTGAATCTGAGAAGATCTAATACTCAGATGCTTAAACAGGAACCTTTTTGTAATTGTAGTTTCACACCCTAAGGGTAAAACTCTCAAAAACTCATAAGTAATTTGGGAACTCAATTTCCATTTTGAATGAAGATTCACAGGTAATTTCTGAAAAAGGTTCTGAATCACTTTTCAAAATTTTGCCCTCAGCTTTTTTATGCATTAATTGTTCTGTAAGGAGGAAATGGATATTCAACTTTAAGAAGTGATTAAATTCTACCAGTGATAATCTCCTGATGTCATTTTTATAGCTATGTTCCTGAACATGACTTTGTTGCAATATTGACTAAGAGTAGATTTTGGTATGCTGGGGTCTGGTTGTGATTTTAGAGTATGAAACATGAGTCAGTACTCTTTAGCTGAGAATAGCATCTCTTTCTTACCCCTTCCATGAGTTGGCACTGGATGGATGTAATGTACTTACTTTGTCCATGAAGTAAAGGTTCTTAACAACTGAGCTGTAATACAACCACATGTGCTCTCAAAAGAAAAGGATAAGAATGAAGATGTTGTGAAGAATATATGCCTATTGCAGCCTATACAAATCTAAATCTGTAAATCCTTTGTCAAAACACAGGCGGAGTTCCTGTCTGCCCTCCCTTTGCCTTGTTCTTACTGCCCCTGTTCCTTTTACAGCAACAGGTTTCTGTGATAACAGTTTCAGTGAAGTACACAAAGCTGATGTGGGGCATATGGTTAATCAGTGGTAAATCAGGGATGCAAATTGTGAACAGCACTCATTGTGAAGGAAGGGGAATGGATAAACGTATCCTGCACTGCAGAAAATCAGAACAGGATTGGATTAATCAGCACAGCATGTATTAGGAGGCCAGAGCATGCCCTATTCATTTGAATTTCAGCATGTCACAGCTCTCGAAGCCAGAGTGTCTGTAATTAAATCAAAAAATCAATGTTAATGCTCAGCTGGGACACACAGCTCAAATCAGAAGATAATCAGGAAGTGCTGGAAAATTGAAGGTTTCATACAAATATTCTGTGGGCTGTACTGCACTTCATCAGTGTCCTTCAATACTGTTTTTTCAGAACAAGTGCTACATGGTGATGTGATGCAATTAAAGCTGTTTGACACTTACCGAGGACAGGTGTCACTATACTTATTTATGAGTGTAACAATGGTGGAATAGAATAGAATAGAATAGAGAAGGAGTATGGTGCTGTGTAATGCATGAATTGTTGTATTATGCATGGATTGCACGTTTCAAGCTAGAAAAAATGGCACATTTTTTCAGCGCAGTTTTTGTGACACCATGGTCCTGCTTTAGGAGTTGCATGATCTACATCATACCTCAGATGAAAAGAAAATTAAAATCTTGTAGATACTGATCCTCTGTGACCAGTATCACATGGGGTATTTATGGCACCAGGAGATGATGATGATGTCATTGACATCTGTTAATGATTAATGACCTGTTGGAGTGAGTCCAGAGGAGGCTGCAAAGATGGTCAGAGGGTTGGAGCACCTCTCCAATGAATGCAGGCTGAGAGAAGAGAAGGCTCTGGGGAGACCTTATAGCACCTTCCAGTACCTGAACGGCGCCTACAGAAGAGCAGGAAAGGGACTTTTTATAAGGGCATGTAGTGATAGGCCAAGGGGAAATTGCTTTAAACTGAAAGGATAAGTTTAGATTAGATATAAGGAAGAAATTATTCACTTTGAGGATGGTGAGGCACTGGAAGTGGTTGTTCAGAGAAGTTACAGATTCACTGGTTGTTCAGAGAAGTTACAGATTCACCATCCCTGGAAGTGTTCAAGGCCAAGTTGGATGGGGCTTTAAGCACCCTGACCTACTGGAAAGTCTCCCTAAACACAGCAAGGGGGTTGGAACTAGAAGATCTTTAAGGTCCCTTCAACCCAAAATGTTCTGTGAATCTTTGGTGATAACAAAAATACTCTTTACTCATATTTCTATAATGATTTCAATGTAAGTGAAAATATTCTATCAAGAAAGTTTCTTCACGCAAGGGAATCTTCTTTGGGAAGACCTAAGAGATGGAGAAGCAGTGATTTCTTCCAGGCTGGTTTAGGGATCGGTCTCACTAGTGCCAGAGCAAGCTGACACATCTGGGTTTGTCTTCTAAGGTCCTGGCTCCGTATAATTTGCCCACACAAACTTCCTGCAGTATGGGTACATTTTTTTGCTGCTCAGATGGGGATTTTTCAGGCTAGATTTCTTGATCTACATGTTGATTATGAACTGAAAAGTTAGGAAGAGTGCACCGCAGCTGGGTTTGTGTTTGGAGATTTAAGTCAGCTTAAATAAAGCAGTTCCTAGTATCGTCTCCCTTCTTTCAGCATGTCTGGCAGGGATGAGCTGTATATTGTGCTCCTATTATGGCAGAGGCATGGATTCCCATTGCATGGGAAGCCATCAAGGTCAATATTGTCACTGGCTGTTCCTAGGATGGGGAAGTCTGAGTGGCACAAGGCTGCTAAATGTCAGTAAGCATGTAATAGAGGTCTACTATACAAGCATCTTTCCATAGCTTGGAAAATGTGACTTGGAACTGTATGGAGATGGACTGTCCACATGAAAAATCTAGACACAGCTTTTAGTCAATCTGAAGTGCTGGGGGTGTTCATGATTGCAATTTGCAGCAGGATCCTTGAAAGATCCTGAATAAAACATTGCAACAAATAGACATTTGCCAATATTAATAACAACAACAAAAATACCAAATGATCTGTGCTGTTTTCTGACAGTACAGAAATTATATTTCAAATTATGTGGTTGGCATCTTCTGAATTTAGCTTTCAGTGGCTACAGCAGAGATGTTGTGAGTGCCCTCTGTTGTGACCCATTCTTTCACCCACTCATCAACTCAGCTGTGAAAAATTGCCAAAGGCTTGTGTTGAACCTTTCTCAAATTCACAGTTGTTTGACAGGCAGAAGCATCAGAGTTGGCAGGAATCCGGAATGCTCTCAATTGGGATGTGCCTCTCTGAGAACCACACCCTGGGATGTCAAGGCAGCCTGAGAAGCCGCATGCATGTGTTTCAGGGCAGTGCAGGCACTGGTGCCTGGTGGTGTGTCTGAGGCTGGGGGGCTTATGATCCACTGTCTGATGGTGGCTGTGCTAGCTGGCTGTACTGAATGAGCATAGAGCAATCCATGACTTCAGAGAGGGCTGCAGCAAGCCTTCTTGCTCCTTGCTGGTGTCTTAGTGATGCCCTAGGATAAAGAAAACTAAACAGTAAATTAGAAGCCTAAATGAGAAGTCCAAATGAAGCACCTGTGAAGTGATTATTTTGGCCTCTGGGCAGGTGATGGTTGATGCTTTCTATAGAGGAAGAACAGTGATGTGATGTGAAAGGAAAAGGAGAATCTCGTTCTGTAAAATCTTGTCCTCCAGCTGAACCTGGAGGATGTGATCAGCTGCCAAATCTGCCAGAAGCTGCAAGTGTATCTGACTAGTTAACTCCCACAGACCTTACATATTTCCTACAAATCAAACAGTTCTCATAACCAGATGCTTTTTTTACTTTTCCTTTTGATTTTATTATCATCTGTCATGTTTTTTCATTGCTTGCATAGGTATCTTCGTTGGTTTGATTTTTCCTTGCTTCCTAGTATGTTTGCATTTGTTATCTTAATTTTTTGGTGTTTGCCTTGGTTTAATTACATTCTATCTATCTCTGACATTCCAGGCTGTTCGCGCATAGTTGCATGATCTGGTTCATCTTTCTGCATGCTTCTCTACCTCTTTATTCACTCTGTGTGGTCCTCAATGTTTGCAGCTCTATCAGCCACTATTTCAAATGTCAGGCTCAGTTCATGAGCTCAGTTGTACAGAACTTTTTCCTTTTGATATTTGCTCTGCTAATTCTTGGGCACAGTTTCAGAAAAAAATAACAGCTGTGCTTTTACTTTATCAGGTGTCTGGCTTATTGAAGCCTTACTGCACTTTCATTGCCGTGAACAAGTAGTAATTACTTGATTCACATTTTAGTCACATAATGAACTCTTATATAAACATATACATATACACACTAATCCAGCTGTCTAACCCATTTACTTTACCCATGGTTTTCTGGGAAGCATCTTTTCTGCAGAATCAAAGCCCTTGAGGCTTTCATAAGGAAGTGAAAGAGATTAGTCCCTGTCTTCAGAATCAGCACATTATGACAGTATCTCACAAAGCTGGACACTGGTTACACTTCAGGCATGCTCTGGCTGGACTAATGCGGACAGTCCCAACTGTTCCATAATGTCTGTTGTATTTTAATGCTGCCTCTTACTCCATACTTACATTAGCATTGCTGTCGTATTTCCTCTAGGAAGAGCATGCACTGAGTTGTGACCTTTGAACACAACTGTGAGAAAAGAGGAGTCATAAATAAAGATTTTTTTTAAAGTGCTCTGTATATTTTCTGTGAATTTTAGTGAATGCCTTCAAATATGCACAGATAATTTTAGTGTTGTTTTACTTGTTGCTTTAACTGTCTAAATGAATCCATTTGAAGTAATTTGCCACACGTTGCTAGCCTTCTACAGAAAAAGTAATTAACTGGTAACATTGTATTTCACTCTTCCTCCTACACTCTGAACTGAAAACTTTATGGTGAACTGCTGACAGCTTCCTGTAACTACACTTTCAGCTTAATCTCCCTCTCCCAATTTCTTCATCCTGCTTTTCTTGCACAGAGCTGGTAGTTTTGCAGTAGTTTCTTAAAAGAAAAAAGAGTAACCCATACTGTATCTGTTGTCATTCAGTGCTCTGCTGAGTTTACTGACCCTTACTGTATTTTCTCCTCAGCAATGCATTCAGAAATTTGGCTAAATGTTTAGACATACCAGACTGACTGATAGCTACAAATGCTCTGTAATTATCTGAGAAGATTCTAAAGCCAGAAATGTAAATTTTACACTAACTGGAAAAACTTGACTATATTTTCTGTCTTCTGGACTTCTAACTTCTTGTTGGAATCATCTCTTAGTTGTTTATGCTGTCTATATTTGTATCACAGATCAACAGTTTTTAACAAGGTGCCTCAAATAATTGTGGTTATGCATTCATGTTAGTTTAAATGTGCCTAACTTGTAAGTGCTTGATTCTGAACATTATGCTGTCTTTGTGTAAGTCAGGAGAATATTCATTAAAGAAAACTGATATTTATCTCTTTAATTAACAATGGCTATATCCCGGCTAAATCAAAGTAAGTAAAATATTAATGGCATGAGGGGACATAGCAATAATGTAAATGAGGACCTTGAAGAGCGAAAAAATTACTGCAAGCCTTTGTGAAGAAATTGCAACTTACAATACATGCTAATAATAGTTTGCATTTCCTCCTAAATTAAGCTGTTACTTAGTATCACTCAGTGTTGACATCTCTCATGATCACAGGAGCGAACTGAGATCATGTTTTAAATTGCATGGGCAATTACAGGGTAGGTCAAATGTGTTAAAACATGGATATATAGACTTCACAAATGGAGGGCACTGCAAATGCACAGCACACCAGATACGCCAGCATGCTATCAGCAAAGCATCTATTAACAGGTCTTTAACTAGGACACCACGCTTTAGCTAGCACTACTATATGCTAGAAATATTCTAATTTTCCTGAGGCCTGGCAGCCTGCTGTTCCACAAGCTCTGTGTTAGGAACTCAATCTAACTGGAACAACTGGAGGGAGATGGTTTTCTGCAAAATAGCAGAATGGGCATATACTGATTCCTAGATGTAAAATGAAGTGAGAGCAACTCTGCCATATTTCAGAGGACTTGGTCCTGTGGACAAACTGTATATTTGAAATGTAGGGCAGCAGTATGGAATGTAGCTCTCTGAGGTGAGGGAGGCAGACCTTTTAAGGATCACAAGTTGCTGGATGTGAAGTCCCCTGTGTGAGCAACACCTGGACATTCTGGAAGCAAGTAGAAGTAAGGAGGTAGCAGTTATTCTGCTCGGTTTAGCTGGCCTTTCTTCATGTACTACCAAGGAATTGTTTGGCTTTAACCCCCAATAATGTTCACAGATTGTTGATGGTAAAAGAAAAAAGGGATTTACTGTGCAAGTCATGTATCTTGTATAAGTGAATTCTGCTACCAAAGCTTAAGATGCAGTTCCATAAATTTGGCCCACAGTATTTCAGCATGTCTTTCTCTTTGTGTCTCACTACTCATAGGTTACTTTGCTCCCAGTGGGTTCCTCCTGTTCATAGAACCCTTAGTTTAGGGTACTACAAAGAGATTGGTTATTGTAATGCAAGTGATAATGGAGCTGATTACAAGTACAGAAGAAATTGTTTGTGATGGATAATCTGCATAACAGAAATGCCTCCATATTGACGTTTCTGTTTTTTTACACGTGTAAAATACTAATCTACGTCTTGAAACTTTCTGCTCTTATGTGTACTTTGTAACTTGTATTTACCCATCAACAGGCTGAGTATCAGTGTGGATGCTTACAGGTTCTACTGATGCCCCCATGTGGATGTCTGGCAGGATCATTCTAGTCTGCAGTTGAAGACATAATTGAGGTTTACTGCTAATTTAATAATAATTTATTCCTCTGTCATCCATAAATAGGCAAAAAAGTTTGACTAGAAGTATTTTTGAACTATGCTTACCATTCTCTATGAAATAGTGCTTGACTATCCCTTTTCTGCATCTAGCATTTGAAACTATTGTTGACATACTGGAAATAGCATCATACTAACCAGTTTGCTTATTTTTGTGGGATTCTTGAGACCCAAGAAAATTTTCATTCCATTATTAATGTCCTAATAATAGCTGTGATATAGTGATTGCCTAATTGGTGTGCTAGCATAGAATAACCTAAACCTCATACACTGATTTTTCTGCCCCTGTGAACGAATATAATGGTGCTGTAACTAGGAGTCCACCTGTACCTCTGAATCACCAAAAATTAGTGTTAAGATGCTGGAACTGTCTTTAAATGTGACAGCTCAGGTACTGTGACCTTGCTAGCTATAACAACAATAACCTTAGGAGGGGCTGATTTGTGTTGCCACTTGGCAGAGCAGATTAACTTGCATGAAGGCTCAGTGTAAAAGACATCCTAACGCTGACCTGTGTTTTCAGAAGAGATTTCAGAAGGAAATGACAGACAAGGTAAGTGTAATGATAGCTTAGGGCCACAGTTGTACCATGGCAAATGCTCCTCTTGGCCATATAAACACTCACACCTTGTGGCTGGGGTGCTCAGGGAGCCCAAATTTCAGTTCTTCTTCTAAAGACCCCCTTGCATGGACTTTACTAATGACATGGAAGATAGTCTCCTGCTGGTGGAGGGGCCTGGCACTAGGGACACCTCAATTCCCAAACAAGTATCTTGGCCACTAATTTAAAATTACATTGCCAGGCTTAATGGACAAGTAGCAGTGCTACGTCTGTGGCTTTCATAGTTACTTTTTGGTCTTAGGTCCTTGGTCCTTAAGTTCTGTTAAGTTGGGCACTTAACATGACTTCTGTACCTCTATCACGCACTGAGATCTTCTGATAAAACTACACGGTGTAGATACCTAAGTACTCTTCAGAGTTAGACTCTTTTATGTTTAAAAAATTGGTCCTAGGTGTCTTTTGACAATAAACACAGCATGCTATCTCCTGCTCCTTTGAGTTTGCATGTTTTATAGAGCAGGAGTATTTTCTAGGTCAGGGGGAAAGTGTTGCTCACACAGCTGTGGAGCAAATAGATTTTATTTCATATCTAATATGGGTATTACTTAAGCCTTCTGTGAAATATCTACTTGATTTTGTACCTGGTACTATTTGATCTTATAGTCACTGAACTTGTATGCAGTGGGAAATTACAGTTGTTAGAACCTGCAAATTAACTTGATTAACTGAGCATGTAGTGCAGATAAGGACATTTGTTTGGTCTTCGGTCTTGAGAGCTGCTTGCATCCTACATTAGGTGTGTGTCCACGCAGGAGATTTTGCCTCTGATGAAATCAGAGTAACATATTGCTACTTAAGCTGGATGATATGTGAGTATAAGTGGTAGCCAGGGCACCCCAGCATTGCTGTGCTTTTTCCACACCAAGTGTCTGTCACTGTCTTATTCAAAGTTTTGTGTGTAAGAATTGAAGAACCAACAATCCTAGTGCTTGAAAATGAAGGTATTTCCTAACATTTCCAATCTTGTTTCATGTTTCTTTTTTATTAGGAAACTGAGTTTATCTGGCATGTTGAGCCCTGGAGTGTTTAGTCATGCCTTTCCTTTGCAGTAGATGACAGAGAACATATATTTTACTCTGGTTGTACAAATTCAGTCTTTCAGAAACAATAGAGATCTTTATAACATTTATTTCATGACTTGTGGTTGATAACTGGTCTATACTCTGATTTGCATTGTGTGAGCTTGCTTCAGAATTTAGATTACTTCTGTGCATTTTGGATTTCAGTTGTAGGGTTGAAAGTCTATAGTATTATCTCAAAATTTTCACTTTCTTCTAAAAGAAGCTCCTTTTTATAATTGGTAATGTCTAAAAAATAAAAACTAAAAAACCACCCCAAACTAAAATAAATGCATAAATATCCACATGCTTCTTTTACACGTTTTAAATTATATTGTGCTTATAAAGTGATTATTTTCAATAAAATTATTTACTTTCAGTTGATACTGAAAGTGACAGATTGCATGGCATAAAAGGTTTAAAATAGTCTACTTCTCTCACCTGTAGACATATATAAAGCAGCATGTTTTCTGTTTACTGAACATGAACACTAATAACCTGAATGGACAAAAGTATGTAAAATAATTATAAGTATTTGGCTAAATAGCCAATATCTGCTTCCATTTGTAGTACCTATTTTTGCTAGAAAATGGGTTTACACAAACTAAAGTGCTAAAATAGCTTGGGAACAGATTTTGTCACTTCAGTCATTAAGGGCAGTTATCACCTTGCTCAGTTTAGGCTAAAAAAACCCTAGTTGTTTATCAGTAGAAAAACTCTGACAAACTGGATAATGAAAGCAAATAAAAGCAACAGTAAAGCCTCATTGTCCAGCTTTTATTTTCCTGTGTGCATATTCTGTGGATATTTTTTCTTCTAGGAAGAAAATTCAAAAACTCTATTAATCAATTGCATTTTGAACAACTTTTCTTTAAATCTTGTAAAGCTACTTGCCATTTTTGTTTCCCTGTCTTTTTTTAGCTCCTTGTTGCTTTTTGCTGTAGTTCTGTAATAGATTTTAGAACAAGATGTGATGTATCTGTGCATAGGAAGTGGAAATTTTTGTGCATAAGTAAAGAATTTAGAGGTTCACACTTCCAAAAACAAGTTACAGCTCTAAATTTGCTGATAATTTAATACAGTGGATACAGAGGTTATGTAAGCATTCCACAAATAAGTACATCCAGTGCCCGAGATCTGGGGTTTCTTTAGTCCATCATCTAGGACTTTAATTAAGATAGTACAGCTAGAGGGAGATGGACAGCTGGGAATTCAGCTGGGAATTCAGGACATCGGACATGGCAGTGGTGGGGCAGGTGGGTTTATGCTGTGTGAGACAGGTGTTTTGTGACCTGAGAATTGTTTGGTTCACCGTATAATGACTGGAAAGCTGTTCTAGACATAGGATACCTGGCAGCAACCTTATGTTTTGTGAGTTTTACATAGGTAAAATCCACAAATTTCTCTATACTCACACCTGATCTACTGCAGTGTGCCAGCAGACATAGTTGAGGATGGAACAAATTTAAAAGTGAGTTCAACTGGGCCAGGCAAAAGCTGGCAGACCAAATCTAGGCCAAGTCATACAGCAACATCTTGAAAACAAAATACAGAAACTCAGGTTCCTTCTTTCCCTCTTTGATGTGTGTTCTGTGCCTTTGTGAGTAGCTAACGAGCTCTGTGTAATGCTGCCAATATTGAATGTTGCTGATTTTGCACAGAATTACTGTATATGAAAGGATCAGGCTGGAGGAGAAATAATAGCAAAGAGGATAAGCAGCTCAGGCATTCTTCTTTATGCAGTATTGCTGGGTGTTCACCTTACATTTGACTTTGGCATAATAGTTGGAATGATTAATGTACGTGGCAGATATGGTAAGTGATGAAGTAATTCAAAAGGGATTTTTTTCACTGTGATTTAAAGTATGGAGTCACAGCACTCCCCAAATCTGTGTAACAGGCATCCTCACTTACCCTACAATTATATTTATCAGTATTTCGAAGTTTGCAATTTTTAAAGTTCAAATTCCCTAGTTATTGGTTTATTATTTCAAGTTAGTTTAGAGCCAAATAAAAGCCCAGGTGGTTTAAAAAAAAAGGAGTTTCACATTAATAAAGTGTGAAGAAAGATGTTTGCAGACTGGAGCAAGTTCAGCATGGGGCCCCAGGGAGGCCAGGACCTGAAACTTTCTCCTGAGAACAGGCTGAGCTGAGAGGGGGTGGATTCGGCCCTGGAGAAGAGGTGGCTCTGGGAGGACCAAGCAACAACCCCCAGTACCCTACAGAGGGGTGATCAAGAAGCCAGAGCCAAGCAGATGGTATTAGGACATGGGACAATGAAACACACAAGAGGTGCAAACTGGATAAAGGAAGGAACCTTCTCCCCCTGAGGCAGAGAAAAAGAGTTCCAAAGGAAAGAGAGGGTTGTATTAATACCAACACAAACTGAATCGCTGTAAAGGTTTGGGTATTGATCAGTTGTATCTTTGTAAGTAACTTCTGGTCCTTGTACAGTTGAGAAAATTACTTAATAGTAGTTAAGTATAACTTAACTTAAGTTTGGTGGTTTGGTATGGGATTTTTTTCTTTTGATTGGTATTTTATTTCTTTCCCTTCAAATAATAGTGGAGGGTCAAGTCTTTCTTATTGTAATTACTGTGATTTGGTGTAATTTTATAACCTTTCCACTGAGTCGTTATGCAGACACTTAGTCTGCATACATAACAGCTTGAGGAAAGCTAGGTTAGGAAGTTAGGTTACTCACAGGCATACTTATACTTTCCTTGCTGTGCTTTAATACAAGGCAGTGGACTGTCATAATGATCATGATTGGGAGTGCCATGGTCCAGATTTACTAATGAAACAGAATGAATTTGAGTCCAAATAGAGGTTTGATATATCCACTGTGGATTCAACCTCTCTCCTTCAAATACCTGCCACAACTGAAATTTGCATCGAAGTCACTTTGATAGAGAGGTACATCTTTTCATGTGTTTCAAAATGGCACAGTATAGTTATAGAAATATGTATAAAAATGAGATCTCATAACTCTCATTAAAGCCTGGACTTGTTTTTTAAAAATTCATTTTCCTTTCTTTGTTTGTTTGAGTTCCCAAATTTGTAGAGTAGAACAATGAGAAGGTTCTGATGTGCCATGCCTAGTTGTCTTTCACAGATTCTGCAGAGGAACTGCTGGGCCCCCACGGTCTTGCTTCAACCAGTGCTGTGCAGATTTGAAAACCACTGCCAGATCTAGATTTTTAAAATAACTGGATCACTGTCAGACTTCAGATTTCCTGTCAGATGTGTCCTTAATAGCAAGCTTTTATTTTTCAGTTACGATTACAAAGAGTTTAATATGGTACTATTGTAAAGCCAATACAGTCTGTTTGATACAGCTGCATGGTCTACCAACATCTAGGGAACTTCATCTTTTAATGTCTGCAGTGGACTTTCTGCCTACTGCTGCCCCTTGGACACCCTGGTGCTCTTGCCTTGCCTGACCTGTGGGCAGCTTGCCGTTGTTTTTTTGTGCTGTGGAACTGCTTGCATGATTTGGCCTGCCTACCACAAGCTGATGGGCAACCAGGAAGTTAAAAGGGCGTGATTAGTCCCTAAGTTTATCCCTTCACAGCCTAGAAGAGACACCATTAAAGGGAATTTGAACCCAAAGGGGTTGAATTCAGCTGGAAATTTCAAAGCTTTAATGTTTTAAATGTCACATCCTTGTCTTTTGCTGGCATGACTTTGAAATATCAGCTGAAGTCACGGAGATTTTTTTCTCACCTATTGTCAGTTAAAGTGCACTTAAAATACCCCATAAACATGAATGCAAAAGATGACTTTTGCTTGCTTGCTTTGTTTTTTAATCTGTTCAGCCAGGTCATGTTTTGATGAATGGGTAAGAGGAGGGAGGTGCATCATAAGATGGTCCCGCTTGTGTGCTGGGCAGTTGGAGGGGGCTGTTTGTTAAACTCTGCTAAATAAAAAACTACTGCTAAATAAAAATGTAATTTGAGATGGTTTTCTTTGCTTCTTGTGGGACTACTGTCTGTTTGGCTATTGCTGTACTATCTCTACCAGAATGATTAATCCCTCTGGGCCTATAAAGTTGGATATTTTTACCCTTGGAATAGAATAGGTTGTACCGGATGACAACCTTTATGCACAGATAGCATATTGACATGTATACGTTGTTCATCAAGAGAAAGTATAGATGTGTTAAATACAGCTGAATATTGATTTGTTTACTCAGTTATGTCATAAGTTCTCTTATGATTTTGTCATTTGCATTCTTGATTATGAGAAATATTTTATGAGTAAACAGTCTGTCACCTCCTTCATTTCTGGGACTTTAGGTTTATCAAAGGTGAAAGAAACTTTCCATGATATTAAAATTTGTGTTCTTGTTAAAATTTGAAATTTAGTCCCTTAAATGATAACAAATAATTTATTTATCATTAGTTGGGAAATAAATTTCCTAATAAGCTGAAATAGTCGGATAGGAAATGCTACAGTAATAGAAATCAGATTCTGTCACACACTACTTCTTATTGCAGTAACGTTTAATTTTTTGCTGATACACAAGAACTGAACTTTTCAGAAAACTTTACATAAACTACAGGGAAATAGCATGTACAGTTCTGATAATTTCACATAATTTTCAGTCATTTTTCAAAGAATAAATGAGAAAAAAAATATTTATGCAAGTGAGGTTGTCATGCAAAGATTTTAAGTAGTAAGAGACACTGAAATGTATCTGGAATAAAACATTAGGAAACAAGATAGTGGTAATCTTTAGTTTGCTTCCCATCTTTGCTGGGAAGAATTTAAAATTAAGTGTAAGATCTCTGTATAATTCAAATTATTATGCATGTATTCAAAAGAATAATTTGTAGGTAGAAGTAATAACTTACATAGTACCAAAATAGTTGAACAAATTAGATAAGGCATTAGATTTCAGGCATTTAAAGTAGAAGCCTCGAGCTTTAAAGCTTACTGCAAGTTGAGAGTTGATAATAGTTGCTGAGAGATTAATTAGATTTTTAATAGTTAGACAATCTCTGAAAAAAAAGTTACTTGGCAGCGGTACAGTTGTGGTGAAGCTAGTCATTAGGCAGGAAAGATGGGTATTAAGGTGGTGGCCTCTTAGGTCAAAGAGAGAAATAAATAGTAGGGGAGTGAGGAGAAGTTAGTTGGAGCTGCTAGAACATGCCATGAAATCCATTGCAGCCAGTTGCTCTGGGCTCTGCAGCTACTCTAGCAAGTCCCCAGGTCAGCTGCCTCCTGCCTCTCTCTTCCTTTGTCTAGGCTGGCAGGAATGTCTGTATGTCAGTCATATGTCTGTCAAGTCAAGTGATAGATGAGTAATGGTAATGGCATAAATACACCCTATTTGTGTCCCATCATCAGTGATAGCCTGATGTCCTGGTAGAAGAGAAGGATTCTCATCCACCTGTGCTAAACTACAGTTTGTCTATGGTAATTTACCTAGGCCTTACCTCTGTGTCAGAGGGTGAATTTACCTTTTCTTTGCTGATTGAATTGTTTGACTTTCTGACTTTTTTAGGAAAATATCTCATATTTTGCTTGGCAAATGCAAGTCTCATGGTTACTCACAGCATACTGTTTTGTGAAAGCTGTTTTTACCCTCGTTTCCAAGTTTCCTTTGTGACGGCTTTTCCTTGAGCATCTGAACAACCTTTTCCCATATGGAGAGGTGATAAAGGAGAATCCATTCCAGCCTCTCTGGCATCCTTGGCCTGTGTAGCCAGTGTAATATAAGGAAAAAGCCAATGTCACTCCACATCCCAGCATGACACTTGTTATATCATTACCCATTTTGTGTCATGTCTGCAAACTTCTTGCTTTAATTTATTTCTGTGGCCCTGCTGTTCTCTGCTTAGATGGGCAGCAGCCCCTCTCATGGCTCCTTACCTACACATACTTTTGCAGATGTTACTGTATTGGGTTTGTGTGGCAAATTTTGGTAGTGGGGGGCTACAGGGGTGGTTTCTGCGGGAAGCTTCTGGAAACTTCCCCTTTGTCCAATAGACATGCCAGTCGGCTCCAAGATGGACACGCCACTGGCCAATGCTGAGCCCATGAGCAATGGTGGTAGCACCTCTGGGATGACAGATTTAGGAAGGAAGAAAAAAAAAGGCAACTGCAGCCAGAGGACTGAGAATATGTGAGACGAAAAGCCCTGCAGACCCAAAGATGAGTGAAGGAGGAGGGGGAGGAGGTGCTTCAGGTGCCAGAGGAGAGATTCCCCTGCATCCTGTGAAGATCACAGCGAGTCAGGATGTTCCCCTGCAGCGCATGGAGGTCCACAGGGCAGCAGAGATCCACCTGATGCAGGTGGATGCCCAAAGGAGGCTGTGACCCTGTGGGAAGTCCATGCTAGAGCAGGCTCCTGTCAGGACCTATGGTCCTTTGGAGAGAGGAGCCCATGCTGGAGTTTTGCTGACAAAGATTTGTGACCCCTTGGTGGTCCCATGGTGGAGCAGTCTGTACCTGAAGGAATGCATCCTTTGGGAAGGACCATACGGTGGAACAGAGTGAGAGTGCAAGGAGTCCTCCCCCTGAGGAGGAAGCAGCAGAGATGACACATGTTGAAGTGACTGCAACCCCGTGACTGCAACCCCCATCCCCTGTCCCCCTGCACTGCTGTGGGGAGGAGGTGGAGTATTCAGGGAGGGAAGCTGAGCCCAAGAAGGGAGAAGTGTGAGAGGGGAGGTGTTTTTAAGATTTTGTTTTATTTTTGATCATCCTGCACAGATTTGATTGGTAATAAACTAATTTTCTCAAGCTGTTTTGCCCATGATGGCCATGGGTGAGTGAACTGTCCTGATCTCAATCCACAGGCCTTTTGTTATATTTTCTCTCCCCCATCCAGTTCAGGAGGGCAGTGACAGAGCACCTCTGCGGAGGACCTGGTGTCCCCACCACATTTATGCAGCTCTTTCCCTTTGTCTCCATTTCTCTGTCCTTGCTGCATGGCTCGTTACCAGTAGTTTCTGCTTAAGGGTCCATCCTTTCTTGATACTAAAGGGGCACGTAGCTACCTCTTGCTCTGTCTGTTGCTGGATTTTTTTTTAAAGCATCTCCAGACGCAGAGGACTGTGTTTAGCCTGTGCCCTGGATGAAAGGCCAAGGTAAATCTTGCTAGTGGTCATTGAAGAGGTTACAAGTGAATTGTCAAGAGCCTGAATCATTCTCTGTGCAAATAATGCCAAGAGAGTGAGAGTGATCAGGAGCTGCTTCACAGGATCTCTGCCGAGATGGGCTTTCCGTGGATGATCTTTGAGTGGCTGACAGCGCTAGTGTCAGAGCTGCTCTGTAACAACAGCATAAAGCAAAAGTTAAGATCAATGTAGAGGTAAATGTGGGCCACTGCTTCTTTCAGGACTAAACCCCTAAGGTGTCCAGGCCTTTGGACCCTATGTTCTCACTGAAGATAAAACAAAACTGAGCAGTGATGAAGTTAGAGAGCTGCTCAACACTTTGTTCTTCAAAAGGACCTTGGCAGCTCTGGTGCTTTTGTATCAGCGAGATGGTTATGTTTTATAAAATGAATTACAGGCATGTCCCTTTCTTTTTGTTCTGTATTCCACATCCATTTTACCAATACTTGTTTCCTTGAAGAGCCAACATGTATCATTCACAGTGCCACCAAAGAGATGCTGTCTGAGCTCTTAGCATAATCTTCATTTACCTCTGAGTAAAAGTCTTCTAAGTCTTTGCTTGTTTAGAACCTTGAATTCAGACTTCAGGATAAAACTAAAAATATTCACTGTACTAAGTTAAATAAGAGAAGCAGTGTTTAATGAGCAGCACTCATATTATGGCTGGTATGTCACAAAACTAAACAGATTTGCAGAATAAATCATATATATTTACAATGTCTATTGTAAATAGAATATTTTTCTAAAATATGATTTTCATCTTAATATGCACTTCATTGTAACTGGTTTTGGTAAAGCTGTCAGCATGAAGTGAAACCATCTCATACCATTATGTATTTTAACACTTGATTTTTTTAGATGCAGAAGAGATCAAAATTGGCTTATTACAAATTATTATTTATAAGCCTGATTGTGATTTTTTCCATGAAAGAAAGTATAATAATATTGATATGAACTCAAGAAATATGAAAATTTCTATGTACAAAATGTGCTTGTATCTTGGCAGCCAGACTTTTTCTCCCCTGAGCCCCATCTCTGATGCAGGTTAAATGAACAGAGGAACATGTTCCCCTGAAATCATAGTACCATAGAATGGTTTGGAAGCCAGCTGTGTGCTTTGAGAGATCTTGCTTTCTCTCTCACTTTTAGAAATCTCAATTTCTGTCCTTCAAGTAATGAAATTGAGATATGGTTCCCCAATTTCTGCAAAATTTGCAAATGAGAACTTTCTACAGAAGCATACCCCAAGGTGTAATTCTTAAGCATGTTTTTACTTGCTCTAATTTTCAGTTACAGGGGAGCTCTTGCTAGAGGTATGTTTAAAATATTTAGCAAGTTGGTGTAAGCTTATTCTGTTCACCCTTTGTTACAACTCAGGTAGCTGTGATAAGCCCAGAACAGTACACAAAATAACAAATCCTGCCAACAGGCACAGTGTGAATTTAGCACTTAACTGCTGTACCTGTGCGCTTCCTTGGTAGCCTTGAGAAGGAACAGAGTGGGTTCATGTGTGCCTGTAAAATACCACATGAATATGGAAACTCTTTGTTCGCCACAAAGGTCTGGCAATTGTAAAAGATTAATGGAACAAACTAGATTATAGCTAAGTGATTTTTCATTTCAGTAAAGATGTGCCATAATTGTCTTAATTTATTTCATAGAGAAAACTAATTACATTTAATTGAGTCATGAAAAAATGCAACATCTTTTATAATGACTCAGTCCTGTTTATTTCTGTCCACAGATATTCAAAACATTGTTTTACGGAATAATGAACTTTTGTTTTGGCAGAAGCCCGTAAACATGTAAGCACATGAGAAAGTTTGAAAGACTATCAGTGTCAAATTTTTTTTGGAGTATTTTAAAATTGTTATCTTAAAAAAAGAGTATTTTTAAGAAGCATTCAAGACATTAATTTCCACTGAAGTATGGAAATTGTCCAGGTAGCATCAAAAAGGGAAATTAATTGCAAAGCCTGAGAATTCCCAGAGAGATTATGAACATGAAACCTGA
The DNA here is from genome assembly GCF_000738735.6 of Corvus cornix cornix. Lineage (NCBI taxonomy): Eukaryota > Metazoa > Chordata > Aves > Passeriformes > Corvidae > Corvus > Corvus cornix. The sequence goes on along the minus strand of NC_047056.1, from coordinate 59,926,666 downwards.
GAGTACAAGTGAAATTTCTGAAATTTTTGGAATGATGTCATGAATTTCTCTTGCAAAAATTCAGAAAATGCAGTATACTTAGCAGCCTAGACCTTTTCAAGTCTTTCCTTTGTAAAGGAAAGGTTTCTCAGAAAGAGAGGAAGCCCTCTGTCCTTTAACAGTGAGGGTGCAAGGAGGGAGTTCAGGTTGTTAGTCTTTCTGTCTGTCATCTGAATTGCTGTTTCCAATTTCCTTCCAGTTGGCCACCTATCTCAAATTCCATATTAATTGCATAATCAAGTTCATTTTGGGTGGGATGGGCCGATTGCTGTTTGTAGATGTGCTTATGTGACACCTGCTTGCAGTGTTGGAAATCTGTGATAGTGTCGTATCATAACAGAGTCTGTCTGTTTCTCCTAACACAAGAGATCTAATAGTTTTTTTCCCATGACTGCACTGCTAAAATTTCAAACAAAATGACAAGTTTGAGAGATCTGATGAAAATCATTGCCTGTAAATTGCAAGCAGTCACCAATTTGCTGTACCTCCGCTTTTCAGCACCTCACTTTGTTCACCCAGTCCCACTTCAGTTTTGCTTCTTAAACCGCCCCCAGACTTGACACAGAGCCTTTTCCTCTGCAACAGGCTGTCAGCCTTTCTTCATCTCTGAGCATAATAACACTATTAAAGAGGACATAATTTTTTCATAACTAACTTATAGTATCCTAATTTTACTCTATAATATCATCTCTCATTAATTCTAATACTAATTGATTAAGCTCAGAAACTATTTTTGAGTCAAAGATGCCTTGTAAAATAGAATTATCCTGAACTGTGTTGTTCTATTTGTTACTTTTGCTCATAAAAAACTATCAAATATGACTTTCTCTTTTAAACCCATGCTGGTTAATGTTTCTCATGTAATAGGCAACCAGGTACCAAAGTAAGTCTAAAATGAAATAAAATTTCCTCATAAAGCTAAGAAATTTTGAAATTATCAATTTGAATTTTATTAAAATTTCTTGTCTGATAAAACTTAACAGAGGTTTTTCACCTGTAGTCCAAGAGGAGCAAACAAGGGAGGAAAAATAGAAATGTGAAGATCAGCTGTATTAGGAAAGGCAAAAATTATTCTCTAGCTGAGACTCAGGAAATCTGAATAGACTTAGTAAAAGCTTATTTAAATGCTGTAATAAATATGTATGAATATATGCTGAAATCTATCAGGAAAGATCTCTTAAAGGGGAAATGTAGAATGAACTGTATTCACAGTCATTGTGTGTCAGAAGTTTTAAAAAGAACTAGTAGCTAAAGTGCTAAAATTATCAACAAGGTATTATTGATTTTACTGCAGACCAGTCCAGACAAATTATCTGTTAAGACTTCTGAATATTTTGTCTTTAGTCCTGATATATCACCACTAACAGCACTAGCTTTACTTTCTGTATCACTGATGGAAGCTTTATTATCTATATTTACAGTGAAAAAGGACTTCTGGAAAACTATTTTTTTTAGGATACCATGTGAATCTCAAAACTGCTACTTTGTCACAACTGGAACTATAGTAGTAGCTTTTTTATAGTCATAGGAGCGTTTCAGTTATCAAGAAATACCTGCATATTAACAAAATGCTACTTATATTTGTAGGGACAACCTTTGCTTGCCTCAACATTTCTGCTTTTTCTTCTTTTTTTTTCCAGGGCACAACATAGAACTATGATAGCAACCGGAGGAGTCATAACAGGACTGGCTGCCTTAAAAAGGCAAGACTCTGCCAGATCTCAGCAACATGTAAATCTTGCCGGAGCACCAGTTCCTGAGGAGAAGAAACCAGTGAGACGCCGGCCCAGGACAGATGTAGTAATTGTCAGGGGCAAAATCCGTCTCTATTCTCCATCGGGATTCTTTCTTGTTTTAGGAGTGCTTATCGCATTCTTTGGAATTGCAATGGCCATCCTTGGATACTGGCCCCAGAAGGAACAGCTGTTAGGATCTGAAGGTAATCCATCTCTAAATGGAACCCGGACTCTGCGAAGCCAAGGAAGCATTTTACTTCGCTTCTTTGAACAGCATGTGCACTCGGATAAGATGAAAATGCTGGGCCCTTTCACCATGGGCATTGGAATCTTCATTTTTATTTGTGCGAATGCCATTCTGCATGAAAACCGTGACAAGGAAACAAAAATAATACACATGAGAGACATATACTCCACTGTAATAGACATCCACACCCTGAGGATCAGGGAACAAAAGCAGCTGAGTGGTGCCTTCACTGGCTTGTTGGGGGAAGGAGAACTCCGGCACGGCGGGAGCTCCTGTGCGTCACGGCTGGCTGCGAACACGGTTGCGCCTTTCTCTGGCTTCAAGAGTAATCTTAGAATGGATAGTTCTGCTGAAGAAGATGAGATTACCCTAAATGAAGATAGGGCCACTAGTAGCCTCTTGCCACCTCTGCTGGCTGAGCAGTCTGGTTCAGTCTTTGGACTTTACCCTCACCCCAGCAAGGCTTCAGATGACAAAAGCACTAACTCTATAAAGTGTGAAACAAAATCCATTGTATCTTCTTCCATTAGTGCTTTCACACTGCCAGTAATTAAACTGAATAACTGTGTTATTGATGAACCCAGTATAGACAACATAACTGAGGACTCAGAGATCACCAGGAGTCAGTCTAGAAATCTGTCAATGGATTCTCTGGCCATTCCTCTAACTGATACCAATGAATCCTACAGACCGGCTGGTTCCATGCTGCCACGACACAATTCTTTTGTGGACACTCCATCGGATCCGTTCAAATCTTCTATGACTGTCGGACCAAGCACAGGAAAGCTTTTATCTCCTGGTGCTGCCAGGAAACAGTTTGGTTCCAACACATCTTTGCATCTTCTGTCTTCACATTCTAAGTCCCTGGACTTGGACAGGGGTCCGTCTACACTCACTGTCCAAGCTGAACAAAGGAAACACCCCAGCTGGCCCAGACTGGATCGGAGCAACAGTAAAGGCTATATGAAACTAGAAAACAAGGAGGACCCGATGGATAGGTTACTTGTGCCACAAGCAGCAGTCAAGAAAGACTTTACTAATAAGGAAAAGCTTCTCATGATATCAAGATCTCATAATAATTTGAGTTTTGAACATGATGAGTTTTTGAGTAACAACCTGAAGCGAGGAACTTCTGAAACAAGATTTTAATATTTAAATTGCAATTTAGAAGATGTCATATGGTATTTTTTAAAAAAGCATTTTGACAAGTGTTTCCTTTTCAATGAGACTGTACAAGCCTGTTCTTAACCAAATGCTTAATAGCCCATTAAAATTGGCTTGTGCAAACAGAGATCTTCATCTTTGTAATACCAAGAGTTTCTTGTCTTAGTAACATACAGCTGCAATACTGTACATTACCATTGCTTGGACAGTTTTGTTACGACTGATTCCAATTATTCCCAAGTCATTATCTCTTTTGTTCTATATAAGCATGTTACTTTTCACCAGTTCTACTCCAGAAGAGTGCATTAGGAAAAAAGCTCAATTTACCTGTATGTTCTCTTGATTTAAAGACTGCAAGAGACTGAAAGTAGCAGTCTTGTAGTCTAGAATGGGAAGTGAGCAGGAGCATGTACTGGAATTGTCAAATCCAGGCCTTTATTCCTAGGTGTTGTCTTTCACATGCAGTACATCTCAGCAACTGCAGTCTTGCCATTGTCATTGTGAGAACCTTGTTTACATACTGGGGTGGGTGGATAGAAAAGAGTGGATATAATTAAAACCATTTTTGTGAGTTCATTGTAATTGATCAAGCTGAATACCAGTGTTGTGAATTATTAACTATGCTTTGTACAATCATCTTTCTACATCCATTGTAATTTAATCCTGTAATTCTGGAAAAGCATATATAAAGTAAGAAATCTGAATTTTTTTCTGGGATTAATTCTGTAAATCAGTTTAGATTGGCAGCAGTTTTAAAATCAAAATAGAAGGATTCAATTAAAATCATAGGAAGCTGATGAATGCCAACAGGATTTTAGAAACATGGTGTATAATAAGATGATATTTTAACTTGCATCTGAAGACAATAATGGAAAATTAATATACCGCCTCTCATTACAATAACAAGATGCTGAATAGCTAGATCTCTATGTTCAAAATACTGATACAAAGCATACAATTCAATATGTATACTAACATAGTATGAAAGCCTAAATTTTGGTTTATATATTTCACATAATTACTGGTGTGATGGTTCACTGAAGGCATAGCTGTGTCAATTTGCATTACAAGGTTTTGCAAAAGGAATTGACATTTAAAACAGTGTTTTCCTCAGCAAAGCAAGCTTCACAGTTGACAGTTGTAGGCTATTTCTAAAGAAAAGGAGAATTGGAATGTGCATGTTAGAAGGTTTTCATGTATTCCATTAAGCCGCTTAGGCCATGATCCTGCCATGACAGCCACGCTAGAGAATGTCACTTCAAGCTGCAAGGCTCACCCAACAGGATGTTGGTCTTAATTGGTCGGATTTGATATATTCTCTTACCCTAAATACTCAGGAATTATTTTTAATGGCTTTTCCCAAAAAGAATCAAGCTTGTTAAAATGTTGTAATTTCTCAATTACTTTGATTATGAAAGATCAAGGACAAAATACCCTCTCTCTCTTTTTTTTTTTAAATATTCAGCTCCATATTTCAATTGCGCAATGTTTATGTATCAGGAGCATTACTTGCTCAGTGAGTTGAGGCATAGTGTTAACTGTTAGAACCTCAAGCCTATATATTGTAACAGAGTTGGCTGAATATTTTGCTATGAAGCTTTTAATAACTCTCTGGTTTGTGTTCTTAAGACATTTGCTATTTTTTGCAATAAAATGTCTCTCTACACATATCCATCGTAAGACTTGTTTTTTTCTTCTATGATCTCAAATCTTACATCTCAAAGTATAATATTGTATCATAGTATTGTATACAACGTCAAGCCAGAATTATTAGCCTGCCACTAGACACTTCTTCATGCCTAATTGATTTCAGTGACATGTCTACACATGGAAAGGCTGAATGCTTTTTTGACCCATGTAATGTGAAATGAATTCAAAGTGGTTTTGATATAAGAAATTTTTATATAAAAAGAACATCCTGCTCTTTTTAGTTTGGCAGTAAGTATTATAAAAATGGAAAATGCTATTAAAGACATGAGTGATGTAAGCTTTTTATTTCTTTAATAGCTACATTAAATCACAGCTTAAATGACTTTTCACATGCTATCGTATGTGGGAATGGTGGTTCCTTTGTAAGTATAGCAGGGGATGAGCTTTTAATTTTAACACAGATAGTGGGTACTGAAAATATACTCACTTGGGAAAAATTTACCGAGGGTAAAGCTATCAAAATACCACCACATAAAGAAACATCATTGTTGACAGACCTACTGCAAAAATATTCCCATATGAACATATAATGAAGTATTTCAATCAGATAATCACAGGACTGTTGAGGTTGAAAAGGATCTGTGGAGGTCATCTTGTCCACCCTGCTTCCTGCTCAAGCAGGGCTGTCTCACAGCCTAGACCTTGTTGCCCAGAACTAGGTCAAGATGGTTTTTGCATAACCGCAAGGAGAGAGATCTCACAACCTCCCTTTGTGATCTGTGCCATGGCTTGGTCACCCTCAGTGTAAAAGAGGTTATCTAATGGTCAGAGGCACCCTCCTGTGCTTTACTTTGTGCTGAGCATCAGACTCTTTCCAGAGCCTCGCTCCTTCTTTTATGTGCCTCCTTCAGGTATTTATACACAATGATAAGATCCTCTTGAGCCCTCTCTAGGCAAAACAGTCCCAGCTGGTTCAGCCATTCCTCATAGGTCCCTTCATCATCTTTGTGGCCCTTCACACAACCAGTTCCAGTATGTCCATATCTTTCTTGTTCTGAGGAGCCCAGAACTGGACCCAGCACTCTAGATGTGGCCCCACAAGTGCTGTGTAGAGGAGAAGGATCACCTCCCTTGAGGTTAATGGAGGACATTGCGTAGTTTCATATTCCTTAGGTAGTTCCAACTTGAGCTCAGGTTGGTAAAACTCGTAGATGTTCAAGAGACCTGAACATATACAGAAGTCAGAAACTGCAGTAGGACAAAGATGTCTGGACCCTTTGCAATCTACAGGAGTAGACTGGAACCTTACAGTGGCCAAAATGGGAGCTGTGGCAAGTAAGGAACTGATAAAGACAAGAGCATGTCTTAAATTGTATATTAAAGCTATAAATATCACATTCAGTCTGTTTCTGATACAGTTTACAGACCTTTTTTAAATTTTATTTCAATTGGTTTGCAGCCCCTCAATGAATTTCTCAGGTACACTGCAAGGTGAAAAAAGCCAGACCCAGGACAGTTTTGTCATCAGAAGAAACAATTGTGGTGCTTTTTCCTAGAATAAGAAGCTAAACTTTGCATCTATTCAGAAGAAATGTTACGGTTTGCATACTTTGTATGTAATAACTCCAAAAATAAATAATTTAGATCATGCAAACAATGAGTTTTCTCCTTCCTCTGCCTAAGACTATTAAAAATGTACTTTCTACTTCTTTGGCAAGCTTCTTAACCACTACCAATGGATCAAACTGATGATTTGGTCTGTCCCTCCTGAGCAAGGCACATTTTTGGGGCAAGTTTAATCAGGAAATAAAGAGCAGGACTCTACAGTGATAGAGCATAAATGCTGGGTTACAATCTCTCTTCCAGAATTGCTTCTGTATTTTACATGAAATGGTTGCTGGATAAAATCCTTGAAACAGGGATTGGATTCTTGACAGGTTGATACTTTACTCCCTGGTGATCCCAGTTTACTCTCCTTGGGAGGCAATGAACCAAACCCTTCCTTGCAGAGCAGTGCTGAGTTCAGCAGGAGGGACTGGCAAATGCTTCCAGCTACTCAATTGCACATGGCTTAATGAATGGGAAGGCATGAGTTTTCTCAGCAGCAGCAGGATTTTAGCATGATGTTACTCATCCTGATGGCTGACCTAAGGCTGGAGCTGTGTAAAGGACAGGAAGGTGAGCTGGCACCCTCAGTATGGTTTTGAAAGAAAATGGAGTTTATGTTATTAACTGAGCAGAATTCTTGAGGCTGCCAGTTTTGGAGGCAGACATCTACAACTACCCTGCCTCTTACATTACCTAAATAATTTTTTTTGCAACCATATCACAGTGCTTTTCTCAGACCCTAAGTTGACTTTGCTCATTCTTAAAATGAACCGTTGCTGGTCCTTTAGTTTCTGCTGAGTTAAATTTGGGAAATAGGATTAACCTGCAGCAGCAGCTTCTCCCTGAAAAGAGTCTCATGCTGCTTGTAGAGTTCCTGGATTGCTTTAGTCTTATATTGTTAAATTATTTCTTTGTATGAGCTTGTTCCCAACCCTTTCCAGGAACTTCTGCCTTCATCTTCCCAGCACTCTTTTTTGTTAGTTTATTTTCCTACCAAATATGGTATTGGGATGAACAAGTAGAAATCTTTTACCGAGACTGTGCATGTCTATGAGAGAGGAAATGGAATTAATAGCCTATATAATGGAGGAGTGCTTCATTTAGTATGATTTAGCTTCTCAAGGACAAGTTCATGCCCTTTGTCTAAATCTTTTCAAATTAAACTCAGGAGAAAATTAATCGCAGTTATCACAGCTGTTCTGTTTATCTTTCAGGTGACATTTATTAATTCTTCCATCTTATTTTATGTGTGGCCATATTGGTTAGTATTTTAGGACTCAGTATTTGAAATTAACCTCAAGTATTTCACACATTCAGTAAAGCACAGTTCTTAATGGTATTACTTGTCTGAATAACTGTTGGCAGAATTACAACCCCAGGTCTCAATAGGAATGGAAATGGGATAGTTAGACTACTTTTATTTTAGAATAGCATGGGCCAGCGGGTCAAGGGAGGGGATTCTGCCGCTCTGCTCTGCTCTGGTGAGACCCCACATGGAGTGCTGCATCCAGCTCTGGGGTCCTCAGCACAGGAAGGATGTGGACCTCTTGGAGTGAGTCCAGAGGAGGCCACAGAGTTGATTAGAGGGAAGGAGCACCTCTCCTCTGAGGAAAGGCTGAGAGAATTTGGACTGTTCAGCCTGGAAAAGAGAAGGCTTCAGGGTGACCTGATTGTGGCCTTCCAGTACCTGAAGGGAGCCTACAAGAAAGATGGGGTGAGACTATTTACGCGAGCATGTAGTGACAGGACAAGGGGACATGCATTCAAACTGAAAGAGAGTAGAGTTAAATTAGGTATTAGGAAAAAATATTTACTGTGATGGTGGTGAGGCACTGGAATGGGTTGCTAAGAGAAGTTGAGGATGCCTTTTTCCTGGAGGTGTTTAAGGCCTGCTTGAATGGGGCTCTGAGCAACCTGGTGAGTTGAAGGTGTCCCTGCCCATGGCAGAGGGTTTGGCATTAGATGATCTTCAAGGTCCCCCTCCAACCCAAACTTAAAAAAAAAAAAAAAAAAGTCTATTGACATTGAAATAAAACATTCCACTGTATTAAATAAAAAAGCTGTATGTCTAATCTGTTTTGTTGGTTCTAATTCAGGTAGATGATGCTTTAGCAGAGAGTAATTTACAATCACTGTGAATTGTCCATAGGAAGAAACATAAAGCCATTGTTTCCCTTTATCAGTTTTTATTCCAGTTAGTGTAATTATTCAGGATAGCATTCACAGAAGCATCTAATCCATTTCTGAATCCCACTAAGCCTTTTGGTTCACTAGTATAATTTTTGCCTACTACTGCAGATTAATTATGACTTGCCAGTAAATATATTTCCCTTATCAGTTGGCAATTCTTATCAGCATTGTAATTTCATTGCAACAGCCAACTGCTTCCCTATTTAAAAAATTGTTCCAGGAATAACCTGATATCTAGTGTAAATATATTGAGTTTCTGGGGGTTTGTTTTTTGTATTTTTAAAGAAATTAATCACTTAATTTTCTCAGAGCTATCCTGTGATTCATTGTACAGCTGGTTTAGCACTTTTTGTTCTCAGAATAGGTTCCTACTTTGTAGGCAACACTGTATCTGGTTTTGGCCTCTAAATTACGTGGTTTTTTCACTTTTATATTCCTTTTCCTTCTAGCCTGTTAGACAATTCCATTTTCCTTCTGATCTCTTTTATTTGATGACACTTACCTACTCAGTGCAGCCCAAAAGGAGTAGATCTGTGCTTGTTGCCAAGGGCTCACTGTCCCTCCTGGTTGCATTTTAGAGTGTTTATTTGACTAGCTCACACTTAGGCTGGTTGGACTGAACATCTTTTGATGATTGGAATATGTTATGGGCTTCTGGAGGACAGCTCCTCATTTATTGTGCAAGGAGTCCAGTGTGTGATGTGAGATTGCTCTTTGGGATGAACTGAAATGTGGTACATGAGGCCAACTTGGAGATCTGTTGCAAAGGAACACTACCAACCTGGAAAAAACATTTTGCTCAGCCACACCGTCAGTGACTTCTGAGAATTGCATCAGCACAAATATACATTTTACATAGATCTGATAGTAAATGCCATCTGGTAAGATTATTTTCATGTCATCCTTTAAAAACTTCCCTAATTATCTGCCTTATACATCCCCTACTAGCCCAATCTGCCACCTCCTCATTTGATACTCAGCATATTTTTCCTCCAAATTCTCTTCTCCATCTTAGGTGATGATTTCACATGTGCTATTGTATGAAATACTTTGCTTAAGTCAGAGCAGATGAGATCTACTGCATGTTTTTTCCAGGAAATTACTATTTGAAAAAGAGATATCAGTTCAGTGTGGCACATCTACTCTGCATATTACTCTGCTTCCTGTTTTCATTCTTTAGTACCATGATTTTTTATTTTTCTGAAGCCTTCCATATGACCTGTATCTGACAGGTTTGCAAGTGGACAGGTAACTTCTCCTTCTTTCTGCAATTTCATAAGTACATACATTTAAAGGATTACTATTTTTAACATACATTTCCTTACCTCTGTCAGGTCAGTTGATTTATTGAAATTCCTTGCTACAATGTGTTTCATGGGCCAATTTCTTCTGTCTATTGTATTGGAGGTTATGTGCCCTCACACTGTGATAGCATTCAGGGCTTGAATTTAGCTTTCTCATAGGTGAGGATTTTCATTGCTTCCATTTTCACAGTTTTCTATCTCCCGTTTCCAGATTTTTTTACCTACTGGTGACCTTTTCTTTGCTATTTCTAATACAGTTAACCTAGCTGAAAAAATGAGGCAGAGTAATCGCTTAGCATATAGGTTTAATCTGGAAAAAAACTGTCACTTTTAGGGGTTTTGAGGCAGGGGTTGTTTAATTTTAAAATGAGTTAAATGGTGGCTGAACATGGCGCTTCAGGCTTTGCACTGTGTTCCCACACTCACTGCTTTGTAACATACATTTCCCCACAGTGTTTCCTCACATGAGGTGTTGGGGGTTTTTTTTATTTCATTTTGGTGACACTGTCATTAATCCAGCTGGGTCTGGAATTATTTCCAGAAGCTTTGTACAGTCGAGGTGTACATTTGTGTGCTGCTGGCTTAAAAAAAGGTCTGCCTAACCTTAGAGCTAAATCACCAGCCTGGCTGACCTCAATAACTACTTTTCTTCTGAAATTGTCAAAAGTGGTTCAAAAGAGAACAGCAGTTTAGTTGAAGTTCCACTGTAAGTTACCCTTTTTGATTGAAGTTACTTGGATCAGTTTATGAGCACTTGAGTTTCTGGGAGCATCTTGTTTACAGCACACGCAATGCTTAACAAGAGCCAGTTGGTATTTGCTACAGTGATTGTCATAGGGATCTTGTACCTGGGGCTATCTCTGCTCAGTTGTCACACCCACCATTTGCTCCCAGACATTTTTTCTGGAAAATTAAGTTTTATACAAAGTGAAGGTAAAACTTCAAGGTAAAGACAATATTTAACTTGGTTAGCAATCATCTGCTTTTTAATTCAGTCGTCACAGGAAAAAATATTCCTGTACTTCTACCTACTTGTCTTGATTGTCTGGAGGTTTAAAATATTTGTCCAATCTAATTCTGAAAACAGTGAACCAAAACTGTTATCCAAGATGAGAGTATAACGTTATTATGGGGACTTAATGGAATATAATATTTTCAGTAATAACCTGTGTAGTTTCCATAGTATAGTCACAAAAGTTCATTTTTGAGTCTGTTAAACATGTATTTTCACCAAGATGCTTTCATAAATGTAATTTTGATATGATCACCATACAGAAGCACTTCACCTAACTCCTTCCAGGATGCATTTTTAGCATTTTTCAGAAATAATTATAAATTTAGTCATGTTTTATTCCACCCTACAGGAATGTTGCTCCAATTGTTGTTGTCATTACTGTCATACTGCAATCACTAGTTTTTCAATGTTCTTGATTGATTCAAATAAAAATATGTGAATGAAAAATATAAAGTCACCTTCTGTCACACAGAGGGTACAATACAGTTAAACTCATCTGGCACCTGTAGAGAATTCATTATCATTTTAACATCGGGAAGCACTCTGATATATGATGTGAGCATACTGTATTACCTCCAGCAAACAAGTGTTCTTTATTATCTCCTTATGGGGATTAGGAAGAGAATTAGATTTATAAGTTCATTAAATGGCAGTACCCTTTGATTCTTGCATAGAGGAGTCAGGAAAATACAATGGATTAGGAGGGGTTAGGAATTGATAAAATGGATGTTAGATTCTCATTAAACTATACTTTCTAAATCCGTATGTCTTATAGCTAACACTGAACTGAAGGGCTCTTGCTTATTGTCACAGAAGACAGCCCTGATCATTCTACTAAGGAAGAAAATACACCTGTTTCTTTTTCACTGAATTTTTTAATGAATGCTTTTGTTCTTATGGCACTGTTACCTATCTCACTGTTATATAAGACTGACGGTTTTGCAAGGTTTTCATGCTTTATCTTAATACCTCACTTTACTCTGCGCTTTCCTTCTGCAGGTAGGACAGGTTAGGGCATCTCTGGAACTCATTAACAACTCTGATATTTACAGTTTCACCTATATCCCAGACTGCCAAGGGACAGATGGGCTTCAGCTCACCCTCTCTTTGTAATATCACAGTGACTCAGATGAACTGTGGTTTTTGGACTGCACTAATAGACTAATGGTTTTTAGAGAAACATAACAGACTGTGGCTTCTAATATCCATTCTGGTAATGAAGCCCTGTGCATCTATGGAATACTTCTCTGTGATTTTCTGTCTGTATTTACTCTTGCCATCTTTCAAGCATCCAGTATCTTGGTGATTGTCTGTGAATGAGCAAGCCATTTGCAGAAATCAAAATCTCTTCCTGAAAAGAGAAGAGTGCAGAAATTTTTCTTGATATGTATTATTGGTAAGTCATTCATTAAGCTTCTGCTCTGTTGCTAAAAGTAGGCTTGGGTGCTTTTTAATAACTGTATGTTTATAATAGTCAGTTAGTTTCTCCTCAGAGATCTGCAGATCTTAATTAGTTTGTATTATAAGCAGCTTTCCAGACCTAAGGCAGATGGAAAAAAATGTAACCCTGAGCCCTTTTGTGTCTTACTGACTACCAGAACATATTGAAATGTTTATTTTTGTAAATTATTTAAGCTGAATCACGTGCTAGATCATATATGCATATGAATTTACAGACATAGTCACATATGTATGTACACGCAACATTTTTTATTAGATCTGAAAGCTGATCTGCTTCAGAATATTCTGCTTCTGTTGCTCAGCAGAGATAAACAGCAGGGTGCAAAGGGAGTGGGGAGAGGAAGATATGTGTGTCCAAAATACTGGGCTGCCTTTATTCAGTCTTGCCCCAGTGGAATCTGGAAACGGATTAGAGACCGTTGATTTATTTCATATATGCTGCTAAGCTGTAAGTCATACTTTATGATCTTAGGAACATTAGGTACATTGGGAACTTCACAAAGGTGAAAGAAACTTCAGTATCTGTGTTTTGTATAGTAAGGCTTACATCAGTATTGGGTACGGGTAGTCTGCCATATCTCCTCCAAATCCAGTAGCTGATACTACAACTGATTCATCTATCTTAAAATGACATTTAATTTCCAGTCGAATTGCAGAAAATGTCAGTTTTTGGACTTCTGCCTAATAACGCAGGAAAAGCTGAACAGTATCAGAAAAGGCAATACCAACAGGACTAGCAGGATGCAGACCCTGGAATTATCATAAAGTTTCCACTTAATCTCTTCTCTGTCTGAATCAGCATAGTTCAATTTACAGTAAATTCCTTCAGGATTCTTTTGTTACTCAAGTCTGTGGGCATCATCCTAAATCTCAGACTGTAGTACATGCCTTTTTCAATGTGAAGGAACCATCTGTTTTTTCTCCTACTCAAGTAATACTGACAAAGGACATATATAACTGCTGCAATGTTATCTCAAAGGAAAACAACATTTGCTTTCTCCAAGGAACATAAGTAACATATTGAAAAGTAGATGAACATCCACAGCAAATATATGGTTGGATATAACAGAATTTAATTAGTTAAGGTAACAAAATTTCATGTTATATTGGTAGAAGTTAAGGTTCATATCTCCTTTTCTCTTAGCCCTGTCACCTTTCTGTGTTTCCTGTCACAGTGAAGGTTGGCCTTAACAGATAAGAAAATGAGAGGGAAACATTTAGCCAGCAGATTGTCTAAATCCTTCCTGTTTCAGACACCTGCCATTCCAATTTTTATGCTTAAATTAACTGTATTTTCCTTTTGACTTTGCCCATTCTTTTCAAACTATTAATGTTTTCAGTAGGAACAGCAGCATCCTTAGTTGCTCGTGGGGAAGGAAGGATTTAACAGGTACTTAAGGGAATGCAACAACATCAGGGTCATGGCGTTAAACTCAGTCAGAGCAGTGTGTCTGGCACACTCCTTCTTGCAGGAAAGCCTTTCCTCTGCAAGAACGGCTGAGTTCATTTATTTTCCATGTCGTTCTACTTCTGTTACAGAATCTCTGCTTATCCTTCATAGCCTGCACCTTACAGTAGTGAATATCACAAGCATTAGGCTACCGATACCCTTGTAAAGGTGCCGCCAAATACAATGCATGCTTGAAAAGATACTAGTTCCTGTTAAAGGTGTCTTTGGAGAATCTGAAATAAAAAGTTCATTTTGCTCTTGGGAGAATGAGTATAGGAAGAAATTTGGCTTTGTAGCACCTCTAGAAAGTTAAACTAAATTGTTTCTGTAGGGTTCATTGAACCATACTACTATGAGCACTCGTAAACTTAAGAGCTGATGCTATTGGCAGTATTTCTAAAGCAATGACAAAAAAACCCGAAAACATCTTATATGTAAGCAACGGTGTTTCTCACATTTCATACTAAAAAGACAGAAGTCCCTTCTGTTAATTTTCTCCTGTTTTGCTTGGTTTAAACATTGCATGTGGGATGGAAGGTGATTTGCTAAGTGTTTAGGCCCCTTACAGATACCTCCCTGGCACTGTCTGATTTCCTGAAAGAAAAACTCAACTCAAAACTCGGTAATAGTTATGAGGAAGGTGGCCACAGAACAGCTTTTCTCAACCAGGGAAAGCCTTGGCAGTGCAGGGCAGGGTCTGGAATCTGATTTCAATTTCATCTGTAAGCCTTGAATATAAATATAATAGAGATTGAACAGATAAAGGAAAAAAGAAAGAAAATTTACAGAATTGTTTTGACTGTGACCATAGCTCTAGATAGACATCAGGATGGAGAAGGAGGCTGGTCCCTTTAGTCATGGGTTTCCTATTTGGTGGAATCATCCTTGCTTCCTCCTAATAAACATGCAATATATTTATTCTCCTTCACTCCTTTGATGAAAAGAAGACAATAATAAAATATTGAATAAGAGTGAAAGTAAGAGAAATAAGTGATAAAATATCAAAATGGAGTAACTGAAAAGTAGTTTTTGTGAAATGCTTATTTTATAAGAGAAAAGAATGGAGGTGAATTTCTGGTTTGGTTCCATGCAAAGCTATTAAATAAAGGAATACTTAGCTTTTTTTTTTGCTTTTCTTTCCTTTTTTGCAGGGGCACAGGCTGCACTCCTGTGGTCTCTCACATCCTCTTCATTCAGCCAGGTTTAATATACATTTTTCTATAAATGCCACAGCAGGTGACAAATGGAGGTGGACATGAAGTTCTGCAGCAGCCAGCCAAGGAGTGAGAAGCTTGTGTGGGGAGACTGCCTGAGAAAATGGAGGGAAAATTGCCAGAAAGGATCAGAAGTATATGGGAAAAATAAACAGACTGACCGATTGCAGAAAATGTCCATTTTTCTTCCTTAAAGTTAAGCATCATCCCTCGAGAGGGAAAACAGGCAACTGAGACAAAGGGGAAGGTAAGATAGTCCTCCTCCTGGTCCTTGTAACCCAGAAACTTGGTGATAAAAATCACGGATAACTAGTCTGTGAAGAATTACATCTCTCTCACCCAGGAAGTAAGCCTGGGGAATCAGCAAAGACACCACAGACAACTGCAGAAGCTTAGCCTGAAAAAAGATCAGCATCAGGAGGTGATTTCAAGTCTAGAGATTGAAGAAGTGCCTGAAGTCTTGGCTGCCCTAGATGATGAGCCAGGTAGGAGTCTGACAAAAAACTGGACAGGTTGCTGAGCAAGCAAGAAAGCTGTCAGAGGAGTGACTCTCCACAGGAGGGGTACAGGCTGGCCCAGAACAGAACTAAAGGGGCCCTGTCAAAGACAGTGACCCAGTAGAGCATTGGAAATTGTGTATTTTGGGTAGTGGTGGGTTGAGGACTGCTGGAAAGAGTCCTGAAAAGCAGTAGGTGCCAAAGAACTCTCTGCTGTAACCATATTGCCAATTGTCATGGTTTGATTGTAAATCTTGCACTATTTGGAGACTAATTTTCTTGCTCATTGGGGGAATATATGTTCTCACTGAAGGGGAAAACAAATCCTAGACAATCCCTTTGTTCTTTACCCTCTGTCCTAGCAAAACTCCTGCGAGTGTTGCTTGAGCATATTCTGTATACTCACAAGAGAGAAAATGATGGAAAAAAGCTTAAACTTTAAGAAGTTGTTTGTAAAATGTCTGAAATTTTTTAAAGGGAGGCTCTTGATGTTTTTTGAACTTCATTTTGAAGACCTGGAGACAGTAAGAGCTCAGCTCCAGGAGGTTAGCTCCTTTCAGAAACAGGGAACTCCTTGCAGAGCCACATGCACCCAAAGAAAACATATGTGTTCATCTGATGTAGAACAGGTTATAGGAGTCCCAGGAGTGAGTCTGAATCTGTCTTGTGGCTGCATATGAAGCTGGCAAGGAGGATTTGTAATGTCTAACTGGGTGAATTAGTTTATACCACCTTAAGTAACCACATAATTGTAGGTGTACATGGATAGATTCCTACTATAATAATTTTTTTTGGTGCTTTTTTTCTTCAGTGTTCTTACAAGAGAACATGGAAGACAGAGTGGGAAAGCAGAGAAATTTAATTTCATAATGTAGTTTCTGTGTTTTTCTGTAGAGGTGGAAAAAAAAGTGATGTTTTTTTCAGAATTGGATTTCACAGTGGTCTGCTTCCTTCCTCAGAAGTGACTGATGACAGGATTTGGCAGGAATGGAGACCTGTGCTAAGAACCATTTAGTTCAGTGGGTGTCAGATCAAAACAGGGAGCAGATGAACAGAGGAGGGTGAAAGAAGAAAATTTTCTGGATATGTAAGGCTTTCTCTCTTTCTCTCTTTCTCTCTTTCTCTCTTTCTCTCTTTCTCTCTTTCTCTCTTTCTCTCTTTCTCTCTTTCTCTCTTTCTTTCATTCTCATTCTCTCTTTCTCTCTTTCATTCTCATTCTCATTCTCTCTTTCTCTCTTTCATTCTCATTCTCTGTCTTCTTGGTCTCTTATTTATTGAACCTCTTTTTGCAGCAAAGCGACATCAAAAGGGGACATTTGACTTGTGAAATAGGAAAAGGGAAAAGCATTTTCCTCCCAGGTGTAAGGTTTGTTTACATAACTCCAATGATCAGCAGAAACATTTAAGTAGCTACAGACCCTTCACCCACCAGGCTTTCAAAAAGGTGTCTCAGGATTTGGTTTAACACTGCCTGGCATGCAGGAACCTGCAGGACTCAAATGCCTATGACATTTTATGGGATATATTCTGCCTGGGACCAGCTGCATGACCCTTCGAGGCTACCATGATGCATTCTTGATGCACACACCAGCTATATACAAGCATGCCAGCCTACAAAGGGCCCCATCCTGAGGAAACAAGAGGGTCTGTTCTGCTTCTCTCCTAGCTCACAAGTCAAATGACTGCATTAGCTGGTGCTGGTGGCTGGAGGCTGAAGCAAATGAAGTAAGAACTCCTAAATAGATGCATTTGCTGGTGTTTTTGTCTACATTGCCCTGAAATCTGTCTGTCCTTTTCACTTGACAGATAGGAAGGCTCCTAAGCAACTGCTGCTTTATGGCTAAATATACATTTTTACCCACAGAGATTGCCATCGCCCTTTACAGTCTGCAGCAAAGCCTTTAAACCCCCTGTGGACAGAGAAAACAACACCACAGGGAGACATCACATAGATTATATAGATAGTTGAGAGACCCTGGGGCAGAGAGGATAATGTACATTCTTGCTCTTGGGGCAACCATCACTGGAAAGAATGGCTCTTATGTAAAGAGATACAGGATGAGTACATTTTTTGTATTTTGATTTCCCCTGCAAATACAGAATGCAAGAAAGCACCATTTACAGAAGGAGTCTACTGTTATCATTTGGGGAGTGTAACAGCAAATACAGCCCAAAGTGAGGCACAGAATGGAGGCACTTTCCTGTGTGGCAGACCCCTGTGTGGGCTCACAGGCTCCTGCAGGGCCCAGAGGCAACACCCCCACCACAGGGTGGTGTTCCCTGCAGTCACCTCCTTGAGGCTGATTGTTCTGCAGTTTGCAGAAGAAAAGTCATAAGAAAGAGAGAAAACCCTAACTTTTATTTGTAAATAAATGGAAGATTAAAAGATCAGAGGGAAGAAATCTTTCACCAATTAAAAGGAACAGTTGTTTTGTGTTAAGCATGTGCATACCTTTGACATCTTGTTCTCATGACTAAGGCAAGTGAGCAATTCTGGTAAGATCCTAAAATCCTCAGGGGAAAAACCAGCTTCAGCCTGTCAGTCAAGGCAGAATTCTGTTTAAAAGGCCATATTAATGATCTGGGCAAGGAACAATACAAATAGCTGCTTTGATAGTGTATTGATCAGCCGTTCCCATGGCGAATTACCTTTCTGACTTTTGGGAATGGAGCCACTGGGTTCCTTTCCCAAAGACTCCCTCTCACTGCTGTTCTTCAGTGTTTGTATGTACTTCTCAACCAGTCACCTTATAGCTTAATTGGATGCACACACTGATCTGCTATCTAACTGCTGGCCCGGTTCCCAACTCTGACTAGGCAGCATCCATAGCACTCTGCTGATCTCAAGCAACAAGAAAAAATGTGTTATTCCTCTCTTACTCTATGTTTTCTCAAACAAATGAATATTTTGTACCACTTCTGCAATCTCTTTGAACATGAGATTTTAAGTCACTCAGACACTAAGATTTATGCTGATAAGACAAAGACTTGGGGCTATACTTTTGTTATTCAGAGCAGAAGCCAGAGATCTGTTCCTAGCCCATGGGAGGGTGTTTGATGTGCAAGTGCTACAGCACAATTGCAATGGCGTGTTTTCCATTTTATCAGCATTTTTTATCAGAAGCTTTTCTACATTATGGAGCCTCTGGCAACACAGCTGGAATTCACAGACATACCACTGGAAATGTGCTTACAGATCTGATGTCATATAAGCAGAATTGCCTGTATATGGGTGAAGCCAAATTTATGTGGTTCACTCTAGTTGTTTAAGGCAGCAAGGAGAGACAGGCAGCTAAATACCTTAAAAAAAATTAGGTCTTGGTCAAATTTTACTGTTCAAGCTCTGCTTTGGAATTTGAACATAAACTCTGCAAGAGCAGGTGGGAAGATTAACTCTTTAGCCAGGGTACCAGTGAATAGTAAAGGCAGAATTAATGACACTTCTGCTCTTGTGCAAGAATCTGTTAGGTCCATTCCTGACCAATATATAATGCTGGTGCAGCCACCTAGGCAAGAATATGGTCTTATGTCTTTATGCTCACAGAAGGGGTAGCACGATCTTGGTGCAGTTCACATATGTTCAAACATTGTGCATGAAGAACACAAAATTGTCATACACCTTTGCTGATTGCTACAGAGTCTTTTGTACTGGGAAGACATGTTTCTTTCCTGTCCAGCTCTATGAAATTTCCCAAAGGCAGAAAACTGCTTTTTGCTGAGAAAGTTTGCTTTCTCTTTTCATCTTTTATACATATGAATAAAAAATTCTTTTATGTCTGATTAAAGAAACATAGAAAGTGGCGAAAACACTGGTTCTGATGCTGTTTGCCAAAGTTTTTCTTTCCTGTAGGGCTATATTTTTTCTTCAGGTAATTAGAGGAGGCAAAATTCAATGCAGAGAAGAAAGCACCATGAGACACCTCCCCTGCTCTCCCTTCTGCCCATACCATGCAAGCTATTCCTTTTTAGGGCATCCTGGTTTCATGTTCTGGGAATTTGTTTAATTTTGTTCCATTCGTCTTTCTTTCTTCTGGGTGAAAGATTTTAATTTGGTGAGTAACACTATATAGTATTTAACTGTGAGCAGTATCAGCTGCCAGTGATGTCTCAGGCTATAAGATCCACAAATAGTAAAGAAGTGATATAGAACTGAGAGAGGTGAAACAATTTTTTAATTGAACTTACTAGGGAAATAAAAAGTGTAAAGAGGCAAGAAAAATTAATACCCTAAAGATATAACAGAGGAAGCACTGATCTCTTCTCTCTGGTGACCAGTGACAGGACTCAAGAAAACAGCGTGAAGCTGAGTGAGGGGAGATTTAGGTTGGATATCAGGAAAAGGTTTTACTCCTAGAGGGTGGTTGGGCACTGGAACAGGCTCCCCAGGGAAGTGGTGACAGCACCAAGCCTGACAGAGTTCAAGAAATGTTTGGACAATGCTCTCAGGCACATGGTGTGACTCCTGGGGTGTCCTGTGCAGGGCCCAGAGCTGGACTCAATGATCCTGATGGGTCCCTTCCAACTCAGGATATTCTATGGTTCTATGATTCTATGACAAGAGGAAACGGTTTCAAGCTGTGCCAGGGGAAGTTTAGATTGAATATTAAGAAAAATTTCTTCACTGAGAGGCTTGCCAAGAATTGGAACAGGCTTCCAGGGAGCTGGTGGAGTCACCAGTCTTGAAGGAGTTTAAAAGATGTACAGATGTGGCAATTTGGAATGTGGTTTAGGGATGGAATTGGCTGTACTGATTTAATGGTTTGACTGGATGATCTCAGAAGCCTTTTCCAACCTAAATGATTCTATGAGTCTATGTGGTAATATACAGAACACTGAAATTTGCTGGCTTGCAGCTGAGGCTCCCTATTGCTTCTGATATTAGCTTATTGTTGATAACATGCTTATTAAAAATGAAAAGCACCATGCTGAGGCAGGGTTTTAAAGAAAGTTGGAAGGATCATAAAGTGCAGGATGGATTTTTGCCACTCAAGTTACATGTGGGTAAGAGTAGACAGTGGGTAGTATACAGCTATTGTCTTTTCACATAAATGAATACTATACCAGAATGTTGATTGGTGGGAGCACTGCTCCCATTAAGCAGCAGGAACAGTTTCTTGCTGTTTTGGGCAAAAAGGTTTTATATAATTAGAGTTCTAATTAGAAATGCCAGACCTAATGTTCTGTTGCCTACTTTGGTATGAGGGCTATAGGAAAATATTAACTTCTGGCAGAAGTTTGCACCTACTAATTACTTGTAAAAAGATTTGGATGGAAAGCAGAGCCTCAATCTTTCAGTAGAATGAAAAGCAATTAAAAGAAAAAGCAAACAATTATGCTATTAATTTCTCTCAATGATCTGTGCCATTACTGTATTGTTTTCACTGACAACATTCCCTTATTAGCAGCATTCAGCCTGACGTTTATTTATTCTATCATCCCTGAACATAGGTCGGCCATAAGAATGCTGAAATGTGGGAATAAGTCACATTATAATGACGAAAGTAAGGCTTGGATCCCAACTGACCAATATTTCTGTCCATCTTTTTGCAAATGGTCCAATGAGCTTAGAAAAGACAGATTTGGGAGTTACTTTTCTGGCAAACATTCACGATTTTGCCATTTCCTCTTGAATCAATAGCTCCTACTGATGGTTACAGAAGTTAGTTAACACACACTGCGATACAAAACTACTGTGACTTTGTTGTGCAATGGAGTGTGAAACCTTTTCCTTTCCCTTCCACATACAGATGTATATTAGCTATGCTTGGAACAAACTTGAAAGTGAGGTTAAGTTGCCCAATGCCTCTTTATATTTAATAATTCAATGAAAATAAGAATCTCTGTAGTAAGTGAGCCAGCATACCTAAAACATCTCTAACCTTCTGCAGGGGCTTATTTCTCTCTGCTGATAAGGAAGGGAACCTTGGGAAATTACTCTTCATAATTAGGCAGTGTGGGAATTTAAAACTAATTACAAGTCAGAGCAGATGTGATAATCTAACCACTGGGTTTATCACTGGGAGAATAGCACTGGGACAAGAGTTCTGTCCACCTGACACATTGGCTTTATCCATCGTAAGAGCAGTGATATACTGTATATAGGTCATAGTACTGCATTTTTTACTAGAACTTAGAGTGACCTATACTGCTGCGGTGACAGTGAAAGCACATTTCTTCAGCTGCGACCTGCATCTTCCATTGCTACATCTAGTTACATCTTTACTGGAAAAAAAAGTGCAAAATTAATTAGCTAGATATGTTTAATTATTAGGGTGCAACCTTAGGCTATAAGCCAGTATACATAAGGCCAATATTTGCCTTAAACCTATATGCTAAATTCAGTAAAGAAATCCGTTTTTATAATTTTATTTGGCCAATTCTTGGAGTTCTTTCCTCCAACAGCATATTACTGCTCTAAAAATTAGTCTTGGAAGGTAAGACTTGCACAAGACTTTCCACAAGAAAATTTGATCAGCCCTCTTCCCCCAAAAGGCAAGGATGTGGGACATAGATACAACCTCATGTTTTACCTAAGTTCAAGTAAATTATTAACTTTCTGATGTTAAAACATGACTTGTTCACCTGCAGAGGTACTTCACAGCTTGCATATCTTTTGCAGCGTCATATCATTATGGGAAATGTAATGTGTATATTAATTAATTAATGCAAACCTGGCTGTCTAGGAGGTTGCAAGAAGAGCTGGGGCCCTTTAGGCATGTCCTAGGGTGAGCATCTCACCTCAGGTGAAGCAGGCAGTTGAATTCACCAGGTTGTCTTTGGTTTAATTTTTCTGCTTTACCAAATTGACATTCATTGTAATGCAATGCTGGGCTTTGCTGAGAACAGCAAACGATCCCCACGGAGGAACGAAATCAGAACAAAAGCCTGATATCTGAGCTGTCTTACTGCATATGCAGGATATTTAACGTTTTGATTTTTATTACCAGCATAGTTGCTTGTGGTGAGTTTAATTTTCCATCTAGTACTTTTTTGGCACAGTTCCACTTGCAGAAGTCAAATGAGATATCCATCTATCTTTTTAGTTCCTGGGTGATAAAAGTACAATAAAAAAAGCAAATCTTAAGGTAGTTTTCTGTCATGAACAGAAATAAATCATAACTGAATCTTAACTCCTCCTTCTCCTCCCACCAAAAGTCCTATACTCAAACAAATATTTCTTACAGGCTTCCTACTAGTTTTAAAATAATATTCCACTTTCTTTTCTCAATTTTTCAGCTTTTGTCTTTAAAATCTGTTTACTGCAATGAGATTTCATAATGCATGATTTTACTGTAAAATGTTGTTTTGGAAAAGAAATACCCAGAGAAATACTCAAGCTTATGGTAGGCAGATATTCATCCAGTTAGCCATTGCTAATCTAAAAGTAGGCTAATCCCAATTAAATTCTGTTTGTACCTATGTGTTTAGCCCCAAAGCAGAGTTTGAAACCTGACTTTCCTTTACATCGCTGGTTGTTGTGCAATAATTTAGATATTTAAATGCTTGTCTGATTCGGCATTCTTAATAGAGTTCATGAGAGTTTGCAGATTCCCATGTCAGTCAAACCATTAACTGCTGAGATGCCTTTAGAAACCCCACATTTCATAATATTTCCTTTGTTGACTGCCCCATTGACAGAAACTTATTAAACAGGAGAGCAATGAAAAACAAATACTGAATAATTTTATTTGTACACGGGTTTTTCTGTATGTGACGACAGTGGCATTTATGAAGAAGAGTGACTCCCAGACATTTATACATCCTAGTTTTTGCAAATATTTGCCTTGTATTGCTTCATTAGCCTTGAGAACAGATTTCAGATGTCTGTACTAAAGTTAATAGTTCTCACACTGTCCTAGTTTTGCTACTGATGTGATACTGGAAACTGCTGTGTCCACTTTGTGAGCTGCACGAAGGCAAGCTGACAACCTCTGTTGGTGGCAGAAGAAAGTAAGTGTGGCTTCACGGAGAGGCTGAACTGCCCTGTTGTTTTTAAAGGTGCTTGTTCTGAGAAGCGAGGCACAGTGCCAGGGCCTTGTGCAGGAGTTTGACCATACCTGTGCGGCTGGTAGACAGTTCTGAAGACTTTTTAATCTGATACATTTCACACAAAGTAAATTCATTATGAAAGGATTAAGCAGCTTAGGTATCATCCCCTTCACAGCTGCTTCTTTCCCTAAAGAGGTGCCAGGAAAAGGTTGTTTTTCATAAGGGTGCTTCGTATGAATCATGTACAGAGAGTGGTCACACCCTATGGACAACATGAATTTTAAAACAGTTGTGACACCAGGATTGCCTTTCTTCCGTAAGTCCCTCTAAACTAGGCAGAGCTGATGCTCCTCTAAGGAGCAAGAGTTAAGTTCAGTCTTCTCATTATTCATGTAATAGGCTTTTTCATTTTTCATGAGGAAAGATACCTTCTTAAAAGAGTTTTGAAACTCCGTGAGTATTTTACTGAACACATGCATAACATGTAGTAGGCTGAGCAGAGATTCCTAATTTGTATGGTGTGGCATCCGCTGAGAGAAACTTGAAAATGAGTTTGTTTGTCTTTTTAACACTTGCTTTGATTTATGGCATGCTCTGTGTTACTAAGGATCACACTGAGTGCAGCTGAGTGGTACTTAGTTGCTGTCTGGGATAAAAACACAACAGATCTTAATTAATTCTAGCTTCATCATATCTACATGTCTGACCCACACACTGTGTCTTAAGTTTAGAGTAGCTATGACTGCACTGAAGTACTGATGTTGAGAATACTTTGGTACAAACCTTTGGCATTTCTTTGGTACATGCAGCTAAGGGCTGAGCTGTTGCTGGCACAAAGTTCTGTGAATTGTGAGTATGAGGATGCCTTGCCTTTCCAAATTAAGAATGTCAAAAATTCTAAGTTATTGCATCTAAATGAAGTGCAGTGTGCCATAACATTAGATTAGCTATTGGACTAGGTGAGGAACCTTGGATTAAGTCCCTGCCTATGGGACTATTGCTGTTTTTCATTTTTTGAAAGCTCCTTCTCCAAGTAACAAGGCAAATTAAATGAAACTTCTTATGATCTAGCATACTTTAATAGAAAAGGGAAAAAATAGGAAGATTACAACTGTGAATGTTTAACAGTATAATCTTTCTGATGAATACTTGATAGGACTAAAGAACAGCCCCCATAATATGTGGCAGACATAACTGAAGAAATGTCAATTATGTAGTTATAAACTCCATAACATTATCTACTCTTGGTAATAAATCTGAAGTTTTGGTGATAATTTATGTCAGTTCTCTGTGATATGCAAAGGAAAAATATTCTCAGAACTCCGTGTTGATTTATTAGGTTTTACAAATGATGTAAAAGCTTTGTGAGCAATATTTTTGTCAGCTATTTTCCTTGTGTCTCTGAAATTGTAAATTATTATGGTTTTTTTTCTGTGATGCTGCAAAGTTGATGTAAACATTTGCAGTGATTCTTGCCAGATGTCTGGAACTTGAGCTGTCTAACAAGCTCCTGGTTAGTTTGGTTTTTTCTTTTTTTTCTTTTTTTTTTTTTTGAACAGCCTTGGAAACTTTTTTTTTGCCTGAATAACAGCAAAATTGGGATAATATTTTTGTTCTCAAACTTTCAAAGAAAGTTTCCAACCCAAAGTGTGGCCAGGGTGAAAGAGTGTTATGACTAAAGCTCACTCTCTTGAGGTTCTTTAAACATTGGTCCAAACTGAGACCCTTTGAGCTCTCGTGGCCCACAGTAGGCTTTGACCACCAACCTCCTTCTGAGTGGGGCATCTCAGAGCCAGTGAACTCTGAGGTTTTCTGTACTTGGAGGATCGGTGAACAATGACAGTGGATCCTGGGCTGAAACCCCCACTCTTTGAGGCTTGACCCTTCACCCATTGAGTGGGCCTATTCCTGAAAAAAGTTTTCATAGTGAGCCGCCTGAGCTTCTGTTCTTGGCTTAGATCAAAAGAAAGGCTTTAGCAAGAGTTAGGTATGAATGCTGACACAAGCCCTTTAAAGGAAAAAAAAGAAATAACAATAAAAAGAGAAGGGGAAACTTCTTCATGATAAGCATGTCTTTGTAGGAAGAAGTATAAGGACACCAGGTACTGTGATACTTCTATACTTTGCGATGACAATGAAGGCGTCTTTGAGAGTTTGTATTGCTTCACAGTGAAGGGAGATCAGATTTTCTGCATGAATCAAGAGGAACTGACTTTATAAGGTCTGTCCACTTTCCTCTTATCAAAATAAAAAGGGAAAGAAAGCATGCCATCTCCACACAGGAAAGATATCAATTGAAGCAGGAAAGTATTTCTGAAAGTCATGGGAAAAAAACAAATTGTGAGGAGTTTACACGTTTTTGAAAGAGCTTAGCAAGTGAAAAAATGAGCTTTCCTCACTTGACAAAATTGAAAATGGTTTAAACAGCTTGGTTACAAAAAGGCAGGTCTATCATAGGCAACCTTTCCCATCTGAACACAGAGCGGGATTTATTAATTAGTAATTATTTCTATAAAGGACAGTGTCATGCTGACAGCAGTAATGAAAAATTCATGACAGAGATTTAACATTCTAATCTGCTGGATTACTATAAGGAGGCTGCCAAACTTGGGCAACCAGCCAGAGCTAGGAACACAAACAAATATCATAGTTCCCATAGAAACTGGGATCACCTTGGAGATGATTAATACCAGTCTGACTTAAAATGGATGTTCCAGAGATATCACTCTTGGCTGATTTAATTATGACCTGGTGTAATATAGCTGAGCATCTCTGAAGAAAAATAACTCTCTATTTCTCAAATTCTTCCTCCTACCCCTTGATGGAAGTCTAAGAAGGATATTATTTTATTTTGTTTCTTTGCTATTAAGAGAGAACAGAAAACCATATAGGACACATGCCAGAGTTGTGCATGTCACACTGGAACATAAACAGATATACTGAGGACTACTTTGAATTTTTAGAAAGTTTTTTTTTTTTGGCTTCTGTTTGTTTGGTTGTAGTCTTGCAAAAGCATACATTGCTTATATGTACAGTACTCTGAGCAATACAACTATCAACAGTTTTCATACTTAAGTGGAGTACATCAGCTGGTGCTAGGAAAATTTTTACAATCCATTACCAAAATGGAGCTTTGTGAACAGAATACTATTCTGAGGTTTTGCAGTGTAGGCAAAAATAAAATGTTAATTTCACAAGAGACCGTGAAAAAAAACTGTCAAAAGAAAAGAAAAGTAGGTATCTTTTTAGCATTGTCATCAGAGAATCTAGGTATCCTATGGGTAAAATACTCTGTGCTTGAGTCACAAGTCTAATGCTTGTGGTGTCATTCAGTCTCTGTCTCTCAATGAACAAAAAGTGAGTATCAAATCTTGTATGTTAGCATGTTTTTCTAGAAGACAAAAATCTCCTAAAGTGCTAGATCTGTAAGAATTTCTACCATTATCATTGAACTAGCATAAAAATCAATTTTCCTTCTGTGTGTTCTTGAGGATCAATTTTTCACGCACATTTCTGATCATGAAAAGTTTGAAATATAACATCCATTTTTGAGAGGTGACACATTTACCAAAATGAGCGCTAATTCATATTTACAGAAAGCATAATTATTGACAGCAATACTCAATTTGGTTGAATTCCTATAAACTTTTAGTGCTGAAACTTCAATAGTTTTAGGCAAATATTCACAATGTGATTTATTCTTTCTTTTAATGTTGAAAATGCTTCCATGCTTATCTGTTTTTAGAATATTGAAAAGAATTAAAATATTTCTCCCCGTTCATGAATACAGGGAACATTTCCCCATCCAGAATCAGAAGTAAAATAGCCTTGGTTTTTCTCCACTTCTGGATGTGGTCTTATACATGTCAAGTGAGAAGAGGATGGAGAAGTTTTAAAATATCAAAATAACTATGATGATTTTCAGCTTGTAGTCTTCATAAGTGCAGCTGCTGGATGGACCAGATTCTGGGAAATTTATTGTTCCAGAAAGTAGTAACACCAGAACTAACTGCAGATGCTAACTGTCCCAATGAGAGTAGCAACAGAAAAGTAATAGGAAACTAATTTAAGTGTACCAAGAGCTCTGCACTGGCCTCACAGGGAAAAAGTGCAGATGAATCAGAAGCAACATCAGATTTGAAAGCTGAATTTAAAAAGTAAGTGGTTGTAGCATACAGGGAAAAATAGAAAGATAAAAAAGATATGCAACGAGAAACGCTAAAAAAACCTAAAAATAATAAACTTAAAAGTGTCTGAAGTTTTAACAGAAAGAAAAAATACTTTTCTAGCTATTCAACAATGAACAAATTATATTAATGGGTGAAGGAAAGAAGTCTGAAGTGGTTGATTTCTTTTTGAAAGACTAACCATAAACAGTCAACTTCTATAAATAGTGTGGTAGTTAAAAGAATACAAAGCCAGTCTAGATTTTGGATAAAAAGTTCAGGTCCTTGGGTTAGTTTCTGTTAAATATTTTCAAATTGTCTAGCAGTTCTCAGATGAGTTATAAGAGCCTGAGAGCAGGTGAAGGCTATTTCAGGACAGAGAATGGTGATACGAAGAACTGTGGTTCTTGAGTAGGTTTGTGGAAGGAGCGGAAAGTCTAGACATACCAATCCCTAAAAAAGTTGAAAAGAAGCACCAGAGTGTTGGCTCTGGTCAACTACATATCTTGAAAATTATGGAATAAATAAACAAAGCATGTGTGAAAACTAGCAGATAACGAGAAAAAAAAGATTTTTCAATAACAAATCACATCGGACTGCTAGGAGAAGAAAATATGTTTTGAGAGTAGGAGAAAAATAGTAGATGTCTTATATGTACTGAAATTGTTTCATTACATGCTCATACAACCCATCCAAGAAAATTTATGCTCACTGGAATTAATAGACAGCTATACAAGAAAGCAGGAGCAAGTGTATGCTGCGTGTCTATGGTTGTGAAACATGAAGTCCAATTAAAATAAACCCAGCAGTGAGAATCCTCATCAGAAAAGACTGAAAGCATGGATGGAATAAAAAGCAACAGGTTAAACTGAAGCAAGTATGACATGTATTACAATTAAGAGGAAAAGAATGGCTAGAAATCTGCATAGAAAATAGATATCCAAAACCACTGCTTCTCCAAGTGTTTTGGAAATTTGAGTTCTTTCTGGATCATTTGCTCTCATGCAATGCTTTACATTGAAAATATTCATTCTCTCCCAGGAAGAATTACCATAATGTTCGTTATCAGCTCCTTTCTTCTCATGAGAGGTCACAACCAGGGATCACAACCCATTCTTACTTTCAGGTGAAAAATTCTGCTGCTCACTTCTTTGTGGTCTTCTTGATGCCTTTTCATGAATTCCCCGCTTTCCTCCCTGCCACTGTATCCAAGGGACACTGCTCAAAGGTTTTCAGCAGAAGGTGATTTTAAGAAAAGGATACCTAATTTTTATCATGAATGCTGTTGGTATACCTGTTTTTACTACAGAGCAGGGGGACAGATGACACTGTCACCGAAAATCCATTCCACCTCTATTTTTCTGTAGTTCCATGTGAACAACATGAACTGGCAGATATAATTCTTCATTAAATTGGAAAGCTCACTGATGAATAAGTAAACATTTATCTTTGGGAGGGCTGTAGGTCCCTGATTTGTCTTTTTCTTCTGCCTATCAAGTTTTAAATTTAATTCTATCCAAAAATGCTGAATTCTCTGGAGGAGAATAAGACTGGTTTCTACCTGTACTAAAAAATTTTCTAAGTTCTTAAATTTAGTTTTTGTCAGGTACTCTTGCTTTTGCCAAGACTTTCAACTACCAAAATATTTTATGGCAAGAATGAAGATTGGATTTTTTCAAGAGAATAAAGAATCTATCCTGAACATTTTTGTGAATGTCTACATATTATAATCATAATAGATTCCATCTACCTAGATGTTTTCCACTAGTACAACCATTGACCTAATTCTGCAGGTGGGCATGGAAGAAGGGGGTCGTAGATCACTTCTGGTTGCCTCTTTGTGTGCACTAGCCTTACTGATTTATTTCAGCGGAGTTGCTCCTATGTGAGCTAGAATGATAAGCCAGCTGTGTGTTCCATATCTGGAGCTATATTTTCATTTGATTTTGCTAATTTAAGGTCTTTAAGCATAATTTAGGACTTGAAATTTGTTCTTCATGTGCTCACATTTTCTTAGCTATGTAATAAATAGGATGCCTTATTGAGGCATGCATGTGCTGCAGTGGTTTGTTGTTGGTGTAGAGTCAGAGGACTTCTATACAAGAGCCTGCTCTTCTTTCAGCTTCCACTAGGACAAGACACATATATATTCTAGCTTTATGAAGGCCAAAGCATCTTCTCCTCCCCTCCAAAATCAGGGGAAGTCTATCTCCAGCACAGAGAATGCTTTAGAAATTCTTCCCTCTTGTATGATGGAAAGAACACTCCTTTCACGTTTCCCTCTGTGTTTTTAAAAATCATGTTATTTGTCCTCATAACAGCGTTGCTAAATGTTTTCCTTGAGGATGTAGAGAAAACACAAAGGAATGTGTTGCAAACACATTTCTGAGTTGAAATCCAGAAATGCAATTCCAAAACTATTTCTAACTAGGAAGCATGATACCTTTTGACACCTGTGTCCTAAACTCATCTCAAGACCTCTTCAATTCTTGCCTGAACCTAAGTGCAGCCTGGATCCCTGTTGCCCCTTACATTTTTGTGCATGTTTAACTATGCTGATGAGAATAGCTTCACTGGCCTCAGTGGGGCTGCATGTGGCAGAAAATTAAATTAGGCACATGCATAAACATTTCTAAGTTTGCTACAAATTATGCTCTTCTCAAAAGTGCCTGTACAGCAAACACTGGCTTGTCTAAGAGTCTAATGGTGACAGGATTCACTTTGTCAAAGCAAGAAATAACAAAATTTTGGTCATAATTTGCATGCAAAGCATTGAAAAATAAACAATTTTGTAGTTTAATCAACAGAGATTAAACCAGATCAAAAGTGGAGTTCTCCAAACATTTTATCAACAAAATTCCTATCATGACCCTCTGCCATCACTCTCACACAGAGATCAATTTTTGGGAAGTTGGTGCATATATACAGTATCAATGCTTCAAAGGCTTGTGTTCATTTATCTGTATGCTAATATATTACTAAAGAAGCATTTTCTATCTGCCTTTAGTGACATGAATCTATTTGCT
Source organism: Corvus cornix cornix (assembly GCF_000738735.6). Lineage (NCBI taxonomy): Eukaryota > Metazoa > Chordata > Aves > Passeriformes > Corvidae > Corvus > Corvus cornix. The sequence goes on along the minus strand of NC_047056.1, from coordinate 59,895,910 downwards.
TGTCTTCTGCATTATTTTTGTGAATAATTATGCTAAATACTGGAAATGCCATAGAAAAATTCAGCACTCTGCTCATATGTTCCTGACAGCTCCCTTGCTGAGTAATGGGATAATACTATATTGATAGTAATTCAAATTGTATAACTAATGGATACATAACATATTAAAGATAAATCAAAGCTTTGTGCAGTGTTCTGTGTTTCCTAATGCCATCCTAGAACTCATATCAATGACAAAAACATAACAAAAAGCAATTTGTTGGATTCAGTGTATTATTTTGAAAAATAGGAGAGGAACTGCTCAAAGAAATACAACCATATGTCAATAGGAGAATGTGTTCTAAAGGCTGATAACCTTTTTCCATCTAAGTATGATTTGTAAACTGAAAGTTGAATGCATCGTCTCTGTTCCAAGAATACCATCAGCAGATGCTTTGAATGCTCCAAAGAGCAGTCCTCGGCTACTTTCAAGGGGGTTTAAATAGGCTTTGTGGTCCACCCATGAGAAACTTCAATGACCTTAAGAAAAATAAGCTGTACTGAGGCAGATGTCAGTGCTCAAACCATGGTATCTACACGATGATGTTTTATCAACAGACCAATTGGGTGCAGAAAGAATTGTTCATATTTTCTTGATGAAAGTTATTTTCTCGCAGTACTTTCCATTCTTTTGTGTCCTGATACTGTCTTACAGAATATTTTTTTATTCACTGATAGAGCTGATAAGGACTAGAAGTAATTAGCTGAGCATGTCTAAATGTTTGCATTCTACTGGCTGAAATTTAAACACTACTTTAATTTCCCAGAGTAACTTTTATCCATGCCAGCATCAAACTTTAGCAAATCTTCATGAAGCCATAAAAAGATATTATCATGCCTATAATACCTACCCAGGTGTAGAAAAATAAACATATATGTGAGGGGTTAAAGATCTGTTTTGCAGAAGAAATGGCTGCATGTGGTGTCAGGCATACGTGGTGGTATTCGACTGTGAATCAGTGCCACAGCAGAAAGCAGAACCCAATACTCCTCTCCCTGATTTGCTCACATTTGACTAATTTTACTTCTGATTTAGGACAGAAAATAAAAATACACTTATTGACATCTTACTGATCCATTTCTGTGTACATACAGTCTAGCTCCAGGCCAGGGTTTTGATCACTTATTCCTTCTTCTGGAGACACATAATGGTAACTTCTGCTGCTTAAAACCCAACAATGCATTCCCAGCACTAGATTCACAATGGTCGTTCTACAGACTAACAAATGAATTTATGAGTGAAAACAAATTCTCCCCTTATGTAGAAGGGAGAAGATGAAAAAAAATGGCCATTTTTTTGCAATTACAAAGCTGCTAAGTTAAGCATTCTCTTAAGCTGGCAGGAAGATAATTTTCCTTCTATATGTACAAGCTTTCCTTCTATGTACTTCACTTGCACAAAATTGAGTGATTATCAATTTTAGCAGGGAGGTATGTGTTTCAAACTGCGTTGTTACTTTCATCACACATAAAACCTCATGGAAACGTTGGTGCTGATAATAAGAAGCCTCATTTTAGGAGGCCTAATAAGATATCAGAGATGTTAAGGCTATATGCATTATTCATACACTGTGAATGGAAAACACTGAAGTCCTCAGCTGACTGTGGAAGCCTTGGAGGCTCTAATAGATGGTTAAATATTTTACACAGCAGTCATAGGGTTAGCAGTGTCAAGTGAAATCCATATATTTTCACAACGTTGTGACACTAATGTTATAAGAAAAGGGTATTAGCAGGTTTCTTAACAGTGACTACTTTAGTAGTTAGATTTCTACTCCCTGTACCTGGTTCCTTAGATCAGCAGTGGCAGTTCTGCATGTATTTGTCTCTCTCTTCATGCATCTCCGGCTGCTCAGTGACCTTAATGGTCCTTAGAGACAAAAGTGTCCTGCATTTCTCTACTGGAAGAAATAATTGATGATCATGAAAACTAACAGTGCTTAGTACTTCACAGAAGACAGTTAAAAACTTAAAGAATTGTATCCTTTAAAAACTGCTTAAGAAAAATACCTGATGAGAATCGGGTTGGCTTTGCATTTAAAGTATTTTCTAGACAAAAGTTACCTGACACATCTTTACCCAAGGTCTTACCAGTAGTGTAAAACAAATGGGTAATCTAAGTCTAATTTCACATTCTCCATACAGTCCCACCTCAGAACAGCAATGGATAAAGTAAAAATTCATCTCGACTCACTCCATTGTAACTTGTTTTTATTTGCAGGTCTTTGACTAAGGAATGATTACTCCAAGAGTAATGGAGGCCTCTAAACTTCGGCTAAAGGAAGGGTGCTGGAATTTATCTCACTCTTTCCTGGGAGGAATGTGTTTTTTGCTGTGATAATAATCTGGGGAGTAGTAATACCATACACTGCCCCATGAGCTAGTCTATTCTGCTTCCAAAGTATGTAACAGACTTCCAGAACACACTTTAATACTCTTTTCCTATTCTTTTAAATCAACATATATTCTGATCCTGATTCTGATAAAAGGGCATGTTTTAAATCTCCAAATATAGCTTTGAAGGTGAATTTAAATTATTTGATAATGGTCAATAAGCTGTATTTTTCATAACTAGTGGCATAAGACCTTTGGCTGATGACTAAGCTAGAATGTCTTCAGGGAGTGGGATTTTATTTGATGTATGGCAACTAATTCAGGCTACCACTGCAGGAGATATCTGGGGCTTTAAGCCTATATTTTAAGATACTTAGACCATGAAAGCCAGCAACTGATGGAATTGAGAGACCCAACTCCAAATCAAATCATGGAGTTAGTAACTCCTTCATTGTTTGACGTCAGGGCTCTTTGGCCTCATGGGCATCAGAAGGATCACTGGGGTGAAGCTGCTGTGTCAGGCAGTGTGCAAGAGACTCAGAGTCACTGCATTCCTCACTGGGAGAGTGCAGACTTCAGAAAATTGGAAGGAGAACAAAATTTAGGAAGTCATTAAGTCCTTCTCACCTCTGGCAAGACTGGCAAACCCAAGGTTGTCTAGTGACCAGGTGAGGGGGGCAGGAAGTGGTGTGTTGGTCCCTGACTGTGCCCTGCATGGCTCCTCGAAGTCAAGGAGAGCGGCAGGATGGGGGCAGCTGGGAGCAGCCTCAGACTCAGCCATCTTTGTTTAGTACTAGTCTGCTGTTTTTCTGCTGGTTTTGTGTCACGTCTTTTACATGCCTCTTTTCTGTTTCCATGTCTCTTGCTTCATGGGATCTTGTAGCTTTCCTCAAAGAGAAAGTGGGCGGAGTACCTCTCTTTCCCCTTGTCTAATCCTTTTGCTGACTTCCCCTCCTACAATTCTCTTCTCTCACTTTCTGGCATACACAGGGATGGAGATTTTTCCTTTGCTTTCCTCATATTCACTTGAACAAGTCATTTTCAGTTCCCCTTTACTACTCATGGTTATTTCTTTGGATGCTTTTTGCTCACAAATCAAACCTAACTAAAACTGACCAGTGAGTCTGCTTGTCCCTTCAGACTCTTCTGCTCTTCTCCATTTCATTTATCAGCTCCTTGACTGTGCTGTGCACTGCCATCCCAGCCCTCACACATCTCCATTTGCCTTCCACATCTTGCTGCTTTCATTAACCATTATAAAAATTTTCCTGAACAGAGTGGGACACTGCAGTTCTCATTCAGTACTCTGACGGTTTCACCAGTGGTTTGATAGTTGGTGTATTGAAACCACTCTCTTCTGTGTAAATATTTTCTCATACGATCTCTATGTTCCCCCATACTTGAAGCCTGGTTGTCACAGGTCAAGGATGATAATTTTTATGCATTTGCAAAGCATTTGACCCAATGGGATAATCTTCGGCCCTTCACGAGGGCTCCTGAGAGCTGCAGAAGCACAGCCTGTGCTCAGAATTAACTGATACATGTTAGCTTTTTGCTTAATGTGGCCTCAAGATTTTCTCTTATGATTATAGGAAGTTGCTGCTGCAATATTTCTCAAAATATGGACCTGGAAATAAGAAAATATTTTTGACATTGAAATCCTTAAACCACCATTAACTACACTACATCCTCAGTAGTCACAGCTGCTTTCTTTGAACTCCTCCAGATTAAACCAAACCTAATTTACAAGAAACATTTCAGGTTGTTTGCTCATTACTGCAGAATTAGCTCCTTTTGAAATTTTGACAATGAGAATTTAAAGTAACTAAACACTGCTGTGATTTCTGAAACAAGCTTGTGCTTGTATTGATCATGCAATAGAACAATGTGTCTAAGCCCTAGTTCATTATGAAAGTCTCTGAAACTCTGGAATTTATTACTCCCATGTTGGCTAATTAGTTTGTATGTAAAATTTTAGCTTCACTACTGTCTTTTTAGACACCAACGTTTGCCTTTCCACAACAACCATATTAAGTGGATTTTGTAATGCTTGACTACAAACAGAGCATTTCCCGATTTTATGCTTCTGTGTTTAAACATTTGCTCAGCACTGAGTATCACAATATTATTTTACCAGCATTTTTTATAGAACTTTAGCCAACTCCAGGCCATCATTTGAAGCCATTTACTTTTTCAGCTAAGTGTAATGAAAGTACACAAAGGAAAGAGAAGCAGGGTTCCAGTGAGAGCTGTTTCTAAGTGGTTAGCAAGGCTTTGAAGGCAGCTGCCTCCTGTGGACTGCTGTCTGAAGGGCATCTGAGAGGGTGGCAGATATATAGAGCCTTTCTTCATCATTTCTAGTTCTACCTCTTCTCTTGGTTCCTTCTCCTGTTTACTTACCTTACTGGATCCATGGAACTCAGAAAACAGTTCTGGCAGACCTGAGTGCTTGCAGCCTCCTCCCAGCTCTAGTGGTTATTACAGCAGGCATTCCAAAATAATTCAGCTACATGCAGGCCACTTTCTGCAGTATTTGTGTTTTTCACACACCATGCCTGATTCCTCCCATTTGCATAGTTATTGTTCCTGCAGCCATTTAGTTGTAAAAGTAAAAAGCTTTAATCTGAGCTTTTTAATTATGCTGGGAGTTAATCAGCAGTGGGTGTCAGGATCAAATCTGCTCCGTCTTCTCATGGTTATCTGAGAAAATAAACTCTTGTTCTGGCAGCAACACCTTTAGGCACGTAGGTATTCTAGCTGCAAGTACCAGCTTCTCCCCAACTGCGCTTGCCACTGTGGGGGAATGAGAATATTCATGCTTGTTGGAACAAAATGGAAAGAAGTAGACGTTTTTCTTTTGGGTTCAAAAGAATATAAAACTTAGCTCAGTTTCTCTGTTTGTTCAAGGAATAAGCCACAACATTTACTTTCCCAGCAAGGATTATGCTTTGGTCTTGCTTTTAAACAAACTTGCTAACCAAAATTCTAGTAGTATTTTTCTAACATTCAAATGGTTTATTCTTAGAGTGTAATCAGGAAAGGAATGATGAAAACTAATTATGGAGTTTGGTTAATAACTTATCTAATGAAACAACTAAGAAGTATAGTTAGCAAAAATGTTAAGTATAAGCCAGTCTTAAGCAATTTCTGGCATTAACCCAGTCTGAAGTAATGATTCTAATTAGTGGGCTTTATGGTGTGGTACATCTGGTCTTAAATATACATTAACCAGCATTAATGTGTGGAAAAATTTTACTGACACATCTTCAGATAAGAGTCCAACTCTGATCTCTTAAAAATCAAATTATTTCTATCTTGAGGAACAGGCTGACTTACAAGAAAAACAATATACTTATAAATAGAGGGTTGAAGAAGTCTAATTTGTACTGAGGGATCACTATCGCTGTGTGTATGTTTGTAGCATCTGATGTAACGAAGCCCTAGTCCTGAATAAAAACCTGCAAACACTCTATTAATTCTATTAATAACAAAAAGCTAACACCGTCCTTAGAATGAAGCTGTAATCCTATCACCATCAATATGTGTGTAATTTAGAGATTAAAACATTAATTCTTTGCAAATCAAATGATCTGTTGCATTACTTGTGTTAAGTCATGTCCTGTTTCTCACAGGATGACATTAGTGATCTGTTCCCTTTCCTGCCTGATGAACAGCAAGGTCTTGTAATGTAATTGTGTCGTACTTGGATTTTTTTTTTTTTATCAGGTGAAACCTTTCAGATTTCACATCATGTTCAGGGAAGAAACTGTGCAATTCCCAGTCAAATGTGTTCTTCATGTAGTTAAGTTGGTAAACCGAGGCTTCATAAACAGAATCACACTGAGAACAATTTCTGTTCAGAATTCTTCAGAATTTTACCCAGTATGTTTTGCTTCTGCAAAGTGATGTGTGAACATTTTATTTACGTTAGTTGTAATTAGAAAGTGTGATTTTTGTAATTAGTAGAAATGTTTCACCAGCACCAAGCTAGAAGTGCTGCATACTGTGATATGCCATATACTAAATTAACTGTGTTTCTTAATTTACACTGAGTAGACAAACCTGTTTTTTCCAAGGCTTTTTCTTTCCTGATTTGCCAACTAAATTATTTCTACATTTCCCCTCATTACTATAAACTGACCATAAATACATTACTAATTTCTCAACAAAAGCCTCTCAGAGGTAACCAAGTGACTTGAAACACTTCCTATTTACTCCCATAGACAACTGATGCAGTGCATGTAAAATTTAAAACCTGCCTATATATTCACCTAACAAAACCTTAAACCTTATGGAGCAAGACTGAGATCTAAGCTGCTTGCTGCAAGTACAGCTGTTTCATTTCAGGCCCAATTTATTCTGAGTCAATATTTAATTTTCTATTTTAGGCACTATCATCATAACAAGCTACAGGTATGTGTTTCAGGATGAGGATGGATGCAACTGGTTTAGAAATTTTTTTTGTTTCTCAATAAAACTGTCAAGATTTTCCTGAAACATTCTTGTTGCATAAGGCAATTCTCTTTGACATCAAGCAAAGTTTGGGATTAATAAGTGCTACAAACTGTCATTCTGTCCAACTCAGGCAATATTTGGACACAGGCAAAACACAGAAATGAACTTGATTTTTATTTTGTTTTCACTGGAATCATTGTTGATGAAGTCCAATATGTCTAGCCAGCTTTTCTATAAATGTGTCTCGCTATGGGATATATCTTCTTATACATGGGTGTGCATTTATGTCAAGATGAAATAAAAATATATTTGAATTTAGTGGTGTTTTCAAAGTCAAATAACCTAAAAAAATTCCTCTTTGAACAATTGCAATCTCCTTGAACTGAGCACATGGCAGGGCTAAACCAGCAAAATGAAATTTATCACAACAAAACATACCTTCCACTTCCTTTATTTAATATGGTTACCAGAATTCCCTATAAAGCTTATTTTGATAGTGTTCAGAGTGACAACTGTATGTGTAGATGCTATAGATATTACATAAATCTGACATTAAATGTTGCTTGGTTTGGGAAGGAATTTTTTCAGACCTATATTATAGCACAATTAGCCATTGCAACTTTAGGCAAAATGTTTCTGAGGTGTTCTCTCAGGACTTTTCTGAATGTTGTTGCTTTGCAGATATGAGGGGGCTTGAGAAAAATACAGACGTCATACAGAGACATGTTCAATGGCTTTTCCCCTCCATTTTGAGTGATAGTAAAGGCAGAAGTTTTTAATTATTTATATCCCATTCCTCCTCTCTTGGCTGAGAAGATAAGTTAGGTCAAGATGTGAAGATGAAACACTGCTTTGATTCAGGAAGGAATAATATTTCAGCTTTGCTCTTGTTTGCTCTACACATCAACACACCTCAAGTCTTCCCTACGCAGCAGCCTTCTTTATAACCTTCCTGTCATCTCAGCACATGTGAAACCTATTACAGACTCTGAAAGTGTCTTTTACATTATATAGTAGACTGTCCAATTTTTAAAAAATGGAAATTAATTCCAAGGATGCCCTCTATTTTAAAAAGGAAACAAAAACCAAAAAGACTTAAAAAGGAAGCTGTCCTTGGCACTGGGCACAGTTAAAACACAACATGACCTGTTGTTTTGATGTTTGCTATCCTGAAAGAGCATGATCCAAAGGCCTCCAAAGTTCATGAACATTTTTTCTTTATCTTCAATGCACTCAGACTAGGTTCTAAGTATAGAAAATAGCTACAATATTTTTCCTTAAAATAGTTTGTTACTGTGTAATAAGTATCTGAAACACATACTCAGCACATCCTTTGTCCTAAACATAGTAAAATGGCATGTGTTCTTGTCTGTTCCCCAGTCTCTTTTCTTGCGGGCTTCTTATTTCAGATTTTGTTGATCAAGGTACCTACAGCCTCCCTTTTTCAGGGATCTGCCTTTCTGAGATTAAGGTAAAACTGCATCTTCAGTCTCAACACCAAGAACACTAAGGTACATCAGCATCTAGACAAAATTCAAGCCATAGGTTTGGTGGTCATACTGCTTAACGATTAAGGAGGGAGAGGTATCTGTGCGTCAGATCTTCAAAAGCCCTGTAGGCAAGATTTACCATTGTGGAAATTTCTGGTGCATTGGTAGAGCCAAACTGCAGCGTGTAATTTTATTCTTGAGCATGTTAGGATTTTCAGCTTCTATGGGTTCAGGCTGTTGCACACCACAGATACAAGTAAATGTAGAGTACTCACAAAGGTAACCAACCGGAAATGCCTCAAGAAGATTAAGAAACCAGAGTAAAAGTTACTCTCTTGAAACACTCTCAGCCTTTGATACTTTGCAGCTCAGTCAGGGATGACGTCTTTGTGTCTAGTAGACATCAATGATTTCACTCCCATATATTTGTTCAGTCATACACAAAACCCAGTTTAGCTCCCTACAAACCCATATGGGCAAAGTAAGCAGTACAGTGTACAGAAGGGCAACTTGGGACGCCTCAGAAAGCTTCTCTGTTTACTGATTAGTAGAAGGATACTAGGCCTAAACTTAGTGTGAATGTGTGTTCCCAGCTTTTTCCTCACATCCTGAACTTGACTCCATCCCATCAGAATCCACATCAGAGAATAAATAGCAGCTCCGGCTTCTCACGCTTATCTGAAGACAGAGATCTTAAGGCCTTAGTTCAATGAAGGGATCTGGTGGGGACAAGAGCATAAATAACCAGGTGAGGTCACTATGAGATGAGATGGGAAGAGATTTCTTTCTGGTTAGGAGTAGTAGCTTGAGAGTGTCTCTTTGAGAACATCTAGTGTAAGCAGAAGTCCAGGAGTGCTGGTATGTGACAGAATTTTCCCACTGGGATGGTTGTACCTGGAAGAAAAACAAAGAGACCAAAATCTGCTTGGGAGTTTGATCCAAAGAGATTGGTATAACATAGGAAAAGGACTGAACGTATATTTTGCTGCCCAAAAGACCAAATTTATGTTTTGCTGAGGTACAGACTGAACTGTAAAGCTGTTTCTGTGTGAAGAACTGGCCATCCTAGTAGAGCAGAAGTTTGTATGCAATGAATGAAAACAGAACTTCCAATTTCTCTGCTAACACAGCATAAATCCACTTACTCGACCAGTTTACCTAATCGATATGTGGAAACATCAATTTTCTTTTTCTCTGGTAGATTTTAGATTTTCTAAAGCAAAGCACATCACACAACTTTTTTCAGAACAACCTGTGAAGAAAAAAATCAAACAAACGATTAAACCAACAGAAGGATGATGAATGAAAATGTTTCAAAAGCTGAAAATATCTGGTATCCCTCAATACTTAAATAAAAAGTATTATAGGGGGCTTTGAATCATCCTCCCACAGTACAGCTATTGCAGAACTAATGTTTGTTCATCTTTCCCTTTCAGCTGTTACTATTTTGACTAGTTGCACAGACAAGCTGAACTATCATCTGAGCCAAATTTAGTTCAAATTCAGAGGGAGTATGTGATGTGAATGTGAGAAGGCAAAATTTCATTAAACTACCCTATTTTCAGAGCAATTTCTGTTTCAAAAAGAGAACAAGATGAGAACAAGGAGACAAGAGAAGTTCAGTGTTTTTCCCTGTGTGTTGACAGAGGTCCCACCTTCCTCTTGCCGCTACTGGCGTTCCTACTGGTTCAATAAACAGGACATCCTGTTTTCAAGATGAAGTGGGAATTAGGGAGGCCTTTAGCCTAAAAATCCAAGGGATGACTACTCATCCTCAATCAGAGTAGTTACAACTAGGATGAAATTTGTTTTACAAGAATAATTTTGCTATGAGGCTCCTGGATTAAGAGGGCAGGGGAGATCCAGGGATGAATAAATTTGTTTTGACAATCATCTTTCAAGCAATTTGTACTTGCATAGCTGAGCCTTGCTGTTGCCTTTCTCAGAATATCTGGCCACATGTTGATTAATAATATTTCACAAATGATTTTGCCCTAAAAAGAAAAAAAGTCCCTCCTTGTCTGCCTGGAATACCACACTTAGAGGTCTGAAATTTCAAGGGAGAAGCATCAAAACCACCAAAATTTGAGAGCCTGAGTCAACTTACTTCTCTCTGGTCTCACTCATACACTGGGGATTGCTTATGGGCCACTCAGAACTTCTCTGAGCTGTGTCCAGTGCTGCCACTCCCGATTTCTGCAACTCACATCAGCACGCAGGTATGCAGGAGTTTTCTTCCGCTCTGTTTCTATGTTTTCCTTCTATTCAATTTGTATGAGTAAGAATTTGCTAATGATGTCAAGTCAAAAGCTTCTAAACCTTTATACATCCTCTGAAGTTTCCCAGTCTTCCCTCATTGTTACATATCCCAGTGTGTATAATGAACCGTGATGGAGACAAAATTGCATCGACCCCAAGTTTTTCTGTCTCTGTGAAAATGCTCATCACTTACATTTCTTAATTTCAGAAGTAACCCAAGTAATGCTGCTCAAAGCCTCTTTGAAATGCAAAAGTTCTTTCAACAGTATCTTTGGAGGATTGATTTATTTTAATAATAACAGATACTGATATGCACTAAGAGTCAGTTATGGCTGGTCCAAATGGTTTTTAGAACACAGAAAAGTAATTTAAGTAATACTTTGCAATAGGAGTGGCTTTGAGAAAAATTATCTCACATTTGCAGCTTGTCACTAATATTAACTGCTCCCTATCGCTGCTCTCCTTCTCTTTTCTGAAAAGTAATTGCTACTGCTATCTTAAAGACCGGAATATATTTAGGTATTGTTGTTTATCATTGTTTTTCTCATTATACATTTTTTATAAGTTTGATATTGGAAGGATTTTCATACAAAGCAAAAATATAATTTAAACTGCATTCGGAGATGCTATTCTAGGGAATCCTTCTTTCAAAGCTGCAGTGGGACCCCACTTCATTTCCTGGAGGAAAAGCATCCACATGGTCAAAACTATCACCACAATTGGCACTAAGTGGGAGACTTTGTGGAAGTTTGAGCAGACACCCAGGTTTTAATAAGCAAGGAGTATGGAACACCTACTCAACACCTTGTGCTGGGCTTCTCCATGGCAGTGTTAGACACATTGTCAGGACAGCTGAGAGAGTTTGCGCTGTAGTACTTTGGATAATTGGAAGACTTGTTTCCCTGGAATTGCTATTCTGTAACCTTGCACTAAACTCTAGTTTTTCTTAACTCTGTTTGTAAGAGCTAAGAAAGAAAGGCAATATTCTTTTGTTGGAAATAGCTCCAATACAAAATTCAGCAGCTGCAGTTCATTGGAGACTGCTAATTAAATAATCTATATCACCACTCTGTATTAATTAGGGAGTTTCAACATCGATAGACTAAAGAGCCTAATCAAACTTTCAGTCAATTCCTGCTGTGATTCTCTTGTGTCCTGAAAACTGCTCAGTGTTTTCCTGCCTATGAATTCTTTACTTTTCAATTACCTCTCAGTAAAGGATTTTAAACATCAAAGTGCAGCAGATACTTCAGAAACACAGGACACCCCACAAGGATGCTGTTGAGAACAAAGGACTCCACTTGATACAGCCACAGAGAGCTCTACTGCATCAGATGTGCGAGTGGATTTATAGAGGAAATTATTGTACCTGAAACTTTCTTTTCCCCTTCCCCCAGCACTGAGCATGGCTTCATGTTGCATGAAAGAGGAATGCCATTGCTCCTGTAGAGAGATCAGCACAGTGACAAGATGGAGCATAGCATTTCTAATATTGCCTGAATAGAGCCAAAAGCAGAGTGCAAGGGCAGGGAGCTGCCACCAGCAACCCTCCACTGCGGGGAGGGAGGGCTGGCTGGGGAGAGTAGGGGAGTATTTAGGCTGTATTTTACAAGAAATAGTGAGTGCAACTGACTGGCTGGGAGATATTGTTGGCTTTGTTGACTGTATAAATATACTTTTAAAAGAAGCAATTCAAGCACAAGCTTTTTAAAAGCATGTGTAACTATTCCTGGTTTGTTTGTGCATGTGTGGCTAATAGCTCTTGGCAGACAGAAAAGGAAGCAGGAGAAACATAAGATTAAGTCCTGGAGTTCCCAGCCACCACACAACCTGCTGTTCTCATCTTAGGGATGTGGCATCTTCACCTTCTGGTGAAGACAGGGGCCTGTCTCTCTTCAACAACAGTGTCTCCAAGCTCCCTATTTTTCCCCATATCCTATTACACTGATTTTTGCCTGCAGAGACAGCCTGACTCTTAGTTATTTGTGTACTCACATAGCATAGATAAAGGCTCTGCTTCCAAAAGAATCTGATCCCAAAAATGCTGCTACACATGAGTAAACAGTCTGGGACAGAAATTACTAAGTTGGTAACAAAGCCTGATCATATAAGTAGAGCTTTAGTTAGGATATTTTAAAGGTATTAATAAATTAGGCATTTTTTAATTACAGTGTTTCTGTCATTTTACCCTCTCTAACCACTGTTTCCATTCTTCCAGGGGTGTGTCCGTGTACTTTAACAAATGTGTTACAACAAAACTCATAATAGAACTTTTCCCCCTAAACAATATAAAGAACAATGCGTGAAATAAAATCTGATGCTTTTTCTCCCTGCACCTACATTCATACCTCCTACACGAGTTGGCTAAAGTGGGTGCAGGAGATTTAGCTATCATCAGGAACATTAAACTCTGCCACTGTGCTCAGGATGAGACATACTGATTCAGTGGTACTACACATCAGCCTTGCTCAGGCTGGTCTGTGAGGGAGATCTAGGGAGGGAAGCAAAGGCACTGGATTTGTATGGAAGAGCAATTTATTCTTGCCAGTTTTCCCAGGATTTTTGTTTTGTCTCTTTCATCCTGTGGCACTGGTGCTAGATCTTAATATAGAGCCAAGAAAACACCATCACTTTGCACCAAATCCAATCATGCCTGCATTTATGACCAGGGTCATAAAGTCAGCAGGAAAGTTGGGGTGGGTATAGAGGAAGTGATTTAAGAAGAAGAGGGTGAGTTCAGACTAGATATAAGGAAGACATTTTTTATAATGAGGCATTGGAACAGGTTGCCCAGAGAAGCTGTGGATGCCCCATTCTTGGAAGTGTTTGAGGGGCCCTGAGCACCTCATCTAGTTGAAGATGTCCCTGCTTATTGCAGTGGGGTTGGTCTAGGTAACCTTTAAACGTCCCTTCTAACCCAAACTATCCTGTGATTCTATAATTTTCATATTTGCAGCTATTTGTCTCTTAATTACCTGTAGCAGCTATAACAGGGGGTAAGTCTTTTAACTCTGCTTTGTCTTTAACAAAAACAATCATACATAAAATGCTCTGGTCTTTTTATAGCAATGTAACAACCAACCCAATGAAGTGTAAAATCAATGTTATAAAGCCAGATACTGTTCCAAATGAAGTGATTGCAAAGTGCTTTCTGCTGATTAAATATAATGTTATTAACTCCTGGGCTGTAGACATACACAAATAAAGATAGTGGTGGTTCCTTACCAATAACAAAGCTTAAGACGTTTACTTCAAAAATAATTTTTCTATTCCCAAACAGATCCTTGACTATATCTTGTGACTTTGTGTCATGAAATCAGATGGAGAAAAAGTAGAACTTCTTCAAATCATCCCCTCCTCTTGTGACAGAGATCAGCTAAGTGGCAGAAAGCTGCATCAGTGGAACTCACCTCTCTGGCTGCACCAGTAGGGTCCCAGCGAGCACATCATTATGTCTCCCACGTGTTGCTGGGTGCAATTGCCAGGCAGCTGACATAAATGGGAGAGGGCCTGATGATGCTCTAAGCATTTGCCAAAAATATCTAAACCTTTTCACAGCATTCTCAAGATCTTCAGGACTATGCACGTGCCCTATCACCATTTCTGTCCTACCCAGCTCCTCCAGCCGTAATCTCTTTATTGTCAGGCTCTGCAGCAATCCAGTGGTTAGGAATTGTCTCAGCACTGTTCCTCTTGGCCAGTTATCTTTGGTGACATGAGCATTTTCAGCCTCTGATACTGGCATATCCAACAGGGCAGCTCAGTCCTGCTGGAGCTCTCCAGGCTGCCCTCTCTCCTGGCTGTACATACACTGCTGCTCCCATGTATCTCAGGAGCACTGAGGTTGTTACTAAAAAGCCTATCTTGACTTTTTTCCTAGACAGTTCCACTCTCTGTCTTCTTTTTCTGAAAAAAAGTAAATTAAGTCCAAAAAAATAGAAAATACTAAACAGAAGAGATTTAATGAAATAGACACCATGCAAACTTTTAGGAAACACAGGAGAACAGATGTTTTTAAGTGAGAGGTGCTCAATCCAAAATTCATTGTACTGTGACCATTGTTTACTGACATGTGTCTTAGCCCTGGTACTGAACATAATCATAAATCTAAATTTTGGAAATCAGGCAAATGGCAGGAATACAGTACAATACACTTGGTTTTGCACAATATGAAAAGCAGGAATCTGATTGTTCTGTAGCCCTATGTTCTTCATAGAAAAATGAACTGGATATTATGATTTCACTAACTATGTTTTAAATAACCAAATAACCAAATAACTTAAAGGAACTATATACTACTGGTAGTTATGAATTCATGCTACTCAGGCAGTATATGGTTAAGTACCTGCTGTTCTGGCCATCTCCTGCTCTGTGCTCATGGTTGGTGTAAACTCCATCATCTTTTTTGTCCTGTTGGGATGACTGTTGCAGTTTCCCAATAAATATTTGCAATCCCAAGTGAAACTGCAAAACCAGAACTGGTGTCATGAGCGTGACAGTATTGCAGATAAGAAGTGGGTTGTTTCCTATTGCTTTGTGCAGTTTCTTAGCCATATAGTGGCTGAGGAACTGAGGCAGTAGATAAGACCTGAGTAGCTATGGCCTTCAAAACAAGAGCTTGTGGAGTATTGAAATGTCTGCTTGGCAGACACGGCCAGACTTAGATGTGCAGCATAACACTTCAAGTGGTTGTTCCTTCCAGGAAAATTTGTATTTCCCTGCAGTGCTGGTAAAACTTGTAACTTTAGATCATATTCCTGACCCACAAAAAGTGGTAGAGCTTGTGACAGTGCTTGCTGCTGAGCTGCAGTAAAACTGGTATCAAACCACATACCATGGCCTGCAGCCCTTTCAAACTCCAGTTCCTGCATGTAGACTTCCTAGGGCTGCTTGCTCTGAAATGTTTGGGAGTGCTTGGGATTTAGCTGTTCTAAGTAAGAACAAGCTGATCTGGCTCTAAGTCTCTGCGCTGCCAGGAGGGGCGGTTGTAAGGGGTACTCTTGATTCATTAAATGCTTATTAAGGTTATGGTCATTTGGTAACTCTTTTCCTCTCCCAGTTATCTTTTCTTGTATCCCTCCAGCAGCAGAGCTACAATACAAATATTAACAAGTAGGAAGAAACAGTCTTTTAAGAACAAAACTAAACTAATTTTTTGAGAATATGTCAGTGAAATTGCTTTCCAAAGCAGGTTAGCAGCCTTGAAAATTCCCAGAGATGCAATGACTGACTTAAATCAGAACTGAAAAGAACATCCTATGAGACACATTCAGCATTAGGATTCATTTCCCTCCAGTTCTTCCCTTCAGGTTTTTTTTTTAATTTTCCAAGAATAAACACATTGTGTTTCTTGTCTTTCGAAGCAGGAAGCGAAGAAAGGGTTTGAGGATTTAGGATTTCTCCTATACTAGGTTTAGAATTATGACTATTTGTTCATCTATTAGAAACTTATTTATTCTTTGAAAGGAAAAGAGAATGTTCCCAAGTCAAATTAGTCTAATATTCTGCTACTGTTGTAGTGAGTGCCTAAAGATAGCTGGCAAATATAGAGTTATTGAAGATGTTATAAACACGTAAATAAAATATTAGTCTGCTTGGTGACAGACTAATGCACTTGGTTTTGCAGCCATGTTTGACTGTGGGAATTCCAGGATGATTGCAACAGAAGGAGACATTGATGACTTTATGTATTTCTCCACTGAGTACCAAGTAAGAGAAATATAAACATTAAACAGTAAATCTAATGTTGAAAAAATAAATAAATATGGAACAGATGGGCAAAAGATGTGTCCAGCTGGCTCATGACACTCATTTTTTTCTTATTTAAGCAGTAGCCACATGCAGAGTGGGTTGGGTATTGGGCTGAAACTGTATTTTCTAATGTCACGCTACATCCACTTTCTCCCACAGACCTCTTAGATAAATCAGAGGAAAAGTTTCTCTAAACGGATTTTATGCAAGTAGTCAAATAGACAGGGTCTTTCCCTCATCTCACTTGCTTATGAGAAAGTTAAGTGTCAGGGCCCATTGCACCTTTGATGACTTGCTCATGTCATCATAATCATCGTAATTTTGTGGCTGCACAACACTCTGCCCCGTATCATGAACTTTCTGACAGTCCCTGTGTTCTCAAAATCCGTGCTCATGTGCTTACCCTCAGCTTTTGGTGAAGCATTCACATGGAACTTCTCTAGATAAAGTAGCTGGCAAACACCCCAACAAAGGGATCACTGGGGCATTTCTTTGAGAACAAGTCTGCTTCTGTCTCTGCTACAGCTGTTTGTGATGTGGGTGTTTTGAGGGCTAGAGAGTTATGAGGGCAAAATCTTTAGAAGAACACCATGGCTTTGGTGAAGCCTTGAACTAAAACAACGATTTCAAATTCTGAAGTATAAATACTGCGAATTAAAGTATTTACACAACTTCTGTTGTAGATTTCACAGCATTATGTAGAAGGGTAAAGAACTACTTTAGTAAGACCAGGTATTTCTTCTTAGTGTTACTGTCTAGAACTTCATTTTATTTAGCCAATCTTGAGAAAGTGAAGTGGTACAAATGCTAGATTCTTGTTCCAAATGCAGTCAAGTAAATAGACTGCAACTGATACTAATGTTCGGCCTAGTTGTGCTAGGAATTAATGGGATGGTCCTAGTAAACATGTGATGTGATTTATAGACCTCAATTACAGTCACTAAGAAACAGTTTGTTCTGATGAAAACTTTTTCTGTGCATAGAGGAAGGAAAAACAAACACTCTAATTATACTCATGACATTTGAGAATGTCACTATATATTTTTTTCTCAAGGAGGACGCAATATGATATACCTGCAATGATCATTTCCAATGTAAATTATTCTATGATATCATGATTTGTACATTAACAAAGATCCCATTTCTAAATGCATTTAGAAAAACATAAGGTCAACAGAAAGACAGCAAGAAAACAAATATACAGCTAGAGTGGAAGAATTGCCTGCTGCAGTGCTCACTCCTGGCATGCTCAGTGCTGTCATCTGTCACTTTAATATAAGCTGCGATTTATACTTGGCTTAGTTAACAATTGAAAAGTTTATTCTCTATAAAAAATGTTAATTGAATAGTGTTCTATTAAAGTAACACCTGAAGGCCGGATATGTTAAATGATAAACAATTTCAGATAAAACTTTGGAGACAGACTTGGCGAGTATGAGTTCAGAGCAGGTATAGCAAAGGCACTGAAAATACAGACATAAACAGACCTCAGGGATGTGCCCATCTTGACTTGAAGCCACTCTACACTAGTGAGAAAGCACTACTAAAATCACTTCACTCTTGCCATCTCCACCAAGCAGGTGACCCATGCAAAAACATCAATGCTTTTGACTTCATATATATCCATTTTGGCCTCTTTCTTTTAAGCTAAAACTGATCCAGCCTTCAGTGGCCTATGGTGAAATCAAACCAGCACTCCAAGATGAGGAACACTCAGCCCACAGTCTGTGACTCAATCCGGCCCTTGAGAAAATGAATCATCTGGCCCACTGGCCCTCTTTCCAACTGCCTGCTTTAGACACTGAGCTTCAGGCAGCATGAATTCATCTGGCAGCTGTAGCATCCTGCTCCCGATTGCCATTTTTCCTCAGCAGCCTTCCCTGTATCTCACTGGGGGTGTATGTGGGGCACAGGCTACACAGCATGTGTGAAGCTATGCTCTCCTCCATGAAATCCCCAGAGAATCTCCACCTCATCTTCTGTTCCTGCATCTCAACTTTTTACTGGGAATCATGTCAATACCTGTCACTAGCTGACTAACTAACAAACCTATCTTAGTCTGTGCTAAGCACAAAGCTTTCATCCTTCCTCTAAACATTTGGTGGCATTTAGAGAATAAAAATAGGTAGAGACAATGCTCCAGCCTCTGATGAGAATATATGTAGGGGAGAAAAAAACAACACAGAGGAAAAGAGATGATGCCCAAATGTACAAAGTCAAAGTGAGTCCTCACTTATTTTTCTTGCTGATAAAGATAGTGCTTTTAAGATTTATGATTGCACATAGAAATGGATTTCATGCTTATGGGGATCTGCCTGCTCCCCAATATGTACTTAGTAATAAATCCACAACTTCAGATACTCTGCAGAAGAGATAAGTAAAAGCAATACAGCATTATTTAAAAAAAAACTCTTTCCAAAAAAGCTCTGGTTCAAAAGGATACCAAAAGATACCTTTCTATTATATTTATGCACAAAATTATGGACCCATATATTTACTTCTAAACTTACAATAATAAATTCTGCTTCATGAAGTGAATTTTATTTTTTAATTGAGGTATCAACTTTTACACTTCTGTTTTGCTTTGAAACATTTGCATCTGTTTGTTTCATATTTTGTCAGGCTCTTCCAACTACATTTTTCAAAACTTTTGCTGCCATGATATCTAGAAACAGCTTCTTACTTTGACATAAGCTTCTTTGTCTTCATAGTCTCATCCTCAGCAGATGCTGGTGAGACAAGTCAAATGGTCCTCTGTTACATTTCCTCTTAACAGGGTAAGTTCACCTCTATTTGCACCACAGGTCTCTGCTACCTCTCTTAGCTCTTGGGATGGGGAAGACCACATTCTTCCAGGTTCACTGTGTTGGTTGTACTTTACCATGTGTTCTGTATCAGAAATTTGTGTTACATGGTCTCATATTTCCCCAGTGGTGTTTTCCTGGCAAATATTGATGACTCCTGGAGGAGTGCTCCCCGTGAGGGGCTTGTCAGACAGGTGGGATCCCTACAGGGAGGAGCTACAGGCCTCCCAGGTCATTGTAGGTGGGGAACTTCCTGGTGAGCCTGTTCAGAGACTCGTCAAAAGGAAATGGTGTAACTTTGTTGGAAACAGTAATATCAGTGTAAGCATGGGGATCCAGAGCAGTTTTTGGCACAGAGACAGGGCGGTCTTCTGAAAAACAGAAGGTGATAATGACAGAAAAGAGTGTGAAGAACTGTGCAGCTTTCCTGTAGGTGGTCATTTATATTCATTGGCATCTAATGTGAGACTGAGTTATTGCATATCATGGATAGTCTTTTCAGTGGATTACCCAGTCCTTTGAATGGAGAGATGCTAGCAGTGCTGCAAGTGTGTCCTTCGTATTACCATGGGAAAATCACCTGGCTGCAAGGACGTCCAGGTTTCATGGATCAGGCAGGGCACAGCAGCAAAAGCTCTTAGGCTGAGACTATGTGGTGCTGGTTTCATTGCCATACCCCAGGATTGGGAGTACCTGGAGGTGGAAGAGGTTACCATCTGAACAGCCACTTGGACTGCTCGCCTGTGGAGCAGGTACAATGCTGTGCTTCTTGTTGGTAAGTACCTTGAGACACAGACTGCTTATTGGTGGGGTTAGCTTGTCTCAGGATAAAAATAAATCACAGATCACTTGCTGGGGGCTCTCCTGCAGAAGAGCCCACTTAGCATGACATTGGTCCAGAAGGATATCAGGGCACCAGGCTTCAAAAGAGAATGGTAGTTATTACATGCAATGCTCAAAATGCTTTGGTGTCATGTAATTACAGCATGGAATGGTCAAATAGTTTAGTGCTGTAATTCCAGTCATTTTGTGAAGTGAATTACTTTTGTAATCAATGGACAATATATACAGTACGAGCACATTGCTAACACAACCATTTCATGAAATTGCTGTTCACTCCCTCAGTTCAGGCAAGCCTGCTCATTCCCATGGACTGCAAGCAGACACATCCCTACTGCTGTTCCTGTAGATACCATCTGTACTGCCGCTGAGCAAAATGTGGCCCCTTCCTGAGAGTCCAGGCTAACTGGTGGTGCTACTCACTTTTTCCATTTCCAGTGACTTAAAACCATGGTCTTTCCCCAGAGTCTTCATGTGGGTGGGACTCACCAATACCAAGTCACCATCCTTCCTCTTCAAAACACAGAGAAAATGTGTATACATGCTATGTAGCAAGCAGAGGTTTTTGTGGTCACCCGATCTTTCCAGTGGGCACAGAGATCTGTGCATTATATGGTAACAGAGCTGCCTATTGAACAGAACTGTTCAATGAGAGTTGGTAGCAGAATGTGTCAGTAGTGGTGTCTCTCAGCTTGGACTCTTCAGGTCTCCTGTTCTTCCCAGATATTAGGAAAAAATTCTTTACTGTGAGGGTGGTGAGGCACTGGAACATGTTTCCCAGAGAAGTTGTGGGTGCACCATCCCTGGAAGTGTTCAAAGCCAGGTTGGGTGGAGCCTCGAGCAACCTGATCTTAGCCATGGCATCCCTGCCCATGTCAGAGGGATTGGAACTAGGTGGTCTTTAAGGTCACTTCCTACCCAAACCACTCTATGATTCTATGATCCTATGATTTTACCGTGGTGAGCTGCAAAAAAAAAAAAAAATTAGCAGGGCACAACATAATAAAGCACATACAGAGTTATTACTTTCTTCCTCATTTTGTGAAACAGGTAATAAAAAATCCAAACTCAGTCTGTCCCAATTTGAACTATTATAACTGCATTTGCATGAAATGCTCAATACTGGAAGAATCCCTCAAACTTATGTCTGTACTGGGAGTCCTCAGCGGAACACTTGTTTAGAAGAATTTAGGACACAAACTGAAGATTTCCGAAGTTTAACTGACATTAGGATCAAGATAATAAACAAACTATTATGTGGGTGGCATATGTTTTCTACTTATAATGCTATTCCTACAGTGGTTAAAGGAAGAAAAAGAGAATGTTTCAAGAATCAAATATTCATTGGTATGCATATACTGGAAAAACCATAACTTGGAATGATGCCAAGAGATTTCACATTATTTTATTCTTGTAACATGAAGGAGATACAAAACCCCACGTTATTATTGTACATCTGATAAGGTTTTACAGCTCTTCAAAATGAAAAGTAGTGAGGGGAAATTATGTTATTTATATTAGCCATGATATAAAGCATCACAAAAACTGTAACATGTAAAAGCAGTGATTTGTGCACTGTATTAAACACTAACCATCATGAAAGGCTGCATGTTTTAAATGGCAAGGTAATTTTGAGTATTTAAATAAATGGGATATGATTAAATATACAAAAGCAAAAAATCAAACAAAATGGCTGAAAAGTAATTAGCAGCTCATTTCCCCATGTTCAAATATTAGTGATGCACTCTAAGAAACTGAAGCGTGTGCTGTAGTGTACTTCATCTTGCAGAACTGAGCCTGAGACATGCAATTACCATCAACACTCAAAATAATTGAGCATTTAAAGAATACATAGATGCCTTCTAAGGGATCTATCATCTATTGTAACTATGCCTCCAGCTAGATGGTGTGCAGTGGATGTATACAATTTCCTTCAGCTGATAGAAAACATGACCCCCACAGATTGCTATGCTATTAAGTACATAAAAAGGCAAAGCCTCCCTAGTATTTATTCATCTCCTACACAGCTCAGTCTTTTCACAGCTTATTTGAAGGAAAAATATATTTTCTATTTCTTTAATTATACAGTTTTCTCACACAAGCTCCAAGTAAATGCCAAACACAGTTGCTGCTACAGTGGTTAAGAGAAAGAAGCTATTATGAGACAAGGTGGTGAAGAAGGAACTCCGTGCTGGAGCCCTGCAGACTGTGCTGGGCTGTGTGGGCACCATGGGACTGACAGTGGGAGCATTTCAGAACTTGTGTTGGATTGCAGTTTGATGCACTTTGCATCTTTTACCTTTTTTCAGCTAGTTCCTCACCAGCTGCCATCACCTCAGTCAGAGTATTTCTGATTTTGTAAGCAACTCTTGGCTGTACTGAGCCAACTCTTGTGTGACCTCTTGCCAGCCCTCGTTACTCCCTTCCCTGGAACAAACCAGCATAGAAATTGAGTCACAAGGACCCAGAGATAAATCTGGCTGAATCTTCTGGTCCACTCTCTATTATTGTTGCTGATAGATTGCTGTGTACTTATCTAGGGCATTTTTATTCTATCTCATACTTAACACTTTCACACCTTATGCCCTGATGTACTCGAACACTCCTGCCCTGTCCTGCTGGAAGCAATCATGAGGGTGGAATGAGACAGCCAGTGGTGGTAAATCCAAGTGTATGAAAGAGTCTGGAGTGCTGAAGAGTTTGAAAGCAAATATTTGTATTTAAAGATTTAGCCATTATCTCTCTGAAAGTTCAGTCAGATCAAAAAGGAAAAATATTTAGAGCCATCTAAACTTAAGCCATCTCAAATAAGAAATGTTTAAGTCATCTCAAGTAATAACATTCGAGAACAGAGAAAGAGATTACAGGACAGAGGAAAGAAGCAATATGAAAATTGGGACACCAGGCCAAAGGCTGGGTGGATAAGGGGAATAGGAGTGACCCAGACTGAGGTGGAAACAAGACTAAAAAATTTTAATTCAGGGAACCCCTAAAGTCTGCAGCCTACTGGGTAATGAAAGCAGATACCCAGTTGCAAATGCTTTTACTTTGTTAGACTAAGAAATTCTGAGGTTTTAGCTCAAGAACCATTTTGGGAGATTCTCTTAAAGCACAAAATATCTAAGTGCATCTAGCTTTGAGATAGCACTAAAACAGTTGTTGAAAGTGTGTGTGATGAGACTGCCTGAGACTGCAGACAAAGCAGAGGATGACCTGAGTGAATCAGGAGATCTGTTCCAGCTTTGTATTCCCGCAGAAAATCTATGCTAAAATAAATCTACAGTTTTGAAATTATGCATTTAGAGAAAGCTGCAAGGTTGAAATCCTCCCTGTAAAAGGAGCATTTTCTGCAGTTCTTTTGGGATGGCAAAAGGAGCAGCAGAGCCAATTCTGCAAAGCAGTATATTTTATACATTGAAGAGCACACCTGGGTTCTCACTTTTCCCTGGGTTTTACCAGTCTCTGGTGCTAGTATATGAGCACCCTATCTTTAAAAACAGATATCCTGCCAATTTATCCTATCAATCATTTAACTAACATAGACTAAATCCCTTACTGCAAATTCTAGTCTCTGGCAAGTCTGTGATGTGTAAGTGACAATTAAAATTTCTTATTTTCCAATATTCTTTTTTTGCATAAGCTGAGAAAGGAAGATTGATGCAATTATGCTGATGAACACTGGTAGAGAATAATAATTAGGGACACAACAGAGATCTGGTTGCTAACATCAGTGAAACAGCTTAAAAGAAAACCAGAGTGGTCTGTTTCAGTCTCTCCTTAAGAAGCTGTTCAGACAGAACTGACATTCTAGACTTATTGTACTTTTACGAGTATTTGCACAGGTCAGTAGAAGAAGAAAATAAATTTTAAAATCTTGTCAGGTTGAAACTAGTGATTTGAAAGAGGTAAGCTAGACAAATCAGAGGACAAATATAATGAGTGACTGTTTGAATAAATAGCAAAAGCATATCATCTACAATTTATTGCTTGCGAATTTAGATTACAGGCTTTGACTCATAGGAAAATGTTAGCAGTTGAATTTCAATACAAAGAAATTCTACATCTCCCTATGCAAATCCCTACAGTTACGTTTTGGTATCATTCTTGGTTTCCCTTCTGCCTGCCCTGGAAGCTGGGATGCAGAAGATGGAAACTCAAAGAGCCTGTGATTAGAAGGTTTAGTACATACACTCACGTAGACACACACACACATACGCCCCAGTGTGCATGGGATATAAAGTTGCCCTTTATATTTTGGGGTGCATCATTCATCACATTTTAATGCTGCAAGTAAGACCCTTTTTCCTTATCTTCTTTGGCAAACATGGATACAGAAATATCCTTTTTCTTGATGAACTATGTATTGGAACCACATTTGATCAGTGAGGATTTCAAGTTTCTAAACTGGAAGTTTTGGGTTCTCAGCTGTGCCACAGCCTATGGATGGGACAAACATCTATTACTACAATTACTAGTGCAAAACTAAATAAATAAAAAACCAAGTCTGAATATAACCAAACGCTATCATATCACATCATATCATACAAATTGTTGATATTTAAGAAAATAAAGAGCATCTTAAGTATGAAAAGACATCCTTGATGGTAAATAAGTAGTACTGATTTTAATCACAGAAAAAAAATTGAGGAACTCAAATTGACAGACCTGATAGGTTTCAGCATGAATTTGTATTTAAAAGACGCATCTTGCTGGTTTACCTTAAATAGAAAATCAACATAATCATAGTACCTCTTAGCATTAAAAGCAATGACTTTGTGAAACTTCAAGTAGTTTTGAACATATATCAGAACCCACACACCAGCTTTTCAAATTTGTTAAGAATCAACAAACTGGAAGAAATCATCTAACAAGTACAGTCCACAATAATTCTCCATGACAATTCTAAAACCATATTTCCTCTTTTGTTTAAAAAAGTTCATTTAGAGGCTTATATTTTTCAACAACTGGAGATAAGTATTTTAGTCTGACTGTTGATGATTAAAGAAAAGCATTTTTAATTGTACTTTCTCCTTCAGCATCCAGTTCTGACTTTTTAAATACATGTTGAGAGGAAAGAGCAAGAAGGAGAGTGCTCTTTGACACCGTGGGTACCAGCAGAGAAACCGTCAGTTCACTAAAATTTAGAAACATTTAGACAGCTGTAGCTGTGTTAGAAAAGTCACACAACTTTCTCAGCATTCTATGATAAAAAAAGATGGGGAAGAAAATGATAAGAAGAGA
Source organism: Corvus cornix cornix (assembly GCF_000738735.6). Lineage (NCBI taxonomy): Eukaryota > Metazoa > Chordata > Aves > Passeriformes > Corvidae > Corvus > Corvus cornix. The sequence goes on along the minus strand of NC_047056.1, from coordinate 59,870,698 downwards.
GCAGGGAAGATCAAAAGAGGTATTTGATGGTCTGTATTCCCCAGTACAGAATTACATACAAAAGACTAAATGAATATAGAAAATACTTTTATTCAAACAGAAACTGAAAACAGGGAGGCATAAAGACCCTTTTATTATAGACTAAAAAGTTATTATAGACAAAAATTTATTCTAGAAGTATCTTGGGTTATATGGAATTGGGGGTTAAAATACCTATGAGGAACTTATTTTAAAAAGTTTGTTATATCTCTAGCCATTTAATCAGTTTCACCTGTAATAGAGATAGATCTCACAGATCTTTAAAAGCTGATATTAAGAAAGTTCTTTATAAACTGAAGACCCAGAGAAATAGTGTAGAACAAGGCAGAGGAAAAGGCGATTCACCTCAAAAGAAAATTACTGTGTGTCTTGTACAAAACCTCTTCAACTCCAGTGAAAATATTCCCTTTAAATGACAGTGCACCATATTGATCAACAGAGAATTGGAAATGCTACAGTAGTAAGAGATAAAGTACAATTTAACACAATAGGGGCAGACAGGAAATTGCAGATCTTCACAAATTGGCTGAAAAGCTGTATTATTTAACTAACAGGCAAGGAATTCCATTGAAGTAATGAACCACAAAGAATAGGTGAGAAGTACTGGAAAAACAGAAGTATCAAAAGGTTCCTGGCACTGTAAAACTTCTATTTTTTGCAAAGGAAAGACAGAGACATTTAGTTTGCTATCAGCCATGTTTGTATTGTGAATCAAGAGAGTTAATTTATAGATTTACCAATTCTTAATTTTATCTTCACAATGCTCTACAGCATCTGAAGTTTTTTCTCTCATCCCAAACTGTATTCACCACAATGCTGTTTTTTAATATGCAAATTGCCCTTTTTTACTTGGCTCATGAGCACTGAAGAAAGCCCCAGTCAAGAAAGGTGTCTTGCTGACTGAACAATGTAGGATCAAATCTCTTCCATTTTTCAATAAGTGGCATTCAAATACCATGTGAAGTGGTGTATAAAATATGCCTGGTGGTGTAAAAAATATATTTTTCTTTAAACCTCAAAAACCCTTTTATTTTTAAATTTTTAACTTGATTAGCCTGGATTGCTTTGATTTCTTTCATGACACCAGCTTTCTCTCTTAATGACCTACTGCAAACGTGAGGCTGTGCTTCACTAGGTGTTTGAAACTGCTGCTACTGCTGAAGTGGGGCTGTGTTCATGCCATTTTTTAAGAAAACATCTTTTCATTATACAGTCTGAAAAACAGATGCAAGCCAGAGTTCCATTCTTCTCTCCCCAAACACAATCTGCTTTAAAGCTGCAAATTAATCCAACATGTCTCAGATGTCTGCCTCCAGCTGACTTGTCCCTTTAAACATAAACAGTGTAGATTCCCAAGGCCTGTTACTCTGACAACCCTATAATGCCATCCTTTATACTCTCCAAGCTCTGTAAATCTTCATTCCATCACAGCTTGAAACAGACCAGTCTATTTTCACTGCTCAAGGTATGGAAAGCTATAAAACCAGCTTCCATGGTAAACTCATCAGCTTATAAAATTGTTTCAGTAGGACCTAAGCAGCTATTAATTAAGCAGGTAAGTTGCAGCTTTTAACATCTTATTTTATTTGCAATCTAATTACTCAGTACTTTTTCATATCTACAGCTGGGGAGGAAAACCCCATTAATTTCTGTAGTGACTCAGACTGGGAAACCGCTGGCCCAGCACAAGAAGAGGTGACTACATGCACTTGTAGGAGGCACACCAGGTATTTGACAGATGGCCTTTTAGCATCTTTAAGTATCTAGTGATACAAAGAGCAAGTGCTTCCAAAGGCACTGGTGTAAATTACTGAACTCCAACATATGGAAAAGCATGCAGGGGAGTATGCACTTAATGGAGCCAGCCATTTACCATCTTTAGGAGGTCAACATTTGTTTTTAGCTGCAATTCCAAAATTTCCAATGCCCTGCCATAAAGCAGTGAGATATCCATTCTTCATAGAAATGATAACCTACAGAAAGGCCACTACCTGTCACTATAATTAGCAGCTACAGGCTATACATCCAATGTCCTTCTTTTTCTTTTAATTAGAGGGGAAGAAGAGGCATTACTAATTTGGTGTGTTGGAAGCTGAGTGCTTTGTTCAGCCTTTAAAACAATGCAAAGGGAACGCAGTTTATTTTAGAAGGGGCTAAACACATGCCTTGCTAGCAGCAAGCACGATGTGCTGTTTCCATAGAAACAGAGGTTGGTATTACTAAAAGAAGAGAGGCATTCTGTGGCTGCTTCTCCTGAGGGACCCTCATTTACAGCTAGTATTGGGTAAACTGGGTAAGTGAGTTTTACCACCTGTTGTTAAAGATCGTTAGATATGCCTCTTTAAAGCTTTATTAACTGTCTGCTAACTCATGGCAGAAGTGGGAGGAAAATCATTACCCCCTACCTATAGGTTCTTCTGGAAGAAGATTTACATTAAAAATCAAAACCAAAGTCATATCCTCCTTTAAACTGAGTTGGCTTTGAAGGATGCTACTTGCCATTATCCTGGTAGAAGAATAGAGATATAATTTTGTCTCTGTCTCACAATCAAAAATATTTTCCTCTGGTTGAAGACTTCAAAGAGTATATGCCTGGATAAAGAGAGCAGGAGGTAACTTCTGAAACTGGAAAATCGAGTAGTAACAAAACGATAAGGCATTATTTCAGAAAGTTACTGACTATTTAAAACTAAAGTTATGCATCTGACTATCTATTGACTCATATGTCCTGTGGTTAATCCAACATTTTAATGCCGTGAGATACTTTCAGATGTGATAATGTTCAAGTCTATTTTTGTCATGCTCACTGATTTCTACTCACTGATGTTGTTAAAGTCATTGCTGCTCTTGGCCTTTTCAGCTTTCAGGACTGACAGAGTAAATGGCACATTGGGAAAGGTATGAAAAAGAGTTCTCCATCTCCATGTTCTGAACACAGTATGTTAGGTGCTAAAAAGCCAGCTAATCATGTTATAGCATCCTGTTGTCCTACCTAAAAAAAATGTAAGGCTGGTTTAGTGAAAGGGGGCTGGAGCTTAACATTTTGTATTATTACTTTTCTTTCAATTTTAAAGCATAATTTCTTCTTATCTTCTGCAAAGATTTCTAAACTGAGCTGCCCATGTTTTCCAGTTATACCTGAGGCCGTAGGAAACAGTGGGCTTGCTAAACTATGTATGTTTACTTATTATGGACTATTCCACACAAGGAAGATGAGCAACTTTTGCTGAATACAGGAGCCACACAGCCATCATGCTCTGGCTAGTGTTTCAGGATTGTACATAATCCAAATATAAATGGTTTGAAAGGCTTGATATAAAACACAGGTCTGGACTTAGCAATATGAAAAAAATCTTAGAACTAGTGTGGGACACTTCACAAACTGCAGTTCTCCTTTGATCCCCTTTTTTTTTTGTCCATCTAAAATGATACATTTTTAATAATTCCACTAGGACAGGAGGAGCTGGCATCACTCTGTCAGCGCACTGATTATGGTGCATGAACTTCATATCTTGATGTTGCTTCTGGAAATTTTTTTCCAATGTGCTTCAAGGAAAAAAAAAAAAGAGCTGCTTCAAAGTATCTGCTACAGAAGCCAGATTATCACTTGTTTTCTGTTTGCTGTCACATTTGAAAATGAAATTCATAGAAAGACAGGTTAATTATATAAGGTTATTATAAGTTTTCCAAGCTTCTGCTTTTCAGTGGGAAGCAGAAGGTCATTGTGCATACAGGAACGACATATAAAATTATCTGTCTCTTCTTTTGTCAAACAGCTTCTCTTTTCACTCAGTTTGCCAGGGCAGTTAGCCAGCGCTGTTTCTAAAGCTGCCTGTTGCAGCAGGCGTCATCTCCTAAGTCCTCCTATCTCAGCATGACAACCTCAAAGAGAACCACACTAAGCTCTTCAAAATGCAAATTAAAGTTGACAAAGGCCAAAGCCTGGATATGTTGATGCAAAATGGTGATGCAAAATTGTAATGCAAAAAAATTTGTGTAGGTAATATAACTATGGAAAGAAACCAAAACTTGTACTCCCTCTGTGTTATAAGGTCTGCCCAGACTGGAGAGACTTGGTGAGTCTCTGTACCTGCTGGTTTCTGCTCTGAGGCTGCCAGTTATGGGTCAGAGGGATGAGCAATAGAAGTGAGGGTCCTTCAGGGAGCAAGAAGAGAGCTAGTTATCAGAAAACAGCTACTTGCTTGCTGTGAGGTATGCAGGCTGAGGTCCAATCTCTGTTCAGACAGATGCCATCCTGAAGAAAACAATATAATATGTCCACAAAAGAGAAAAAGAAAGTGAGCAGGCTGCAGTAATTTGGGAAGAGATAAGCTTATGCATACATATATGTACAAATCCCAAGTATATATGTAGCACCTTCAGCAGGAATGGAGAGTGAACTGAGACTTGCTGTGTATGCTTGAGACAGCTGGACATCCATCGAAGCTCTCAGAAAGGTAGGCAGAATGCAGATGAGCAGACACATGTGCTTAACACTTTTCTGCCTGCTCAGTGTCTGTGGGTAAGTGAACAGCACCTCCACCCAGCAAAAGCTGCTCTGATCTGTGCCAACCAGCTGCTGCTTGCAGACGAGCAGAGGAAGCATCAAGCACCCACCAAAGACAGCTGCGCTCTGCACACCCTGTGGGGGGATGATGGAGAAGCCACCCCACAGGAATATGTGGGTGTGCCCAGACAGACAAATTGTGGGCAGGTATCAGGGGTAGGGGATGGAGTAGCCTAGTGATCCAGGTGAGCATAGTGTGAACCACAGAACTCCAGCAGTCCATGCAGAATTGCCCTGGAGAAAGGTGGCGCACAAGGAGAAAAACAGAATGAAATAAATCTGCCCATCCCTTTGAAAGGATTAATTCAGGTTTAATTTTATACAAGAAAGTTTTCTTAGGACAAGGCAAGGAAAAACTCTCTCAGGAAATACATTATTTCCTTTTCAAAGAAAAACAATGTACATAGGAGAAAAAAAAATAGAATTTAAAAAAGCAAGAATTTGACATTTAGGGGAAGCCTGTGCAGCCTTAATTATTTCACTGTATGCCTACAAACTATGACACACTTTTATGATGTACATTTTTTTTAAAGCTTCCTCTCATTCACCACAAGATTCTTATGCAGCTAACAGCTATTTAATATTTGCTTTCCTCTTGTTTTTCAGCATACAGATCACCAAACGTCATTTATTGCACTCCATAGCCTCATCTGAAGGTGGAATTATCCTCTATAGACTGCATTTCCTCTCACTATGGTATCTGAGTTCTTCTTAGACCTGAATGTATTTCTTTAATATCTGTGCAAGGTGGGAGGGAGTGGTTATCTCATCTTCCAAGATGAGAACCTGGACATGGGAATTAGTTTCCTAGGAGGACTTAGGACATAATTTGTAGCATCTGCTTTTTAAATACTCTGCCATTTAGCGCCTGGTCCATCACAAACAAAGCAAAGAACATCATTAGCTAACCAAGGAAAAGTATTGACAAGAGGGGAACAGACTCAGCACTGTTTTTCCAAGAGTGGAACATTTCCATTCTCCTCAAGATTCACTGCCAGGGACCTACCTCTAGGATTAAATGAGAGAGCATCAGGTGATGAATTCAGTGCCATTCTTCCTGTGTTCTGTAGTCTTTAGGTAATAGCTTTTATCTACACTAGAGAAAATAAATTTAAATCCTTCTTCTGCATAACTAGATTTAATTTGGATCAAACCTAATTGGATGTGACAGTACTGAAATTGAAAACAAATCTATTATGTCATAACATCACCAGGTATTGCAGTACTTGTAGGCTTATGTGAGTCATTTTTTAGAGGATGTTTTTTACTTCTCAATCCCCACTGCTCTCCCACTGCTACATTCTTGCTGTGGCACTGGGATCTGATTCTGTGGATTTTTTGCTAGAAACTCTTCCCTCCTCCCCCCCCTCAAAAGCAAGGGACTTTCAAACTGAATGATGATTTCTAGATTCCTGACACTGTGGATGCAGGAGGAGAGCCCTGTACTCTGTGCAGCAGCACTACCTGGAAAAACAAGAGGGCTAAGGTCAGGATCCAGGGGGTTTGGGAAGCACAGGGCTGGGCTGGGCCCCCAGCACAGGGCTTCCAACTGGCATTGATGACAGTTCAGTATCACAGCATAATAGAATACATTTATTATCAGCAGACATTTCTTTCTATGGCATTGATATGCTGTCCAAAACTAGTTTGGGCTGTCAGTCTTGCCCTATAAAGCTTATTTTATGTAACTACCTCTTCACCAGATCAGGAACTACAACCTACCTTTCCTGTCTCCCTGATGCTGGCCTCAGTACCCAGAACCTCTCCCTTTTTATTAAAAATTTTGAATCAGAGCTGAGCCTGTTTTGTGAACCCAGCTGAGGCTAACCTGTGGAGCAGGATTTATGCAGCTCAGAACTTTCAAGTTGCACAAACATAGCAAAAAGGAGATCTAGCTATGTACCTCCTCTGGTTACTACAAGTCAGAATATCTTCCTGCACATTTCCCTTCGGATGCTGGGCAGATATTTTAAAGTAAAGAGCTCTTAGTAACCTTGACTGGCCACACTATAATACCTGCCATCTTTTTTTATCATGTTTGGCTTTATACATTGAAGGACAGCTCCTATTGAATTCCCTTGAGCCTGATGTATAAACCTGAAGTAACATGGTGAAATAAGCAGAGCTACAGGCAAAGCTGGAAAGAGGAACAAGCAGTTGGGAGTCTCATGCAAATTCGCACGAATTATTCCATCTGATGACTTTGGAGACAAAAATAGCTGTCTGAAAAATTGCCTTTAATGTAAACTGAAGCTTTGAACTCCACAGCAGTACTTGTTGCAGAGCAAAGATCTTGTTTGGGTAATATATCTTGAATTTTAGTACTTATAATGTAAAGACTCTTGAAGAAGATACTTGAAAAGGAATGAAGTGAGATTAAAAGGAAGATAATAAACCATGACTAAAAGTCTGACACAAGGGACAAGGCATCATAAGGTATATCAAGAGACTGAGAAAATTACTCTGGTTTTTAAAGATTGTAGTTAAAAAAGACTTTTTGCAGAATATTAAAGGACACCAAGACAGGCTCTACCCCAAAAAAGACCCTCTTTAGCACTGTGGGATGACAGAAGGAGCCAACAGACATTTTAAGAAAGGTCTCAGTGAGGGAAATGCCACTTGCCCTATATATTCCCTATTGCCCTATTGCATCAGTGCTTTTGGAATAGAACAAAAATGATTTCACTAGTAGAAAAGTGCCAGAACAGGGGGAGGCAGCTTCACAGAAAAAAAGAAGTGGTAAAACACTTTGTTTGGAAAGTGATGATATTTTCATTCCAGTCTTATACTGCAAAGAGTGAGATGCAACTAAACACTCTGTTCCATGGAAAAGCTGAGCAAAACCCCTAGTCATAAGTAATAGTGTCTTATTAAGATGAAAAAAAAAAAAAAAAAAAAAAAAGGTATATCTTGATCTGAAAACATCATCTTCTTCCTCACCCTTATTGTTTACATGTATTTTCTGGTGATTTCAGTGACATTTTAGAAAATTTTTGGTTTGTTTCTTTTTTTCAAAGTATACCAGTGAGATGAACACAAAATTTTCTCTCCCAACAATAATCAGTTGCTGATGCAGACAGTGGAATACTCTACCACAATCAAGGGGTAATTTTTCTATCACTCCTTTTTGCCACACCTGGCTGATCTTGATTACAGGGTTGTGATCTCCTCAGACCTGAGTTTCATGTGATAACTGCACAAAGAAAAACCAGGTTAGTAAAGCTTACTCTGTAAACTGTTTAAGTGAATTAATTTTGATTGAAGCAGATAAAGGTGCAGTTTACACAAGAAGAAGTTCACACAGCAAGAAGAAAACAAGCCAAGTCTGATGGACAGTAATTTCCCATAGAGGAGCAATGCTAAATGAACTGGGGATAAGTGATTCTTCCACTTTTCCCACCACCACAGCTGGGTTCAGACCAGAGCAGCTGCTGGCAATCAGATCACCCACTGTCTCTTGCAGAAAGACCTGTGCTTTAAGAGCCTGAGTTAGGGGTTTAAAGCTACCAATTAGGCAATTTGGGGAAATTATTTTTTTTATGCATTGATTATACTTGAGTCACTGAATAACAGAAAATCCATATCTTCCTATGCCATTTTTATGTCACAAATCTGTGTTTTTCTACCATCAGAAATGTTCAAAGAGTTAATGTGGTGTGACAGCAGTCCAAATGAAATTAATCTGCAAACTGAGATAGTAGCTTGAGGTTGACAAGAATTTCTTCCCAGCTGGAAACCACAGAGGGAGAGCTTCACAGATCACTTGGTCAGCTATATGCCCCATTAAACATCACTGACTGATATCAGTGAAGGCTTATCAATCACCAGAGTCCCAGAGACTGTGAAGAGATTAGGAGTGGTACAGTTTAGTATGGAAAATAAAATCCCTGGTGGGTTTTCTACATCCTCCAGTCTGCTTTGATTTGTAATGAAATTTTAATAGGAGTTCAAGAAAAAAAGATGGAGAAGGAAAGTGGGTACATTTCTGTCTTTTCTCACCTAATTCCTTCTTTAATGCTGTAGGAAGTTGTTGGCACAACTAGATTATCAGAGTAACTTCTCTGTAATTGCAACATGTCTTTAGTGAAGATATTATACTTTGGTATGAAACATATGCTTTCCTGCTGTTACCACACACAGATGTGGCCGTAACTTTGCCCTGATTTCACAATATGAAGACAGAAAATGTTGCTGTGTTGCTCTATTTCACTTGGTCATAATGGCTGAAATTAATGCAAAAACCCTGCTATCTAATGATTGAAAGCAATGAAGCTTTCATTTCTGATGTTCTCACAGATAAGCTGTCAATTAGTTTGATTTGCTGTCAGCAACAAGTTAGAACCATTTTATTTCCTAAATACGCAGCTTTCATGCTTAAGAACATACTATAATATCGATCACTTTACTGTTTGCAAACTATGATTCAGATAGAAAACTAAAATGAAATCACAGCTTGAATGTTTCACAAATAAAAGCCAAAATCCCAAAAAAGCTCAAATAGGAGATTCTAAATATGCAGCAACTAAACACTAATTGCATGTCTAGAAAAGGTCGAAAGTCTTAGAACTCCCCAAGCTATCTATTGGTTTTCTGCTTGGAAAGTAGTCTGAACCTGGGACTGTCCATTTGCATCCCTGCAATGTTAATTTCAGAGCATGAATAGAAACATGAACTCCTAAGGTGCAGATGTCAGGTGAATGCCATTCTGAATCAGTGACAATAGCTTCTTTGGGAAAATACCTCTGTGCTCCATGTCAGCGAGCAGAATGACCACCGACCCATTACCAAGTTAGTTTACATTCTGGAATAAATCTAGCCAGGATTTCTAGGAAGAATCGCATTTAATAGCAGAGAAAACATGCTGAGTTAAAGGGAGTGAGTTCTGATGCCAGTAACTGATTCTGCATGTTATAAATACCTTCCCAATCACTGCTTAGGCAACATTTTCTTATCTACAAAGCATCTGATCTGTGTACAGGCACAGCTGCATATCTTTGAAGCTCAACAACACATCATTTTACCATTCCAAAACCAAAACAAGTAGAATTTACTAAAAATCCCCCAAACTTGCAGAAATAAGTGTGTGATCAAAATGGATAAAATGGAAGTGGTATAATTTTTTTATAGAGAGTAAATTTCTAATGTCATTCCTAGTTTTAGTTTGAACTTTATGTTTCAGAGTCTTTTCATCAGTATCAGTGCACTCAAAATTGAAATGATTTTCAATTTAAGACAGCAGAAGGGAAGAAGTCTTAACAAATGTCTGATCTCTCAAGGTGAAGAAGCGTATTTTCAAGATCAGTCTGAGAAACCTGAATAAATGAGCACCCTGAAGCACCTACCTATTCCTATTGGCTTTACTTCTAAATGTACCTTCTTTCCATGAAGGAAGAAGGCTGTGTGAGTATTAATGCAAACAGCATAAGGAGATGGAGGTAGCTGATATCATTCTTCTATTTCCACGAAAAACGTGGAAGTCCCTCTTTTTCAAGAACTGACACACAGTCTCACCATTTGAAGCGTGTTACATCTATGCTTGATATCCCACAGTGACAGCATCTGACCCAATGGTTTTGGTTGTAAGGCAAGGAGATTTCTCTCCTTCACAGCACACAGAGAATGGAGGAGGAACCGAACTGACTGCCCTCAAGTTTTCACAGCAATAATAATTTCAGAAAGTTTTGATCAGATTTTTCAAAGCAATTTGATGTGATTGTACTTCTAACCTCAACTCCAAATGAGCTCACCTTAGAAAACTGTGAACAAGTGAACAATAGAAGTTAAAATTCATATGACTGCCTGACAAAGTAATGCATTATTGCCATGAAGAAAGCAGCCAATTTGAGCATTCGTTTGATGCAATTTAGATATAAGTCTCCTCTAAAGGCTCCTTTTCTCCCCCAAAAGTGTATAACTGAGAAAGACTGAAACATGTAGCTTCAAGCATGGCATTAATTTTGTTCCAGCTATACTGACTACATAGCAAAGGCTCTTGAGAGTTCTAAAATGTGCACACACACTCTTTGGTATGGATTGCAGAAGTATACTTGATATTGAAAAAGTCCTTCCAAACATATTTAAAGGATAATTAAATTTAAAATATTCTTAGGAGATATTTCCCCATTTTTCAAATTCTTCTCCTTAGGCAGTAGAATGTCATTTAACTCTTCATAATAAAGGCAATACAGCATTTCTGTGTACAACAGTACTTTTTAGTTTTTCAGGACTAAATATCTTGTCATACTGAAGGAATTATTCATCCTAATTGAAAGACGATCAAAATCTCACCTATTTTTTATTGCTTATAATTGATTCAGAAAAAAAATAAATGGGAAGCTGAAGGATAACTTCTTTGGAAAAATGCAGCAAACATCTAATTAATGGATGAGCATCTGGAAAAAGGCCTGGAATCAGCAGCCTTTGGTACCAGGGCAGCTTTAGGTACACGTACGAAACAGTAGTGATGATACTGCATAATAGCACCTGGAAAAGGAAAAGCATAAATATTTACAAGTGGGAAACAGCTGAGTGAGTTGACAGAATGCTCTGTGCCCACTGGGAACACCCCCAGCCTGGCAAGCATGTCTGCAGTGCTCAGAACAGGTCTCTTTTGCAGAGCAAGAGGATTGGTGCATGACTTTTGGCTGTTCCCTGTCAAAAAATGTAGAAATGCAGTATTTCCACATTGATATGTAGGGATCTAAAAATTTTGCCTTCTTAGAATAAAAATCCCTGTAAAAATGTACCATTCATCTTTGCCTGCCATCACCTCAGTCCCTCTTTAAAAGCTGCCTGAGCCAAAGGAAAAAGACCCAGAGACTCTGCATTTTGCTTCAAGATGACAAAAGAAATTACTGGAAGCATTTGAATTTTAGTCAGTTCAGCATTAATTTGGAAAAAATTCATTGACTAATGGAATTACAGTGGATCTATATCAGCATAATTGAGTGGAATCTAGTCTTGTGCATTATAATGTGGGCTAATCTTTTTTTTCCTAAGCCATAAATTAGGGCTTATCCAATTGCACTCTAACAGAACATGGATTATTTTCCTCTTTTGAAAAGAATTAATGACAGGTAAACTTTCATACACTGTAAATCAGTAGCAGTTTGCTAAAATTTGCTGTGAGAAAGTAATTTAATGCCTCTTCAGCAAATATTTGGAGCTACTTGCTAACTCTCATGCAAGTGATACATGCTCAAGTGCAGTCTGGGTGACAATATTAGGCTATGCTGAACAGACTTACACCCACAGATGGGTTCATTACATTTTGCATATGCTGGTTATGTAGCATTTAGCTGGAAAATTCCTTTGGCAGTGCTGAGAATGGGCTTTATATTGCAGTAGTCACTTAACACTCACAGTACTGTACAGAAATAAGCCAAGAACAGAGAGGGAGGAAGAAGAAGAACTGGAATAATTTCTGCATGAAGGAATGTCAATATTAAAACCAATTTTTTAAACTTCACCTGTTCTGTTTCAAGGACATTAAATACCCTGACTGAATCCTTTGCTGTCTTGCATGTGTAAATTATTGGGCGAACTTTAATTATTAAAGACCAACATCTATGAAGTGCATAAGACAAAAACAATATATGTACATAAGGCACATATACTAGGAAGCACCAGAAATATACAGGCACACAGAAATTATTGCTTTCACTGACATTTACATTGTATAAAAGTTTTGTCAGTTATTGTGCATGTTCAAATAATTTTTTAAAAAGACTTCTCCACATCCGTCAGGATAAGCACAAAAAAAAGAGATGGGTTTCAGTTAAGGCTTTGGATTTGCTCTGAAGATTTTTTATTAAAATGTTAATTACATTTAACTGAAATCATCAATATGCCATAAAAATCTAATCATTCACTGGGGTGCGTCCTAACCATCCTTTTATTCACACAGGTGAATGAAAAGTTAGGTAAGACCACTTAAGTATGTGCAAATGCAGAGTATCAGATGCTCAAATCCACTATTTTACTCAATTCCTTGAAACCAGCTTTTAAAGACAGGATGTAGCAAAATTCATGAACTATTTTGTGTGTACTGATCTCAAATGCAGGGGCTAACCACACCTTGCTGAAAATGAGCCAAGGCATTTGCCAATCTGTCCTTCGCAAGAAGACCTTGGAATCTAGCTGGAAAACAAAACATTGGCATGAAAACTCATAGTGAGTAGTGTTAGCCTTTGGATAATTTTCAGCTTCTGTTTGTTTCAACACAAAGTTAAAATACAATGCAAAAGCTCCTCTTGTTTTCCCATCAGTTCCAGTTAGTAGCATGAATGGTAGAAATAGTCCTGGTTCAACCTGAGCCATATTATCCCTGAGCAGAGGGGAGTAGAAGAGGTGACATCATGTATCTCGATACAGGAAAAATTCTGTGGTTTTCACAATTCCAGATACATTTCTATACTAACATAATCTAGTGTACCTTACTACACCTAGAATGGTACTTGTGTCTGTAGTCCTCTGCACCTGAATGTACAGAAATATGGTACAGTACAAACTGCAGCCTGAATTAATTACACTGAACATTTGAATGTGCAACAAGTTGTCTGTCAAACTCCAGTCACAGAGCTGTGGGCGTCAAATCCTAAGGAAACTACTTAAGCCCTCCCAGAAGGAAACTAAATCAAGGCTATTCACACTACTGTTGGGCACTCACATAAGAGGCATGGTAAGTCTGTGCTCATGTCATCCAAGACTGTGAAGAAGTCATGCGAGGAGCAGGTTTGATAGTAGGCTGCAGTTCCTGGCACTTAAAAATGGTGCAAAACTTGCACCTTGTAGCAACTGAAGACAGTCTTTATTTATTCATAATAAGACCTTCTCTTCTTCCATCCATCCATGAAAAACTGAATTAAAAGGAGAAAAGAAAAAAAAATTAAAAAGACAACAATTAAAAAAAAGTGTTATGAGAGGCCTGTCAAACAAAGCACATTCCAAATGGCTCCCAGAGCAAGTGAACTCTCCTCTACCTCCAGCTTCCTCTTACAGATGTACATTGAAAGCCTCTGACTGAAGCCAGGAAGGTAAGGTGACCGGAAGATCGTTCCATGAGTGTGCACACACATGCACACAGAGTGACCATTTCAAAACATCAAACAGATGGCAGGGGTGAAGAGAAATCATTCTGTGACAGCTGGATCTGCACTGAGGATTCTGGTCTGAAACACAGACAGGAGGAATCTACTTCCCCCAAAACCCCTCACATACATGTCATTAAAAAACAATCTTAACAATCATTTCTCACACAGTCATGCAATGACTATAGTGTTTTATACATAGTAAAAGAAAACATATTTCCAGATGCATATGATCTTTTGGACACTGACTAGGAATACATTAAAAAGCTATTTCCATTCTGGTTGATGATGTAGTATTTCAGATGTAGCTGCTGGAGTCCATGTGTCTGTCCTAGGCTCTTCAATAGAGTTTATTTGGGCAGCCAGAATCACAAGTTCATCTGTTGTGAATAGAAGTGATTCAATTTTGTAAAATACCGCTCTGTATAACCGGATACTGATGATCCCATCTTATGATCCTGTTTAATCAGTGTCCAAATGTTAGAGCTAGAAGATAAATTCTAGGAGCTTTTCTAAATGTTATGATTTAATGAGTGATTTCACTCCTGAGCAGAGCTGCATCAGTGGGCTGGCTAGTAACTTTGTGAATCTCCTAATCCTGATGTGTATCAGGAATCATCTTGGATTAAAAAGAAACACACTAACTGCTTTTGCCTGTGCGGCCTCCCCAAGACTAATCTGTCTGCTCACCTGTTTCACTTCAGTCCTTTGCTGCCTTTTTCAGCTTCTTCCCTTGGGTACATCCAGTTTAGCCATGCAGCCAATACATGGTCTGCCAAAGCTGTTCCAAACAGCCCACAAAAGCTAGTATACTTCTTTTCCTCAATTGATCAGATTCAGAGTAACCCCAAGTCAATTATATGTCAAAGATCCTTTTGAAAATTTGAACTATAAATTACATTGATTCAGGTAATGGAGACAGAGTGAGGGTAAATAAATAACAAATAATTAGAATTGTCTTATTCTGTGTTGCATGAAATGAAATTAAAATATCTGTCTCCCTAGTTTTGATGTTCTTCTCTTTCTCATCATTTTACTCTTCTCTTGTTTTTTCTCTTTCATCTCTCCCTGCTTTTTGCTATAACCACTACAGTCTTCTTTATCTTCCTTTCCCCTAACTTGTTATAGTGCAGTCCTGCTGCATCTCCTTTTCTTAGTTCTGTAAAACACTTATTTACACTTTACACATCACATCTATTGTCCCACTATTAACCCTTGTCACTCAGTGGTTATACTGCTATTGAGCACAAAGCTTCCCCTCCACAAACAAACTTCAGCTCTGCTGAAGGCTCCATGAGGACACTTCTGACTCTTTATCCCCTTTTCCAAGTGTCTGGAACCTCCTGTCCACCTTTACTTTGACTAAACAGTATGACTTCAGCCAGGACAGATGACGACTGGGTTAAAAGCATTTAGTAGAGACATCTGCTTTGAGAGCCTAGGATTTCCACGACTTGCTTAATTCACATGGATAGAACTGCTGTCTTGCTCAGCTACAAGAATCTCATGATGCTCAAGACCAGCAGTGATTAGTGGAGCTGTTGCCCACCTACAAGCACTGTGAGGTATCTTGCTTGTTCTTATCCTTTATTTATACAGGATATTTTTGTTCTGTGTCAAATCTACAAAAGACTGCAAAAATAGATGGATGACAAAGATTTGCACCAGAGTTAAAAAGAAATGCTAGATAAATGTTTAAACACCTGGAAGAAATTTTCTAGAGCCTTTTTTACGATCTTGCTAAATAGTTCTGATAACAAATCCATTCATAATGCGAGGCATTTGCTTTCATCTTGAGTTCATCTGATTAGGCCACATAAATGTTTGAACTATGTGGCAATGAATCACTAAGCAATGTAGCTGTGTTCATTCAAAAATTATCTGTAAATGCATATGCTGCTGACTCACCTTCTGGGCAGTATTTCATAGCTACAGTATAACTGCAAGCCAATTTTGAAAACAGTTCTGGGAGCTACAGGAAATATTTAACAGGTAAATTTTCCTAAACAGTATCTATTATACAGTTTTGAAGCTCAGATTAATGCTCTGAGAGCTTCCCAAGACACATAGGGTCTGATCCCAGGCAATTAAACAAATTGGGAATTGCGGTTGCCTATAATATGGCAAAGTAAAGAGCTCATCTTGCATGGTCCTGTCTGTCTGTTCTAGATTTGACCTGATCAGGTCATTGGAACAGAGATCCATGGGTTGATTATAATGTTATTTCTAAGGTCCCGGTCAGCTTCAAACCAAGTTCTTGCCAGATATAATTTTGATGCAAACAAAACTGCAGTTAACACGTGCCCACTGCATAACAATTCCAATCCAGCCAATGACACTGAAAGGTGCAGCTATTGTAATTTGTTTAAGAAGACATGTTATAAGATGAATAAAGCCCTAGTGGTAATTAACAAGACTTATATTAATAAAATTTTATTTTGGGTGTAACTTATAGTGTCCCTACTGCAATGGAAGTTTGTTTAATAGCCATACTGGAAGTAAATATCACCATACTTTATTTAATGTGCTATCTTTGCTGCGAAAGCACCTTTACAACTCTTGAGTATCCCAACAACCTAATAAGAAACAACTGGGTTTTTAATATAAAGTAATTTCTTTTGCAGGCACTTGGAGTTTTGAGTTGGAGCAATACATACAGATGTTTGTGTGAAAGAAGATTTCTGGTTTTTAATCTATTATCAGCAAAGATGCACTTCCATAATTTTATCCATTAGAGCAATTATGTTACAGGAACTAATTCTGCACACAAGATTTTCACATAACCTGAACATTTTCTTTTTTGTTATTCCATTTCTTGTTCCACAGAACAAATTGAAGCCTTTGAATTAGTTTCGTTTGTAGACATTCATAATAGTATGGGCACATTATGAATCTGAGTCTACAGGCTGTTTTCAGCTGCATTTTTGTATCCTATCAGCCATTACAGAGACTAAGAATATTTTAAAAAGATTGAACAAAGTTCGTGTCTTTTTTGGGTGAATTTTTTTTTGCTTTGAAATTCTTCCAGATTGAAATCAGGCTGTTTGCAATTTTTTAAGCATAGTAAATTGAAATCAGGCATAAAACCCCCTGTATTTCTACCTAAATAAGTTTTAGACAAGTCAAAGAGAATATTTTACTAAAACTGTGTGTCAAGCTCCCTGTCATTCTCAAAGCAATAGGATAATCACACTGCTCTAAGTGTCAAGAAAAGAAACACCAGCATAAAATTCAGCAAGCACTTTCCTACCTTCTTATTGTATGTTTGCTTTCACTTTTTACAGTCCAGGCACTTTAGTACTAATGTGTGTCTTTGTGAGTTGTATTCTGAAAAATGGACCTATCACAAACATTGCTTTCTTCCTGAGGACAGATAACTTCTCATCATGCAAGTAACATTAGAGGTGGCTTTAACAAAAATATGTAATGTAGCAAAATATATTCTGACTTAAGAGTAGTGCTCATCACTATGAGTGACCAACAACCTTTTTCAATGAAACAAGGGGAGAGAAACTTCTTGTGCTGTACGAGATTGAAAATAGACAATCTGGTACTCATTGAACATGCTGAGAGAACTTCCAGATTCTAAAAGGCTTGCTCATTTTCTTTTCTTCTTGGAGTAGCAAGAAGAAAAATTAGCCAAAAGAGTAACCCCTCAAAAGAAGTGGAAGCATCCTGTAACTGTTTGATTTCAAGAGCAACACAATCACTGCAGTCACCATTAGCAACAAAAGACTTGCACTTGTTATACTCAAAAGCATCCTTCAGAGATGGCCTCTGAAAAAACGTGAATGGATTCTGACACCAGTATTTTTCACAGATTATAAGATTTGAGGGAATGGCCTGAAGTTGTGTCAGGGGAGGTTTAGCTTGGATATCAGAAAAAGGTTTTTATCCTGATGCCTTTTTCCTGGTCTTAAAATCAAGAATCAAACATGGTTAGAAGGGGAAAAGGGATTTTACCTTGGTATTTATTTTAAGGATCCTTAGGTGCACACGTCCAGGTCAAATGCACCTCAGTGCACCCTGCAATGCCCACCCCCAAAAGATCAGGTATAATATTATAGGTTTTACTAATTAGCATATCTATCAAAGATTCCCCAATGAGATGCTCAAATGAGCCCCCCTCCCCAAGGAGCCTCACCCTGGATGGTTCTATCTTGGTTTACAGAATCTGTTCTGGAGAGGACCTTGGGGTTTGCATTCTGATCCCTAACAACGAAGCTTCTAGAATGTTTAGTCTCCTAGCTTGACAAAAAAGTCCAAGAATGTAGGCTAAAAACCACTAAGAATACAGAAGTTATAAAAAGGCATAAAAGGGGTATAAAAGAAAAGGCAAAAAATTATCATGGCATCAATCCAGAGGGTGGTCAGGCACTGAACAGGCTCCCCAGGGAGCTGGTCACAGCACCAAGCCTGGCAGAGCACAGGAAGCATTTTGACAATGCTCTCAGGCACATGGTGTAACTCTTGGGGATAGTCCTGTGCAGGGCCAGGAGCTGGACTCAATAATCCTCCCTTCCAACTCAGCATATTCTGTGATTTGATTTTCATAATCCCAGGCAAGTATTGTGAACACACTCTTTTTCTTCCAGTATCCCTCTCAGACATCTACTTTCAGTCCTCATCAGCTCCTGCCAGGAACTGATTGTGGCAATGGACTTGACAAACAAGGCAGATGAAGGGGGTCTCTATGCAAGTTTTCTGTCTCTCAGAACTTCATCCTCCTCTGGCTGCTTGAGATGTTGAAGGTTTTGTCTCCTTGCAGCCTCTGACACTGATGATGTTGAAGGACAAGGTTGTATTATTGCTCAGAAATATCCTGCAACATAATCCTGGTGCAATAAGGGCTACAGAATCAATGAGATTCTCCGCTTACAAATCCTCTCAGCTGGGTTAATTAACCTAGACAGGACGTTAGTATGGACTGCTTTTGGTGCCCAGGGTAGCTTGGATATACTCCCAAGGCACTGCACTACGTCATGGAGTTGCACCCAAATAAAAAACTTGAGAAATTATATGAGATAAAAGAATTATAAGGAAAGAAGAAGCATGCCGCTTCCAAATGCCATGATCAAAATCACTTAACAGAACAAACAACAAGAAATATGGTCTTCCATTGTCAACCCCATGACATTTTTCAGAGACAAACATGACAGAACTGCAAAGAGTGGCAGTTTGGGAGGAAATATTTCAAACAGGTTGAACCAGGTCGAAGACAAGATACGGCCTTCAGGAAAAGGTTTTTGTAAGTAGATTTTAACATCTGTAAGAAAACAGGTTAAACTCTTCCTTTATTATATAGGTTCTGAAGGCTTCTACAGAAAATAAAATTACAAGTTTACACGTCAAGAATTGCAATTAAAAGTTCGTCTTTGCCCCTAAAACTAACAACCAAATGTGGCAATTGGGATTTCTCAAGCAAGCAATTAAATTTTTTTCCATCTGATCTCTACTTTTTGCTCTAAATGGCAACAAAACTGCTTTCCATGTGGAACAACTTTTCATTGAGAACTGGATAGAAAATGTATTTCACTTCTGCAACCTGTGTGTTATATTGAAAGATCATTCAAACTGAGTTTTAAAATGTTATAATCTGTCAAAGAATTCTGGGCCCAGTGATGTCTTACTCATTCTAACAGTCCCATCTGCTTTCTCAAGTGAATACACATCAGAAGGACATGGGATTTTAGCTATAGATTGAGAAGGAGGCTTTTGATTCCTAAAAAATGAGAACTTCCATAAAGGAGCTCATATGTCTTTACTAGGATTATGCAGGCACAATTGTCTTTCCTCTCCTTACCTGGTTAGGTGTGTGATTTAGTAAAGGTCTGGAGAGAAACTTTTTTTTTTCTTTCTGAAGGTTTTGCCAGTTGAAATGTAAATACTACTTATAGATTTCACATAGCACTTAGGATTTTTGAAGTATTCATTTTTATACAGTGAGTCAGATTCTGGCAGGGTAATGTCTGGGTCAGAGCAGATATTATGCATTAGATTACAGATTATATGTATTCTTGGATAATACAGATTTTTTTCCCCCTTTTAAATATTATTTCAAACAATCTGAAATAATTTTGAAACCTAGTTTGAAATCCATTATTTTCATCAATTCATCAGCTAGAAAACATCTTATATTTCATAAAGAGATTAACTTTCTTCAAAATCACTTTCCTTTCCATCTTAATACTATAAAAACTTGAACCTCAACTACAGTTTTTTTAGAGTGTGATGATTATACCAATAATGAATGGTGCCTATTTATAAATGCAAGTGCTTTGCACTTCAATGCTACCTTCTGCTGAAGATATCAAGCACGCATTTTAAGGGCAGTATTACAGTTGTCATAGGGAGTAAATGCAAAAAAAAAAGGGCCTTTAAGAACTATTCTGTGAAAAAAAAAATAAAAAATATACAAGCCAAAAGCCCCAAATCCAGCAACACAGAGACAGAGAACAGACCATATTATGTATAGTCCTTTGCTTTAAAATGCTTTCATACTATTTTAAATGCATATATATATAATCTAAAAATTAATAAGTGAACCCTAAACCATACACAGAACATATTATGGGGTTTTTTTGGCATCATCTAATTCTGTCTTGGTTTAATTTTTATTTCATGGGGTAAAACTCATATTTTAAGCTGCTTCTTTAACCTACTTATCAAGTTTATAAGAAGGCTTGAAAATACACATTGCTCATTGAGAAAAAACTATAGGAGTTCACTAAGCTTTCCACAATCTAATGTAGTTCCAAGTAATGCATCAAAAGGATTTTTATCAGTTCTTGTAAAATTAAGACACATTTAAGATTCACTTAAAATGTGTTTTGATTATAGAACTTATTTGTTGTCAGACTGTCCCCTTTACCAACATGAATATGCAATGGGTTTATTTGAAATGTCTTTGGCTATTGCACTCAATGCTTTGGCCTTGAAAGTGTTGGATTTCTGAAAGCAGCCTGGAAAAAACAATGGGTCCTACCAGAAATAATATTGCTATTGAAAGATGGAACAGTCTAGGAGAGGAAAGCTCCTGACAAAAATTACAGGAAGTGGTAACAACTACTGTTCACAAATAAAGAAAATTTCACCCCAGATTACCAAACTGTAAGCAACAGAATTCACTATCAGAAAAGACTGCCTGCCTCAGTGCAGGCAATATAACTAACTCCTGGCATTAATTCCAAGTGTGAGTCTTAACAGGATTGTGATCTGAAATAATTCTCACTTTCCTAAATCTGATACCACTTTCATTCTACCTAGCTACATATTTTTTCTGTTTGTGTTTTCATATCCCTGATTAATTTTTAATTTGTAGATCAAGTATATAAAATTAACTGCAAGCTACCTGACCAAAAGTCACACCCAGCATTCTGTTATTCTATTGATCATTCCAGGATGTAAATGTTCTCCCCATGTGTCCATAGGTTTCTTTTAATTGTTTGCTCTGCAGTCTTACGGTCTAGTTTATCATTCGGACCACGAAAGTTACATCCATTAATCAGGACTTAGATTCATCCCACAGTAACAGCAAAGTGTTCATGCATATTCAGTCATCCCAAATATTCTGAGCACGAATGTTCCCTTTGGCCACATTGTTTTTAGAAGGAATTGAACTCAGTTCACAATGCGTTTATTATCTCTAGAAAATAACTCTAGGAGTAATGTAGGCCTAGTCTTGTTTTGAAACATTGCCCAATCTATTGCAGTTTCATAAAGAAATGCACAGCTCATATCAAGTATTTATACAGCAGTACTATAAAGGTATGTGCACATATGACTCAGGGAGTGATGTGCCGGTAAAAATAGCCCACAGGTCCCTTGACAAGCATGAGTTATGGAGCCATGTAGAAGAAAAAGCCAACAAAACAGGACTAGCGCAGAACGTACTGAGAGAAGTAAAGATGAGAGCTTGAAAGTGCACTGTATAATGTGGTACCCAGAAAAGTTTTCACAGCGAGGAGGAGAGGAAAGAAGTTACTGAGGGTGTCTGTTTAGATGGAATGAAAGGAAGTGTAATAAACCAAGGCAAAATGAGATACAAAGCAAGATTCAAGAGGTTCAAAGAGGAATTTGGCACTCATCTCCTACTGTCTTTCAGTAGGAGATAGCTGACATTTTTTAATGCTCTTTTTCATTACACTGAGCATCACCACCTTGTCCAGGGTTTCTCGGTAAGCTGAACAGATACATTTGGGTTTCTGCATAAATTCTCTTTTTCACCCCAGAAATACTGTCCATGTAAAAAATGGGCTTTGGCCACATGTCTGGAATTTCCAGATGTCCAGAAGCCCTGGTGGAGGAGTAGCTTTGGCTAGGCTCCAGACATCTGGAAATCCCAAATGGACAGATACTGCACATGCAGAAATGAATAGCACAAACGTTTTGGGGTTTACGGTGTCCTGGATGCATTGACCCCACTGTACAATGTTGTCTGAGGCATGCATGTTTGTTTATGTTTAAGACATGCAAAGAGATATAAAAGCACTATTTATGTACTGAAGAAGTACAGATTTTATGGAGTAAGTACAGATTTTATGAAGTAGAGATTTAATGGAGGCAATTCTTGGAGAACATAAGAATTCCAGGAATATGTCGTCCTGTACTGAGCAAGAAAAAGCATAAATAGATGTCAATGCTGTAATTCACTGTAATACTCCTATTTAGAAGGATTTGGATTTTAAAGCATGGATGAGGAATGAGAACCAATATCCTGCTTTTATTAAAGTCAGAGGACTAGCCGAAGCCCCAGGACCTCATTTGTACTCATACTAAAGTAAAAAGGAAGTGTATTTTTTTCTGTAAACGCTGGACTGGTTTTCAGTGATGAAGAAGGAGGACAGGTGAGCTGAGGAAGACCATACCTCTGCTCATGATTGTCCTGAGCATCTGTGCTCACCAATGCTATCAATACACCACACAGAAACAGCAGCATTTTCAACCCCAAAGTGAGAAGTGTTGACTTATTTGGTTGGAGTGAAGAATGAGCAGGGTGGAGAAGGTGAGAGGGCAATCATCTATCAGCATTTGGCATCTGCAAATCAGGAAGAATTGGAAAAAAGAGGAAATGTGGAGAATCAAATGGCAAGGCCTATCCCCAGAGGGAAGAGATAAAATGAGCAGAGAGCAGGTTATTTGCTGGCAGAAGAAGGAAGTTGTAGGAAAGAGAAGAAATCGCTCTGTGGATGAAACAAACAACATTCAGTCAAGCAGGGGAGTGGATTTTCTCAAGGCTCCAAAATGTTCTTGGCAAGCCTGGAACAAGCCACCTGTTTCCTTTTTTCTTGCTTGCTTGCTCTTTTTTTTTTAAAAAAAAAAACCTGCCTAATTTTTTGGGTAAGGTCAGCATAGGTATTTATCCACAATGCTTAATCTCAATATAAACTTGCTGAACATGTCATTCCTGGGCAGTTCCTTGCAGAAACAGCTATACATACATATGTATATTTTTATTGCAGCCCAGTTTGTTTATAAAATCCCTGACTTGCTAGCCTATGAATAGACATAGGGGAAACCTGAAACTCATTTTGCAAAATGCAGTTTACCTGTCAGGGAAGGCTAACTGTACTTTTCTCTTAACATCGTTTCATGTCAGGGCAGTCAGGACATGGTGCAGAGGTAAATACAGGCAGGAGATCTCTCATGTGACATTAGATAATTAGAAACACAATTGTAATTTTGTTGCTTGGCTCCTTGCAGAAATGTTCAGTGAAGCATGATGTGGAAATTTAGGGAAATTTTAGAGGATTGAAGCTCAGATGTGAGAATTGCAAAGGAAAGTAAGCTCAAAAATGACACCAAAAATCAAACTAAGAAAAAATATTACTTGATTGTGACCATAACCTCCTTGGGTTTCCACTACAGGCTTATTTCTTACGTGTATTTTTCCACACTAGATCACAACAGAGTAGATAATGGCTTTCCAGCTCTCCTGCTTTTCATTTAATAAATACGGGGTCCATGAACTGCCTTACAAGCAGAAAAAAAACCGGATAGAAATACAATGTGTTTGAGATTGTACCTTACATCAGGAAAAGGCAGAATTGCTGCGTAAACAGTCAGGTGACCTTGACCACCAGGACACCCAAAACTCAGAACCAGTTTTACTTGCTCTATGGTTTAGGACATTTCCCCGAATCCTTTCATTTGCTCTGGCTTCAGCTGTGGTGTGTAAACTACTGTAAGAACTTGGGAGCTCCAGCCTGTCAAGTGTTCATTTTATCTTCTGTTATGAGTTGTTTATGCTCTGGTCCATACCACAGGTTCGAGACAAGAAAACGTTCATTTCCTTGCCAAGGAGACAGGGCAGAACAAGAGAGAAAGACAAGGAGGAGCCAGCCTCTGCAAGCTTTATATGTGGGAAGCTGGAAACCATCTGCCTGGAGAGACACAGCCTGGTGCAGTACCTGATTCTGCCTGCGGCTACTGGGGGATGGTCAGCAGGGCTGCAAGGAGGGAGCCGGGCATCTTCCCACTGGGAAGGAGTCTGCCACCTCCCACCCTGGGGCCGGCTGCTCCCAGCTCCTTTGCCGTGTGAAGCTGAGGCACAGCCCTGACCCAGGAAGAGGGAATTTTTCACAAACCAGACTGATTGCTGGCCGGGCTGCTGTCTCTTATGGATGTTTTAGTTTGAAGGGAGATTGTTTCTACCCGCTGGTACATTCAGTTGCTCTGCGTTTATTCAAGAACATGTTCAAGCTCTGTTTTAAACAGGGCAATAAGTCAGCACAGCTGACTGATTCAGAACAAGCTGTTTACTTGCCCACATGTGGCTGCATAAAGATTATAGGAAATTAAAACATTCAAAAGTAGAAAGAGTGTCAGGGAAAGAAAACAATTTAAATGTGCCACATGAGCCAGTGCTGGCCATTTAAGTCACCGCCAAACCACGCACGGCTGTTTCTTCTTCCATCTTGCCACCCTCACTGCTCAACTTCTCTCAAAGAGAGGGCTTGGCATCAAAATCCAGCATATTTGCTTTCCCCTCTTTTGGTGAGAGCAGCAGAAAGAGCCCAGTGAGGCTGCCAGTCTGTGCCTGGCGTGCTGTGTCTCTCTCTCACAGAGCCATCCTGCTTAAAAGTGAAGGGCACGTCACCCTGCAGGCATCTGCTGTGCTTTGGGATCTCATGAGAAGAGTAGCTGAGGCTGGAAGAGTCCTGCGATTGCGGAATAGCACCAAGACTGTCTTATTTACTACTGCAGCTGTTTGAGAGACCAAGTTTCCATGAATTCTCAGCAAATCAAGACCCTTCCATAATTTTGTATCATTGGCAAAAGTGGTGCTGGCATGAGCTGGTGCTTGTGGGTCTCACCTCCAGCTAGAGGCACCCCTCTTGGTAGACATTTGGGCAGTTGGCACTTCCAGGTTAGGTCCAGTGTCTTTAATCCAGAGAGAAGCACCTGCAGGGCCCCAGCAGGTGTGGAGAGACTCTGTGGGGGAGCAAATATTCCAGCACAAAGTAAGGAAAATGTGAAACACTTCTACTGCAGCCTGGGAGCCAGGAGTTGGCAAGGATGACGCTCCTGTGATGAGAGGACTTCAAACAATGCTGCTGACATTAGAGAACCAGTGAATCTTAGGCCACACTTTATTCATTACGCTTTATGTAGATGATGCCTGATGTTCATGGAGCAACCCCAGGCTAGAAGGGTGCAAAGGTAGTTTACTATAGCATTTTCCTGAGTGAAGTCTGATTCAAAAACTGATCAAATAAGAAGATACCACAGGTTTTGCAAAAACATTCACATTTTGGAATGTTAACGGACTGGAAATGGGGAAAAAACTCAACCAACTTCTTGTGGAAAATATTTTGTAAACAGTATTCCTGGATGTTAATCTTTGTCATAAATACCCCCTATATCCACCACCCTTCTAAAAAAAATAACAAATTCCCGTTAGGGCCTTTCACATCTGGTTCTTCCCCAGTTCAGCCCTGGTGTGCCCTATATGAACACTTGTCATAAGAACAATCTGAGAAATCCTTGCAAGGAGAAGCTTGTAAGAGGAACAAAAACTAGAACATACTTTTTGATCCTTGATGGAAGGAAACAGAGAAAAAGATGTTAAAGGGTGATATTTTATACATTGATATTTTATACATTTCATAGCTGTATGATCTGCACTGGAATGGTAGCTCTCTCTTCTCGTCTACTAGAGAGTACCTTAGAAAATAAACAACCTTATATGTAGGCTTTTTGATCTAACAGAAGTTTATATGAGTAGTGTTTATTTTTTATGATATTGTTTATTTCCCCTCTTTCCCCTTAACTAAAGTTGCAATAAACTGAAGTTTGCTTTCTAAATTGCCTTTTTTTCTTCATTTTTTCTCCGCCAATTTCTCCTCAAACTGATTTCTTCTATTCTCTGCCTTTATGCTTTATTTAACCATTCAGCTGTTTTGGGGAGTTGCCTTACTACCCCACTCTGCACAGGCCAGGTGTAATCTTGGAGGAAAGGACAATATTTCAGTTTTAAAACTTGTGGAATCATTGTGAAATTTAGACTGGTCATTTTCTTATTATAGTATCTAATTTTCCACTAAATGTCTAAAATACCTGTGATGCTATTTAAAGACCCATATATTTTATTTGCATTTTATTGCATAAAGCTTCTAATGATACTGCTAAGACAGTACTGAAAACTCAATCGTATAAGATGGACACTGATTAACAAACTTGTGAAATGAGGTATGAGGTACAGATGAGAAAACTGAGGAGTTAGGTGATGTCGTAATCCTGTGAGAGGCCATTCTAATAATCTATAAAGAGCCCAAATACTGTATTATAATCTTGTTTAATTTAAGCTTATACTTCAGTAGAACTGTTCACATTATTTTGGTAAGTAACATGCACAAGACTATTCAGGCCAAGGACTACAGTGGTGGTTCTGTGAAGTGGACATCCTAACTAACACTGGGCAAAGCCAACTTCAGCAAACAAGAGCAGTCTTCTTTAACTGCATGACACAAGTCAGATTGCACGGAGGACAAACTGAACCCCAGATAGTTTTCATATAAGTAACAGTGGAAGGAGAGTAGCAAAGCCATGTAAATACATGACATAATCAACGCTGAACTAGGCTAAGCACAGGGATAGCACACACTCTGCTGTGAATATCAGACCCTGCCTTAAGGAAAACACAGGTCAGTCCTCATTAGCACTTAGCAAAAAAAACCAGGGTCAGTGGCAATCAGAGTAAGGGCAAGAGTTGAATAAGGATGATCTTTTCTCTGTCTGAGACAGTAGTCCTCCCTCACTGATATCTGAAAGAGATGAATCTACACAGCAGGAGGGAGCAGAAGCAACAAAGCCTTGCAGTGGTATCAGGGGACATCTTCAGCAGCTGACCCAATTTGCATTCAAAGCAAAAGCATCTGAGTTCCTTCGTGCAGACACTGCACTGCCAGAAGCAGCACCACATGGCTCCCTGTGAATTCCTCATCTCTGTTTGTGCACATCTAGGGCAGGTGATGTCAATCCTTACCTATGTGTCCAGATGGACCACATGACTCATGAGGAAAGGGATAAAGGTGCTAATGAAACACAGGGTCATGAAAAAATACTCTGCACAAATTGTCTTTCAGGATTAAAACTGCATTATTCCAGTTCTGAGAGAATATTAGAGACTAGAAAAGATCAACACTTCTTAAGACAACAGTATTTTAAGTCTACTTCACTTTGGAGTCCTGAAGTATTTTACAAATCCTGATGAATTGAAATCTTGCATGATAGTTCTGGCAAGTCAGTACTGTTCTCATTTTGTGTAAGTGAGAACAAAGCTAGAGGGACTTCAGGAATGTAATTTTCTGCCAATCTCAGGGCTGCCTTTAAAATTTTCAGTGGATCTTGAAAGTGTTAGCTATAAACACAAATGCACCATCAGTCACAGAATTCTGGCACTTGAAACTTATTTTTAATACAGCAGGTAAATAAATCTATAAGGGCATATAGAGGACTAATTTTGTTGAAAAGAACATTTTACAATGCATGCAATTTGCATGTGGTACTTCAAAACTGAAGGTGAAATTTGTTTCAGAGGAGGAATTTTAGAAGGTAAATGTGTTGTTACTTGTGTTTCCATAACAGGTAATTCCTGTCCCAGACTATTTAAAGCGCAGATAGAAGACAAGGCTCTGATGGAAACATACATATCAGCTGGGAAAAAAAATGATGAAATAATAAAGTAGTGATAATGAGCATGTCAGACAGGTGCTGGTCAGAATGACCAATGGTGACCTGAGCACACTTTTCACCCAAATGCTGAATCTCTGACTTGTGAATTGTGCACTTAACTTCACATGGGGTTCTGTACTTAAGAAAGTGTAGAAGTCTGGTTGGAAGGAAATTATGCTTTTTCTCTCACTTGAAAGAATTAGAGAGTCTATCTTGTCAGGAGAGAATCCAAACACTATAGCAATCATCTCCTGAAAGCTTCAAATGCTAATCTTGTTTTCATTAACAGTACTTCAGTGATATGAGAATTCAACTAAAATTACTGTGATGGCTTCATGTTAATAGGTATTTTAGTGAAAGGTAAGGCATTAATCAAAGATTAGAGAAATGTATGCTAAATTATTGTGATATATGTATAATTGAAAAGATAAGTTGAAAGAGCAAGAGACTTGTCTCTTGGAAGAACAAAAATTAAAACATAGAACAAGGTGGAGTGAAGGTAAAATATTTTTGAAGATGTGATGAATGACTGCTTTTATTTTCTCTTTGCATTTTTCTTCTCCCAGTGGGAAAGAAGCAATTTGTCTGGAACAAGTACTTGGAATTCATAATTTGAAGCTATAAATGGGAAATCCAAAGGGAAGTTAGTCAGGGTAGTCTTGGTAGCTGCTAGGGCAAGAATTATCTTCCAGGTTAGAACGAGTTACAAGTCCTTTATAACAAGGTTCCAAACTTGCAAATGTAGCTGTGATGGACAGTAGCATTGAAACCTGACTTGAAGATCAGCTCATATAGAAGTGGGTATTTTTAGGAGCTGTGAATAAAGAAATCAGCTGATTGAACTTGAGGAGTAATTTTGGACATATCCTGTAGTGCCTTCGGCTGTTTTTGTTCTGAGAGAGATCTGAGTTAAATTATTATTCTGTGGAGTCAAGTCCTTTCCCTGAAAAGGGGATGAGTGGCAGCCACGGCCCCGTGTCCCACTAATCCCTGCTGAGAAGTGTGGGCTACTGAGGGTTGCAAAAGAACCCCAAAGCAAAACAGAACAGCTTGAAACTTGTTCTCTCTTGTATAAGACAAAGATTGTCTTTGGATCACAGAGCTTTAAAAATAGTTTCAACCCACTTCTGCCTTTCTTAGCTCTCTGGTCTTATGACACAGGCTGTTGTGGCCCAGAGCTATGTCGCTCTGGAAAGGAAAGACTCTTGCCTGAAAGTTCCCTGTAGGTTGGGAACTGCTGGGCCTTAAGGAGGTGGATGGGCTGGACAGATGCAAAGCAAAAGTCTTTGTCTTGCAGCCAGCCCACCACCCCCAATACCAGCAACCTCCCTTTTCAAAACTGGTGCTTTCCATGAAAACACATGATCCATCCCCAGTTTTCTGTGAGGTCTCCTTCCTAACAAAGCTGTTACCTGAGTAGAAACCATGTGGAAACCATCTGGTCGCCTGCTTATCCCTGTGAGGAAACTGGTTGAGTCTGAAGCCATTCTAGCAAGCTCATGGCAGGTGGAAAATTGAGTCCCTATTTCCACCTCCAGGAAATACCTCAAAACCCCAAAGATTCAGTGTCCCAGCCAAATTCATGGGGCATTTTCAATGCTTTCTAGATTCCATTGTTAAATTCATGGATCCACTTCAAGCAAATTAATAGTTGCTATTTTGTTTACCAGGCTGGGGAGGACTGAGAGCCTGCAGTGACACACTGGATTATGTTGATCTTATTATCATTTCATTAGTCCTCTATTTCTTCTCATTAAAATCTCAACCTCATGTAATTTCTCTGCCTCTCTCCACAGATAAGAAGGAAGACTCAGATGCAGAGAGTTAATGGTGTCAGGCTTTTCCCCTGTTTCCGAGTTACACTTGCTACAGGCACTTGCTGAGCCCTGTCAAGCTGATATTTTTAATAATACAGTATGTTCTTATTAGTCCTCATGCCTGTGAATCACATTGAGCTGAAAGAAATTTCCAGCAGTTGTAGGCTCCATGCACAGCGGGGTATAACTTCCCTAGCAACAGGGATCTGATGGGACATGGCTTGTGCAAAATGTAAGCCTCAGAAACCTTCACTGACTTTTTGAAACTTTTGTGTCATGTGGGATGACAACTCTAAGGCTGTGTTGGCTCTTGAGGGTCCCGTTCTGCTCATGCACGTCAAGGGGAGGTCTGCCCTCCAATTCAGCTGGCTGGGAGGTCAGGCTCTGCCTACCAGGAGATGACAGTTGTTCTTATTTCTGGAAGGAGACGAGAATCCCCCGTTCTCCTGATGTCCATCACATCCCCAGAGAAAGGTATTAAAATGTGGAACGCCAGGCTCAGAGAGGCAGTACAATTCATCTGCTGGCTGTTGCAGTGTGAGAAATAACTACAGCCCCCCTTAAAAAAAGGCACTTCAATAAAGGGAAAATAACTTTTCCCCAGAAAGAGAGGAGGTGCCATGAGGAAAGCAATATTCTTCTCTTATGTGTGATGCTGCCTGAATATCTGGAAGTTCCAGGCAAAATTTGTAAAAGCAAGAATATTCTAGATTCCTTTTGGAGCAATGCATAACATATGCTAAGACTAGATATGGGAGTGAAAATTAAAAGAACTTTACTGGGCCTGGTTAGGCGATTATTAATTTTCTTCATAGTAGCTCATATGGCATTGCACTTTAGATTTTTGACCAAGATGGTACTGATAACATATTAATATTATAGCTTTTGCTGAACAGAGTTTGCACAGCGTCAAGGCTCTCTTTCACTCAGCCCCCCAGTGAATAGATTAGGTGTGTGCAATGGGGCAGGAGGTGACCCAGACTAACAGAGGTGTACTAACCAAAGAATATTCCACACCAAATAATGCCATGCACATCAATAATAGAAGGGGAAAAAAGAGGTTTTAGCAGTGTTAACTTTATTTGGGAACTGGCTAAGCATCAGTCTGCCCACAGGAGGTGGCAATTGATTCCCTCTGCATCACTTGTTTGGTTTCTTTTCCCCTCTCTTCTTCCACTTATTCTTCACTTTTTAAGCTTTTGTTTGCTTGCCTGTTTTATCTTGACCCCCAAGTTTTCTTGCTTTTATTATTCTTCTTCTTTTCTCCTCTTCCACTGCGGAACGGGGGAAGTGAGCTAGGGTCTCTGTGGCGCTTAGCTGACCACTAAAGTTAACCAACAAAAAAGACTTAAGAACACCTTGCAGGTTTTCTACTGTTGGTAAACATTTCATATGGTTTATGAACCTGCCTGACATCCTTACTGATTTTTCTGTAAGGAAGGACACTAGGCTATTTTCTAAGCATTTTAATACACTGCAGTACTGAATAGCAGGTTTTGTGAAGAAAGATAACTTCAGACTTTTTCTCTGAATAAGAGTCTATATACTCCATGCCAGGAATAATTTGTGGAGTTAGAGGAACATAATTTCCTGTTGAAGCTCTCAGAGGTATATGCTTTTTAGCCCTTAAGAAGCCATTTACAAATAACCAGTGAATGCTTGATTACAGGTTATTCTTCTTACCTCTTATTTTGATGACCACATGCTTGCAACCTCCACAGTGAGTATTTCAAATGGCAATTATCTGGAATAGAAACTGTTTACATGTTGCAAGGACAGATTTTGGTACAAAAAGATACTGATCTTTAATAGTGCTTTAAAGTGCTTCCAGAATAAGATTAAGAGGGGGAAAAAAAGGCAAGCTCCCCTGGTTATGATTGTAAATAATCATAAAAAGGTAGTTATTTATATTACTCAGTAGGGAGTCATATCATAAATGTGTACAAGTTAAAAGAAAATTACAAGAGAATAATGACAACATCAAACAATTAAACATCTATCTCCACT
This sequence comes from Corvus cornix cornix, assembly GCF_000738735.6. Classification (NCBI taxonomy): domain Eukaryota; kingdom Metazoa; phylum Chordata; class Aves; order Passeriformes; family Corvidae; genus Corvus; species Corvus cornix. The sequence goes on along the minus strand of NC_047056.1, from coordinate 59,839,004 downwards.
TGAGTTTGTTTTCTTTGGTCTGCTACAAATGAGTTGGAGGTAGATGAGGAATACAGAAAGGCCAAAATTGGTTCAAGATGTTATAGTTTAGAAAATGGTAAACAAAATTTCTCTAAGTTTCTGACGGTTGTTCCATCAATCTTTATAAGAAGGTCATTTTCCCCCAAGTGAGTAATATTTTAATTTGCAGACTGCAACTGATTTCATATTCCTGTATAAATAAAAGGCACTTTGCACAAAAAGGCAGAGATGAAAATACCCACATGACAGCAGCTGACAAAAGACTATGAGAAGCCATAAGCGTAACAAATTTCTATTGCTGATTGTGGTAATTGAAGGGTAGTTGGAACTTCCATATATAAATATTTCAGTGTATGCATGTGTACATATAGACATTTAAAATATGAGCTTTTTGTGGACTCCTAATTATACAAAAGTAGTCCTGTGACCTCGAGTATAACAGTGTAGACATTGATAAACTGCTGTTCTCTAGAGCTAACCATACTGCCATTTCTTTTGTTAAAAAATAGCTTGTCAAATTAATGTCAGCTGATTTGTAATTCCATAATATTTACAACATTAATAACTATTATGGCTCTATCTCTTTGTTGGATGACACAGTCAAATACCTTCTTGTGCAAGATGCTAGTTCCTTACATGGAGTTCTCTCATCTGCTCCACTCAATCTATCTGCCTAGTCCCAAAGCCACCGAAGTAATTGAAAATAAATCTTTTAACTTCAGTGGGATTCAAAACAAGCCTTGAGCAAGTAATCATCTGCAAATGGTTCATCCTCTGACCCACAAAATTTTTTCAGTATTCAGCTTAATGGAGTATTTAATTAAAAAAAACACCATTAAGATGCAAAATAAGGAATGTTTATTGTAAAGTGACTGGGTTTCATCTGAAAAAAAAAAAACAAAATCAAGATTTGAAAAACGTTGTTTCTTCTGGTTGATAACTAAGCTTAAAAATCATTTCCTTCTCAGATTTATGCCAAAAATATAGTAAGCCTCATCAGACAATCCAAAAATACTCATTGATATAAATCTTCTAAATGGTGTAATTTTTATGACACTCTTCATCGATCTATTAAGGTAAATTGCTTAAAGGTCTTATGTGCTAGGAAAAAAGCAAAATATGATGCTTGAACAACCTCTATTCCATTTTGCAAGGTTTGTATATTAGGTTTCCAACAGAAGCAAGTTGCATCAAAGGGGCCACTGACAGGGTTGGTGTTTGCCCTCCAGCAGGGCAGGGAGCCTGAGCTGGTGACACTGGTGCTGCTCCCTCTCCCCAGTTTGCTCCATGTGCAGGGCCCATCAGGCTGTAGGTGCTGGTGCCCTATGCTCCAGATGCATTCCAGGCCAGAAGCAGCCACATAGGGTTGCCATCTACTTTCTGCTAGCCACAAGCATTAGAAAAATGAAGCATTTGATGTAGGTATCCTTCTTGTTGGCTAAAAATGCAGGAAGTTCTGTCTCCAGAGGCACTTCTGGGCAGCACTCTGAAGCTCTGAGAAGTTGTAGGACTTAGGGGGTGAAGCATGAGTTATGGGCACTGAGTGCTTCCATGCTGGTCTCCAACCTCTGCCTACATCCCACTTGTAACAGTTATATCCAAATCAGCCCCTAAAATTGAAGAATGAGTCCAGATTTCAAAGAACAGGCATTTTCAATGTTTGATGCTATTCTTTCTTTGTGTCTGCTCTGTTTGATAAGTGTAATTTTTCTTTAGTGAAGCTACTGCAAATCACGAAAGGCAGAAAGCTGCGTCTAAGCCTGACCATTAATGAAACCAGTTCATTGATTTCTGGTGGTACATGTCGTTCCTGAATGCAATTAATTTATATGAACAGTACAAGGGATTTTGTTCTTTAATTTTATTCTATTGTTTTATGAAAAGCTAATGTGATAGAATAGATGAGACTAGTGCTAGCTCAGGGAAGAATACTTCCATTTCTGAGTATTTCAGGTCATCGCCACAGGCATGATATAGGTTTTAATGAATGGAAGAAGCTAGGGTCCATTTAAAATGCTTTGTCAGTCCCTGCATCTAAATAGTTGCTCAATTTAAAACTAGCTGCTTGTTTCTGTTAGGATATACGAGTTAATAATACTCACCAAGGCTCATGTTCCAGCCATATTGAACAGGAAAGATTGTTCATTTAACTGGAGCTCACATACTCGACTAGGGCAGCTCCTGGGAATTGGTTTCTGTCTAATGGCCACAACACGATAGTGATGAAGGCATAATTAAGATGTAGCACAGATTCCACTTAAGCAGAGCATCTATTCAGATGGTGTTACCGCCACAACCAGTGCTTCACCATGTGTGAACACTAAGCTTCAGTCTAGGCTGCCCAATAAAGTTTTGCATTTGCCCAGAATAAGAATTTGTTAAACAAAGGATAATTTAATTTTTTTCCCTGCTTTTTTATGTTTTTAATCCTCATTTTTGACATATTAAGTCTTTTCAGATTCTGTTTAAACAATCTCCTCCTTAGGAAAGTTGGCACAATAGGAGGTTTTAGAACACTAAACCTTTGGCTAAAGAGACAACAGTGCAAAGTTTATATCATTATAGTAAATTAAGGCACCTGGGTTCAGTGTTAAGGGCAGGACAGAAAACTCTGTCTCTAAGTTGAGAGAAAAGAAGAGACTTGATGACCTTTGAAAGAGGGGTCAGGCAATTCAGGAGAAGTGCAAGGATGTCATGAGGTTATTCATGAAGAAAATTATAAGGGCCTAAACCCAAGTAGAACTTAACCTGGACACTGCTGTGTAAACAAAGTGCTAAGAGACAGGGCTCAGTGGTGGACTCAGCAGTGATAACAGCTGGGCACAATGATCTTCGAGGTCATTTCCAACCTAAACAACTCTATGAAACTATGATTTCACTGTGATGGAGGATGAAGGACAGCCACTTGTGTGAGATTTGTTTTTATTTTGTTAAGGTTCCACACACCAACATGTCTACAGAAGCTACAGCAAATACTGCTGTGAGGCATTGCACACTTCCACTGCACAGGGAGCACCTCTCAGGTGACTGCTCCAGCATTCATGTACAAACAGGCACATTCCCAAATCTACAGCTCACCTCTTCATTCTTGCTGTCAGAAAAGGAGTGGATTGCATGACAATAATGCCCGCCTGGCATGATGCTTGTTGCCACTGCAGGAAGTTACTTCTACTCTGTGAACCAAACAGCTCTGGAGTGCTCCCTCCAAGTATGCACTGACAGATGTCTCATAGAAATCAGAAGGGTTTTCTTCCACTTCACTTGGGGATGCACACACAATCCCTGTAGGCTCTGGGGAATAGATGGAGGCCTTTTTTCCCATCCACTCAACTTGTACCATCATGGCTGGCATGGGAAACTTCCTGCTGTGAGCCCTGCTCCAAATTGTACAAGTCCACCTGCACGCACAGGTGGACTGCTCCTGTGGGAGCAGAACCTGCATGAATAATACCTCATCAAAAGCAACACCTCTGTGGAAATCTCCTTGGGCCTGAAAAAGAGGGATGAAATAATTTCCCTGTGTCTGTTCCCCGTGGAGGTCTCTAGCATGATCCCAGGCCAACAGAGATTCCAGAAAAGCAAACAGAGGTTTTATTGCAGCAAATGCAACTGCCTTCTACTTTCACTCAATAGTTACAATCCCAGGCTTCAAACTCACCTGGACAGTTTTCAGTACAAGAGGTATTTTACTTGGGGAATTCATGGAGACAATTCTTCTTTTCTTGAGGTGTTTTACAACAGACTAAAATAATTCTCCAGAAAAATTCAATTTTTTTTTTCTTTCCTCAGGCATTACTTCAGGGATTTGAAATCTAATAAGTTTCATTTCATTGAGCAAATTTTCAGCTAAGGTGGGCAAAAGAATGGAAAGCAAAGAAAAGGTGAATTATGCAAACTTATAATGTGTCTACCAGATAATTTCAAATAGAATTTAGAAGGTAACACTGAATCTTGAGTTTTCTGACAGATAAAATGAGAGAACTAATGAAAGAGGCATAAAAAAATGAATACATGCCCAAAAGAAAGAGGAACTCTAAGGGAGATGGGAGGTTCATAAAACGGATGGAATTATCTTTTGTGCAAGTGGTTTTCAAAAGTTTTTCTTACTACTGATGGAATACAAAATTCTTCAGAAAATAACTTCAGAACTAAGGATGTAAAAAATATTATAAAAATAGCACCTATGTGTTTATATAGAAAATCTGTATTTTTTTTATTATTGCTAAAGAATGCAATGTAGTTGAGGCAAAAAGACTTTTAACAACTTCTCAGGAAATATGTTGCAGAATTGCAAATCCCTCAACGCCCCATACCATGCTTCTTCTAAAATTTATTTATTCTAGGATTTATTCCTATTTAATCTGTATGCATTCTCCCATGAGCTTCAACAGAGAAGATGAGATCCTAGAACACATGAAAACATTGGGTGTATCCATCAAGTTAAAGACTTGGGTAAATTTCTATTAAACGGGATTACAAAATCTGTTGGCAATAGGGCATTGTACAGTCATCTTTGCAAGCCTTATGTGTATCTTCTGTCTCCTGTTCTTCTCCGGATGATCACAGGGCTTTAATTCTCAGTGGGAGACTACCATCTCAAAAATCAAATCATGAGTACCACATATTTCAAGAGAAATTATCAGCAGTGTCTTTACGCAAAATCAACCACTTTAAGACATTTAAGAGAGTCCACATTTGGGATTAACTTTGGATTCTAGTGCTTATCAGGGATGAAATAAATTTCAATTTGAAAATGAAAGTGGCAGAGAAGCCTTGGCAGACGAAAGGGAGTTGCAGCAGTACTCACACAGACAGAAGGCAGCATCAGTGCCAGGGGCAGTATGAAGAGAGTAGGCAGAGGATATGTAAAACCAGATATGAAGAACTTTATACATTTTTAAAAGTTGGATGAAAAAATTTTTTTCTTAGATTAAAACGTCTTTGGAAAAAGGGTTATTAGGCATGGGAAATAGTTATTGAAGCAACTCCAGTTAGCGAAAAGGGAAAAGTACTAAGAGGGAAAGAGCATCCCTCCTGTCATTCTGCTCAGCCCAACACTTCCCTGGGCACCAAGGTTTACCGGTGGGGTCCCCTCTGCTCACCATGGGATATTTTTACCTATATTTTTACCACTGAGTTTTAGCAGTAACTGTCATCTGGTAATTTTTTTTTTTTTCAGTGACAGCACACACCTCTTTGTAAGCCCTCAGAAAAATGAGGAATAAAAATTCCAGTAATACAGCTGCATTTATTACCTGATAAGTGTTTGTGCCCTTCTTAATTCACAGTAGTTACCATTAAGGACTTTTTAATTGCCACCATTATCTTTATGTACACAGTTAACTTTATTAGTTACAGAGAATCACTTTGCAGGAAAAAAGATGTAATGAATAAGTGATGACTTTTTCATTACAACCCCTGTATTGTTTTGGAGATTATAAAGAGTGCATCCTGATGGAATTTTGTTCTAAAAACGTTCACTTTTTTTTTGCCTTTCCCATTCCTGCAAACCGTTCCATCTATGTAGGATATCTAGGAGGCAGAAACTTCCTGTTAATACATTGCTTTCCTTACTGAGGAAAGCAGGCTGCTTTGATTTCTTTTTTACCAGCTTTAAAAAAAAAAAGCAGAAAAGCTATAATCCATTTACAATATCATTTCTATGTCTTTACCCACATAGGGGTTGGCTACAAAGACAGTTTGGTGCTCTTCTGCAGGTATCCTGCTCTGCCAGAGATCCATGTCATGTACCAGGTGCCAAAGGGAGCAATGAGGAGAGGATTCTCCACCTCCCTCTGACACGTGCATGCTTACAGGTGGGAAGTGGTGAGTGTGTAGTAAGGAAGCACCAACGAGGAGCCCAGGAACAGTGCTCCTGGCACATGGTGGCATCCTGACAGTCATTTCACCTGGTTTCACATTAGAGCATTTCCTTCTTATTTTCCTTTGTTGAGAGTTATGTATAAATTAACCTAAAAATGAACTAAATAATAACTGAAGAAAATGGTTTTTGTCATAAATGCTGAGTTTAAGTGATGTCATATCTCTAAAGAGCTTAGCTTGAGTCTGCAACACCAGCTGTGATACAAGTCCCTAGAAGCAAAGAGAATTCTAAAATGGATCACTCGGGATAGTCAAGGGAGAAGGCTGAGTGTAGATATTACCCTCCTCTCATTCCTTGGCTCAGTCTTTGTTAGAATAGCTGGTGTCTAGTTTGGACAGGCTTGACTAAGTATGATGAAGAATGAAAAATCAATATTAGAATAGCAGGCACTATTTATTTCCCGGGCAACAGTGAGCACAAGGCTCTTGGAGAACATTACCATTCTGCTGTAGACTGCTCAAGCATACTTTTCATTTTATTTTGTAATATTTGCCGGCTTAAATAAATGTTTGACATCTTTGTCTCTTGGCATATATATGAGAAACAGATCACCTACCTGAATGAGGTCAGTTCATTCTTCCACTCAAATATGTAAAATATAGAAGAACTGCAAACGCAGACCAGACAGAGAAGCTATAAATCAGCATGAACTCACTAATACAAAGAACAGCTCCCTTACATCAACTGGTAAAAATTATCTAAACTCAGCAGATGTCACCCCTTGGCCACATCTAATATTTTCCCAGTTTGCCAGTACTCCAGCTTCTATGCTGGGGAAGGTTCTGCTGGTTGCTTCTTTCCCATGCTGGCTGTTCTGAGCTGGGGAATACAGACTTACATGGAGGCACGCACACCGTATGTGTTACCACACACATTTGCCTGATTAAACGGGTTACTTAAATGGCTACAACCACAGACTCCTTCCACTTGTTTAGACTGGATAAGCTTTTTGCCTTTGCACATAGGAGACCTACAGCAATACCATGTGCTCAGCCAGAGGAGCCATACTGAAGTGCAGCTCAGGGAGGCTGCTGGTCTCCCCAGAGTTCTGATCCCTGTCCATTGCTCCCATGGAGACTCACCAAGCGGGTGACCCCACTGTTCAGTCTTATCAGAGTCATAAGAAAGAAAACTGGACCAGGCACAATAAGAATCCAGATAAATCTGGAATAAAACCATAGAGGACAGTATAGTCTATGAACAAATATTCAGATGGGAAGTAATAGTCTGTGTTGTGTGATTCTACTATAAAAGAAGACTGAGATGTGACAAAGACTGCAGTGGGTTAAGGAAACACCATTAGATGTTACGGAAAATGTGTTGTCACAGGATCATGGGCATCAACTCCTGACATGATACTTATTAGGCTAAATGTACTGATCTGAGTTGGATGCCCCATAACCTTGGTTAAAACTTCACCACAGAACAAAGCCTGTGGCCACCTAGGGCAGTGTAAATATTGAGATTGCTTCAAAGTGAATTTTCTAATACTGGAGTTCTTGACACCTCTAGAGTAGCACCAGTCAAGGATGACACCAACAGTGATGGGGCATGGGGCCCACAGCATTCTCTGTCCTTGGTGACCAGTGACACTGTGCCTATTACGGTTTTTCTGGTACTTGACATGGCACAGTAGCCTCTATGCATACAGCTGTGGACATATTTGAAGGAAATCATGATTCTGTCACTGATATTCCAGTACCAGACAAGGAGAATAAATGTTGCAAATTATTTGTTCAGCACTATTGTATAGCCATGAAAACAACAATGAATTTTTTGCTGACCTAAAATTCTTGTACTTTGCCTCAGCAATTCTCACAGTATTATTAAAGACAAGAAGGCATTTCCTTTATATCAAGTATGGTATATTTTTATTTTTAAGTGACTCTGAGACAAACAGTTCCTTGTGTTATCTCCCAAGAAAAATTCTTGACTAGATGGCCCGTAAACCCCACTTAGCCTAGTACTGTGCACAGCATTTTAGATATGCATCTCTCCTTCTGGGCTAACTGCATGTGTTATCAGCTAAATTGAAACCCTTGGCAATGTGCCCACTTAAATCACGAAGGCCAGTCCTCTACAGAAAAATAAGTGCAACTCAAAAGGAGCCCAAAGTATAGGTGAGGAAATGCCTGAAGCAGCTTCTTCCAAAACATTTTTAAGTATAAGTATGCTCACAGATATTGCAAAGTTAAAATCGGAAGCCAGAGCTATAAAAGAAACGTACATTCTAAAGCGCTATCATTTTGATGTTGCTCCCAAAAAAATTGCAGACCAAAATAACTTCTCATAGGTATGCTCATTTTGTGCTCTATTACACTTTCCTCTTCACTCTGATTTGTTTTAATAATTATGCTTTGTTTTGACATTTTGAATCATTTTCTATGACATTCAGCATATTATCTGATCCGTGTTCCAAGCTGTCACTGAAAATGTGCTGTGCAGTGAAGTTGGATCTGAGGTGACAAGCAACTGAGCATTTTTTTTTTACCTATAAACTTCAGTTTCATGAAAACCTCATTTCTCACTGCATAAAGCTCTTGACAACAGATTGCTGCAGTGAATATACAGCAAATCTTTGGATTTTCCAATGGCCTGTAATGGTTACATAAGAATGTGTTAGTCAGACCCAGTTTTACTTTCCACTAAATATCCAAGTTCACCGCTGTTTTTTCCTATCAGTTTTCAATTTGGAAATGTAAAGTGCAGAAGTGTTTGCCCATCCTTTTCTTATGTAATGAACACCTAGATGCCTTCCTGCAGTTTTAGCATTGATAGTGTATACACTTTTTCTCTTGAGGTACAAGGCTTGATTGAAGGATTGTTCAAATGAATGGAAAGACTCACTACTTCCAGAGGGCTTCAGATCAGACTGTGGAATAGCATTTGGGTAGCTGTGAGGCAGCTATCAGTCTTTGATGATGAATCTGTCATTTAAGGTTTTTTCTTTCATATTTGGCCAGCATACATAATTGCTACAAGATAGTGTATTCACTTCTACTGTACTTTTTGGGTTTCTTGGAGGGATCTATTACTGCATTGTGTGGATGTTGTACAGATAGAAATCCTGGAAGCCACCAGCGCATGGGCTTTATTCCATGCCCCTCACCACTTTTATCTCGGGTACCTTCTTGAAAGATCAGTTTAAATTTGCAATGTTGAGGCTTAATAGAAAAAGAATATGGATGGACAGGAGTTTTCACAGCTGTAAAATTTGCATTTGCAGTCTGTCAGGTTGATTATTCCTATCTCATTTTTATAACTCTCATCTGTTCTGTTAACAATATGATGTATCTCCCTCTGGGAGTTCTGCATCTTGTTGACATATCCCTTTTCATTTACAAAATAACCCCAAACTCAGTGTTTCCTTGAATCATTTCATGAAGTTTATTCATTTACCTTTATTATTGAGCAAACAAACTGGGGTCCATTTTCTATGTAATTGCTCTCTGTGATTGAAGTCTATTCCTTCTCATTTTTCCTATCTATATTCCAAGATGAGCCTTTCCCAGTACAGCTGTCTTTCCTTCAGACTAAGAGATTTAACTATCCAAATTTTTTGTTACATGTGTCATTCTTCTGTCAACCTGTCAACTTGTCATTCTTCAATCTACCTGCCATTTTATAAAAGCAGACACTCAGTTTTGGGCAGTTCATAATGAAAGAGATGATTAAAAAATAGAATGACATCAGACAGGATACTCTTTTTCTGATGTTTTCAATATTAAAGCAGGAGAGGGAAAACCTGTCTTGAATCCAAAGGAAAGCAAGGCCAAATAAAATCCTATGGACAAGAGTTTTTTTGATATTCAATGGACTTTGGAGGCATGTGAGGGACACATGTTGATGCTTGTGTCACTCAGGTAGACTTTCTTAGGTAATTTCCTCAAACCCAGACCACCAGTGTTTTGTCAGGATTTTACCAATTTTCCAAATAAAATAATCAGATATATTTTGTAAAATACCTTTATCCTTTAGTACTAAAATATAAACCATAACAACAGGTGTAGAATGCCTATAATGTTAACTTTCAGGTTATTTCTCTGAAATGCCTGCAGATCTAATTCAAATAAAGATTATTAAAATAAAAGAAATGATAACTTGCAATGAAACCCCTTTTTGTAGAGATGTCTTCCAAAACACCTCTGCCCTCATTTCCCAACTTGCAAGAGATTTAAGGTGCTAGAAGGGTCAGCATGGCCGGTTTTGTTGCAGTGTTGCAGACAAGATGAAACTCAGCTGTTCAAGAAGCAGATTTCACTAACAAGCTCAAAGCACTGTATTTTGGCTGGTAGAGCTCAACAGCTGACTGCAGCTGGCATGAGGGAGCTGGAGGGTTGCAGAGGGGACAGTCCTCCCTCCTCCTTTCCCCTGTTCCTGCCACAAGCAGCAGGAGCAGCTCTGCAGTCTGTGTCAGAAGGGCACATTCAGTGAGGTTTGGACGGCCACAGGGGTGAACATGTTCCCCACATCCAGCTAATGCTGACACTGAGCCAAACAGTTGTACCTTAGGCTTTTGTGTGCAGGTTTCTGCAATGAAGTAAATATCATCATTTATATATTCTGATAAGATTTTTCTTTTCAGTTTCCAGATCCCTGAATCTGTTTCTTTTTGATCCGTACTTCATAGGATAAGGCAAATTCTTAGTGGAAGTGTTTGCAGACCAAATTGCTCTCCTACAGAAGGAATACAAACTCACAGTGATTTGATGAAAAAAACTCGCTGTAACAAAAGTCAATTGACTGAGTCTTTTATTTCATGACAGTTAAATTAAAATTCCAAAGCATCAATGGGGTAGGAGCAAAATGACAGGAGGGAAGTACGAGAGAGTTTTATGGAGAGACTGTGCAGCACGGCACCACACTGCAGAGATAACTCATTAAAAACAAGCAGCATATTTATCCAAGCAATGCCATAATTTTGGTCTTTCCTAGATGGAAAAAAGGTTTGCCCACTGTTCATCAGGCATTCTCCTGAAATTAGTACAGCCAAGCATCTCACAAGCAATGCCTACTTGCCGTGGAGCAGGTGGGTGGTAAAGGACACCACGCCCATCACCCATAGGACAGCTGGAAATGGAGGGGCTCCTATGCTCATTTAAACCCCAACTGTCCTCAATTTCCCCCTTCTACATGTCAGTTGCTTCCTCTCATGGCCTTTGACTCTAAGTGTAAGAATATGTGCAAGTATTATATGAAACACCTGTCCTAAGATTTTTTTTAAAACCAGCAAAACCAGCTTGGTCTGATACTTGGATAAATGTGGCACACAATGTCATCATCATGACATAAAAAGGAAAAAATAAATGAGTAATTTCCATAAAATATATACCCAACAGATTATCATGGAAACTGAGTTAATTTTAAGAACAGAATTTGCTTGTGATCTTCCTGAGTTATTATTAGATCTAGCCACAGAGAGAAAATGTGGTTCAGAAGTGGCGTAATTGGGTACATACGAGTAGTTACACAGTCAATAGCCGCAAACCTACATCAGTTTTCTCAGCAAGCCAAAGTAATTAGGGCAATTAAGTATGAAATTTATTTATGAAAATGGGACCCAAATGGTTTTTCCTAGCAGATATTGAAAGAGAGATTGTAAATGAGAAGGAAAAGTCTCAGACTAGATTCATATCTAATTGTAATGTGGTATGTTAATTTTTTTTTTTTTTTAATTTATTTTACCTGAGAAAGGACACTTTTGGGATGAATTTTCGAGAGCTAATTCTTTCTGTAATGAAAAGAAATACGATCAATCTAAAGCATGTATTAATCATTCAGGCAAAATCACAAAATCTGGACCTAGTCTTTCACAAAAACTACCTAATATCCCCAAGTTTATCTCAAGGCTGGACAGAAGCTGTACACTGGAAAGTTTTCAGCCAGGAAACTTGTATTGATATTCAATTAGCACAACATATGACTCAGCTCTTTCTGGTGCACAGTTCTGACTCACTACAATTTTTCTTTTTTTTTTCCACTTCCCAAAGAGTTTTTATTTCAGTTCAATAATATTTTAAATAATTGGCAAGGTCAGTGATTTCCACAGATTTTCTCTCAGTACACCCAGTTGTCCCACACAAGGAGAACAAACATAATTATGAGAGCAAGCTTCCGAGAAAAAATATTCTTATGATCACAGGAGGACAAAGTAAAAATAAATAAAACATTCCTCTTCTAACACATTATGGGGAGCAAATTACATTAATTAGATTTTGAGAAGTCCATATATGTGGTAGACACATAGACCTGAGGCTCTTACAGGCTCCTTTCCTCTAGAATGTTAAATGAATTAAATAATAAAAAATTTAAACTGTTTGTTTATTTATTTGTCTTTAGAAATATTATGCAACTTCAGTAATAGTCACAATGGATGATTGATCATTCCTGGTCACTGGGTATTATTTTTACTGCTGGTGAATCATCCCTCAGCCACTCACCTCCAAGGTTTCCCTGAGCCTTTTGTAGTTTGTTTCTTTGGTCACCAGCAATCCAGTCTCCCTAAGGAGGCCTGTAACTTTCTTGCCCACACATCCATTGGCAGGGCTGCAATCAGATGAATGAAAAAGCTTGTATTTTTTGGTTTTGAATCTGCTTCCGCCTGGATATGTGTAATATTCCCCAACTCTGCTGGAAAAGACAGGGACCAATTGACCTCTATCATTCTTATCCATGGCACTCATTACTTTACCTCTGTCATGTCATCCTCAGATTTGTACTCCTTTTCTTCCCCAAACTCAAACATTTCTCATGTGGAAAATGTTTATTTCCTCTGACTGTGCCTGTGGCCTTTCTTTAAAACTCATCTTGTTCTTCTGTATCTTTTCAGGGATGAGGCAACCAGAACTAAAAACTTCACCCACGATGTGAGAGAACCATTGATTTGCGCAATGACAGAATTCTTCTTTGTTCTCTACTTCTCTTCCAGTATTTCCTAATATCTGAGTAACTTTCCAGACTGCTGCCAGGCACCAACCCAATGTTGCCATTGATCAGTTGATCCTAGTTACCAAGGTTTTCAGTTCAGAGTCCTTTTGATCCCCTGTGAAATTTCACCAAGGTCTACAAGGTTATTCTAACTGGTTTTTTCCTTTCTGGTACATACTGCCTGAGGTCTATTGCACTGGAGCAAGAGACGTGGAGATTTTGCAGTCATGTGAATATGAGCAGGAGCTTTTGTATGGAATGGACAGTTCTGCCAGAAACTTTTATCTTCACGCTAATATAGAGAAGAAAATTCCATGGTTTTCTCACTGTAATTTCTTTGTAATTTTTTTCTTTTTTCCTATCCCCTATAAATTCAATTTTAATTATACAACTTCTATTCTCATTCCACTTTTACCTGGAATTCAAGGAAATGCCAAAGGAGCTAAGGAAATATTTGTCTTGTACTAGTCAGCCATCAGAACATGAAGACCTAAATTCCTTTAAAAATGTCAATTTTGCCTCTAAGATATACAGGTTAAATTCTCATGAATACATCCTAGAGCAGAATGAGCTGGAAGTATCTATATTGCCAGTTGTAGAAAGGGGAAGTAGTGCTCTACTTTGCAGTCAATTTTAGTTTCACCTTCCAAGCTGCTTTAAGGTGTCTGCTCCCTCTAAAGAAATTTCATAGTGTTTAATGCAAGTAAAAAGTCTATTCCTTGACTGTAGCTGTTAATAAATATTTTGAAGCTGATTCAGTGATGGCATTTCTACTTCATAAATTCTGTAAATTTCCCTTGTAGCACTTCATGTGAATAGTTCCCTTTAGAAAGATGCAAGGATCATTTTTATTCCTTAGAGAATTAAGGCAAGATTGAAACCCTCCAACTTAAACTTCTGTTTTATACTAAAATAATGTGCTGGCATGCTTCTCAGAAAAAGAATGGTAGCATCATCACTAATCTATGTGGGTGGTGTTTTCTAAACAGAATGCAATAAAGACATTTGCAAATTATGCAATGATAAAGATCTTTAACTCAAATCTTCACTTTTCATGGAAGTTAATCATTAAAATAGTTAAAACCAAAGGAAGATCCAGAATGTTTTAGATGTCCACCTTCAGCTGAAACATGAAGCAGATTGTGTACTTGTGCAAGTATTACCTCCTGTATCTCTTCAGGCCAGAAAATTACAGCTATTGGTCAAAAGAAAAAAATAAATCAAGCTCTAAGGAGATTTAGAGGTCAACAGAAATGCCCTGAAATTGAATTCCTCCTTTCAAATGAAACTCAGGGCATTGTTGTGGGCAAACTGGGTCATTTAGTACCAAAGCTCTCACTTAGTCTAATCCTCCCAGCCTGTTTGAAGCCTAGAGAGGAGATGCGTTGCCAGAATCCTAGTTCTGGTATTTTCACTGCCAGTGGAGCCCTGCATTCATTGTATACAATATAAACGGCATGATATTTCAGAATACCCAAAGTTTAGCAATGATTCATATGAAGGAACAGTACATCTAAGCTAAGCTTTAAACAGGTAACAGTACATCTAAGTACATCTAAGCTAATACATAAACAGTACATCTAAGCTAAGCTTTAAACAGGCAAAAGAGCAGAAATTCTGATAAGAAAGAAGACCTGTACAACAACTTGTCTCTTTCATTATATCCCTTGCTATGAAAACTGTCTGCCTACATGGATAAACCTGCTTTGAAATTATCAAAGTTTATATCTTAGACCAATTTCTATGAGTTATACAATGAATAATTTAAATCAAAATCTCACTAACTTTGTTAGCATTTTTAGATTTAGTCTTCCAGAAAGAAATAACTGGTTATCTCAGTTATCTCAGTTATCTAGTTATCTGTGCAAGTTAAAAGAAACAAACCATATTTCTCAACAAGGCATGCTAATCTTCACCTGCCAGATGCTGACACGCTGTTACAAGTGGCTAAAGCAACAGCAGGTTAAAAGCAGACTTTCACAGAACCTAAGAAGCCAGAGGAAACTGCTGTGTCATCTGCTCTGGCCACCTTGGCATCAAATCTCATTACATTTCACATGGCCATCATTTTCCCAAACCTCATAATCAGTGTTTATCTTAGGCTCTCTACCTTAGAGGCACTGAAACACCAATACAACTTCAGCTTCAGACAAGAGGTGCTTGTTAAGCTTCTCATCGTTAAACAACATAAACCTCTGGCACCCACAATGCTCTCATGAGAGCAAACACTACTTTATCCTACTTGAATTACTGAAGTTCTGTGTATTTTATATTTCAATTCTTTTTCTCAAGGTAGCCTTGCAGACTGGTACAGGATCCTGTAGCATGTTTTCTGGGTGTGCAGCAGCAGATTGTCCTTAAATTTCCTGTCCTATAGCTCATACAAAGCCAAGTTGCTAAAAATATTTACTACAGGGAAGGATTAGCAAAGCAGTCCATGCTGACTCTTTTCCCAGGCATTATATAACTTTGCCATCTCAGCCAGTGAAGGTACCTGAGGGACCCATACACAAGGGTGCTTGTCCTGTACCCATAGAGTCAGTGGAGCCACTGGTGAAGCTCAGTGGAAGAAACCCCACAGTGTTTTACACAGGAACTTGTAAATCACATAAAGTCATGTTTTCCACTGCAGCTAAATTGTTATAAAACAGAATGGCAACTTTTCTTTGCAGTGAGGCTCCCTCTCTGCCCGTGTCACAGACAATGTCACCTGCTAGCAAGATAACTGTCACCAACAATAAGATTCAGAAAAAAACCAGCTTTCATGCACATACCAGAATTAATGTGCGGTAAAAATGTCTCCCACACGAGTTTTCAGAGTGATATGCTGATTAGCTGAGCATGGGTTTCTTTTAAGTTGGTAAGCCTGATGATTCCCTTATTCCCAGAATTTGCATTAAATAGATGTGTCCAACAGGAGATAAAAAGGGGGGAAACAGTCATCTTAAGACATTTTCAAATTATGAAACAAATACTTCACAGACCCATTTGAAGGACAAGGAATGGAAAAGCAACTTTAGAGATAAATTTCTTTGGGTTTTATTTTTAAATTGTGTAGAAGGAAATGCTATCATCTGTAATTTATATCATTTCATTATGAAGTATTTCTGACTGCATAATAAGTATCTGCCATGCCTAAATATCCTCAGGGTGTCACTCCACAGTCCTCCCACACATACCATTTCAATTCAAGGCAATAGTTTGGCAAAATTCCTATCAGCTCCATTAGGAAAGTAGCTTACATTAGAATACAGGATTCAATTGCTGGAGTATAGTGTGGAAACACGTCTCTCTCATATTCCTGGATGGTGAAAGTTGTCTTTAAGGAGACAAATTTCTATTATTTGCACCAGGTCCATTAAAAAAGTGAACAAAGAAAATGCTAGAGATTATTTTAAGCTATGGGTTTCATTTTTAATTTAGACACACTGACATGAATTTTGGTACAAGTCTCTAGTTTTGAACACTTTTGCCATTTTGCAAAAGGGACTCATATTTTGATGGGATACAGGATTTTTTTTTTGTTTCCTCCTGTCAACACATGCTACAGGGAAGGGCCTACACACAAATCATTGTGTGGAAAATGCACTCTTTAGGCACCACTGGAGATGGTAAATGAAGTGAAGATGAGGGGAACAGGAGATGGGAAGATGTAAAAATGAGCTTGTTTTTTTCTAAAGTGAGGTTGACAGAAAGTCAATATTGTGACTTTGAAACTTTTTTTCTTGTTTCTTCATCTGCAGAGACTGGGGAAATCATAGAATCATGGAACCACTAAGGTTGAAAGACACCTTTGAGATCAGATAAAAGAAGGAAAAGGAGAATCCAGGCTTCAAACCCTTTTGCTTATTTTTGCATAATTTGAGGTTATTTGGATTAAATAATTTAATCTGTTCTGCCACAAGGTAAATTGAAAATAGCCAAAAGGTCAGAACTTCTAGCACCTGCTGGTTTGGTTTTTGTTCCTATCCAACATAGACACACTGAACACTAAAAATCAAAGTGTTTAATCATAGGTTTTGGCAATGCCCACAGATAAAGGTCTACATGTCATCCATAAAGATTCATCAGTATGATACACACATAAACACAGATAAGTGTGTCCTATGCTAAAAATTACACTCAAACAACAGATGTAGCATGATAAAAAGTACAAATAAATAGTTTGATTTAAACAGTCTGGAATATAACATACTATGTGAATCTATGGTTAGAGGGGAAAACCCTTCCATATATAGGGGGTGTATACTAAATTGTCCAGTTGTCTAAAACACATGCTCCTCTAAGCATTTTAACCTCAATGCTGAAATCAACAATGCCCCATCTCCTCAGTGACAGATAAACTAGTTACATTATAAGCTACAAAAAATGGCAAAGAATAAAAATTTGAACAGGTTTAGCCCCATCCTAAAGCAACAGCAAGACTGTCTTAGGCACTGTAATAGAGATATGTAACTCTCAACTGGAAATTCAAGGTTTTAACAGCAAAAAATACTGAAGACCTCATTTCCATCTGGAAATGGCAGATACCTGAGGTCTAAGGCAATAATTGCAGAACAGGCTACTTTCCATTCCTGGAAACCCTAGGGCATCCTATTTAACACATCTTGTGATTACAGGAGATATAAAAAAGTAAGGTTGTTTGTCTTACTAGCTAGATGCATAAACCTATTTAGAACAGCCCAACAAAATTTAAAAAAACCAAAACCCATTGAGAAACTCCAAAACAAATTTTGATACCAGCTACTCACCCTCCAGTGAGTGGAAATTACCTCAGCAGTCAGGACTCTTGGCTACTCTCAGTTCTGCAAAAAACTGGCATGTTCTTGGCTAAAATATGGATTCAGGTCCCTGTGAGTGTTCATATTGCTTCAGCTAAGGGTTTATTTATTGGCTATTGCCAAAGGGAGGATACCATAGGAAGCAGCGTATGATTAGAGAGGTGACAAGAACAGGCTGACTACATAGTAACACATCCACTTCTAGCCCCTTGCTAACCCCCATGCAGAGGCTTCTGGAGCTGTAGCAGTTTCATGGTTGAGTTTAACAGCCTTTGACAAACTTCCTCCCATCGCTTTGATTAATCACTTTTCTGAGCCCATTTAATCTGTCTCCAAAACCTTCTGTGACAATGAATTAGTTCAGCAAGGTATGAAAATATTTCCTTCTCTTTTTCTCAAATTTGCTTCCAAACTCTTTCATTCAGTATCTCTCTAACTTTGTACTGGCATGAAAGGTGCATAGTTGCTTGATCACATTCTTCATACTAATCTTGTTTAATAAGTCTCCGAGTCTCTCAGAGAAAACCTTTCTAAGATGAAGTGGTTAAATTTGGCATCCACAGAAGAAATTCCTTACCTTTAATCACCATTATACTCTTCTCTTATGCTTTTTCTCCATCTGCTAGAAGTGGAAGCAACTAGAAATATATGTACAACATTGAAGATGTGAAAAATACTTGAGATTTCTGTACTGGCATTGAGGTATTTCTTATTTCTGCCTCTCTTCCTGACAATTAATTGGATTGTGTTTGTCCTTTTGGCTACTGCTAAGTGATGATCTGATGCTTTCAGAAACTTCTACAATGACGACAAGATCTCTTTCTTGACTGATAATAGCTAATGAGGTCTGTCATCACAAAATGCATCATTTCCCCTTCCATCTATATCACTTTATGTTTCAACTAGCTTTTTTTTTTTAATCCAGTCATTCAGTATTGCACAACTTTTCTGAGGCAGTTTCAATCAATTTCAGTTGGGATTACCCTGATTTTTTCATAGTAAAAAAGGTCATTGTATCTCTATTTGCTCTCTCTTAAAGAACATTTGGAATACAGGTTGCAGCATCTTTCCACAGCGAACTCTTGAAATTACTATATTGTTCTTCTCTGCCCTTGTAAATATCTTTGCATTATTATGGTTTCATCTAGATTTACTAGTATAAAAGTCAGACTTAATGATCTCTGCTTTAGAATAGTGGCTAGCTTAAAGTTTTGTCATACTTATCACCTTTTATTCCTTTCATACTGAAGCTTCTGGTACCTTGGAACCAGTGGCACTGTGATACAGTTTTAGGTATGAGCAGGAGGAGGATGTTAAGCTCTTAATCTTTCTTCTGTTAATTGGATGCTCTGTAGAGAATGATGTGAGGTGTAATTAACGTTTTCAAGTTCACAGCAATTACCTATAGCATTTGCTGAGAGTTGATTTTAGCATTAACCTTTACATGGTTGTCAATTAGCTGGAAAAAATGTATCTTATCTTAATGTGTTTCCTATAACAATTCTGTCTGGAGACTGCTCCATTATTTCTGCTGGCCATTATAAAGATAGGCTGTGCCTGTTCCCACCTCTTGTTCAAACAGCTGTGGTGGAGCAAGGGTGACAACCCTTAGTTTCTGATGATGATACCTTGGTGCTGATACTTGTTGAGGTTAATGATGGATCTGAGTTACAGCAGAGTGAATGTAATCTTGCAGTCTATCTTTTAGTAATTCTTTTCGTTTTTAGGAGGCAGTTTCCAGCCCTACTAAAAAAAATGTGGAAGGAAGTTTGTACAGCAAGCATCTTTTTCTAGTGGTCTACTTGCTGTTTTTGTATGATCACACAGTAACGTGAACCCTTCCAACACATAAAACTGCCTGTTTTGAAGTTTACACAAAGGCAGTTCACACATTTGATTTCCCATGTAAATGAGATGTAAATCAAATTTAAACAAGAAGCAAGTCACTGGAGAAAGACACAGCCAAAGTATGTCAGATGAAATTTCATGCTCAGTAAACATCAAATGTTATAAAGTTTTATAATATTTTTTTTAAGATACTGCCAAATAAGTATTGCCTTGAATGACTGACTGCTTTAAAGAGGAATGTGTCATTTTAATGAGAACCCTCCTGCTGTTTCACTGCTTTTGACTATTAGACAGTTTGCCCCATTGATGTGGTGCTTGGCAAAGTGATTGCCTTAGCTTTTGTTTATGAGCAAGTAAACCTGCTACTGCATGAGTGTCATATAGGAATAACTTTCAGCAATTTTCAGTTTGCTGAGCGAATAATCCAAATGGATATTTTTGTCTAGCTTTTGTTTTTAAAGTGTGATTTTCACAATATGCAGGTTATTTTTCATAGTGTCAGTAGTATGCAGTAAACTTAACCTCTGAAAGGCCTTTTTTTAAAGGTAACTTTTTCTCAGCTGATGTTTGCTGCTGACTGAGATATAGCCCATTGTGGGAAAACTCAAAAACTGAGGTTCTGATAATATTTAGGAGCCAAACACTGACACATCAGAAACACACCCAGGAGTCATAACTTCATGTCTATATTTCAGAAATATGACTGCCTTTCTGACATGATATATTTTATTGGTATTGTCAGTTATGCTGGGTTATGTAAAAGCCACAGATGAACCAACTAATAAAGTTATTAACTACACTAAATCTCGCTTACCCTAGGGAGTTCTTGCAAGAGTATTTTTCACTCAGTTACTGCTTCTTGGAAGAAAAACATGGATCTGATCTGATTTGCTTTATTTAGCCCCAAACAACTTTATGGTAAAAACTATAAGCTGCCATGGGCAAGGTTCCAGCGTGCCAGGTGTGGTACACACCCAATGGAAATGGCTGTGCCTGCAGAGACCCACTTGGGCCTCTACTCATGGAGTTTCAATTACTTTTGGATCACCTCTATTTTGAGCTTAAGCGGTTCTGTGCAGATACAGCTTTTCCTGACCATTCATTTATCTATCAGGGTAGAAGTTCCCTCAGCTTTCAAGATGAGTGTAATGGTTTAGTTTGCTAAACCATGACACTGAGGATGGAAAAAACCCGCAGATTTCTCTGGTTTAACTTCCCATCCAGCTTCTCAGCCTCTCCTTAGCTTTTTTCATCCATCACCGTGGCATCTGTCCCTGCCCTTCCTTAAGTCTGAAAAGTCTACAGTCTCATCCTTGGCTCTTGCAATTTTCAAACAGTTTCCCAGGACATTTGAAACAATAGTCTGCTTCCTAGCATGGGCTGGGGCACTGCCAGCAGCATTTGCTATGCATTACATGGGCAGCATTCTCCTGGACCGGTTATGCTAACCCAGCAAGACACTCACTTAGATGCTGGTAATAACTTCCAGTTATCCACGTTTAAATCACTGATGAATAATTTTTTTCAGTAATATACTTGCATGCCAGCCTATTTCATTATCCTCACTAACATATTGTGATAGCAGCAATTTACGTTTCCATTGCATCGCCTACAGCCTGGGAGTTTGGCTCTGGTCTTAGAAAACAGAAGCAGTTTCGTTCTGCTTGGGAGGCCACATCTGTGGTAAATGTCCCAGGGATCTTCACATGCCAGCCTCCAGTTCACACTGCTGAGCAGCACAGGAGGGCAGGCAGTAGACGACTCCACCTGCAAGTTGTGGTCCTTCCACAGGGCAGTCCGAAGCCTGAGCTAATATCCTCCAAAAAGCTATGTGGAGTGCACAGCAAGTCCTCAGTACCAGCTCCTTTGCTCTATAAAAGTAATCCTATTTGAGCATACTATTTAATAGTGTAGACATAGCTGTAATTCTAGAAATACAGGGAAATTAAATAACAATACTGCTTTTCAGATGGCTGTTTCCTCTTTGTCCCAAGAGTCTTTTCACTCTGAAAAATTCTCCCAGTTGAGAAGTCTGGGAATAATTATTGGAGTTTGATTTTCTTTAATAGGAGCTTTAATGGGACTCCATTTTGGTTTAACCTCAGTCAGCAACTGAGCACCACGCAGTTGCTTGCTCACTTCCCGATGGTGGTTTGGGGGAGAGAATCAAAAGAGTAAAAATGAGAAAACTCCTAGGCTGAGGTAAAGACAGTTTAATTGGTAAAGCAAAAGCCATGCAAAGCAAGCAAAGCCAAATAAGTAATTCATTCACCACTTCCCAAGGGCAGGCAGGTGTTCAACCATCTCCAGAAAAACAGGGTTCCATCACACAGAACAGCAACTTGGGAAGACAAACACCATCACTCTGAATGCCCTCCCTTCCTTCCTCTTCCCCCAGCGCTACACACTGAGCATGACTTCATACAGTATGGAATATCCCTGTGGTCAGTTGGGGTCAGCCTGTCATGGATGTGTCCCCTCAAGACTGCTTGCTGTAGGGGTGGGCTGAGAAACAGAAAAGGCCTTGGCTCTGTGAAAGTGCTGCTCAGCAATAGATAGAACACCCCTGTGTTGTCAGCATTGTTTTCAGCACAATCCAAACCACAGCCCCATACCAGCTACCATGAAAAAAATGGACTCTGCTCCAGTCAAAACCAGCACAGACTCAAACGTGTACAAGGAGCAATGACAGAAGAAAAAAAAAGGTCAGACAGAAAAACAGCTCTCAATTCATAGAATCACAGAATCTTGGAATTGTTTGTGTTGGAAGGGACCTTAAAGATCATCTAGTTCCAACCCCCTTACCATGGGCAGGACACCTTCCACTTAGTCAGGTTGCTCAAAGCTCCATCCAACTTGGCCTGGAACACTTTCAGGGATGGGGTGTGTACCACTTGTGTGGGCAGCCTGTTCTAGTGCCCCACCACCACCACAGTGAAGAATTTCTTCCTAGTACATAATCTTTCAGTTCAAAGCCATTCCCTGTCATCCTATCCCTCCACACCCTTGTAAAAAATTCTGAATAAATAACACCAGCAAGAAAAACTTTACTCAGGGGGAAAGAGAAAAACAAATTTTCAGTTCTCATCTGAAAGAAGAGCTGCACCAGGGATGGAATGTAACCACAAATTAAATCAGTTTCTAGGGCACTTGACCTTTACTGGGTATTATCAACCAAGATGAGAAAGAACCTGAATAAATTCTGGGTCCAGTTCTTTTATTTTCTGTACTAGCAATGGTGGTAAGTCAGTCAAATCATACACACTCACACACACACTCCCCCCACATGCATGCACACACTCTGGAGTGAGTTTATTCCTTACATGGCTTTGTTGTGCCTCTTCTAACTGAGCCGGCAATAATATTTATAAAGGGGGGGGGGGCGGGGCTCCCCAGGGAGATTCATGCAAATTTCCTTGTCCAAGAGAAACTCTCTGACACTGCCTGAACTAAGGCACTGGAAATGAAGGCTTTGCAACTTCTTTCTCCTCAGCTTCCAGCAAAAACCCTCCTAGGTGAGTAGGGCTGATTCTTAAGCAACAAATGTAAGAGGTGTAGAGATCCTCTGCCAGCAGAGCCAACAGCGAGCGAAGGGACTTGCTCTGCACGCCCAAGTGCAGAAGCTGCATCCCAGCGGCCACGCGCTACACTGAAAACCTACCAACATCTACAACAAGCAAAACGGCTTTGGGACTTCTGCTGGCAGAAATCCCTTCCTGATGTCTTCCTTTCTGAGGGCCACCAGGCCCAGTTATCACCCGGCACTTGGCCATGTTTTACAGCGTCGTTTTGAAGGGCAGTTGTGTTATTTCTTAGTGCCACCAAGTGGCAGAATTTAATAGTACCGTTTTCGATAGTGGCTTCTGACCAACGAAGAAACAGGAATAGACATCTCCGTTGCCAGTAGGAGAGAAAGAAAAGCCCTCCCAACGAGCTAAGGCTGCGAGATTCTGGAAGTGAAAATGGTAATGGGTGTTTTATGTTTCGAATGTTAAATGATCCAAGTAGGGTACAAGTTCACAACACAGCCAAACTCTAAATGTATGTAAATCTGCAAGGCTCTGTTCAGTGTAATGCTAAAAACATGCAGGAGAAAGATGGTTTAAGCACATATTTAATTTTAAGACCATTTGCTTGCATTTCTTACTCAACAGGCGGGACTTGCAGAGCTGGAGTCAACGATACTGGTAATTAACTCAGGGAATCAGCGGGTGGAAGGTGAAGCTTCCAATAGGCTGATGCTACATTCTGTTATCATTTAGTGGGAGCAAAAATATTCACCTCTTCCCAGTACAATATAATAATGAAAATTTGCAAATCAAAACAAAGGCAAAAAGTCTTCAACCATACTAAACCATACCTGCAGTTTCATAAAGCACTGAATATTTTCTGTAAGCATATGAACTTTACCAGGTCCAGGAGGTCACTATGGCAAGCAGCAGTATGCTAGAACCATTTGAAACAAGTATTTTCCCAGCTTTTTCAGATTTCTTTTGAACTTACCTGTAAATAAAGGGAAAGTGGTACAGATCTCAGTGTTACATAAAATAATCTCTGGGATGATTTTCTGGACATTTTCCTTATGCTTTCCTCTAGATCTGTGGAGAAATAAACATAGATACATTTCTGGAACATGAATTTATATTTGGAACATTCTCCAGATGGAATTATGTAGAGTATAAAATAACTGTTTGCAATTTTTAAAAAAAAATATTATTGGTGGTGTTTTAGTGCAAATGCACTACATCCATCAAGCTAACTGAAAATGTTGTTAGTATCTGAGAATGAATCTCCCAGTATAAATATTGCAGTGAAGTTTTTGTTCATTGGAAGTGCCTAAGCAACCTTTGGGAACAGGAGGGCTTCCCTACAATCTGTTTTGAGAAAGAAAGAGCAATGCAGCTAGGTGATCTGTAGCTGCAGTGAGGGCTGGGAATGTGGGTGCAAACAGGTAGTCTGTTCTCAGTGGAAAAAAGCTTTTGCTCATTTCAGAGGAATCTGACTAACACAGTTTTCTCTCAAAAGCTATTATTTATGTAAAAGCATTGGAAAACTGCACACTCAGTCCACCTGTTTATTCAGAGAGCTTGGGGGCAGCTCACTTGTTATAAAGAGCAGCTTGTTGTAAAATGAAAGCTAAAAATAGTTTAACTATTTTCCTGTTTACAAACATGACAATAAAATGTATCACCATATAAACCAGCACATAAGTACCATGTAAGGGCAGGTCACTGTGCTTGAGGCAGCTCAAGCACTCGCCTGTAGCTCCAGATGATACTCAACATCTCAGGCTCTGAGTGGGATGCCTGTGGCTAATGGGTCCAGCGAGAGGGCACAGTCACCCCATTCTCTTCAAAGGTCAGCAGCAAGTACTTCTTCTGGCTCACTCTGCCTCTCTAAGCTGTTTTTCTTCTCCCATTCCTGAAACACTACACAAATTTGCTTCCAGTGGATACCACAGTGGCATTGCCTAGCTGGGGCACTGCACAGGCACCAGCAGTAACAGATTCCTGTGCCAGATACAGCCTGTAAACAGCTGAACCTATTGGAGACCAGTGACAGCCGACGCCTCTCAGCTGAAGGTTCACACCAATGCCACCAGTTTTATAAGGTTAGGCTTGAAGAATGTTTAGATACCCACTACTTAAAGACTAAACCATATGGTTATTAAGAAAACATGCTAAAGTAATGTTTTGGAGAAAAAAATTTTGAGTATAATTTAAATGAGGGAATATTAACATTAGGAGCCGTTTCTTATCTTCTCTGCGGATTTCATCATGAGTTGCAATACTAACCCTGTGTTTACACACTCAGTCTAACATTAGATATTCTTTCAGTAAGCTGATGTTAGGAACAAGCCTTCCCAGCTCTGCAGCCATAGCAGTGACAGCAGATGGAGAATGTATCATCTCTTGCCTGTTACACCTCTGTTACTTCAGTGGGGACACAAGAAACGAAAAAACTCCCCTGTCTAGAGTGCAGGGGAGCTAAAGAGGATCTGAAATAAGATAAAAAAGAAACTGTGAAAGCCTCAATAACCTGCAGGGAACTCATGTATTTAGTATTTTATCCATTCTAGATTAAAAGGCCCATTGCGATTACATAGCAGCCTCACACATTTCCCAAACAGGTATCTTCCTACCCTCTTCCTCATGCATCCATCATATGCCCTCATAAATGGTGCAAGCTTATCCTGAGGAAAATTTTCCACTGAAGTGCAAGATATCCAACTAAATCTCTGTTAACCTGACAGCTTCTTCCAATTAGTCCCTCTTATTTCAGCCATGTCCTCTCTGCTACTGCAGACACATTCAATTAAGTCGAAGAAAAAAGTGCAGTAGACAAGCTTGACATTAATATAAATAAATGAGTGTCTTTTCTTCATGCACAAAGAGATCACAGTTCAGCCTTCAATCGAGCTATCAGGTCAAGGGGATTTAAATACAGATAAACTGCATCACTACAATCTCTGTTTGCAGTAATTAGAAGAAAGGTGACATTAACAAAAATGCCAAAATGTCTTTGAACATCATGTACCTTCACCTGGATCTCTGGATAATAAAATTAAGAGTGACTTCTGTGTCTTCTAATGGCAATGATTTTTTAAATATTGACAACACTGTAAAAAGCAACAGGCAATTTGGTAACAAGCATGGATTGCCTTCTTGCTCAGGGAAGCACCAACCTGTCATGAGCTTGGTCTTTTGTAAGATCAGAGAGGTGCAGCCTGTTCTCCATCCTGCCCAGAAAGCACTGCAGGCTGTGTGTAAAACAATGAAACCAGTTTTATATGAAAATTCTATTGGGATATATTCTTCTCAGCCATCCACCATGAGCACCTCTGCCATTTATTTCTCTCCATGCCAGTCTCTCACCCTGTTCCATAGTATCAGCTAGTTTCTCTTTCAGTGGCCCAAGAGACAATGTACTCAAGCTGAACCTGCAGCAGGTTTTCCTCAAATATATTTAAGCAACGACCACCTCAATTTCTGATCTGTGAAAGAACTACTCTCACTAGCAACTTTTCTAGTCTTTTGTTTGCTGAAATGATGGGATAAAAAATCCAAATTTTTCCCTCACAAGCTTCAGCTATGATGTCTAAAATATGAGAGTACACTATCTTTGCAAATATTACAGTGATTTGTCTGTTAAAAAGTGTGGATTTCCTAAGCTGAAGTACTGCTTCCCAGTGTGAAGCATTTGCTTAATGTCAAAATCCTTGGTTGAATAGCCCAGAGTTCAGCTGAGGGGCCAATCCCTTCAGGAACAGCACACAGAACCATTTCCAAGAAGGCTAATTATGGTCCCTGTTAATTAGGATCTAGTCAGTGAGACATGTTCATAGGTGTTCCTCAAGGATGAGACACGTAACATGAAACACTCTCATGAGTGCAACAGGCATCTACTAGCCTGTTATAGGCGTGGCTGTTCAGACCTCAGTGGAGAAAACTATTTTTACCTGAGCATTCAGAATATTAAAAGCTGGCCATGCATTTCCGTGCCTCACCATATCTAAACAAGACAGGAAAATATTTGCTTTACACAAGCAAGAAAAAGCCTCCAACTTTCTTTCCGTCTTACAACACACCAAAACCTGGAAAAAAATTGAAGACACGTGCAAGAAGCATTATGAGACTTATAAACATAAGAGCAAAAGTCAGTTAGTTGAAAGTGTCCAAAAAAGTAATTTTAATAGTTTCAGAGCAAATCGTGTAATTTCTGATTTAAATCAAGCATTGACCTGCTTTTTACAGACTTTCATATCAGTTATGCTTTTTGCCACATGCTTACTTAGCTAATTTTATCAAAATCGACTTCTGCATGTATAAGGAAATGGACTGTGGACTGTAGAGTGCCACAATAACACAAAAAGCATGTGTTAAATCCTCTTCTGTTTATCCACAAAAATAATATAAAACATCTTGAAAATTGCGAAGCCAGAATAAAATTTATTGGAGCAAGAAAAAATGTCTAGAAAACCAAGGACACAGAAAGGCTCACAAGCTACCATGACTTGAAGTACACTAATTTGGGGTTTGGAAGAATTTCCACCACACTGAAAAAGAAAAAAAATATATGAGAAACAACTATTTGGATGTTTGGGAGTAGAGAGGGGAGAACTGCATTAATGCCTGCAAGTCATGTTTTGAGTAATTTGCCCTGATCTCAGCAAAAATGGAACTTCAGCCAAGAACATTTGTTTGATCTCACTGCTAAGCATGCAGATAAACTGATTATCTCCAGGGCTGTGTCTTAAAAGGTCCTAAGAACACATTGAGTGTGAGTAGTGCCTGAAACAGCACTTCCTGTGTGAACAGCAGTGGTCCCTACAACAACCAGGCCAGAAGATGGATAGTTAGAGCTCAGCACGCTTCCCTGCTTTATCAAGCTTTCATTACCTGGTGCCTCTCTTCACTCTGAGACGCCTCTGAATTTCAGAGATAAACCTGACCACTTTGAAAGCTTCCTGAAAAAACCCACAAAGCGAAACACCAGACCAACCACAACTACCATCTCTTGACATCTTGGTATCCAGTAATCTGGTATTGTTCAGAAGTTTAGTACAGACCAACTATATTTGGTCTTCTTAAAAGCAAAGGTCATGCTGAAAACCAAGAAAATTCACTAGATTTTCATCTCAACATTTTCCTTTGCTCTCTAGGTAAACATAGACTGAAGTGCACCAAGGGAGGTGTGGTTTAAAGATAGTATTAACACACTAACAATTTGGATATTTTTCTTGAGAGGAAACTGTTGAGCATCACTTGGTTTGTGCAATGTTTGCTTTAGAACTCAAGGCTTATTCAAACCCGACAAACTGTGGGTGTAATTCACCTCTTGATGGTAAAGCTACTGCCTCAGGTGACTTCAGGTAACCCATTTCTTGGCTGAAGCATACACAGTTTGATATTACAGCTCAGCTGATATTGAGGAGGCAATTTTAACTCAGATGTTAGTGACTCTGAGAAAGCACTTGCCTCCTTCAATGGCTCAGACACATTGACATCTGGAAAGAGGGACTGAAGCACAGTCCAAGCTGCCCAGTCTGAGTTGTGCTGCAGGTCACCTGGTGGCAGAAGGCTACAAATCACTGCAGATCTAATTCAAGGCATAATGCAAATCTCTGTAAAGAAAAATAGTCAGGTTGTCTTCTTGGGAAGCTGTTGCAGTGGGGATACTGCAACACGCATATATCAAACCAGGAGTCCCGTGGAAAGGAAATATATATGGACAGACAGATTCTTGATAGCTGTTTCAGAGAGATGTTTATTTCTCCAGCCGCATGGCCGGAGCTCTGCCCCGGAACTGTTCCAGTCACGGGACCAAGGGTCCTTCTGCCCGCGCAGGGAACACAAACCAACCAATGGGAACGAGGCTGAGCAGGGGCAGGGAAACCCCGTGTCTGTGCCCTCAGGGCCCCTCTGCCAGGGCTACACGGCGGGGGAGGGACCCCAACACCTCACCCGTTTTATTTTAATAAAAGGAGAATGAAAACAACTGGATAAACATAACAAGAACAGTTTTAAGACAAAACAAGCCACCCTCCTGAGTCTTTAAATGTCCAATCAGATTCTGTGAAACATCTTAGGGCTGACAGAAGGGAGACAGAACTCTCTGAGCATGCTTTGTGGGGAAACTGAGGCAGGAGAGGGTTTAACTTCTTCCCTCCCCCTTTTCATCCTCCACTCGGCATTGGAAAGGGATTTTTGGGGAAACAGTTGGCAAAAGCATGGTTTTGTGAGGGAAACCATGGATGAAAAAACGGATTGGGAATACACTGGGGGTAATAGGACATAGGGTAAAAGGGAAAGGTGGGATTAGGAAAGGGAGACAGTAGGGGGGATTTACAATAGAGATACTGTCTAACATGACTACGATTTTTTGCATATATACTGCCTTTTACAGGAACACCATCAGGCCCAGTGACCTGCGATGCTTGTAACCCTTTTCTCCCTAGAACAATTTTGAATTCCACGACTTCTCTATCTCCCAAGCTTGGGATGCATTTTTCAGGGTTATTCTTTTTAATAGCAGTTCTATGCACGAATATGTCTTGCTGGTTGTCACACCTTGTTATAAAACCATAATTTTGCTTAACATTATACCATTTTACTATCCCTAAGGTCTTAGTTACTATGATCTTTTCCTTTTTCTGAGTGGCTGCTGTTTTCTGTCTCGCTGCGTCTTTGCTCTCTCCTTCGGTCGCTCCCGTGTTGGAATTGTCGGGGCTGCTGGTGCCTGCGTGCTCTTCCCGGGGTTGCGTTCGGGGCTGCGCGGGCCGGCCCGGGCCGCGCCGCTCAGTTCTCCGTGCGTCGCCTCCTCTGGTCGCAGTTTCGCTGCCGCTGCCGGGCGCTGCACCCACATCTCGGCCGGGCCCCCGAGCGATGACTCCCCCGCGCTCCGCTCCAGCGCGCGTCTCGGCTGGGCGCGGCTCCGCTCCACCGCCATCGCCGCCCGCCGCCGCCCGCGTGCCGCCCCTCTTGGCCGGGCATTCACGGGGCTCGCTCCACCACGCGCTGGGCTGCGCCGTGCGGGCACCGCCGGGTCCCGCCGCTCCCGCCGCGCCTCGCTCCGCCACCGACACTGCGGCTCGCGTGGCTCTGCCCGCGCGCGGGAACTGCCTCGCTGCTGCTCGCAGAGCGCTCGGTGCACGTGGCCTGGGCCGCACGGTCCCTGCGCCAGGCTTCCCTTCGCCAAGACACAGCTGACATTGCTCAACAGTCTCGGTAACTAAATAATATTCACGAAAATATTCTTCCATCGGCATATATTTTGACTCCAGTATTAACTGTGTCCAAACGGTTTTCCAAAAGCCCTTGGTAAGAATTAAATCCCAAGAAACATAGAAAAAGTTCTTAAACAACCATGCCAGGAAGTGTTTCAGTTCTTTTTGAGCTTGAATCAAGCTAAAATTTACAAATCGTTGTTCAAGAATCATTTTAAGTTTAAGATAAATGTCCATATGCGGCTCTGAGAGCCAAGAGTCTTCCCACGGTTCCTCCATAGTTTAGATACGGAATAGCAAAGCAAAACCAAGAAGAGGAATCCAAAGTTTCCAGGGTTTACTCACACAAATCAGTCGCTTAGGGATCGGGGATCGTTCTGCCCGCATTCTCCACCATTTGTTGCAGTGGGGATACTGCAACACGCATATATCAAACCAGGAGTCCCGTGGAAAGGAAATATATATGGACAGACAGATTCTTGATAGCTGTTTCAGAGAGATGTTTATTTCTCCAGCCGCATGGCCGGAGCTCTGCCCCGGAACTGTTCCAGTCACGGGACCAAGGATCCTTCTGCCCGCGCAGGGAACACAAACCAACCAATGGGAACGAGGCTGAGCAGGGGCAGGGAAACCCCGTGTCTGTGCCCTCAGGGCCCCTCTGCCAGGGCTACACGGCAGGGGAGGGACGCCAACAGGAAGCCGCATGATTTCTAGCTGAATTACAACCTGGACGTTTCAACTACCACAAATATCTCCTTGAAGATTGAGCTTAAGGATCTGAGCATTCACAACCTTGAGTTGGTTTCATGTGTGGATCAGGGCTGAAACTGGGGAGACACGTCAGATTCCCTCACCATCATGAGGGTTTTAACTAAGATAATAATTGGAGGAGTTGAAACTTTTTTGGGTGGTTATGCTTGCTTGAGCTGCCTTCCCACTGTGGCCACCATGTTCATCAGCATATGGACCCAGAACTTGAAGTTGCACTGGGAACATTTTAGGCAGTTTTAAAAATAGCTTGGAAAATACAAACTCTCTTATGTGTGTTTTTCTCTGGCTGAGCTCCTGTCCAGACACCTGCCTGCACAGAGGTGGCTTAAATTGCATTTTTCCTCAGGTCATTTAAATAATTTAGAAACACTGAGCAGAGGGAGTGAAATATTTTGTGTTTTAAAGGTCTTTCAAGGGCCCCTGACAGAGAATTAAGGGATACTGCTTGCAATCAAGTGAAGGTGGCATTATCCTTTCTCAAAACTCAGAGGAGGTAGCACTTAAGAACAAATGTTCCAGTAACAAAATATTTAAAATAACTTCATGCTTTGCTGAAAACTTATTTCCTGTTTTCCACAAGCACAAAAAGAAAGACCATGCATTCTTGGTCTTGTACAACAAAATGTTTTTCTGCATTTTTTCATCTATAGCATTCGCATATAAGACACTCCATGCTGTAGAGGTTTCCATAGCAACAGAAGAGAATCTTTAACAATAGTAGCTGTTCTTTCCCCAGGTATCCTTATCAGCTGGTCATAGCTTAGCCTGTGAAATTAAGCTTCTTGTCTTTATGGAGGTGCACATCTAGAGTGAGCAACTATTTTCCACTCAGCTTACATGAGTGATGCCTTAACTCCAATTAGCTCATTTAGAAACGAGTACAGGAATTTTAGCAGCAAAGAACATATTACTGTATCTGAGTTCTTCAGAAGCTTTGAAGCATGTATCCACATCTCCCCTTCCTACTCTCAGGAATTTATTACCTTCATCACAGGTGACAGGGAGAAGGCAGAAGCATGTAGAGAGAGTCTTTCCAGAATCATACACAAGCACTAAGGCAGACAGTGAGATGAGGGTTAACATTTACAGGCTTTTGCCCTGTCTGGCACACCATCTTGTGGGACACCAATGAGATGCAAATGACAGTTTCTGTTCAGTTTAATCTTCTATCCAGACTATGTTAAAGACAAAATGAACTTTACCATCATTTGATAGCTACTTGGGTATTTTTTCTGAAGGTCAAACCTTTCCTTATATCCATTGTAAAGAATCAGCGTAATCCCATCCTCACTTCTGCTACCACCACAGCTTGGATCTGAGTCCACTGACTTCATACTTTCTTGGCCTCACTTCTTGGCCCAGCACTCTGCAGGAAGGACTGTGCTGACCATGCTAAGTGTGCTCAATTTCCATCTTCCAAAGACTTTTTAAGCATCTACTCTGGCCTAAGATTTCAC
Source organism: Corvus cornix cornix (assembly GCF_000738735.6). Classification (NCBI taxonomy): domain Eukaryota; kingdom Metazoa; phylum Chordata; class Aves; order Passeriformes; family Corvidae; genus Corvus; species Corvus cornix. Next base: position 59,806,589 of record NC_047056.1, on the reverse strand, counting down.
TCATCAATAAAGCGTCTTTTTCACCTTTTGTCTCAAACTGTTCTTTTGTCCTGATTCACGTAGCATTCATTCAGGATATAGAGCATTTCATATTGCATTTCTTAACTGTAGTGTACATTTACGCTACTGAAACAGTAGAAAAGCATAAAGGATATAGATGTCATTCTTGTTTTGGAAAATGAATGCAAAAAGACAGATTGATGCTGTTTTTCCAAGGCCTGGAAGGCTGAGTGCAGACAAGCTCCACATTTTGGCACACATCAAGCAGAGCTGGTCCAACAGGAGGAAGATCTTCCTCCCTCCAGAGAGCTGTGGCACTATGCCTCTCCAGCAGACTATCCAAAAGAAGGCACAACTCTGCTAAGACCTACCCAGCCTGACCCAGATAATTTAAACCAACATTTTGTTCCACTTTTAACTGCCTTCTCTGTTTAACAGTACCTAGTCCAAAGCTGCTGATGTAACATTGAGTGCAGGTTGTTTCAAAGCAACCTGCTCTGTGCCATGCAACATATTGGATCTCTGGGCTGTCCAGGCTAGAGATTGCCAGCCTCAGTCCAACAGCTGAGCTCTAGCCTTTGCTTTCTGGAAAACCACAGCAAAATCAACCACAGACCCAGAAGGGATGTGATGAATCTGAAAGTATATTGATTTTATTTTATGGGCTATCACAGCAGATGCTTTCAAGTTAACATTTTCACCACAAATACTCAATTTAACTCAGTTGGTCTTCGGTAATTCAAAAGATGATCAGCCACTTGACAGGACAAGGCACTGAAGCAGTGAATAAATAAAGGAGACAGGTTCTGCTGCTGCCACATTACCTCTGTTTTGTCACAGTGCATGTGTCACCAAGGAGCAAGGATTACTTTAATTACCAGCTGCTTTAATGTCAAATAGCCATTATGGAAAATAGTGGCTCATGTTCATTTATTTTGTCAGCATGACAATGGGATCACTTTTAATCCTTGGTAGTGGCTTGGGGAGGCTGACAGAGAGGGAGGTGGGAGTGGAAGGAAAGCACTTCACAAATTTCAGTTTCAGAGGGGCTGTTGTCATTCAAAAGAAAGTATGAGATGGCTTTCAAACTGCTGGCTCCCCTCACTTAGACTATCAGAATTTCTACACTGATAATGAGCTGTCCCAAAATGTTCACTATCTTCCATTTCAGCAGTTTATAACTGATGCAGTTGGCAGGAAAAGTTTATTCCTTTGACTTCTGCTTTTCCAAAAGCTGCTGTAAACTTTCAAATATCTAACAGGTTAACATGGAAAGCAAATGCTCTCCTAGCCCAGTCCCTTGGGAACACCATGGACAGGTATAACTAGACATGTTTAGTGACTAAAGTATTTTTGAAACCTTGTGGACAAGATACTGAGCGTAGATGAGTTTAAAAGGGGAGAGTCAGCACTGTGGTACTATGTTGTGCTGCATGCCTCTCTGCCCCTCCACCCCTGTGTCTCTCTTTAAAGGCCAAGGCAAGGTCTGAATTCAGATAGTTTTACATGCCTTTGCTTTGCCTGTGAAACTTCCTGCATCCTCTCTGGTCCTTGCTGTCAAAGCCAAACATTTTTTGTTCCATCTCCACCATACTGAGAAACAAAATAAAACTCAGTTTTGACTTATTTGTTGGTTTGTTTATTTTGTGTGGCTTTTTAAACTCAGATGATCTCAGCAATCTGTTTTCCAGTTCAGTCTCATGGAGAGCTGATTCAGCTCAAGTGAGGAAACTGTGAATAAATGATTGAGGACACAAATTTCTTAGCTGTGCTTCTATAATATATGGAGAGCTGTACAATACACTATAAATTGCAAGCTAATATCTCATGAGATTACAGAGAATTCAATGCCTTTCTTGATTTGTACAAGAGCATTTTTCAGGCTAAAATTCTCAAACAAGAGATGCACTTAACTAGGATTTTTTCTTACCTTTGGACCTTAAGGAAATAAGGGAAGTCCAAATTTCATCCCCTTTAACTCCTCTGAGTTCATGGTTATTAACAGCTAAATCAAATAGACACTGAAACTGCTGGAGACTGGGGGAAGGTCAGACACCAGATGCTCTCTCTATCTTTTTTATTCTTGACTGGAAATGAGAATACGCGCGGGCACATGTTAATAGCTGTTCCAGAACATGGTTGTCACAACCTCTGTGATAAGACCAGGATGCTGACTGTCAGGTCCCCTTTGCCTGAGGCACCAGAAGCATCTGCCCATTCACCCAGGGCACTGACAAAACCCAGGTGAAGCACTGGTGGCAGATGGTGTGTATGTTGGTTATGTGATCCCAGCTTTTTCCTAAGGAAGAGGAACGCTGTGGTGTGAAATCTGCTAAGGGAAGGGGGTTGATCAGTCTCCAAGAGGCAACTGAGCTGCACGTGGGAACACCTGACAGTGCCATAGCAAAGGGAGCAGTGAGACACAGCTGTAGCAGTGATGTTGCCAAGAGGGCCAGAGATAAGGCATCACCTTACAGGTGACAGGAACAACCTTGCTGGGGATCACAGAAGACTGCACAGAACTTGCTACAATCCATGAGCTGGCTGAAATGAAAGAAAGCATCAGTCCTGCAGAGGACGGGAAGCAAGTGGTTTATAAACCTTTTATTTCTGTTATCTCTTCCCTAGCTGCAGGGTTTTCTCTAAATATGGCTTGTTTTCTGATAGAACCTGGCTTGTTAAAGCTTGAAAACCTTTTGGTCTTTTAGGGAATCTCACAGCACAGCGAGGCCCTGGCAGTCCCAGTGCAAAGCACTGACCAACCCCTCCTAGTTCTCCTAAGAATTCAATGTCTTCAAGTAAATTATATCAGCAATATATATAGCTGTCTTCTTAAGACTCAGCAGGTATTTTCACTTAAGGGATTGAGCAAGGCACAGCTCCCAGTCTCAGACCATCTCAGAGGGTCTCCCTGGGCAGATTCTCCAGGCACTTCACAGGATGGTACCATGGTAGCATGGCAAAGACTAGGCAGGGGCTACTGCCTTTAGAGCTCCAGGCCCAATGGTGCTCAGTGTGCTCCTGAAAAGGAAGTGTAGTGCTGGTGTGGTGCTGCTGATCTGACCCACACACCCAGTCCCTGGCAGCTGGCCCTATTTCAGTCTGGGAACTGATGTGGTTTTACAGCATATTTCAAACCCATCCATCTCTCTTAAGGGTCTCCAAAATTTGTCATTTCTGGAAAGCTACTGTGACAACTACTTCAAAGTCATAAAAAGGTTTCTTGATTTGCTGTTCTTTCTTTCTTAAACAGTCACTGTAAGGGCAATGAATGTGTGTTTTCTGTAGGTTTTTGTTTTTGCAAAGGAGGAATAAAAAAAAAAGATCAAAAGTATTTCAGAAACAATAACAAAATGCTTTTCAGAAAAAAACATTTACATTTTAAGGCACACTTTGCAGAGTAAATGTTCCCCTGAGATTTCAAAACCACAGGCAATGTAAGTTTGATAATAACAAACGACACAATTGCAAGCCAGAAGCATGCTTAACATTTTCTGTGTCATTTCTGAGACAGCTTTGAAGGCTAGCTATACTTTTATTTGGATTCCTCAAAATAGCTTCAGGCAGTCATAAATGTAAATTGAACTCTGACTTCCAAGAAAACTAGTTGGAATCAGTAACTTAAACTATTGCTCTTGCTTCAAGCAAGGGCAGATTATAAAGAGATGTTGTGCAACATAAGTTGTCTTCGTTATCTACATCTATTGTCTTCTGAAGATTTTTCAAGATTATATTAACCAGAAATACATCCCTGGAAAGCATTTATCTCTTAATAAGAACTGCAATGTCTGAGCCATGTTCATTTTCCCTTTTTTTTTAAGTTCCAAGTGTCCAGATGCTTTTGTGTATGAGAGTCCTAGAAAAAAATTAATTTCAAGAATGTCTTTTTATGCTCTGACTGTCAGATACCACAGGGAAAACTGGATTACAAACAGACCAAGCAGCTGTGTGTATTTAATCCCAGAGCAGCTTTTTTTTAGCTCTGAGATTTATGCTACTTAATAATTTATTTTTCAAAACTTGTTTAGGAGGTTGACATCTTAGGTTTGCTGAGTTGCTGTGGTTGCACTTTGATATTTTGAAAACAAGTCTTGGAATGAAGAAAAGGGGTTTGAGACAGAGTTATGCTGTGATTCTGCCTGGTGTTGTTCCACTAAGGATAAGGTAAGGGGGCTGGGTTGCCCTAGTGGGGCAGACCCCTTGGACTCTTTAACAGCAACAGGAAATTCTCTGCCCCTTCACAGGACTGAGATTTGACCCAAAGTTAGTGACCATCATTAGGGAATGTACATTCAAACATGCATTTGGTCCTCCTTGTTGCATCAACACACAAGACTACAGACACGTTTGCTTCACAATAGGTTTTGTGATAAACAATCCAGCCAGAGAGGCCCTCTGTGGAAAAGCTCTCTTCCAGATATTGGCACTGTCCTATCCTGGATCCAAGAACAGGTTTTGCATTACTCCAGGACTTCATTTGATTACACATCATCCGGTAAATTTCCCAAATCACCTCGAAAATAAGATGTCAATGTGCTAATGTTGCTCTGAGAATTTATTTAAAGTATAAGAGAAATTATTACAGCTTTCTAAATTGATTTAGACATTATGACCTGTTTGCCCAGAAGTGCTAAAAGAAAATTTGCAATGTGATCATTGCAAGGAAATTATAACAGCATTCAATCCCCTTGGTATTTTCTATACTCCTTAACGATGACAAATCACATATTGCCTTGAAGTCACCATGCCCAACAGCATGCCTGGAAGATGCAGCATGCACTCTTACACATGTCAGAACTTGGCAAGTCAGAGCAGAAACACACTGGAAATACACAGCAGCTTTTTCAGGGACAGGGCCCTACATTCTCTGTGGAAAAAGCTATTCTCACCAGTTCAAGAATCCATTGCTATTTTTGGCACTTAGCAGTGACAGCAGCAGAATAAATTCCCCCTCATCAGTTTTCTGACCGCAGTGTGAGACTCATCTCTTCACTAATCTTGATGGATTTGTAAGGTCACTTGGACTCCTTTTGGGGTCTGATCCTTCTGAGTAAGAGTTTCTGAAAGAGAGCAGAGTTATTGCTCCCATATTGCCCCACATGCACCTTGTGCCACGCAGCACCTCTGGCTCACCAAGAGACCACAGAGACCGCAGAGACGAGCTGTACCGTTTTTTGGGCAGTAAATACGTCAAGATCTCCTATCCCCACACATACAGCACAGCTGTCTGAGAGCTGCTGGGTGAACTAAAGTGAAACAAATGGGTAAATTAAGAGCAGCTTTTCCCACAGGCATCTGAGATACCAAGAGGAAGAGAGACAAGGAAGGGGACTTGTGGGAATCCCCAGGACTGCCGCTGCCATTGAAGTGGCAAGGGTTCACTTGCACAGAGCTGTGCTGGATATGTTTACTTTTGCTTTCATTGTTCAGCTTGAGCCCAGAAACAGCCAAGGAAAGCATTGTTTCAGGGATCCCCCTGTGAGACAAACAAGTATGAAGTTAGGGCAGGGTGAGAGGGAAACTTTGCATAAGAGCCAGGGATTCAGAGTTACATCAAGCATGGGCAGTGGAGGACCAGAGCTCTCTGCATCCAGCTCCCAGGCACTTCTTTCTCAGGCTGAAAGTAGTTCCTCCAGCCTCTCTCAAGGGCTGATTTCCCAGACCCTACATCACGTTTTCTCTGTACACTGTCATATTAAGGTGCAGACTGGGGGAGTATGGGCACAGAGAGGGGTACACAAAGCAAGCAAGGTCTTGGCAATAGTGAGTAAGGTGGAATTAACAGCTGGTAGTCATATTTCCTGCACAAAAAAAACCCTCCTTGCTTCAGCATTGTATTTCTCAGTACATTCAGGAGGTTAATTAAGAACATTCAACACCACTTTGAGTTTTGATAGATACATGAAACACATTAAGAGAACAACATGAACATACTTCACTCCTATGATCTAAATATGAAATTTTGTGTTGCATTCCTAGGTTGTAACTTGTTAAGGAGCCTTGTTCCATGATAGTGTTTCAATGCTTTGTTAAGTTGGAATTGCCTTTCACATAATCATGCTGCCTTCTTGTCAGCGTACGTTTCTATTACTGATAAATCCCCCAAAAATTAAATAGAAGCTGGAGCAACATTTAATAAGCAATTATTGCTGCTGATAAAGATGTCATAAACTCCTCAACAGCAATAAAAATAGTTTCATAGTTCATACAAGACATGTGATTCATAGTTTTTGCCAAGACATGTGATTTCAAAGGCCAACTTTCTGTGTCATCTGGCAACTCTTAGATCAGAGGCCAGAGGAAGGATCTTCTCTCTTGGATTAGGATAACACATAGCTTTGGGCAGAGCTCCTCTTAGGAAGCTCACACTCCAGTTCCAGACTTTTTAGTAGAGCAGATCTCTGTGGGTCTACGATTTATTAAGGGCTGATGAGCTTCAGCTTTCACTGCAGTCATGAAAAATCAAAGGGATTATTCACTGATTCAGGAAGCATCTAACAGCAACTTATTAAGCAAAATAAATCTCTTTTTTAAGACAAACTCTAGTCCTTGACTACTTAATTGTCTGTGAATAACCTTGCTTGCTCTTCAGGAGATACATCAGAAGAATGAGATATGCTAATAGTGTAATGGCTAACACCTGTCTGAGGCAAAGGATATTATCTAAACACCAAAAATACCATTTTTTTTCTTTACATGTAAAAAATGGAAAGGTGATAGAGGGGAGAAAGGTCCTGCAGCAGTTACATCATTGCCAAAGAGGGTTGTATTTCCCTTTAAACAGGCACCAGAAGGTGAGGGTAACTCAGGCTCTTGTTAGTAGAACCCTTGGGGTGGATTAGAGTGAAACGACACCGAATGATCTGTGGGGTTTTTAAAATATATTTATGTAGGGTTTCTTTTAGAACAATTTGGTTGCAATGGAAAGCAAGTATGTAACCGCTTTGGTTATTATTATGTATAGTAATATTGTCATATGAAAGCATAAAAATATCACTTAAAATGTATAAGGAAAAAGGAAGGGAGGGAGGGAGGGAGGAAGGAAGGAAGGAAGGAAGGACAGAAGGACAGATGGAAGGAAGGAAGGAAGGAAGGAAGGAAGGAAGGAAGGAAGGAAGGAAGGAAGGAAGGAAGGAAGGGAGGGAGGAAGGAAGGAAGGAAAAGAGAAGAAACATCCCACCTTGCAGGATCTGTCTCTTATCGGCCTCAAAGCCCTGCTTGCAGCCTCCCGCTCTGTCTTATGCAAATGGCCACCACGCACCCAAAAACTCACCTCCTCCCCTCACCTCCCTGAGGGTGCAAATCTGGCCTCAGCAAAGCACCCTGGAGCCTCCACAAATAGACAATTGGTTTGAGTCATTAACCATTAACAGCCCAGTCTCTCAAAATTTATAAACAATATTTATACGGTGTTATGGCATGAACTTATGGTTTAAATAATTTAAATGTATTTGTGTTACAATAAACCATGGGGCCTTGACCACAGAGAAAGAGCATTTAACATCCCATAAGTCTGTGCTCAGAAATATGACTGCCCAGTAAATAAGATATTTCAGAGATAATCAAAGAAGGTCTTGGTATTCAAAGGACAGAAAAGGCAAGGAAGCATTTTAAGGTTATTTTTAAGGCCAGTGCTCAGTAAGGATAGTAAAGAGAAAGCAATCATTAGAGTACAATTCAATATCCCCAAAGGCTTTGTGGCTGAAGGTTCTTGTTCTGCACAGACAGAAACCATACCTGACCAAGACACTTCCCCTAAGATAGCTTTGCAGACGAAAAATCCCTCAGAGTCCCATCCCTACCTAGGAAAACACACAGCCTTCCACTAGCTATCACTAAATACGATGCAAAAGATAAAGAGTGGTTGAAGAGGAAGAAGTCTATAAGAACAGGACAACTGCACTGAGCTAATGTTACCCAAAAATCAGAGAGTGACATCCAGTTCTTCCTGCAGTTTGGCTGGGAGAGAAGGAATGCAGTGCAGTCTTGCTACATCCCTTAGGGAAGCCCTGCCAGGAGCCGTTCAGCCGAAAATGAACAACAGCAATGGCAAATGAACGGCTCATATTGGGCAGCCTCTCTCAGCAGATGCTGCACTCAGACACACCAATTCATCTGTGCATCTCTCTCATAAGTGGCTTTTCGTCTTGTCCCTCCAGAATAGCAGTTTGCCTTAGAACTATGTTCCAGAACTTGTTATGGCATTTCTGATGCCTAACAAGAGGGCTGAGGGTGTTTAGAGACAAGGTTGGAAAGCTGAGTTTAAACCCACCAACGAACAGGACATGAGCTTCTGCTTTGTCCTAGAACAGCACAAAACAGGTTCAGCAAATCGTGGTCTCTGGTTGCTGCATCCTGCAGTAGGATCTGATCCGTACTTCATGCTGGCCTGATTCTGAGACTTTATTGGGTGGAAGAACCTTTCCTCCCGCATCCCATCAAGACATCTTGGACAACAGTCAAGATGACAACAGTCAGTACTTTACAAGCCAAGGAGTGCAACAACTCACCAAAGAGGGGCAGGGGAAGTGCTTAGTTTCTTTCCAGTGCAAGGGGGGAAGCAAAAAACATTAAACCATAGTGACTTTCACCAAAATCTGCCAGATCAAATCATACTGGGATTTGAAATTTAGTTTATTCACTTTACATTATCTTTAATTGTCCTCCCTCTTAGCATTTGCTTCCAACTGGATTTTAAAATAAAAAAATATGTTTTTATAAAAGTTCTTGCAAGACATCCACTTTTCAGGCTGAGAGCAGTCAGTTAGTTTGAGTTAGGCTGAGACAAACTCTCAGAGGAATGAATTCTTATCTGAACCAAACTTTCTGAGGTTTTTCATCTTACAAACAAGCATCTTAGCTGCAATCAGGGCTATAAGAGCAGGACTATAAGAGCAGGGCTGGCCTTGGAACTCAGTGGTTCAGCCATCATGCCTCTATTTCTGACTCTAACTAAAGTCCACCCATCTGACCTTTGGCCAGTCATTTAGCCTCCCTTCCCCAGTCCACTGCATTTAAAAGGAGATAGCAGTACTTCCTTTTGCTTCAAATATTGGTCTCTGCTATCTGTCCTTAATGCAGCTGGAATGGGCACAGCTGTTAACTGCTTAATATGGAGAATTCCCCAACTCTTTTGGACCCCAGGATACTGTAGTAATATTAAAACCATAGTTAATCAATAGTGTGGGAAATTGCAAAACCATTCTCTTCCTTAAATTCCTTAATTTCCTTCCCAAGTTTGTTTACAAAATGCTTTCTTTTCTTTTTTAAATGGCAAACCATGCTTTGTAAAGCCATTCAGTAGAGACTTTAGAATGATATATTTAATTAGAAAAAATTCTTGAGAATTTTAAGTACTGATGTTTTTCAAAGAAAAACATCAAATATGCTAAGGAAAGTGCTACTAGATTGTGTAGTGCCTTTTCATTTCATCTAATCATTTCATATACGCAAGCTCATGTCTCAAAGTGGTGGTTTCCATAAATTTAGAAAAGTCCAAAGGATAGGTTTGAATGCCTGACCTGTGAGAGCATCAATTAGAAGAGATGTGCACTGAATTTTTCTCTCATTGAATTCCTATCAAGTTTTACCGCATTTTTTTTTTTCCTGTTCCAAACATTTTAAATGCTTTGGAAGCCAATGCAAAGTAACTAGTGCTTGAAGTTAAATTGAGCTGAACATCAAGCTTTTATACTGCCTCTTGATTTCACACATGTTCCATTATTCATTAGAGGACAGACTGATATTAAGTCCTTTAAGACTGATGTGACAACAATGGGAGTAGTTGCTGTTTCAATACATATATTCAAGATTTTGGCATAGGGATACCATGAAGTAAAGTCTTAACTTTCAGCTTCTAACACCTGTTTAATACTTTATCCAGGTCAATAATCTGAGACAGGGTATGTGTCCATTCAAAAATGTTAGGTCAATGAAGATTTTTAGACAGGTGTTTGTTTTAAAGCCAGGACCTTAAAACAGCATAATAAATAAAAAAAAACCAGGCAGCTCTTTTTACCAACTGTATGCATTGATATGAAATTCTGGGTTAACTGTGGTGCATTTTTGACGTAGAGGTAGTAAAGTAGGTTGATGCCACTGGGATAAAAAGTGCATTATCAGAGTTCTATAATTTACCACCAGCTTCCTTGCATGGCAATGAAAAGCTCTGCTGGTGGTTGAAAGCAATAAGCACATCATGTGGGAGCTGACAAAATTACCCAAATGAAAACATGAAAATAAGAATTTAGTCAGAAATTGTACTTAATATCAAATTTTCTTTAATTCTTGGTGTTTCATTCCCAAAGCATTTTGTTTTCAAAGATTGTGCAGCTTCAATGAGCAGACAGAAGGAGGGCTCTGATCGCTCCTACCTGACATGCTGCCCTACAGCACAGCAGCTTCTGAACTTTTATGGGGCAAGTGCAATGTGAAATTAACTCCTCTTATTCTAGGGTAGTCTAAAACCCATGTTGTTTTTCCACAAATTCAGGAAAATTTGTATCTTCTGGGGGAAACAAAGTCTGTAACACAGAAAGCTAGCATAAACTTTGCAATTTGCTTTGCAGAACTATGTAGATATTGTGCACAATTTACATTTTTCAAGAGATATTTTCTTTATGAATCCCTTAAGATTAAGAGTAAAGTCCAAAATATCCCACTATGAAATCTCAACTTATTTATGGTTTAACAGTGAAGCGTGAACCCAACATTGTGAACTCATCTTGGCCTTAATTGTCTCTGTGGTGACAGTGGTTTAATCCATGAAAGATTACTGAGACAGCTGAAGTCTGCACTTCAAGCCATGAAAATCTAACAAGGCATTTGTAAGTGTGTGTTCAGGACTGGAGTGAGAGGCTTTCATTTCCATGCCTCTGCTTCTGCAACTTCCTCCTCCCTGGCTCAGAGAGGCACAGCCATGCCCTCTCCCCCATCTGCTCATGTCCATGCAGAGCATACCAGCAAAAAAGCAAAATCTGCTTTCCTAAACTATCACTTTGGAATCTCATCCATGCTGCTGTTTCTGTATGCTACAGAGCATCCAGTCTTGACTACTTCTTTTCTTTTCCAAGGCTTCCCATATTCTGACCCACCTAACTGACCTATTTTTCTGAACAGCACCAAGAGACTGACAGACTCACACTGCCAGTTTGTGTCACATACCCACTGAGTTTCAAATTACTGCACTTTTATATATGGGAGGTGACCAGAAGGTAGCAACTTAAAATTGCCTCAATGATTGCATTCAGTTTACTTCTTAAAACTTTCCTTGCTATGACAACTACCACAAGCCATGGTCTCTGTGCTAAGTTTGTTGATTATTACATTGACTGCTGTGGTCTACTCTTTGGGTTTTTTTTCCTCTTGCTGTGTACTTGGGTTATACAGTCCATGAGGCTGCCTTTTTATTTAGCTCTATTTAAAGCTTCCAGAAGTATGTATGTATAGTCTATGATGGGCACTACATTAATGCAACACAGCAGAATGTTTTCAACTAACATTGCAAGCTGTGTTATTGGTGTTGATGTAAAAAAGCAGTATGACCCACCTATGAATTTTTTAAAATTAAAGTTTCACTATTTTTTGGTAAGAACACCTTTCTTCACAATACTGGAGAGCAAAACTAAAACAGTCCATTTCCTACAGCATGTATTTCAAGAAGAGATGAAAGTAAGAATTGAGAAGGGGATCACTGTGAAACTAAGAACTGAGAAGTGAATCACTCAATGCACAGAAACCAACCCAATAAAGAAAATTAAACAATAAAATATTACTACGTTACTGCTCACAATTTTACCAGATGTTGGATACCATGGCCATGTTTCAGCTCACAACTGTCTCATATTTGGTTTTTAGGAGAAGGTGACCATCTGTCTATATGGAAATACCTAATCAGGTTTTTTTTTATTTGCAGGGGAAGGCACATTTCCATTCCAAGTTTCAAATTCACTGAACTTTGCAAGCTACACCATACAATTCCATTATTACACTTTCTGGTCCCTCTTTTTTTTTTTTTAATTTATTTCTAGTGTATTACTAAAAAAACCTTCCAGTTTTCTGATGAAGGGATGAATAAAGGGAGCCATGGGGGATAGCTGGAGGCCTAGAAACTAGAGCACACTCTATGCTCTTGCAAATACTTACACTTAATTTAAGAGCATCCTATGCCATCAAATGTATTGTTGGCAGGCCAATGTTCATCCTCAGAGATGTGATTACAGACAAAGGGTAAATATTACGCAGGAAGACATAACAGTAACACAGCCCATTGGGAAAGGAGAAACAAGAGGCACTCCAAGCAGCAGTATGCTGTTTCGCAGGAATACAGGCTTGCTCTGGAACTCGGCCTTGCCTAGAAAAGTTCACAAGCTATCCAAGGTTTACCCCTTAGGCCTATCTTGAAAATAGACATTGATGCCCTCCTAAGCACATAAACACACTGTAGAATTTATATTTTACCTCAAAGTGAGGTTGAATAGAAGTACTATTAACTTTCAGTGCTAATGGCCTGTATCAGGTAATTCCAGTCCATTCACACCCCCTTGCAACACAGACCCCGGAGCAGATGGCACCTGCATCCATGAGTGACCAGAAAACCCCTGGAAAGCCAAAAGCCAGCTCCTGCACCAGAGGGGAGAGAAGAAGTTGCACCAAGCAATCACCAACTTCCTGAGAGCAGCCCACACCCCAACATGCACAAGAGCCTTTGGGCTCTTCCACACTCCACTGGGTGTAGGATAAACCCTGCTACCTTACTGCCTGGTGAGCCATTCCTCCAGCTCCTGTTACTTCCTTCCTGCCACTGCGCCAGACCAAGAGCGGACCACAGCCAAACCATTTAACTGAAAAACAACAGGATGAGAGGACAGCAGAAGGGAAAAGAAACAAAACAAACCCCAAACAACAACAACAATGAAAAGGTGAATGGAAAATATACGAGAAAGGAAACATACAGGGAAATTATTTAAAAACTGTCTGAGATTTAATGTTACATCTTGACATACAAACTGGACAGCCAATGGTGTCACGTGGGCTAATGAAGAACAGGAAAGGCATGTAAAGTTATTATAATTCCTTTCTTGCTTGCTTTTATTGCTAGAATATCCCTAATATAAAAATATATTTTTTCAGCTCATTTGTATTATTTATATAGTTTAATATCAAGGACAAAATAACTTTAAAACCACCTTAGTTACTGCAAGATAGAATCCCTATTAACTGAACCCGTATAGGCTAAAATAGAGTTGAGCTACAGGGTTCAGCTGCAACTGCCAGGATGTAATTTTTGCTGAGTGCAATTATTCCTTGTGCTGGCATGGAACCTGCTTTCAGCTGTAGCCAGTTAGGCCTCTGGCCAATTATGGCAATAGAAAATTCCCCGTTAATGTCAACGGGCTAGCTAACTTATTCACAAAATGGTTGTAGTTCAGCTAGCAAACGTGCTTGACAAGAAATTAAATGGAAAGAGGATGTCAAAACTGCTGTCTGAAGATATGAGTGCAGAAAAAAACCCACTATCTTTTTATCAAGGAAGCTGATGCTCTACAATTTTGACTGGTGTCATTGCTGAGTTTCCAACCCCCAAAGCAGGTCCTTCCTCAACAACACTACATTTGTCAGGTACAACCTGTAAGAAACCTTTTCATCTTTTTCTCTGAAAAGATGACTGATCTCGTGTAGGGAAAGAAACTACTGATGCAGTATGTCTTGATGTTAGCACGCCTCTGATACAGTCCTACTTCTGTTCTCAGAAAAGAGCTTGAAATAAAGCCTATAAGGTAAATGCACATTTATATGTTAGATCATCTGCTTTAAATGAGAGGGTCACTCATGTCAGGTCACACAGTCTGTCCCAAGAAAAATTTATTTCATATCTTTATCAATGACTTGGGTGATGAGTTAGCATGTAGGTCATGCTAAAATGAGAAGATTAGGATGTAAAATGAGTGTGAACAATAGGAGCGATAATCTGAAAATTATAAAATTCAAAGTACAAAGGACCATGGCACAAGTAAAACTGAATGATACACATACACCATGGGGAATAGCCAAGATATGTTCCAGCCCTGGCAGCTTTTGTGGCTCAAAACCTGAAAGGGAAGAGATACAGTTGCAAAAATAGGACATACTGAAAGTCACCAGAACCAGCTTTCCTTCCCTCAGTTAGAGGGGAGTAGTGACAATGTTCTCAGCTCTTCTTCCGTCCTTTTCTTCCTGTTACTTCCTCTCCAACCCATTCTGTAGGTACAACTCTATGAGTTTTCCCCTCCAATTCTCCAACTGTTCCTCTCCAAAGGAACTCTTCTAGAAGAGCACCTTTCCCAAGGGTTGTAGACCTACTAATCCCAGCAAGAATACTCCTAGGAATTTATACAAGTCTGGCTTTCTGTAAAACTTGCAACACTTCCTTAGGCTTTCTCCTACTTGACCTCTCCTTAAAGATGTTGTCTTTACGTATTTTATGGGATGATCCCAGTTACCAAGTCATTTTTCCTCTCTGAGCCTTCAAGATCTCCTTTTCTGAAGACAGTCCTGGTCTCTTTTCTTGTCCCATGACTTCCTTTCCATACAGTTTAAGGCCCTCTAGCAGTGCCTTAGTATCCAGGTCACTTCCCTCTTCCAAGGTCCATCTGGATCCCCCCTGTAGGATCAACCTACATGCCCTCATCTTTAGCTGATTTTCTACTACCATGCTCCTTTTTGTTGGCCCTGCCAGACGTGGCAGGCACACCTAAATGAACAGTTCTGGCCTGGGTAAGTCCTAAATGAGAAAAAAACATTGCTAGGCAGAGAAAAGCATTACAGTCTGGAGAATACTTGAGACCTCCAGCTGGAGTTTGAGTGGGTTATTCTCAAAAAGGTTGGGTATACTTCAAAGAATAGACACAATTATAAGGCTTTGAAAAATAAGGTAGGGAAATAACAACAGTAACAAATCGGGGGGGGGGGGGGGTGGTGGAGGAAATGGCTTTTGCCAAAAATGGAATGAAAGGACAAATAAACCAGAGGGCACAGTTACAGTGTGAGCCAAAACAAGGATAGTAATAGACTGCTGTTGAAAGATAGAACAATAATTCACTTAATTTGCAGTAAGGGGCACTTGGGCTAGACAGCAGGGAAGTCTCAGCATACCACTCATTACATGGTACCCCAGGGAAGCAGTACCTCAGGAGGTTACTGGAACCTCGGTCTCAGAGGGTTTTAAGGATAGGTTATTTTGACGTGTTCAAGGAACACAGATGCTCCTGACCTTCCCCAGAAGGAGGAGTATTGGCTAGACAGCTTCCTGAAAACTTTCCCAATGCTGTTTCTTTGATTTCTTGTCTTACTCTCAAATTCTGGAAAATACCTACAGTGAGAATTATAGCTGTCCAGAGATTGTTATCTATGTGATAATCAAAGCAGAGGGACAGTGAATGTCAAAGACTATCTGGGCTGTTTATGACGGAGTTAAAAGAAGAAATATTCTTAGGCAGCACAAAATAATTCAGCAAGTAAAAAGAGCAGAACTCCAAATGCTTACTATAGAAACTGAATGTCCATCTCAGCCTCCCTTCAGCACTTACCTGCATAAAATTGCTAAAGCAATAGGAGAAAGAGTCCTTGATCTTTATTTCAGCACCAACAGTGAATTTATAAAGAGAGAAGAGTATTTCATATTCACTGAGACAACAAACCAATGAGAAGGTCACAGTATCACCTTCTAAGAGTGTTTTCAAAATACGCCTAACTTTTCTGAGTAAATTTTTTCTCTAAGATACTCTTGTAGCCTGAAAGCCTTTCAATACTCTGTGAACTTTTACAAAGGTACAGCAAATTACTTCAATTAAGTCTTTTTTTAGCCTGGTGATGCTAACATTGTTTTGTTAAACACAATCAACAATGACAGAAGACCAGGCATTTAGGTAAATTTCCCTAACTTGTACTGGAATATTGCTATTATCTGGAACAGAGTAGTCCACCCACATTACTGGTACTGCTTCTCCCAGTAACTCCAAATAATGGCTAGAGGAGTAAACTGAGTGATTTGCTTTCACTTTCCCCTCTTGTTTTCCTTGTAATTTTGGCTACTAGGGTTTAAACTTTTGGGATACTGGTGTTTCCTTACTCCTAGCAAGCAGAGTTAACAGGAGCAGTATATATGCTCCTATCCCTCTTCCACCAAGTAGGTTGTAGGAGACATTCTTTCTGTCTCTTTCCACTTCAGCTGGTAGTGAACATTCCAAGCTACATTATTATTTAGAGAAGTGAAGTAGGGATAGAAATGTTTATTTATTTTTGAGAAACATGACCTTTTTTAGTAATCAAAAAATAAGTGGACTTTTCTTTGCTTTTCCAAATTCTCCGTAGCCAAGAGTGACATTAGCACAATTTGGCTTAAGTCACCAAAACTTCTAATTCATCTCCCTAGTTTGCCTACTGCCTTCTGCATTTGATTCTTCCTCACTCAAGCAGACCGGTCCCAGTAACCTACAGCCATTACTTTCCCTTTTGTTCAGAGCCCAGAGAAAGTCCCTTTTCTCTCAGTGTGCCATCCCACCTTTTTCCCATTGATTTTTGTTACTGGGGATGTTTCTAGTTCTTTGGATATGACCAAATAAAGATACACTAAGTTACTCTGCTACTGATTAAATGAGATTATTTTCTGCCTCCATCCAGCTCAGGGAAATCTGCCAGCTACAGCTGCCCTTTGTGTCCTCCATCAAGGGGACCTCAGGAAATGCTTAGAAGATAAAGCAGTTGCTTTCTTACTAAAAATTTGTGAAGATGTGGTAAAACCTTACTTTTGTTGCTGTAAAATTAGAATTGCCAGTTCCAGCATTCCCAGGGGGTGCTGAAGTCCCAGCACGTTTAAGGGAGTGAATCTATCAGTGCTTTGCACAGTGCCTGGGGACCCTCAGATAGAAAGCCCTATTAGAACTTCAAATGTCAGTACCATGACTCTGCCAAATGCGCAAATAAGCACTACAGAAGGACAGGAGAGCACATCTCTGTAACACTGTTTGATTGTAACCCATTATCTGAGTATCCCTGAGTGCACTGTACTTCTGCAATCCACTGATTGAAGAAGAGTGCTGGATAATAAGTGCTGTTGGAAGCCATTGAAAAATCAGCAGGTCACTGTCACACAACTAACTATAAGTGAAAACAGGTAATGCCACCAAGATAAAAACAGCATGAATGGAAGAAACAGTGTGTGGGTGATTGGGAAAGAAAATTAATCAAAAAACTTTTAAAAAGTGTATTTTCAACCTACCAAAGAAGAAACATGCTGCAAAAATAATTACAGACGATTGCAGCTCTGCAGATGCCATGTTGTTTCTGTTTTTGTAAACAGTAAAACTGCCCAGATATTCAAGATGGCTAAATCATAGCCTTCAGATCCATGCATGCACACACAAAACACAAAAATATGTCACCAGGCAGAGCAGGCTATGAGCTCACAGCTACTCCCTGATAACTGCCCAGGCAGGCACACGCTCACCAGCAGAGTGATTAGCCACCACATGTTGACAGGCCAGGTAAAAATCTGCTTGGGGGCACATACCTACTGAGTAGCCAGAGTGCTACTCTGCATTCATACACTTTTCAGTCCATACAAACTAAAGTTTGCTTGATAGCACACTGTGAGGTAGAGTCCTCAGTGTGTTTGATACATTAAACATATCTGCAGCTCTTCCTGCCCATCTGTTTTATTTGATTTTCTTGACATTTGTGACTTCTATTCTTTCAAGGAGTCAAAGTACTTAATGTATTTTTTGAATAAGGATGAGACATCTCTACTAGGGCAGCCCCTGGCAAAGCCACTGCAGGGAAGCTAAATGAATTCCTTTCATAAGTATTCACTTTGGAAGAAACTGGGGAGACTCCCATGCTGGAATTCCTGGGTGGAGAATAGGGGCCTGCAAATATCTGAAATTTGAAGTGGCTGTAGAAGTTACTGAACTAACTGTGAAAATGAATGTTAACATATCCCCATTACTCCCTGAGGAGTTCTAAGAGAAATCAAAGATGAAATAGGTGAGGTACCAACAGTGGTGGGCAACTGTTTAAAATTGTCTTGCTATCTCAGGGCTTGATGATGTAAAAAACACAGTGAGTTTTATAAGAGACGCTGGGAACTCCAGTGTAAAAGGCAAATTAGTAAAATTGTTGTTGTAAGCAAAAGAGATTTCATTTTCCCTCACTTCAGGATCAACAATGCAATCAACGTCTTGAGGTACCTGTACAAATCAGCGTAAGAGTCTTGCCCCCTCTTACAAACATATTTGCCATTATATCAGTCAAGTTTTACAGGGTCTATTGGCATTCTCAATACAATGTGAAAAGTCTGCAGGTTGGGGCAGTAGATGCTCAGAGCAGCCATACCTTTTTCAAACAGGAATTATTGCCTCAATTATTTCCCCTTCTTTCTATTTTACCAGTTTGAATCTCCTTTATTCTACTTCCATGGCTCTGCATGGTTTAACATTCATGCTAGACAAGCTGCTGCCTATGGGGCAGTTTTCTGATGAGGATGGACTATCTTTACCTTATCATTCTTATAAGTAAAAGACCTTAGAATGTATTCCTCATTCAGGGAAAAAATGCAGTTGATGCTCTCTTTCTACATGAAACTCCCCAAGACAGAACATTCACAGTAACTATTTTAAATCATCAAACAGTGTAGGGTTAAAAACTCTTTCCTTGGTCTTACACGGTTGCACGTATAAATTAGCATTTGTTATTGCCAGTGTCAGTGTTAAGCATAAGGTTTTCTGGATATGTTAGAGTATCAGGAAAAACACGAAAGGCAGTCTGTCTATCTCCTTTCAGGGGAGTGGAGAAAAAAAAAGATCATTTCATGCCAGCAGATGGCTACAACTCATTACTGTGTAAATGTACAGTGTGGAAAGTGGAATGACAAATTAATTAGCACTCACCAGAAATACATAACAGAGAATGATATGTACTCATGCCATTTTATTTCATGTCACATTAATTGAGTACTAGATAGCTGACAAAATGCATTAAGCTAACCATAGCTTTTGCTGGCAGCAGCTGAAAATTTGTCTCACAGAGAGATTTCATTTCCTTCCAGACACTGACAGAGGAGGCAGCTTTGCACACACACTCACTTCCCCAGCGTTGCTGACAAAGTTGCTGTACTGTTCATTTCACTGTCACTTATTTTCACCCAGGGTTACATTAGGCCTTAGTTTCTGATCAGCCCTACTCAACCAGCAGCTTGGATCCTTCCTGTATGGAGGAACCCTCTTTCTCCAGAGAAGGAGCCTGTGCAACAGGAGGCAGTCACAGTTCAGCTTCCTGTGAGGGAATCTCACAGGGAAAATCCCCATAAAACGTCTGCCAAACCTGTAATGAATAACTTGAAACAACTTGAGTTACTGGAAACAGGGGCACGGACACGTTTAAGATGGATCTTGAGTTCTCTACAGCTCTATTAACTCTATGAAACTTGGGCTGTTTCCTAAGTATGTCTAATAAGGACATACAGAGATATTGCAGAATCCTCAGGTGTCCTGCAAAGCAGCTGCGGTGTTGTGGCTCAAGTCATTAGGGCACACAAGTAGGCACAAATGAGCCAACATGCCCTAGAAATCACTCTGATCTGGAAGATGCCATTTTTTTACTTTGCAGAGCTGTGCTTCAAATTCAATACAGCTACACATTTGTGCATGTTTAGCCACCAAATAAAATGCTTCTGCATTAGTCCCACCCCATAGCTTCTTCACAGGGTTTAAAACCTATCTGTGGTGCTGAGCAGCCTCCCTCACTACCCACACTGCAGCTGCTCCAGCCCTGTGCTGTATCAGGGAATCATAGAATATCCTGAGACTGAAAAGATAACCATGTCCAGCTCCTGGCCCTGCACAGGACAGCCCCAAAAATCAGATGGGGCTGGGGTCAGGCTGCCCAAGAAGCAGAATCTGGGGCCTTTCCAGTTCAGCCTCTTTAGCTGGCTGGGCACAGCTGTAAATCTTGCTGCTGTAGCCTGCTCTCCCTCATCTTTTACTATGGGAAAGCAAGAAGAGAAACAGTTCATTGCTCTACAGCTACAGGGTGACTCAAAACTCCCTGAGGTATGGTAGGGTAGCAACACTAGGGCAGCAGTCTTGTAAAGTAATATCATGTGGTATTAGGTAACCAAGAAGCAACAAATGGCATAATTCAATAGAAACATAACAGCATAACACATTCGAAATCAAGCCAGCTAAAAAAAGTCAGCTTAGCTTTTACAATTGCTCTGGTCACTTCTCTGGACCTTTACATAGTGGTTTCAGGATCAGTTACAAATCAGGACACCAAATGAAGTTGAGCCTGTCCTAGTTTCTATAAGCATATCTTCTTGCTGTGTTTGTTGCTGTGTGAAAAGCAAGCTGGCAGTGAGCAAGGAGTGATACAGCAAAATGCCATCCCAGCTGGGGCTGTGGGTTATGGGTAAGACAAAAAGACAGCCCTGTGTTACCAGTGTACAACCATTCCCAGTTCAACCTAGCTCTGTCATTCCAGCATATCAGAGCAGCACAGTTTTTCATCACTCGCTCACTTATCTACACTGTCTAAAGGTTACATTGATTTTGTCTTTACTAATCAAGAAGAAAAGCACACTGACAGGCAGCTGCAAGCTGTCCAAGGGATGAGACAGAAAGAGATTGGGTTTGTTTCAGAGTTTTAATTAAAAAGATAAAGATACTGTTCCATTTAATACACTGCTGCTTGAAGTCTCATGCAGAGAGAATTCATCATATGGCTCCTAAGGATCCACGATCTTCTAACAAAAAGGGATTCAGGGATTCAGCTGTCAGGAGAGATGCTGCAGGAGTAGGTCATGCCAGGTACAGGTGAAATAATCCCTGCACTGGAACTGGTGAAGAGCAGCTGGTTACAGAGAGCCATTGGGAACCAGTCTCATTAGATACAGGTGAACAGTGGGCAACTTGAACAAGAAACTGTACACACACACTAAAGTGGGTAATAGAAATTGACCCATTTCCAAATTTTTTAGCAAAATTGTTCGATGGAAAGAGTATATCTATTAACTTAAATCATCTGACACACTTTAAAATTGGTATTTAACAGAAATACAAGTAGTAATTCCAAAAGAAACATTTACTGGCTCTCTGTTGAGTCATATTTCAAGTCAAGGACAAGCATGACAAGCCATGAATATGAAAAATGGACTCCATGAAAAATGCTGTGATCATAACAATCAGATTTTTTTTATTCTTTCAAAATTGTACTGGAAGCAAGAGAGATGTGGACAGCAGCTCACCCATCAGGGTGGTTTAAGCAATAATGTATAGAATGCATTAGTGTCAATGAATGTTTTGGTTTGTACTCAAAGAGAAGGCTCATCCACTTGTACCACTGCCAGATGTCTGTGCACAGGTAGATTACTATTCACCTGTACACATGATTAACTACAAAGCTGAAATTTAAATAACCTGTATGGAACTTTGAAATTCAAGAAGCCTGAAAGATGCCTAGAAGTCGGCCAAGAAGGTTTTGGCATTTTCTCCTCTTCAGCTAATTTTTCATAAATCTTAAGCATAATATTGAGAGGCCTAGAAACCCATTACTTTCATGACAGCACTCAAACGTTCTGGCCTAGTTATAGGTAAGGAAACTAATGCAAGCCATGAAGAATGTAAAGATTGTTCCAAGAGATAGAAAATCAGAATATAAATAAGCTACTTAGCACGATTTATGCAAAATAGGTGTTACTTTGTTAATGAGATTACAAGTCTGTTTGATAAAGTCAAGCACAGCTTCAATACACCTAGAAGTCCTAAGGCACTTTAATTAATAGCACAAGATGTGCACATTAAAAAGTAATCACTTTTCTATATCAATAGAGCACACAAGTAATGAACCAGGAATTGCTGCAGGGATCCTAAAAGTCATATCCACAGGGTAGCTACTGCAGTGCTTCTGGTGACGGGATGGTTAGGCATCTGGCAGCAGAGCCATTTCGAAACTCAACCAGAAAATGGATACAGTTTCACAATAATCTCATTAATACTTCCCTCAAAGCCCAGGAGCAGTTTATGCAGCTTTTCAGTTGGATTGATAACTTGAAGAACTTTACCCCATGAAGACACAAATACTTGTATTAGAAAAGCAACAAAGTAGAAAATGAGCAAAGTAGAAGAGGAAAAAAACCAAACCCTCAGGTGGAAATTGATATAAAATCAACACTCCTAAAAGGTGCAGATAATCAAAGGCTTGATGCTAAGCAGTACAGAGAAATAATAAGCAGTTAGGCTGTGTGATTTAGATCATTTGTGAGAGGCTGGGTTTATCATGAGACAAGCCATTACAACATTTCCAAACAAAAATTTTCCATCTAGAAACAAGCTTAAAAGGTCATCTCCAAAACTTGCCCTGGGCAACCACAATCCTGAAGAGGACTGAGACCAAGAGCAGGTGTGTGATGCAAACGCCTCCAAATTCTCTAGCAATTAGGCCCCCACGAGCCCTCCTGATGAATGAAAAACTGATTAACAAGGGGGGATAGAGACATGAATTTACCTCTAGGAGTGCCACAGGTGACACTATTATGAGATTGCAGCCGTCGGGATGCCCACATTTCAAAAGATACTTTCAAAAATTAGGCAAGGCACAGAAAACCTGCAAGGAAATTTCAAGGATGGGAAAAACCCCCATAACGCCTGATGTAAGGAATGAAAAAAACAGCATGGGTAGCTTAACAGGAAAGAGAGACATGACACTGCAAGGCATAAGTGCTTTCACAGGGGAAAAAGTAACAGGTCCCCCACAACTCCCTGATGCACTGAGGAAGGCACAAGCAGAACAAGCGGCTGAAAGCAGAACCATGGCAAGCTCGAAACCAGACTTCATGAACAAGGCATGAAAAGGGACAGATGATTCTCTGCCTCCTAATGTTTTCAAACAAAGGCTAAGTGCTTTTTCAGAAAACAAGCCTTAATCAATTTATTGGATTCCGCAAAGGACATGGAAGGAAATGAAATTGCCTGTAAAAATAAAGATATCAAACTACCCAATCTAATAACCTTTATTGAATTTATGTTGGAAAGGAGAGTAAACGATTTTGGTGTTCTAGCAGAACATCCAAGATAAAGATGAGATCTAAATGTTCATTTAGCATTTAAATTTAATAAACTTAATATACATTTCAGGAAACCTTGTGCCTTGATATCCCTGGGAACTAAAGCCCTTTTTCATCCAAAATGTGTTTTCTGAGCAGTGGACTCTTACCAACTTACCAACAGCCTTACCCAGCTTACCAACACCCATCCTGGGCTAGGGACACCTGTGGGAATATCCAGTTCTGTGGGGCCAGTCCCAGCTCTGCCTCAGGGAGGAACAGGAGTTTTGACCCACTGGCATGTGCTGGAAGGCTCTGTTTTACTGAGCCAGGACCAAATTCCTGCTTCCTCTTTCTAGCATAATGACAGAAATACTGACTTTTTACAAAAAGTTTCAGTCTCACAGCAAATTTTACAGTGTCTTCCCTAAGAAAGTGCAACCTCAGCTCTGCCAGGTCAGCTGCCATGCATGCTGGCAATTTGCCTGTATGGAATGTGAGCATCTTGGCTTCTGCCCAAAAGGCTCCTGAGCACCTGCAATAACCAGGGTTTTCTATCAATTGTGGTTCAGTCTTCACAGGCACATCTTAGTCTTTCCCCTCAGCACCAATATGCACTTCTTTGCCTTTTTATATTCCCTACTGAAGACATCTAGAAATTTAAAATAAAGTTTTCCTTTGGAAACTGATTGAAACGAAATATTCAACAAGAACGTGTGTGAAAATATGTGTTCTTAACACACACACACACACAAACACACAAAGAAGAGCAGTAAAAGTAATTCCTTCCAGCAAGGTAAGTGTGATGTTCATAATTTCTGCTGTTAGTTGGCAAGTTTGGAAAATAGAAAGTCATTTGAAGTTTGAATTAATTCATTTGTGTTCACATTTCATGCAAATAATCAAAACGACACAGCTGAAACAAGAGTATTATTGGCTGTAAAATTAATGTTCCTTAAATTCCCTCTCACAGGAAATTAAGCTTCTGATTCAAGCCAAAAGGAAAACTTTGAAACAGCTGAAATCCCTGTTAACCATAAAGCAAACTGTGGGCAGGCCCACCCTGCAGTGCCGTAGGGGTAAGAAGCAATTGGTTCTGTTTTTCCAGCGGGTGAGAAGTCAGTGACAAGTTCACAAAGCCCATGAATCCCTCTATTTTCTCAAACACACCCAAGCTTCACAGATGAGCCAGGAAACCACATGTTGCTGTGTAATCCACGCCTGGCCCACATTTCCCACTTTCCCTCTGGATGTGGCAGACGACACGCAAAGCATTGCTGCTGCAAACGCCGCTGCCTGTCCAGCAGCAGAGCTCCTCTTGGCTTTACACAAACCATCCCAGCCAACCCAGGTTGGAAATGATCTGCCTTCATGGTAAAAATATGTTTGAACTCATTTCCACTGCATTTGTCCTGCTTCAATATGGAAACTCGCACTGCACATCTGCCACACTGAGCAGCCATGAGCCAGGTTTTGTTCCTCAGGTAACTGCTGAGAGCAAAGCTGGCACCTGCCGTTTCACAAGAAGTTTGTACAAATGCAGAGGCTTGAGAATTTTCTGATTCTTCCTGGGCAGAAGTTAACCACTTCCAATCCATCAGCTGCCTGATCCACCAGAGGCAGGTGTGACAAGCAAGTCAGCTACTTACTTCATCTCCCCTGACTCGCATTTGACAGAAAGAAATTGTGTCACAGGTGCACAAAGTAACCCAATTTAAATATCCAAGTGAGTGTTTTGCCCTTGTATGCAGGTATTTAGCTCCCATAAATATCATTATGGTCCGTAACAGATGCATCAAAGAGCAGTATGCCCCGGCTCATTTTGTAATGTCACAGTGCTTGGAATTCAGTCACAGACTTCACTCTCAAAGACTGAGCTCTCTGATTACTCGAGATATTTCTATTTAAGAACATCAGTTAGGAAGGAATTTTAAAAATATGCCAGAAGAGTGTTCATCAAATACTGCAACTGTTTTGCAAACCAGAAAAATAACAATCACAATAGTTTAAAAAACCCCTCTGAATTAACTTTTCATGCACAAAAAAATAGTCTAAGAAATGTATTGATCACAGCTGACAGGTATCTATTCAAGGAAGGAATTATCTGGCAACAGATGGGCCTATAATAATATTAACATCTTCACCATCTGGCTTTTAATCCATGCTTTTCCTCAGTAGATCATAAAGCACTTTATGAATGAGGTCAAACATCTCGTGGGGAAAGACAGAATAAGATAAAATGGTGAGAATCTGAAGCTGAACAAGTATAAGCAAGAAATAAGACACACTCCATTCACTCTTTTATCAATTACAACGACAGGTGATTACCAGAACAAGAATTTGTCTGTAAACATTATATTGTCCATCACTTGTCAAAAAGGGAGGACCTCAAACATCCTACAGTTCAAAAAAATTACAAGCTTCATATAATTTTTGGGTGAGGTTGTTTGTCTTTTCAAAACAGTTGGTGAAGAAAACAAGGTGAACACAGAAATACCTCTTTCCTCTGAAAGTGTAAAAATCTACTGCATTTCCCCTTGGCTCCAGCCTACCCACCTACACAATTAGTCAAGCAAATCTTGTACAGTCTTTCTGGATGCTTGGACAGAACTTCTCACCCTGAAGGTGTAGAGAAGGACTATAAAACAAATAATCATCTTTTTAAAATTTGATTAAGATGATCAATGCATGCAAGGCACAGTTTTGCCATATGCTGGTGACCAGATGGGGAAAATCGAACTACTTGAACATTTAAAAGGTTCTTGAATTCTCTGGCACATCTGCCCCCCGCCAAAATCATACATTTTCAACTTTACTATGAAAGAAACCTTTCTGAGTTTCATTGTTCTGCAGCTGCTCTTTGGGAAGAATGCTGTTGGTACAGCAGCACCTCAGTCACTCACTTCTTCCCTTGGTCTGAAAACTCTTCAGAGTAGCGACCACATGTGTGCCTGTGTGGTATGTACAACAGGGTCCTCACCCCAAGTGAGCATTTGAGATCTACTGTAAAATTGATAATATATCTAGAAAGAGGGTGCTGATTATTCAGAATGGCCTGTACAGTGTTAGCAGATGACAGAACCCACACTGCTCAAAAGGCAGCAGCAGCCTCACATACCGAGCCCTGCCCAGCCCAACATATTCAAAGGTTTCAAAGCCCTACATTACTTCAATACACACTTTTAAACTTTGTTGCTGAGTAACTTTGTGAGTGAACTCCAGTACTACTGGGATCACAGGCCTACACAAACAAACCAAAGTCCAAAAAGAGATAATGGCCTGAGCAAAGGGCAGAATGTCCATCAGGGAAAAAAGGAAGAAAGCAGGATAAATAAGGTCCAAACTTGGAGACCTTAAGGATCTGGCTTGGCACGGTTGCCAGAGAGGAAAATGAGCGTGGGTTACGTATTGTCGGTGTTTGTGAGGGAGCTGCCTGGTTATGTTCTCTTTGCTGGGATCTTTATGCCTGTGACTTTACTCCTGCTGCTGCTAATTGCCTACTTCAGGATCAAACTAAGAGAAGGTGAGTCAGGATCTGGGAACAAAGACTGGGTAGGCAGACAAACCTTCTCATTCAACAGACAACTTAGGCTTGTAGCATTAACTAAACTGAAGAGAACTATGATCAGAAACAATTTTATGAAGTTGTACTGTATTTTAGACCATCTTCTATTTGAAAAAGACTACAGGTATTTGTTTAGAACTTGGATTGACCCCTCATTTAAAACTCTGTAGTTTTATATATATCATACTATAGAAGATTTTACTGTTTTACACTATGGAAGGGGCAATCAGATTGAAAAAAAAAAGACTAGGGCAGTTAAAATACAGATAATTTTCTTCTGTGCTTACAACCGTGCAAGTCTTCAGGTAGCAGCAGTTACACCCTATAAGTAATTGGGCTTTAAGTACATGTCTGTGTTCTTTCAAAAGTATGTATTTGCTTTTACTTTGTACCTAAAAGCATATTTGCTATGTTGCCTTTTCTATTTTAAAATCAGCTTATACTCACTTCAAAAATCTATCTTCTGAGTAAAACCAAACAAACACCCACCCCAATGCAAATGTGAAGTGACTGTAACACATCTGTGTACTGAGAATGAAGGCTGCTCACAGAGCCCAACTGGGCTACACTTGTAGAAGGCAGGGAGTTTCTTTTAGAAAGGAAAATCCTGTGCCTCAGACCGTCCAGTCTTGCTGGGATGATCTTCATGCCCTCCACATTTGGGTCCCAGCTGCAGCATCACAGTCACATGTGCTCATGTTTTAGGGTTCCAGCTGCCAAAGCCACTCTTGGGGCACATTCAGATCAGAGGCCTCAACCATTCTTTTCTTCATCCCTTCTAAAACATACTCTCACAGACACTGGGCTAAGCTTGTTCCTCAGATTATCTGTCTTTTGAACCTTTTCTCCATATGGAATGTCTGGAGAGCTAAGACGACAGCCTAGGTTTT
This sequence comes from Corvus cornix cornix, assembly GCF_000738735.6. Taxonomy (NCBI): domain Eukaryota; kingdom Metazoa; phylum Chordata; class Aves; order Passeriformes; family Corvidae; genus Corvus; species Corvus cornix. The sequence goes on along the minus strand of NC_047056.1, from coordinate 59,779,060 downwards.
CTCTGTAAACTTCAGAAGTGTCTTGATATAGCTTGGTGAGAACCCTGGCTGGGACAATATTTCACAGCTCTGCCACTATAGGCTTCAGCTCTAGCAGAGACCTGGCTGTGGCAGACAGGCCAGGCCTGTCCATAGGGTTCTGCAGATCAGCTGAGGCTTCGCACCGAGCTAGCCCACGGTGCATTAGCCCAACAGGAGAAGGATTTACCCACCAGTGCAAGGCTAGGAAAAAAATCTCACTTAGATGCTAGGCCAAACACTGTAATTTGTGCACTCACATTTTCCTCTATCCTGAAAACTGGGCCACTTAACATAAGAAAGGTCATATATAGCCAGAAATGTAAAATAAACTAACTTCCCATTTTGTGTAACATCTCCAGGCACTTAGATCTGAGGCTTTAAGAGAGGGAGGGTGTTGGTTTGCTTATGAGCATACACTTCAAGTTACCTTCAGGCTGCTAAAACTCAAACATTTCCTGTTCAGGATGTGCTTTCAGATGCTGAATTAATCTGCATGGGTAGCCTGCTCCACACGCCTAACCCAGCCCTGCATTGGGTTATACATTATTCTTAGAGCAAGGTGCTGATGATTTTTCACACGCTAATAAAACAACATCCAAAAAACCAGTGCAATGCCAAAACATAGTGCAATTCAGTATCTGTGAGGAAATAGGAAGGCTAAGTACTGAGAGGAGTTTTCTTTCTTGAAAGTGGCTGAAATGGAAGAGAATGAAATTATTGCATTTGACTTCAGATAAAAGCAAGGATTTTCCCTTTCAGTAAATTACCAGCTCTGTGCTCACATGTGTAAGTCAGACGTTAGTGATTATGAAATAATACTGAGCTGCTACTGATCTCCCTGTTACCTGGTGATGCTCTCGCTTTTCTATTCCAGCTAGGATGAAGCAAGCCAGGAAAAGCAGGTGGGCTACTGATCCCATCAGTTCAGGTATTTTGCTGAGGCTCAGACATTGCTTTCATTAAGCAGATGAACCCATCTGAAAAAAAACCCACAGACATTTGCATTCGTGGTGCATGATCAACCCCTGAAACAGACTGTCCTGCCTTTTTTCACAGCACTCATATCCTCCTTAGCTACACTTTCTCCAGGTCTGTAAATAATCTACGGCACCAGATCTTAAATCCTGCTTCTCTTTAAGCACAGAAATTTTAGCTTTGGATTTGTAATGAGTTTAAGCAAGCAATGGTTTCCTAAATTTTCTGAGATTAGTAATTAAGGGTGTAAGAGAGAGGTGAATGAAGCAGTTGGCAGACTTATTTGCCAAAGGAATATTGCTGCTGCGCTTCTCTCTTTCACAACCAAGAAGGGAATCATCTGGCTCAGGAAAGGATACACTCAGTTTGCAGATCACAGGTGTTCTGGCTGGGATTCTCAAGAGGATGTGAGATGAATTCCTGTCTATTCAATACTTCGGCCTTGCTCTGTCTCCAAGATCTTCTTTTTCTAGAGTTGAGACTGTCAGAGACCAATCTACTGTTTTGGCCTCCAGCCAACTTACACAAAACGTCCTGAGCAGCTCTCCCTGTGCAGGCAAGCAGAGCTTCAGCTTAAAACCATCAGGTGAGAGAAACAGCTACAGATAAGCCTAAGAACAGACTCCTTCAAATGCCAGCTCTCCTACAGAACATCAGAAATTCAACAGGTTTCAGCTGCCTATTTCCTTAGATCTCTTTTTTGGGAAAAAAAAGAAAAAAAAGAAAAAAGGAGAGAATTTTTCACTACTAAAATCAAGGCTGCCTTGCTTCATTGTTAAACGAGCATTTAATTTTTCTCTGTGCAGCAAGAGAGAGGCTCTGCATAAATATATCAATATATAAGCACCTTATAAATAAAACTAAATCATCTAACAAAACAGCACACATTTCTCCTAAACAATAGGCAATAACAAGTGCTTTATGTCTTTTTAAATTTTTTTTATTTTCTCTGTTTCTCCATCCTTCTTGAAATAATCTCCTAGCCTCCAACAGCACCATTGTATTCTGAAGATGTTCAGTTATGTGGGCAGCAAGCATTTCTCTGGTCTGTCTGTACTACAGGCAGCATTGGGAGGATCAGGCCAGCTCGAGGTTCCCACAGCACAGCCACAGCAAAGCAGAACATGAACTGCCAGTGTAAGCTAACTATGTCCTTTGCTGTTGTTTAAGGATTTGATTCTGATTGAAAGCTGTGGAGACAAACAAAAAGAGAGCATTTCTGCTGATGTCAATAGTTTGTGTTAGCGCTTCACTGGGCATAGAAGCAGCCCCAGACTCACACTCAGAAGACTTCCCTCTAGGATCACGGGCAAACTAATACCAGTGTGCTCCTTAGAAACCTTCACCTTAATAAGATTAGTTCTTATTAATATATGCCAGCTCTTTTTCTTTATAAAACCTCACCACAAGAAATCAGAAATCAATCCATATTCTTATGGAATTTTTGTGTTGTTTGGATTATTTTTCAGTTGAGGAGGAAATGCCCATAGCACAAGACCCCAGGAATGCCTTCCTGAATCACCGTGGTCAGTGGAAGAAACCCAGGAGATCTGGACAGAAAGAGAACAGATACAAGAACTCAAGGACATTTAAGGGAGCTTCATGTCTCAGGAAGCAAGCTTAAACCCAGTACTCAGCGCTGCAGGCTTAATAATAACCATCTGTAAATAAACACCACGCAGGAAAACAAAACTGGAGGGGAGAAGTTAGTGCTGTGCTGTCCTAATGAAATAGCTGCCACCATCCAAAGAGTTCTTGTAAGCTCTAAGCTGCCCTTTGTGCAGCTCAGCAGAGACCAGACACCCCCTGCACTAGACTGTATTGGTTCCCTTGTGTGACAAAGGATTTGTGGGGAGGGACAGCACCCTGCTCACCAGCCCCTCCCTGGCCTACGAAGGAGAAAGCGACATAACGAGATCCTGAGAGAGCTGAGCTGGCACATACAAGGCAGGCAGCCTTATTAAATCAAGATGCATAAATAACAAGTTGTTACCAACCACTGACATCTGGGAAATAGAAAAGGGTTTTGAAGGGGAACTGACATTTATTAGCTTGTACACTTTGGGAAAAAAACCACTGTGGGTTTTGTAAAGTATCCTTTCCATAGAATTTGAAAGAAAAATATAACAGTAACAGGAAACAAAAGGATTTCTCTCTGCTGACTAAAAATGCCAAATTTTGAAACCATGGAAAGATTCAGTCAGGATTCTGTAAAATAGCTATTATTCTCCTTTAAGGACAAATGGATGACTTTTTCAAATAAAAAATTGCACAAGCATGAAGTTATCTTTTTTGTGTGTCAATTGACACACTTTTTTTAAAAAAAAATCTTCCTACCTGCTCTCCTGTAGCTGTGGGTGTACAATTTTTAGTGCATCTCAGATTGCTTGTGGTAGATGGCCCACAAAAATGCAACTCCAATCGTTTGCAGGTACTACTGGCTTTTAGTTTCTCTGATTCCGACTCTCAAGTTTAAACCCAAACTGGCAAGGAATGAGAAGTGACTATCATTACTGTCCTCAGTGTTTACTGTCCCTGTCTGCTAGTGATTGCTGTCTGCAATTACCTTTCATAAAAGCTGTTTGTCATTACTCATCCTGCAAGAAGAGTGGATAATGCCTTGTCTGAGATTATGTGTGGTTTGCACAGTTTCAGTTCTCATAGACTTTTAAGAACTCCTTGGAATAATTTTATAGAAATACTAATGAGGCCATGACCACAGGTTTAAAAAACCACCATAATTTAATAAAGACTGTGGAGAAAAAAGAATTTAAACAGCAAATACCTTTACAGCCTCTCTCATTTTAATACTACCCAAATTTTAAAAGACATAGTTCATCACACTGCTTTACATCTGTGCAAATAACAGAAGAAAGAACAGATGAAGAGACAATTGTTTGCAATTGCAAACACAATCTTTTGAAGGGAAGTTGTGACAGCTGCTGCAAAGAATTTACTTTCTACATTTAAGAAGGATGCTGCCTTCTTAAAGCAGTGGTCTGGGATATTGATCTGATGCTAAAGGAATTCTAACATACAGAATCCCAAACACTCACTCTCTCACTGCCCAAGAAAAGATTGGCCAGGGCTGCATGTAAAAATACAGAATGAAAATTGATTTTGTTAATTCCACAGTGTGTCTGAGAATGGGGAGATCTGAAATGTCAACAAGTGGTAACACTCTTAAATGGCACTTCACTGTAAAACAGTGGTACGGATACCGAAAATACTACTATATACATATACTGTGTGCCTTTGACAGAACTGCTGATTGAGCTGTAACTGCTAACATGTAGGAGGATCTGACATTCACGACTCAGCAACATGCAATGAAAATTCCCAGGCCTTGTTGTTTTCAGTTCCATTACTGAATAGTGTCAATAAAAATGTTTTCATGCTACCGGCATGAAACACATCATCGTATCCTATATAATTCCTTCAAAAAGGAAAAATACGTATTTAAATAACACCATAGAACTAAATCTTTGTCTAGATAAATTGTACAAGCATTATCTAAATATATATAGAGTAATTGCAAGGAAGTAACTTCTCTTCAACTACTGTTGTCACTGAGGAGTCCTCTCTCTTCCTGTCTCTAGCAATAATGTGAAGTTAGGACTCTACTCCACCAACAACCAGTACGCACTTTTAAAACCTTCCTGCCTGTGACTTCTCCTTCCCTTCCCAGAACAGAATTTAAAGTCTCAGCATTTAAGTTGGAAAGGTACAGAGAAAGATGGTAAAGTGATAAAGGATTGTGAAATCACTTTTGGCTGGGAATGACTGATGAGAGCGATTGTTAGGTGTCTCTTCCAGTATCTGCAGTGATGCTGACCAAGGAAGCTAGAGCAGGAGCAGGTTCAAAAGACACAAAAGGTGGTTTTGGTTCTTTTTTCCTTAAGACACATAAGAATGGTTAAAATGCCTGCCAGAATAAATTTTTAAAAAGCAATTAGCCAAAAATCCAGAGGCAGATAAATATGAAAGACTGATGGACCAGTAAGTCTTTGAAAATTGCTCAAAGCTGGAAGAATATTTGGGAAAGCACTACCTTCTAGTATAGTAATTATACTTACACACACTCCAAGGCAAGTACCAGTAGATTCAGAGGCAGAGATCTGGGAGAGTTAGTCACTTAGCCTGGCCCAGTAGAGACATTCATATAGACTTACCTCCAAAAACTCTGGTAGGATTTGCCTCACACCAAACAGAATACTTTAACACTACAGGAATTACCACAGCATTTCTAATGTCTGTAATTTGTATTAATATTACTATTCTATCTCTTTTTCAAGTGCAGTATGAAACCCTCAAACAACTGAGCAACCTGAAAATCAGAAGTTTCAAACCTTCCAGACATGTAGTCAGTTCAGTATATATTTTATTCCATCTGTTTGATGTCTTTTGTGGCCAAATTAAAAGCTGCTATTCAGCTTGACTGTCAAATAGAAGAATACTTCAAGAAATACTTTGTACTGTAGCTGCTCATTGCTTTTAGCAATAAATCTTTTGTTTCAAGTTTTTCACTGGAGTTGCATGCTTGCCCTTTACAAAACCTTTATCTAGGAAACAATCTGTAGAACAAGTCCAACATTTATTATGAACCCTTAGGTTAGCATTATTAAAAAGGAAGAGGTATTAAATGGTTTTGTGTAAGACCCACATCACTCACTTTTCTAAGTATTTAAGCAGAATTAATTACTGAAAAATTGGCCTGTAATAGTATTTGAAATTGACCATGTATTATAAAGCTGGCTTGTGAAGTGCCTTGAGGCAATTTCTATTTTTGCATGTTGTAGTTTTTGCTGTAGATATACCATATATAAAAAGGTAACAACGAAAGTTCATCAGAATGGCACAATATTCCAGAACATTTGAATAATTAAATACAACCAGAATCTGTAAAACTTGACTATTTTTAGGACTGATCACACTTAAGGCTTAGGTTTTTCTGCATGACAATGGCTGTTTAATTAGTACATGTTTAATCAATGCAAGTGACAGCTATGCACAAGCTATGCTATACTGACCTGAAAATACTATTAATTTTTCACTAACAAAAGGTTCTATAAGTATTTGAAGAGAGATATGTCGCAGTGAAAATAATATTGTTTCATTAATATTACATTTGCAGTTTTAAGGATTAAATACAATTGCAATTAAACCACTATTGATCTAGTGTCTAACTAATCAGACCAATCCAAATCAATGAGTTCAAATAATATGCTTTCCTCCCATCAAACGAGATCTGCAACTAATACTACACTATATCAAAAATACTTTAAGGACTTTTATATAGCTTTTTCTTACACTTTTGTAGGAAAAATCCACTAAGACATCCTTCTAAATGCATGTTTGTCCATTTTGACATACACTTACATATTCCAAACTTGCCACTTCTTTGACAACCTCTCTACTCACACAGTGTTGTGGCAGTGTTATTTGGTCATGCTGGATGGGGTTCTCTTCCCGTTTTTGAAAGGCAGAGTATCTCTGGTATTGAAGGAAAGCAGGTAAGCTGTTATCTGCTAATTTTCCAGGTAATGTGGATGCAATTGAGAATGACTATACATGCACAGAAATTAACATCTCTGTTACTGTTGTCATATGTTATCCAAACTATGCAGAGCCAAAGCTAACACGAACTTCTGCTACACAAGCATGCTGACAGATGGCAGCCATCTAAACTGAGAATAGCACCAAAAATACATTGCTCAGAAGTGAAGAAGGATGTCGTGAGAAGTTTTATGATTTGTTTTGTTATCTGAAAACCACAGTAAATCCTAACTCAATGAACTCAGCAGAAGCATTTGCAGACTGAGGGGCATTTTAACTTTCACTGTGATGTTCAATCTCCTCTGTTTTAGCAGCTGAAGATTTCTTCTCTAAACTACAGATATCAGGAAGTTTATTGGAAGATGTTTAGAAAACACCGGTACTCAAGTACCAGGCAATCATACCACCCTTCTGGCAGCCCTGCAGACCACTCACACTAATCCCTGTTTTAAGGCTCTGTGACCTCTAGAATTGCAGTTCTCAGAAGTAATCTGCTCACTTTAAATATCCTCCAAGCTTACGTCTGAATCCCCAAAGTCATACAGAGAATAAACAACTTTATTTTATAACAGAATTACAGAAAGCAAAATATCACTTAATACAACTTCAAGCTACTATAAATCTAATTTGGCATTTTAACTATACACAAAGTCAACAGCAAAAAAAAAAAAACAACCCCAAACAACCAACCCCCCTGCAAGAACAAATTAAAAATAAACCCCAATATAATTAACAGGTTTTTGCCATGGCAGTCTCAACTGATGGTACTCTCTTATTACTTTATGAATGGAGTCCATTTTACACCTTTTATTCAGTATCCTAAAAATCTGCATTAACCATTAGAGGAAGCATGTGAAACATATACCTTCTCTGTAACAGAAATGTCAGTTCTAACATGGAGACACAGTGAGGTTTAAGAGCAAGCGAGCATTCTACACATGTATTCAAATAATGGAAGTATTGAAATTGGGACACAGTAAGAAAAAAAGCACTACGGTTTTAAGCTGCCTAGATCATCTCTTGTTGGAAAAAGAGAAAGATATTTTGTTCTTCCTTCTTTCCTTATCTGGAATGCTGCAGACAGCAATAAGTCTGCAAAAAGTTGAGCATTGGCACCAAAGTGCAAAAAGAACACAGTGCTCAGTCAGAAGAAATCTGTCTGCAACTCCTTCTCCTCTACAGACTGCCACACCATCTCTGCTCCACAGAGAGGAGCGCCTTAGAAAAGAAAGAGTTACAGAGATACCAGTATAAAATTTATCCAAAGAAATATATTTTTTCAAATTTTAGCAAATGTTTTATTTTTATAAAAAACTTTGTTATGTGATATCATATATTTACCTGAATAATCTGAAAAAAAAAATCTGTAAATTACTCCAGTAAGAGATTTCATTTGAAATATCTGAAAAAACTATATCTAAATTAGTAAAGATCCTCATTCCTGCACAATTACCACCTGCTCCAGTGAACAATGATTTCCAGACTTCTTTTGTTCACTTTCATATAATTAAGAATCAGTTTCAAAAATACAAGTATTTGTGCAAAAGAAGATCATACCCTCTAAAACTTCATTAAAAAAAAAAACCTCTAAGATTGTTAAGAAGTGGTTATAAAAATAAACAAGAAAGATTGTAAGGGAATATAGACCAAAGATGTTAAAATGGAGTTTGGTATTGGCATTTAAGTCGTGCACATATGGTCACTGTTGCTAGGCTTGGTGGATTCAGTGGAGCTGTGATGACTTGGAATGACTACAGTTCTTCGTGGTCAGTATCATTTTTATTTCTGGAAGAAAAAATGAGGTGGAAGGTTACATAAGCATTTGCAACAGATACCATGTGAATGTCACATCAGAGTCAGAAAGTAACTTTCTCTATGCAGGGTTCTTTGGTTTGTTTTTACAGGAAGGGAAGGTTATTTCATAAAAAAATGTTGCATTGACTAAAACCCCCTTCAACCAATATTAGGCAAACAGTACTACACTTTCTCCAAGTATTCATCTTGCTTTAGAGCATTTTTTCCCTCCCCCAAATTCTCATGTTATTTTAACTGCAGCCACTCGCACAGTTTACTGAAAATTTTAATTCACAACCTAGAGCATAAATAAAACAGGAAGGTACTTGTTCAATTCAGTAATCCCTCAGAATCAGAATGCAGTATCTTTTGCTTTTATTAAAGAAAACAAGTCTACACAAAGAATACTGCTGTAGTCATCAGAGCTTTCATCACCTCAGAAACAACTACGCAAAATTCATTGCATGACTCCATTGCCTTAGCACAGGAGAGCAAAAGGCTCTTGACAGATACCCAAGGCACTTCAGGTGGCTTCCTTTTGTTTAGATTACTGAATTTTTTCCCTAAAGTTTAACTGAAAGGCAACATCAGTCAAACAAGTCTCCAGGTCTAACACAAAAGTAGCATGGAGAAATGTCCTCTTTTATTCTCTCACAAGCATTGCAGACCATGAACCTGTAGAACAATTGGCAAACTCAGAGAAGAACATCTGACACGCTCCAGTATTTTGCAAACAATCATTCCACAGTGTATATATTTCTCAGAAGTGCAAAAAAACCAACCCTCACACAATGGAAAGAATTCTTTGAATGCTTTTTTTCCTGAATAAAATTTCTACAAAGTAGTTAAATATTTGATGAAGGAACAAAATGCAGAGTGCAGCTGGCCACTAATGTAGAAACATGGTACAAACCTGCCAAGGTAATTTTTTCCTCCCATGACCCAGCCCCTTCTAAAAAGATGCAATTATTTCTATGGGATAGATCATGTTGAACAACAATTCTGGATAAAGGCAGCATGAAGAAACTGGCACAGTCTACGCATATATAGGAGAAGAGGCAATCCCTTCTCCCAAGACTTTTAAATTCACACTGATTAATAATAAATGAAAAATGTGATGGTAGCACATATAATAGTAAAACCCTGCAAATCCAAACCATGTGTTCTGCTGCCTCAGTGTATCTTTCTACCTTAGATCCTGCGATGGAAGTGCTGAAAATATGCGAGGGGTGGTTTGTGTGTGCATGTTTAATGTTGCTGTGTACCAAGGGACCAGTGAAATCACCCAAAGCACGGGCATTCTCCTTACTGCAAACAGTGATGTGCATTTTTCCAAGCCTTCTAGAACATTTATGTGATGTGGGGACCCATTGACACCCCCCTATCTCACAGTTCAGTACAGTTCCTTATCCTCTCCTGTGCTTTCAAACTGAAGCTGGAGCATACATGTTATACTCATTTTCAGTGTCACTAAGCAACAAAGCTACAAAACAAATCCAACTGAATGCTGAAACAAAGGTACAATGAAAAAACAGACGTTTATGTAGTGTTTCTTATTTTTGGTGCTTTTCCCCAATTTTCCTTCACAAGCAACCCCCACCTCCATTGTTATTTACAGTTTCTAATATTATCTAATGTAAAAATAACTTTTTAAAGTATTAATGCTACAACATGAATATCCAGTTGTGTGCTGATCTAGCACTTCCGAATGTGATCCATGTTTTCTCCTGGTTTGTACATTTATGAACAAAAATTATTAATTTCTTTTTCAAACACACAATGATCTGACCAAATCTGAAGAAATTTTCTAGAGGCAGCCCAAACTTAGTTCTACTATGTTTTACATCCTGAAAAAGGATGTAAATTTATGTGCTGAGAAGCTCAGAGGAAAACTGGCCAGAAGATACTGTCTAAACACACAGGATCAAAACAAACATCGTAGTTCTAGCACAATCTGTACGAGGTCAGGAAAGGCAACTGGAACCACTTTGACAGAGAAGGTGGATAAACTTCCTGTCTGCAAGCAGAGGGCAGGCATCCTACTCTTATCCTCATATTCTCCATGGCATTCAACATTGCTGCTCTATGCAGTACTGCATGTAGCAGGAGTTCAGGACAAACTCTCGGGAGAGTTAACACGTGCAGTGATGAGACCCAACAATCCTGCCAGCAGATGAAAAACTCTTGCCCCAGTACCCCACCACAGGCAGTCTCTCAACTGACCCTATCCATGTCAACAGCTGGCAATGTATATTAGCTCTCCCCTTCCTCAGCCACACACAGGCCCCCCCACTACTACCCAGATGTTAGGAAAAGAGACACTTGTAGGTAGACTAAATAAGCTAAGGATTTAGTCTATGTCTTTCAGCTGAAAATATGCATCTGTGATCAGACTAGCTCAGGAAGAGTCCAATTCCTTGATAATGGTCATGCTCCATGGAACAGCATTCATATATCCTCTCAACTGATAACTGAATCTTTCCTCTTCTTGATCCCAGAAGTGATACTCAACAGTTAAATCCTCAGGTCTTAGAAAATTCAGGCACAGGAATAAAGCGGATCTTTTTAACATGACAAATTATCAGGATTATGTGAAAAATATCCTCCACTCTAGTAGCTTACACCAAATTTGGAATCAAGTCAGTGTGTCATTTTTCATATATTCCTTGCATTTCACGGCTGTGCTCAAGTCTGCTAAAGCTGCAGGTTGAAATTTATAACGGGTGGTTTCCTTGGGCAAAGAATTTTGTTCAATACTAAGGGAATGCCTGCCTGCACAGGACATAGAAGTCTCTTGTGCACGGGGCACAGCCACCATTGTATAAAATACCGAACCAGGGAAATAAGAATCATGACTAATCTCATTTCTTTAAAACATACAAAATGTATTTATTTTACCTGTCTCTCCCTACATCAACATTGATCAAAGTGCATATTAAAAACTCAAAGTTGTACTAAAACAATTTTTCTTCTTGAGATGTGCCAATTACATTGCTGCTCGTCTAGCTAAATACAGAGACTGGTTGGTAAAAAATTCACAGGTCTCCTAAAGAAGGCTTAAACCACTGAAAGTTTTTAAATTTAATTTCTTTAAAAATCTCTCCCATTGACATAACCATTTAACCATTAACAAAACCTTTTTCTTGAATCTGAATCTACCATTAACAAAACCATCAAGTTTCAAACACCCTGAAGCTTGAGTCTCATACCAACAGCGTGACAAGCAAAGGAAATCTGAAGCTTTACACCCCAAATGGTTACTGAGCTTTAAGACATTAGCCTATAATGAGTGCAAGAGCAGATTTATTCAGTGTTCATCCTGATCTTTCTATTGAATACATAAAGCAGAGCTGTATTGTGGTTTTTTCCTTCTTTTTTTTTCCTCTACCTAGAAAGGAGAGCCTAATAAACTAACGTAACTTCAAATAGCTTTTTCAACTAATAAAAAGCTTTAAAACTTTAGCTTCCAATACATTTACCTTCTTGCCTGGGAAAATGATAAAAGGCCAAAATTTCAGTGTATTTAGGATTAAGGATTAGCTGACTAAACTCAAATGTCCAAGTGTGTCCTTCCTGGAAACTACACAGTCTTCCCACTAAACAAGCAAGATGTTAGGCAAGAACTGTAACTGTGCAGGTAAACAGAAAACTGTGACATGTACTTCACATTTTGCAGAAATAGCCCAAACTCACTTCAATATAAACTATAATAACTTGACCAAACATTGTAGAAAATGCCACGAGAGCACTGTGACAAAATTGGGAGACATAAATAGGAATATTTGCCACTGAAATTAATGTCAGATTAGACCTAAGATAAAAATTCTTATTCTAATAGTCTTCTATTAGCACCTGTTTCAACTCACCCTTTAGTGAACGCCTATCTTAAAGATGCCCCATATTCTTCAGCTGAAAAGACATGAATGCAACAGAAAACTGATGCTATGTTTTCTTACGTTAATTATATACATAAGCTTACCTGAAGTATTTGCTTGAGGGCATTTTTGATTTTAGTCTTCATCTTCCTCAGCAAGTTCAGTTTCTTTGTGCACCACCACTCTTGTCACAGACATGTCAGGGTGCTGTTCTTTGGCTTCTTTGATTGCCTGTGCCAGGGCCTGCAAACGTATTTAAAATATAGAACTTAACACACCAAAGGACATTCACGTGGGGCCACAGAATGGAGGATTACCTTTGGAAAATTTGGTTATAATTTTTCAGAACTGTAAATTCCTGAACTTGAGAGGGATCAAGGGTAAATAACTAACCAAACCCCAAACCAAACCAATTCCCAAAACACAAAACCCAAGTGAGAGGAAAAAAACCAAACCAACCATGCTAAAAATTTACCAAGATTTTCAGGAAGTAACGAATAACCATAAAGTTGTAAGATAACTTTCTATCTCATCTCAGGAGAAAAAAGTATTCCTATATCCCAGAAGTTTTTGAACTTCTTCAAAAGATCTAACAAATAACACCTTAAGAAAAGTGTAAGATAGTACAGAAAAATAAGAGTGCCCTTCAGTTTCCTGAACAAAACAGAAAGATACTTTGGAATGTATACTAAGTATGGTACTGAAACTCTGGAATCAGATCATAACAGAAATTTCTTTCTCAGCACAAGAATCTCATTTTTCTCCTTGTACTAGTTTAAGAGAAATTTCTCTAGCTTAATTCAGGGAAGTATAAATGTAAGTATCATTCAGTTTCTTGTAATCCCTCCCCATCTTAAGAAATTTTATCATCTTGAGATGTACCAATATACCCAGTTGGATCAGATGACCATCTTAGGTCCCTTCCAACTGAAATGCAGTATTTTATTCTACATCATAGTAAACCACGTAAGAGTACCCTCTGAATCATCACAGGTTAAACAGCACCTGGTACCTTCTCTTTCTTGCCCTGATCTACACATCTTATTTCAGTGAGCTGTACTACAGGTGGAACCTAACATAAGAAAAAACCAGAAGACAAGGAAAAGCATTATGAGGCAACAGTTCACCTGTTCACCTTAGTATTAAATGCAACTAAAAACCCCCCAAAATACTAGAAGGAGCAAGGAAAATATAGTGCAACAAAAAGGTTTATCTTAATTTAGAAAAGTGACTATTTCCTGAGCTAGCTACAGGTATTAAGTGAGAGAAGAAATAACTAACTCTGAAGAGAGATTGAATACACCAGCATTAGGCACCCTAACTATTATGTGATACTGAATTTGAAATCCTATTAAGGGAATATGTACAGGACACGCAATGTGCATTGGTACAATACCGGTGTTTGGTGTTTGTTTACAATCAAACCATAAACAATGAAAAACCCCTAAGACTCTAATTGTTAAATTACAACAAGTAATACAAACGTTTATATTCTGAAACTCCAAATTGAAATATTATTTTCCTATTGAAAACCGGTTTAGTCATATAGGGAGCTAAAAGACAAAATAAAAAACATCCAGCATGTAGTTTGGGCACTTAAGAAGCTCAATATTCACTTAAGAAAAAGCAGCAGATATTTCTTAAATCGCTTAAAAGCTGGTCACTGTTGTTTTAAACTTCAGTGATTAAAATTCTATTTTGTACTTCCTTTTTTATAATTTCATTCTTTACTTCATTATTCACTTGTCTCAAATTAAAGAATGGCTTTGAGAATTGTCTGGTATACTAAAGCTATTTTGTGACCTTTCCAGACATCTGAAGTGCACTGAACATGTGTCAAGGCAAACAAGAGCCATCCATGCCTGATGCTAAACAGCGCATTTAATTATGAGTGTCAAGAAGAGATTCAACTTGTCAAAAGACACTTTCTGGACGCAAATCAAAATGTGAAAATAAATTCCCTGCAAAATCTCAATATATTACAATTCATAAGTTAAATTAAACCCTTATGCTGATCTGTGAAGCCTTCGGGAAGTTAGAAAGATATTCACCGCAAGGTAGGCTTTTCCATTTGTATTAACCAATGACTGGTGATTGCTTTTGTTACTAATAGTTTCTTAGATTAAAAAACTCCCTGTGTAATCATCACTACAAGGACCAGATAATTGACTTTTGTCAATTATTTTCCTGTGTAGTTCTCAAATTCAGCCATATTAATTTGCCACTAGAAGTGATTTTAACCTTAGTTTCTAAGACATTGTAAAATACTGCTTTAGTACTGATGGAGATGAAAGGTACATACAATTTCAGCAGATCAACAATTACTTTTGTTACACATAATTCTACAAATACTGGCCAAAACCTAATTTTTAAATTCAAGCAGTTTATGTTTTAATGTATTTCAAAGTTTTCAGTCAAAATGAGCACTGCATTCAGATGTTGCTGAAACAATGCAGTAGAGACTCCCATCTATCCAGATTAGCGTATCAAAATAAGATTATTTCAGTAATGCTTTTCCTACCAATGCAAAAGCTGAATTAAATAAACTGGGTCTCTTCCAAGAAGAGTAATCCCTTTAAAAATAGTAAAATCCATTCAGATGATCTATGATGCAAACTTACAAATGCTGTTTTCCTTTCACATATATTCAAAAGGCTTCTTAACTGAAAACACTAGTGATTAATAACTACGCCACAATTAACAGTCTCAGGGTCCTTCTATATACTTTTATTCAATTTTTCTATCTTTCTCTTACTTCAGATTTCATCAGACTACAAAACGCACATTTTAAATGTTAAGTTTGCGTACTCACCTCATCATGGTCAATATCTGCATCTCCAGTAATGACAATGCGCTTCTCAATTCTTGTTTCTGATACTCCACCTTTTACCATCTACAGATGATAGAAAAAAACCCCCACAACATCCCTGTAATTATTCCATATTTCCACAAAGCACTGCTTTCTGCTGCACTAAAGCAAACAGATTTCTGTCTGAGTTGCAATTCATACTAAATGCGTTCAGTGTTAAATCATCCTTTCCTTTTTCAGGTACACAGTTGGTCACCGTCTAGCAATTGCTAAACTTGATAAAAATCAAGCAATAGAGAATTACTCCTGTTACTGGAGCCCATGATTGGCAAACTGTAATTCCAGCTTCTTCTGCCATATAAATCTGGCAACATGGAAATTCCAGGAGTCTTTTATTTCAACCCATCTATCATGGGCTTCTCCTCAGTCATAATCCTATGCCATTAAATACAAAGATGATCTGGTTTTTAATTCTGTCATTAAAGGACCTTCACCAGATATTTTTAACATATTTCACACTGCTGAATAGTTTTGCAGTTTTTTTCTTCACTTCTTATTCTAATGATTAAAATACTTTACCTTATAAAAAAATTCTCACAGAAATAACATTATTTGCCTTTTTAATCAGCCTGTATATGAGAAAAGAATAAACTACTACTTAAGATACACTGACCATACTAGAAAATAGCTAAGATGACTCTGTTAAGAACACCATTAGAATATTAAAACTATTTTAGAAGGTCCCTGTATCAGTAATGAACAGTTTGCGATGTAAAATAGAAAGGTAGCTTAGAAAATTCAAACAATCTTGTTAGACTGCTTATCATCAATTCAAAAAAGATAAAGATCTGCTGCATCATGGTAATCCCAGTAATTTTTCAGAAGACAAGACTGAAACCATTTTCTTTCTGTTCCTTCCAAGAAGCAAGACTATTTGACATCTGAACTTGACAAGCAAATGTACATTTCCTGTCAAAACTCTGATTCAATTCATTGAATAAAGATTTTTTTCCTAAAATGGTGGTGGTTTAATGTTTCCAAAAGGGAGCAGGAGTCTGAAAAGGATCTGTTGACCAGTCTGTATAACAAAACATTTGCACTTTTAATTTCGAGCTTACTTTATGTGACTCACTTTCCAACATTATCCTTCCTCTGTCATTTTGTGCATAAGACTTTCAATCTTCAGAACATTTCGATCTTTAGAAAATACATCCAGAGAGCAGTGAACTATTGTTCAATTCTGTCATGTTGCAAAACTTATGTCTCTTGGGGGGGGAATCCTGAATTCACACTTTGTTTCCCTCTTCCATTTTTCTTTGCCCTAAACAATACTTTCTATAATTTTATTAGAAAAAGATGCTAAGAGTTCAAAGAGGAGTTGAAAACTGTGCTATTTAGGCATGCCTAAAATTTAACAAATATTTACATAAATTAGCAATAACAATAATCATCATCATGCTTTGGTAGTTCAACACACTCTGGCATGAAACATTACATGTTTCATGTTTTACATGAAACAGATGTGATCTCCCATTAACACTGAGTTTTCCTTTCCAAGCATGGAATGCAGAGCAAATAATTCAGCACCCAAATACGCTTGCAAAGTAATGTAGCAGAATGATCTGTTTTTAAATATTCCCTAAACCTAGGAGCACAGGGATGATCAACACAAAATCTGGGAAAACATTGTTTCAGTTCACCATGGTGGCATTAGCAGGGCTCCTGTGGACCTCAGACAAATTAGTTACACTAGCAAAGATTCTGTAGGATATCAGTGAGTGATGACAGGGCTGAATCTGTAAAAATTTAGTTACATACTTATTTGTCAAATACTGAAATAAGACCTACATGAACTACTGAAAAACCACTAATCATATTTTTCCCAGATTTTCCTGTTTATTCATTAGGACTTCTGTCTTGAAAATCTATGTACAGAAAGATTAACTCTCATGCATGCCTGAAATAAATCCCTTCCATTTCAAGTTAGTTTTTGTCAATGAATGAGCAGATATACAAGAAACTTCATGCAAAATTGTGTTTTGAGGGCCCGGTGTCTTTTTTAGTTAAGAAAGACATTAAATATATTTTACCTTTGTGATGTGTGTAGTTGTGGTAGTAGAAATGGACTCTGATGTAATTGTCTGTGCACTCACCAGCACACCGCTATCACCAACAGCACTGCCATCAAGCTATAAGAAAAAGGTATTTTTGTATTTTGGCATTTAAAAACCTTTGTTTTCACAGGAGAAAAGGCTATTTTTCTTATTAAACAGTCTTTAATTCAACTAGAACTGAAACCTAAATAGAAGCCATCCAAGTTTACAGAGTCATGTAAGGCTCTTATTACGGCTCATTCCTGTGCAGAATTCATGATCACAGTTAAGTGTTCCTTTCAGGAGCAATGAGATATTTTAATCAAGTTTCCAAAACTGGACTAAAGTGAGTTATACTTTTGCAGACAGTAACTAAGTCTTTTTTACAGAAAAAGAAAATTAGAACTTCTTAAGTAATATGGTTTTGTAACATTTCACTTACCTAATTCATAGCCTAAGTATAATCTTATCTGCTAGAAAAAAAGTATATGCTTTTGAAAAGCATTTTTGGACATTATCTATTTTGATCTACATAATCGGAATGAAAATAAGATTGCAAACAAACCAGTCACCATACCTGTGAAGATTCATATGTGATAGTCTTAGTTTCTGTTTGAACAATTGGAATTTCTTTAGTGGAGATTTCAGTTCTCTGTGCGGCATCCGAAATGGTTACCATCTCTGTTTTCACTACTGGAGGCTGTGATGCAAGAAATAAACAATCAATTCAAAAGACAGAAGAAGTTTTGTAAAGTGGACCAAGAAAACACAACCAAAAGCTCAAGAAAAGCATAACAGTAAGATAAGTATTTGACTGACTTCCCATACAAAAAGCATGCAGTAAAAAAGCAAAATGAAACGAAGATTAATATATCAGCTCTCTAGGATATCCATAATATTGTAGGAAAATTTAATCTCCTAATAACCTTGTCAAAGTTCAGTGTTTCAGCCAACAGTACATATCAAAGAGCAATTGCTAAAACGAAGCTACATGTGTACTGAAAATGTGTAAAAGGATCACTACAAAAAAAAAAATCTTAGTTTGCATTAAGAAATTGACAGCTAGCTCAGAGAGATGAACTTTGTATTAGAACTAATCTGGGAAAATACCTATCACTCCTCAGTCTGCAAATCAGGACTAGAAATTCCATAAAATTTTAACTATATAATATGTATTACTTCTGGAAAAGAAAAACTTTTGAAAACTGGATTTTAAGCAGTCTAAATTTTTCTGTAAGTCAATTACTTCTTTTGACAAAGATTCTAAAAAGCTACTTCAACAATTTAGAATAAAGTAGTGGTATTCTCTGCAATATCACAAACAAAGCAATTAACCTGGGGTCTGTAAGCTAGTGAACTCATGACTTATCTTATTGGAGGAGATTTTCACTAGATTTAAGAACTAAAGCCTTTTGATATTTTTCTAGATGCGTCAGCTGCTATCTTATATTGGTTTTGAATACACATGGGGTAAAATGCCAGGACAAAAACGCAAACACCCTTTCAAGCTTACACACACAGTAGCCCTTCTCCCCTTCCTCCAAACTATCTATGTTTTTAGGAAGTGTGGGTGCTTGCAAATTTTAAAAGTCTAATAAACTAATTATTTCATGTAATTCATCAGAACAGTTGTGTATGCAAAAGACAACAAAAGAAAGAATACAAGCTGTTTCGATTTAGAAGGAAAAAAAATTGCCACCATTACAACAACAAGCAGGTAGAGAACTACAAAAAACCCACTGAATTGGTGAAAAACTCAGCAGAAGATTATGACAAATTTACAAAGACATACATGTCTGCATTTAATTTTTTCCCCTTCTGCTTCTTTATCATTTGCCCAGTAAGGAACTCTTCAACCTTGTTTGGCTTAAAACAACTGGTTGCGACAGGAACCCCTGCATGCTTCCTAAGTATCTACTGCACGAGAAGACTTCATAGAAACGTGATATGAGCATCACCACTTAACAGTGCAGTGCTCTCACCTATGCAATTTCTAGCCACACATATTCTAGCCTAAAAATCCGTAATGTTTTACTGAAAGAAGGAAAAAAAAGGCAGGAAAAGCAGCGATTAATTACAGGGGAAAAAGGAACAAAAATTTGTGACGGGTGCTTTCTAATTTCAATTTGCAATAGTTTTCCAATCACAATTACATGTCATGGACTTGTCAAAAACAGTTGACAAATAGACAAGACAAGACTTAAAACACTGGAAACATGTAAGTAATAAATACACATTATGTATGTGCATATAAAATACGGAGGAGATTAAAAAAAAAGAGATCTCAGTCTTCGGAAGGTTTGCCTTTACTGGTGATTTTCACGCAGTTCTAGCAAAAAGTCAGAAACCATAACTGAAGGAGACAGAATTTCACTGCTCATCAATGGTTTCTCCTTCCAAATGATCTGAATCTTGTTGGATGCCAGAAGATGTGGAGGAATAGGAGAAGAAGAAAGGCAGGTATATGTTCACCCCAAGAAATATCTCTGCTTAATCTAGTTGTCATACTGTTCTACCATTTACCTCAGAACAACAAATTAATTGTGGTGTAACATCAATGTCAACATGAGACACATCTCCATTGAGTTTCAGCTGTTCCTCCTCTTTTTCTTCACCTAAATCTTGCTTAATTTGTTCTGACAAATTCTTCTCTTCTGTAGCTACAGTAACTGTATTTTCCTGAACCAAATCTTCAGCTGTAACTTGTGTGTGCTCCACTGGGACATTTAGTTTACTGCCTTCTGGTACGGCTTCCACATGCTGCGTTTTTTCTTCATGTTCTTTCCTTTTCACGTCTTCCTCTTCTTCCTGTTCTTCCCTGATGATTTCCTCAATTGACCTATGATGGGGCTGGTATTCTCCCACCTCTTCATCCTCACTCTCACTACTACTGCTGCTGCTGCTACTATCTGATGGCAATGATGAAGAGTCCTTTTTTGACAGGTGCTCCACCTTACATGTCTCCCCAGCATCAGTGGCAATGTGTATTTTCCCTTTGTTGGTTTCGTCTACGACTACTGTTTCTTCTATCCCAAACTCTGCCTGCTTCTTCTCCTCCACTATGTCCAGAGTCTCATGTGAACTCTGCACAAAAAACATGGATGAGGAAAAACAAAAGTAGAGTATATGAATAAATTAAAATGATGAAAATAAAATTAGCTGATGGCTGGTTCATGTCATATGGAAGACAAAAGATGGCTGTGATGGTTAACTGAAAAAAGAAGGAAGGAAAGAATGAAGATGGATTGGAAGAGTTAGAGCCAATTTAGCCATGGAAAAAAGTCTGCAGAACCTTATCAGCATCGCTGACTCCAGTACAAGGCCCTTCTGCTCTGGAAGCATGTCTCTGTGAAACAAAAAGTAATCAGAGGACAAGAATCAATGCATAACCCTTTTCAATAGTGCAACATCCTCCAAGCAAGCTTTTAAGAGTGTATACGCATGATACTAGACAGATGCTACATATTCACTGCAAGATGATAGTTTCCTTACACTTCATCGAGATATTTGATCAAAAGTAGGTAAGAGTTATGGAAATTATTATTGGCATAAGAATTGAATTATGAAAGCCTGAAAATAAAAAGCATGAATGCACTAGCCAGTGATGCTACTGAGGCAGTTATTTCTCTCAGTTAAATCAAGAATTCAGAATAAATAATATTTTAAAAAAGTAAACAGCAAAAAATAACGTTCTACTACCAGTTTGCGATAATTTAAAAAATAGTAAAAAAGGCTTTGTTGTATGGTTTTATTCGTTGCCTTTGTTCTGTTACTTTATGAAACTTAATAGATAACGAGAGGAAGACTGCTTAGGGTAGTATGTTGCCAGAATAGCAATACATGATTACCAAGAAGATCCTATTAGAATTCAGTTTGGAGCCAAAAGGATGATATTAAAGCAGCTATATTAGTATTTGTTGCATAACAAAATAACGACAGCTATCTGAAAGCCCACAGTAAATTATGTATTAGGTGTCAGGTTTTTTTAATCAAACGTATTTTTAGTGAACAGTCTGCAGCAAAATTAAGAGCTCAAATGAAAAGAATGCAAAAATCGACACACCATCTGTGACTTAATGCTAGCTTTTATTGCTGTTTACCTAGCGCAGCACCTACGGAGCATAAGCTTAGGCAAGCACCGATTCCTCCCTGTTCGTGGCGTGCTGCAGACGCAGAGCTAAGCTCCGAGGCAGGCAGGCACGCCGCTCTAAGGCAGGCGGGACGCACGGGAGCAGCCGCCCGCAGCCCGGCCCCGTCCCTGCCCCGGCCCCGCGCCCGAGCAGCACCTGGGGCGGCGCGGCCGCGGCGGCGCCCGTCTGCTCCCGCGCAGCGCCCTCTGCTGGCCCCGGGCTGGCGGCGGCGAAGGGCCCGCTGGTGCCGGCGCCGAAGCGCTCCTTACTAAACAAAATGGAGGTTATCTCCTCTTCCAGGCTCTAGACGGGTCAGAGAAGGGAAAGAATTAGACAGCGGCGGACGGAGCGGCAGCCACCTACAAGGGAAATGTTTGGCAAGACAGAGACGTGACAAAGGCAAGGGCTGGGCGGGAGCAGGGGGGCACGGACAGAGGGGACACAGCACAGCCGTGCGCTGGGGCTGCGCCTCCACCATGCGCAACACACCGTGGAAACTGAATATATCGACATTTACACATCGACATTTACACATCGACATTTACACATCGACATTTACACATCGACATTTACACGGATTTCCCAAACAGCACGGTTTACTTAGCTGGTAATTCCGTATTTACTATTGGGATTTTTTTTCCCTTTTAAAAATCCATTTTTGATACCTTCTAATGCCCAGCTGGATCAGAGCTCCAGGTCTGTCAGACACATTTGCTTAAAATACATACCCACAGAGCTGAAATGTTAAAATATTTCTTACTTCTTTATAATAAATGTTATATATATGTTTTCAAAATACTTAAATATCCTAAGGAAATTCATGTCGATTAAAAATCTGTTTTAATAAAGCCCTTCCCATTTCAGTGGGAAAACTTGTTTTTTTTTTTCAAATATACATAAAAGATTACACATTGCTTTAAAGCATAAGTTATATGTTCATAGTCTGGTCTATTTTTTGTAGGGCTATAAATCTGTATGGTTAAGCAAAGTTTGAAAGTTCATGTGGGTACAAGTCTCTGAAAGGCTACAATTCTTTATTTCAGATTTCATTGCACGAACGCTGGTAAGAAGTTAGAAGTAAAAGCGGTTAAAATAAAAAGCCATCAACATACAAATCCATAACATGACATAAGACACATGTTGACAACATTCCATGAGATACATTTCAGCCTTCCTGAAGGGCACTACAGAGAATCATGCCAGAAGCAGACGCCAGAGGAAAGCCAAGGTGCCATGCACACAGCTGCAGCGGTGGGGATTCACCATGAGAGCAGTGATGTAGAGTATGAACTGACAGAGGTTACACCATGCTACTGTACATACACTACAGCCCAGATGGCATGCAGAAGAACAGAGACGGAAAAAGAAAAAGAACCTGTAACTTGTTCTTTTTCCCTACACTAAAATTCAAAGTTTATTTCAAGGGTGGCTAAGAAAAGTTAACAGGAGTGCAAGTTATTTAATCTGCCTTCATGCAACATTGAATATCCATCAGGGCAATGTGTTCCTTACCCCTCCTTTCTTTCCCTAGTTTGCTACACCCAAGAAGCATTCATCTCTTAACAGATTACATCCAGAGGCAAAGATGTTAATGATCCTCCTTTCACTGTACTCTGGTACCTTGTTTTCTGATCACTCAAAGAATTAAAAATTAAAAAAAAAAGCAGGCAAACCCCAAAATCTTTATGTGGTAGGTGGTCAGGCTGTGTGCATCTCTCTCTATCCCTGCTCCCCCTTATATATATATATATATATATAGTTAAAGACACACACATACCACCCCTCTTTTAGCATTTTCCCACCTTCAAATTTTTGGGTCTTCCAGTCTTTTAAAATGAAAACCCCAGTCACACAGTTCATTTGATAATGTAACCCCTGTTTCCTGGGGTAAATTTCCTTAGTAAAAAGGATTAAATGTATAGATAGGATTCATCAATTTTCTATCAGCCCCTGTTTAAATTCCTGGCAAATTCTTCTGGTACACAGTCATACACTCTAACATGATATATTGTTTACAAGCTGCGGCAGATGGATTAAAGAAAAAATATTGTGGGTATCCATAAAACAGAAATTTTTCCCATATTTGCGACATACATATTAATGTGTCGGGTTTTGTTTAATTAAGTCACAGATGCTGTGCACTTGCAAGAGTATGGTGGATCTAGAGTATACTGGCACAAATGAGATGCACCCAAAATAACATTTCTAGTACACAGAAAATTACTTATTTGCAAGCATTTTTGCTGAAGCAAAAGAAGGAAGAAAACAAAGACTATTAGCAGTGGTATCCCTGCTTTATTCTCATCTATTATTCAGCTATCCTAAAGGACAGGCAAGGATCAACAGGCATCCATCAACAAATAATTCAGGATGGAAATACAGTTTCCCAAATGTCATAATTCTATATGTTAGTGAAATAGGACTGCCAGCTTCACATTCACCTAATAGACCAAAAGTGATGTAAAAAAAGCAACATCACAATTGCTACTCATCACTATCACACTGCTACTAGTCCCACTGGTTATAGAGTGCTTTTCTTTGCATAGATGTTATACCAACTTATCAGGGACAAACCCTCCCTCTTTTCCTGAATGAAAATACAGGTACAGAAGTGCAGAGGTACTCAGAACAGGTTGCCTTTGAAATGAAGCTGTTTATACAGCATTATTGATCTGAACAATGATTACATAGTGAACACCCAAAGCAAAAGTTCTTGTGTGAAGTGTCTAGTAATGGCAAGCAATTATTTCCATACAGAGTGAAAATACATGTTTTGGTGTCATCCTAGTCACATCAAATACAGTAATTTTCCAGTGAAAAATTGGTTTTCTTTTCAAATAGTGGCCATTCAGAACTTCATGGTTAGTTTGACGTTTTAAGAAAAATGTTGCTGGCATTCTTATATGTGTGTATCTATACACATATACACACAGAGATCCTGGTTTACAACTCAACATTCTCCTTCCAGTATTGGCTTAAAAAAGTTATTTCCATCAAGGGAAAAAAAAAAAAAAAAGAACAAGAAAGAAGTGCCCAAGCTAGCAAGCTAGCCCACAGCAGATATAGCGACAAAGCAGCAGGTTTCAGGGCAGCCACCTTATCGGTTTCCTCTGGTTTTGCTCCAGCAATCCACGGCATTGCAATCCATTGTTTCTCCTTCCCAGGCAGTGTTTTCACTTGGAAAATGTGGTCTCCTTTTTTCTATTTGGTTTTCATTTTATAAAACCAGTGTAAATCAACAAGCAATGAAACAGACATACACTGTACATAAACATAAAACCAAATCATCTGGAAGTGACAGAACATACTAGATGAGCAAAAAAAGAAACCAAATCACCAGATACAAAATAACTTGCAGGGGCCTCAACTTCAATGCAAAGAAATTAATACAGAAAATACACACAAATACATAATAAAAATTAAGTTACACTTTGACATAAATCTCTGTTTCAACCAAAAATATATTTATCGCTATTAAATGAACCACTGTGTCATGAATATTTGAAAATATGACCAACATTTGTATCTATGCATATACCACCATGTGTAGAAATATTAAGGTGGTACTAAGAAATTTGAGGAATTTCTTGGCAGTAACCATAAATTAACAGAATAAAGAAGTGATGCATAGTTGCTGTGTTCTCTGTATGCACATACTCACAGTTCAGACTGCTTACAGATATTACTGAAATAACGTCCTACTATCAAAAAGAATTCTGTAGCATCAGGCCTGCTTAATTGAAAGCTCACATTTCTGTGCACTAAAAGAAAGCTGAAGAATTTAAGGGGATAGGACAACAATACATTCAAGGAAGGAAGGGTGGGAACCATGGTGATAGACAAGGACAACACCACAAGCTGATTGCTTTAAAAGACTGATTTACTCATCTCCTGAAAGAAACAGCTAATAACCCAATATAACTACAAGTTTCACAACAGCATGAGAAATTTGGGTAGCTTTCTTGGTACAGGCTTTCAGGATGTTATTTGTAGAAAACTGTTTTCCATACTGCTGTTTCAAGGTTCAGTCAGAAAGGAGAGGTAGAGAGAAAAAGTAGATAAATTCATTTTACAGACTCTTAAAGATTAAGATAAGTAAATTTTAACAACTACATTAAATGTGTCCAGAAGTCAATACTGTAAATTAACTGATCGCATGAAGCCCTTCTGAAACAAAACACAGACTGTGTGTCTCTTTATGCACAAGCTGTCTATGAAGAGATAAAGATATAGAAAAGGAAGGAAAAGTTCTACGGTCACTGAAAAATTATCAATCTGTGTAAATCAGAGTGAAATTTAAGATATCCTTAACATACAGGAAAATACTGCCATCACTTCTGTTTTCCTCTAATTCAGTTGTTCATGTAGAAGAATAAAATTCCACCCACAATTTAAAGTCAGGTCCAATAGTAAGTGCTAAAAAAGTTAATGTATACTTAGTAATAACAAATATTACACCACACAAATAGTGTTAACCTAAAGGACAAACTGCATTTGCTGTATTACATACAGGGTTGTATGGAAAGGCATGCAGACAGGTGTGTGCAGTGACATACCCCTTGTGTCTGTAGGGACAGAGGTGTGATACGCCGCTTTTCCCACTCATTTGGGCGTGGTTCGGGTGTGGATTCCATGAAATTGCGCTTGAGCTCACTAATGCTAGCCTGGTGTTTCAGTAAGTCGTCCTGGGTCTTATCCAGGTCCTAGCAACCCGCAACATAAAACAAAGTAGGACAAAACACGACAACAAAAGCAAACTTAACTGGGGGAAAAAAAAAAAAAAAAGGAAACAGAAGCAACCAAACCAAGGAAAGTGCCTTGTGTCTGAAAAGGTGACCCTCTTTGGAGTGCCTCAAAATAAAAAATTTAAGGCTGCAAGGAACCAAGATTTTTTAATTTTGTTTTTGTAGTGAAGGTCTACTCATACACTGCTTCTTCCATATTTTCAAGCAAAGGAAAATAATGCTGTACATGGTTATTTAGCAGAGAGCTACTTTCACCCAAAACATGACACTACTAGCCCTTTGAAACAATAATAATTTCCAGGAGCTGTTTGCTTTCAACTAAAATTTGTAAGCACAGAAGCAAATGTCTCAGGATACTGCACAGCTAACATAACTGAAGGTAGCTTTAAGAAAGAATAGTTTAACCCAAGGAGCATAAAAATGGATCTTTCTTTATATTACGAGCTCCATGAAAAATACTTACATCTGTGAACACAATACTACACAGCCAAATATGCAAGCAGCTAACACCTGCTTAGCTTCAGAGGGACGACTCATTGTGCCTCTCGTGTAGGCTTAAACTTACTGGAAGAGTCAGATTTAAAGACTTAAAACCTGTTACCTACCAATTCTACATTTAAGAACCTGACAGCAGACAGACACAAGTAGGAATAGTTTTCATGCATGCCAGTACCAAAAAAATGATCTCTCTAAATTGCACCTCCATGGACCAGTGCCAAAGGGGACACCACAGCATGAATACCAAATGAGATTTTGTCATGACCCATTGAGGCCAAACTGCAGCACCTTGGATCAAATAACTACAAGGGATTCTTTCACTTTGTACCAGCTACAGGGCAGAGGTAAGGTTCAGGAGCTGTGCCAAAATGTAAGTGCTCTAGTAACCAGACAAAAATATATATGTTTAGCTTTCTTGGGAATTCATTGTCTTCTAAATACAGTGGCTGGACTTTGGTGGGAAAAGCAGATTTCACCCTGCCTTCACAATTTGTCTTCCTTCCAGCATTCCAGGTCTCGAGAAAAGTTTATGCTTACTCTAACACAAGAATATTTTTTTCAGTAGTATCCTGTAGTTATATTCAAGTTTAAGCCTCAGATCCATTTTTAGTAAAGAACTAAAAGACTGAGTATTAAAATGAAATATTATCATTGCGGACTAAGGAAGTTTTGTCAAAAGAATGTCGTAAGAAATAATAATCTAGGTAAAGAATCTGGATGTTTTTACAAAGATTTTAAATACTTTTTAGCAGAGCGTTCCGAAATTTACCATTTAGGTTAGGATTTTTATTTTCAGTGATCACAATGCAAAGACACTTCACATTAAGTCATGAAAAATCCAACCACCAAACTCATTAGTTTCTAAGTTCTTTTCACTTGCATGTTCAGCCCCAGTAAGGGTTTGGTGCTGCACGTATATTTCCTAACCCTGTGGATAAGCCTGCATGCAGCTTGAACATTTGAACCTCTCCCCTTCTGGCAACTCAGTAGGTTTGTATTGTCACAGGACCACTTTTCATCCTGGACTAACAAATGAGACATTAAGTATGTCCCCCTACAGTTTGCATTTCCTGAGTGAAGTAAAATCTTATGCCAAAGGCATTCTATTATACAACTGAAGCTCGTAACAATCACGTCATTATTGTAAGACCTGTCTTGGCTTGACACAAGGCACATTTCTTGGACTTGATCAAAGCACAGTTATGCAATGCACACTTTCAGTGCTTTAGTAAGTTATACACAAGCAAAGTTTCAATAGTGATAAAAAGCTGCAAAAAGCCATAAAACATTAGTTGGGTTACTGCGATCCACACATCTCCTTATTACTGAACAAAACCAATCATTTAAAAAAAACAGTTTTTGTGACAAAGGGAATTATTTATAGCCCCATCTGGATGAATAAAACAAAGACAGCAGTAGGATTTTCTAAAACATTTTCAGATATTAGCTTAGGTTATTAACCACAAGTTAAATGATACTGATTATAACTACAGACAGTCTCTGATAAAATAATTGAGATTAGCAATCTATATGAAAATTCTTGCAATAAAAATCTCTGCTTCAGTGACAAAGCACTATGCATGAACGTACTGTTCAAAGCTCTTAGTTGTTGCTCATCTTCAATGAAAACCAACCTTCAAGAAGCAAAATTTACTTCCATTTGAAAAGGAAAAAATAAAGCAAATATTTCAGAAGATATCCAAACATTGAATCTTTGAATATCTGATCCTTTCATCATTTCTCAATGCTCCTAAAACCAGTGTCAGAACCAGAATTGGCTTTCTATATTTCTGCTGCTTGCCCCTTACTAATTCTATTTATTCAGCTAATGTATTTGATGAAGGTAGATTAAACTGGCAAAAGCTAGAAGCCCTGCTCAACAGAAGATGCAAACATTGAGGTGCAATGTACAAAAATCAATTTAGAATTATGAATTGCACCCATGTGTTTGCTTTATCTAAATAGGGCTATTATTCCCTGTTGCCACCTTGAAAACATTTAGCAAAAATACACTAATTGACATTCAGCGTTCAAGCTGAGGGCTGGTTGTGGGGTTTTTGCATTTGTTTGTTTTTTATTTAAACTCAGAAACTAGAATGATAACATGCAACATTTCCAAGCTGGTTTTCCCCATGCACTTCATGCACTGTGTCCCTAACAGCTTGCAAGTGACCTCCCATTCCATGCAGCCTGGCAGCCCGTGAGAATGGAGAGTATTTCTTGTATTATATACAAACCTCCAACATTAAATTGCTATGTCTGACATAAATATTTTCCCCGTCTACTCTCAAGGAACTGATCTGTGAAATTGAGCCACAT
Organism: Corvus cornix cornix; assembly: GCF_000738735.6. NCBI lineage: Eukaryota > Metazoa > Chordata > Aves > Passeriformes > Corvidae > Corvus > Corvus cornix. The sequence goes on along the minus strand of NC_047056.1, from coordinate 59,750,245 downwards.
AAACAAAAAAAACGAAAACAAAACATAAAGAACATAAAATGGACCAGCAAGTAAATAAAAAAGGACCCTTACAATCAGACAGTTAAATAAAGGAAATAAAATGGTATGGTGAAAAGGCACTATTCAGACAAAACCCACAGAAATTTAGGGTGCTAACAAGGCAGGCAGCCACAGCCAGGTTCAATTGTAAAAGAACAACCAAGCACCTTCTGCTGTGCTTCCTCCTCTTCGCATTCCACCTGTGTGAGCGCATGACAAATTATCAAGAAAAGGAGGTGTTAACATTGGCTTACAGACTAACACAGAGGCTTCATCTCTTTGTAAATGCTGCTAAATGTGCTGGATTTTACAGACCTTTACTTTTTCGGCCCCAGATGTCGAAATTAAGCGACTTGGGTCTTCTTGCACCTACATTGTTGTAGAATGGCTGAAGTAATTTTTGGCATAAGTGGCATGAAAAATGGAAGTTTCACACTGTGTCTCTTTCTTGCTGTGCTTTTTATTGTTTCCCAGGTGAAAATTTAAGAATGAGTAACGAAGAAAAATGATATGCATAATTTCTATGGTAAGTGGCTTAAATCCTGCAACGAGTTGATGAGAAAATGGAATCTAATCCAGCAGTTCTTTTGGGAAAAGAGTCTAGGGTTCAAGTCAAACACTTAAACACTGTATTTACCAACTGTCTTAAATTTTAGGAATGTTGTTGTCTTGGGATGAACTATTTGCACACACCCCCCACCCCCCCCTCTTTTTAGGTGAATATATTTATTCTTAAACTGCAATGCATTCTGTTGGAAATAGTAACTAATCTTCATATCTTATCTCCAAGTATTCTGAATGCCTTTAGGAACAGCATTCTTTAAAAAGTGAACCACTTCCCAGTTGTCTTTCCACAAGTACAAATATCAACTGGTAATCTTAGGAAAAGATGCATTTACAAGTCAACACACTGCAAGTTCATAAATTTGAAGAGGGATTTACTATTCATACTGTTACATTTTGAATTCTGTGTGAATGCACATATGATGTAGTACATATCTCATTTTCATTAATTCCTGACTTATCTGGGGTTCTATTTTATGTAAGTATGTTACAAATTATGGATTGAATTAGACTACAGAAAAATTGAGAAAATCTTAGTGTCATGTTTTTTGTTATTTTATACTTAGACTGGTATTATAATGACATCGTGTCATATTTAGCATGTCTTTAATATGTACATTGGTTTAGCAAACTTTGTTAAATGTAACATTAAACAGATCCTCCTCCTTTTTGATTCTATAATAATTGGTTTAATATTTTCTTTGAGGATCAAAATAGAAGACCTTTTTCTAGTGGTATTGCTGTAGTACGTGCAGCAGACATAAGGAAAGGAGGCATTTTGTCAGCCACTCCAGATGATCAGAGCAACATACTAGTGTGACTGAGGCTTCTGAACAGCAATTTTAGCAGTGTATTCCAAAGAACGTTCAGACCAGTGATACAGCCTGACACAGCCTGCAATCCCAGCTAATGAATGAAATCAGTCTCAACTGCTGCTAGAGATTAATCAAAGCATGTGAAAAAAGAAAAAGTGCCTTGGACAGACTCAACTTTGCACACGCCCTTGGAGAGCTGAAACATCTGAAATCTGGAATAACAAAACACTGATTTTAAAGTATTCGCAGTTTTCTGAATTCAGCTTTTAGGAATTTCATTTTTCAGTTCTAAACAGAACTTCACACATGTGCATTCCAGTCAATGCATGCAGGAGACAGGCATTTTAAGACCAATTGACAGTGCAAATAGAACTTGCAAATAGTATCAAATAACATCTATTGTTACACAGAGCACTTTCAGTATTCAGATTTATGTGCTCGTTAACATTTTAAACTACAATGCAAGTCCACCTGCAGCTCAGTATCTGTGGAATACAATGAAATTATGCATGCTGTAGGAAATTAGGCAGAAAAACCATGAGCTATCTATTGACTAAGAGTCCCACAATGGCAATTTTTCACAAATGAGAAATGCTAAAAAGATACATATGCATTTGTGTATTTATATATATATATTTACAGGCATGTACACAGATAATCTCTAACTAGGAAGTGTGCAAAACTGAGCAAGCTTCGTGAGAAAAAGCATAAATGCAATGTGCAGGTGTCAACATTTAAGCAGCAAAATTACACACCTCCTCTTCCTCTGCTTTGTCATTCAGGTCATTGCCATTAGAGCTACTAAAGGAAGTCACCTTAGGCTCCAGGTAGCAAAGGGACAGAGCAAGAGGAAGGGAAAATGTGAGTGAAAAAGGAATAGACTGGAAAGCAGACAGAAGGAGGACAAAGATAAGGAGAAAAGAGGGGATGAAGGAAGGAGAGGTAATAGGAATATAGTGCTGAAGGCCAGGTGGGAGGAAAGAAATGCAAACATCAGGAAGGCTAGGAAAAGTAATATAGCCATCCTCATCAAGCAGCGAACGGAAATGAAAAGAAAGGCATCTGAAGAAGCTGAATGAGACGCACAACTCGGTGCTTTTGTAGTCATTTGTATGGATTCTTCCCTCAACGGTAGGGGAGCCTCGACTATCTAGGGGTCTCATCGATTCAAAGGTATTACTTGGTGAAGCTGTTCTGGTTTTATTATGATCTGATGTTTGTTCCATGGAATTGCACTCTGAAATGTCTGGAATGGTAAGGAGGGGCTCTTCAAAGGGGTCTTCCTCAGAAATATCTGAAAGCATGTCGATCTCGGGGACAGGTGACAAGTTTGTGAAATGGGATGACATGGAATGGATGGACAGTGATGATGGGTGTACGTGAGTGAGCTGAAGAAAAAAGTTCTGTGCACAGTGGAAAATGAAAGCACAACAAAAATGCAAGTTTGAAGGCACATGAAGAGGGGAAAAAAAAGAAATTATTAGTTAGTGAAAACTTTTACTTAGAAGAAGGGATAGCTTTACTAAAGCAATAGAAATAGAAATAAAAATCCCGCTGTGTTTTACAAGCAGCCAACTTGTTTACTTCTGTGGATTATGAAAGGAACCTATTACAAATGTTTTGATCTCAGGCTGTAAAGAACTGTGCACTTTTGAACTGTAATAGTCACTTAAAACAGATGGAAGCAGACAGACATTCAAAGCTTTGGCAGAAAGGTCAGAGGACAGTGCAGTACACGAAAGACAAGCTGGCACTTCTTGAGTTTATAACTGTTTTCTCTAAGACTTAAAGAGAACCAGAAAGGAAAAGAAGCATCTGCACTAGGGGGGAAAAAAAAAGCTGTTCACAGAATAAGCATGTGTAACAAAACCTTACTGAACAGCTTCCTGGAACAACTTCCTGAAATAGTGCCCTCCCCTCCACAACTGTTGGTTAAAATACTGAAAGATACACTACTTTGAAAACAAGGGAGAATCACCATTCTACCAAGGCTGAAGGCAAAATATAGTAATTTATTTTACCATTTTTTCTCCCATAAAGAAACTGTGTGTGCCTTTTTTCTCTTCAAATTCAAAATTATTTCAACTTGCCAGCAAACAAAAAAAAAAATATAACTGTGGTATTTGTTCTCTTCCTACACTTGAATGCAGTGGAAACATATGAACTGCACAGAGAAACTCAGCAGTCTCACTAAGAATAAAATGGGTAACTAACTTGCAAAAATGTTTGAGGACAAAATTACTCTTTAAATATTAAACGAAGTTCTGGAGAATCGCTGAAATAGAAATGATCTCCAAGAGAGAAAGAGCAGCAGATTTTAGCCAGCACATTGGGAGGAAATTTTTACATCAAATCATAGAAAAAATAAATTAAATTTTTGGACCTATTCCCCCAGTAGCTCAAACAAACAAGCAAATGGTTGCAACAGGAACAGATCACAGTACTTAACTTTTCACAGATATCTATACCTTAGTCAACATACAAGTTTTTAAAGGATGACATAATTCTGCAATGGCTACCAAAATTGTTACTTATGGTAATTAAACTCAGTCATAATATACCCAACTTTGTAGAGTGTACATAACCATGGTACATTAACATTTTTATTCAAGTCTAAACGAACTAAGGAAGTTAATAAAACTCACCCTTTGAAACATTTTTTCAAGAACACATGCAAGCTTACTGAGAATTTAAGTTCAATTTATAGCAATAAAAGAAACTCTAGGTCAGTGCCATTTGGAAGTTTGTATTCTCTTTTGCTTACATACACTTACATTAAGTTAAACACACAGAAACCACTTGACAATTTTCCTTTAATATTTTAATATAATGTGGTGTATGATACTCAGAACTGATAGGCACTAAATAACCACATGTGGACACACACCACATGAACAAATTAATTTCGGTGTGAAAGTCAGACATACCTTTCCATCCTGAGTCAATTCTAATTGTGGAGTTTTGAGTGGGCTTTCATCTTCTTCTCTGCCACCTTCTTTTAACTTGGCCTGACCAGCAGCTTCAAGATCAATGATTTTATCTCTGGCAGCCTGCCCTGCAGTAGCAGAGAAGTCTCTTAGAAGACTTTGGTCTGAAATACCCATGGGAGCTATTAGAAAACAAAATAATTTTGGTTAATTTGGGTAAGCTGAAACATTTTGGTTTTAAATCTTCTTAAGAAAAACATTTTATGATTGTATCAGCAGTGATCAACACAGCTAGTTACTGAGTGATACAGTATTTTTCATCTTCTTGGCTTTACAAAAAGTCTGTGGTTCCCATTGCACTGATATGAACAGCAATGCACCCTTTTCATAAAACTTGCACTTATTATGTATGTAAAAAACCCTCACAGTATCAGACAAGTATTTATCAACTTCTTGATTAGTCTTGGAAGATAAATTGAAGGTATTGTTCTTTTGACTGTGTAAATCACCATTAAAAAAAGAGAGACAATTATTAAAGAGGATTTTGTAGAAATTCACTGTTTGAGAGGACTACTTTAATGTAATGTAGAAATTGCTATGCATATAATTGTCACACTATTTTTCACTGGAACCTTAGCAAAACTGCACAAACAGCTCAGTGAAAGTAAGAACTTATCTCCCTATATGCTTGCAAAAAATGGAAGGAGGAAATACTGAGTATGTACACTTGAATATAGTCAAAGCACAAGGGAGTGAAAGGCCTTAAATGTTTTTCCTCTTATTTGATTCAGCATAACAGGATTAATGAGCAGGATGGCTCTTTTTTTAAATCATGATGACTTAGTCAAAATAGTAGTAATGAAACAGAGGAGAATTCATTAAATGAAGGAGTTTTAATAAATACAATTTTGATACAAACTTAATTCATTTAGTAATGTTCTGTAATACCTCCATATGCTTTGCTTTACAAAGCCAAGGTGCAGAAAGTTGAGAGGAAGAGGTGTGTCTTGGGAGTACCTTTGAGGGATATCCTCTTTTCAAAAGTCTAAGCTTCACACCAGAGGCTCCCTTAAGAGGGTAAGAAGCCAAGCCCAGCTAATGGGAAATATGGCATTTGGGATGTAAGGCTTTTGCAGGGCCCCTGTAAGTTCTGCAACTTAAACTTCTGATCCCTTCTTAGGTGGCAAAGAGAGCATTTCTTGGGTATATGTCCCTCAAGTTCCATGAGTAAATTTTGATAAATCAGAGTAACTTACGTTGGAAGGAACATCCAGAGGTCAGCTAATCCAAACCCCTGCTCAGAGAAGGTCGAATTAGACCAGGTTGCTCAAGGGCTTGTCCAGGTGAGTTTTAAGCACCTCCAAGGTCTTTTTAAACAAGCAAAAATTTGTTACTTGTAACCAAAATTTGCTGTGTCTCAGCTTGCAGGCGCGCCCCACTGCTCTATCACCAGGCACCTCTGAGAAACACATGGCTCTGTTTTTTCTATAGGTTTCCTGTCAGTAGCTGTAGACAGTAATACCTCACTACAGCCTTCTCCTTTTAAAGCTTAAGGACCACAGTTCCCTCAGCCTCTCCTCATATATCACAGGCCCCCAGCCCTCTGACCAGCTTGGTGGTCCTTACTGGGCTCGTAATATGTCACTGCTCATCTAGTACTGCAGAGAGCAAAGATGAACATGGTATTTCAGGCGTGGTCTTCAGAAAGTACTGAATAGAGAAGAACAATAATTTCTGATGTGCCAGCTACACTTTTGCTAATCCAGCCCAGAATACAGACAACCTTCTTTGCTGTAAGGACACTCTCATGTTGACTCGTGTTCAACCTGTTCCACTGGAGTCCCCAGATCCTTTTGTGCAAAGGAGCTTTCAGAACAATGTTTCATCATGCTCAAAATTTTGACGCTGATGCTTCTGTAAGAGTTAAAGTTAGGGCCTGAACACACATGCATGCATGCCTGTATTCTACAGATGATGCACAAGGGATGTCAGAGAGGCTTGATTATACAACCATTGAGAGTTGTGAAGAATTCAAATTGTTTCTAACCGAAAGAAGAAAAGGAACAAAACCAGACTCAGTAACACTGACATGGTGATGGGTTTTTTGGTTGCCACAAGAAGTCATCACATCCTATAGCAGTGCAAGCACTTTTGCCTCATATTTTTACTTCAGTTCTTGAAAGGTAAGATTGGTAGGTTTCCCAAGCAAGTGTCCCAGTTTCTTCTTTGTTATAGTATAGAAGAATGTGTATTTGCAGAAGTAAAACTCTTCTAAGTAGAAGATTTTTTAAAGAAAATAAGATAAAGTTGACAGCTCAATTGTAGCTAAACTCACATCACTGTCATGGTTCACTTTTATTCCAGTGAAGTTGTGCGTGCCTGAATCTAAGTCAAGCTTCATGTTATTTTGCTGAAGTGTTTTTCTATTATATATTATTGTAGAAGTGATTTTGAGTAAGACATATGCTTTTACATCTCACACATAGTGCTGCTACCCCTGCCTTTGGAAAGAATGCCTGTTTCCAGTAAAGGAAACCAGACGGTATTTCTGCTCAAAAAGACCAAACACCAGTAATGACAAAAAGAAACTTTAGCTATTCAAAGTCAACATAAAAACTTTCAACTAAACACTGAAGTACTGAATATACTAGGATAGCAATATACTGAACAAAATGAAGGAAAACTCTAAGAAACAATGTGTTCAGCCTTTTCTGCTTAAAGATGCTCAGGCCAACCCAGATCCCAAAAGAAGCCACTGACCAAACAATTCTATTAAGAGCCTATGGTATGTGCCTATCCCTTAAAAAAGGTATGAGTAGTGTACAGAGATGCTACATACCCAATATAGAATTTTCCATGTATTCACAGCAGTGCCATACCATTTAGGCAGTGACTGAACTTAATGTTTAGGTCACCTAACATTGACAAGTACCTAAATCGGCTTTAGGAACTGAAATTCATAAATTTGTCAAATGACCTTCTGGCCATCCATAATGTTAACATTTCCGAATGTTGGTCAGGTCAGAGTGACAATGCATAATGCAATCACAACCCTGAAAAAATAAGTCAGATTTCATACCTCCATCAAGGCTTCTGGAAACACGTTTGCTGGAAGTGCGCTCGAAGTACGGAGCTGGTCTGTCTATGAGGTTGCTGGCCTGTCGTGTCTGCGCTTGCGTACGGCCGCTGTAGCGGAACTTGGAACCCAAGGTCAGAAACTTCGCTTTTGGGGGCTGTTCTGGTGATACAAGTCTAAAAAGTAATATGAGGAAAGTCAGTTTAAAAGGCTTTATTTTAGGTATGTAATGAGGTAATTTGAAGCTACTTATTGCATTTCAACTTCAGTTCACAGTGCTCTCCAAGAGAGGATTCTACTGTAAGCTCTGCAAAGACCTTCTAAAACAATGCATGTTATTTACTGTTTGCAGTTGAAGTGATGCTGATAACCATCACATTTTTCCACAATATGACTAAGCATCTGGGATTCCTATCTTCTGGTGCTATCTTGGTTAAATTTTAATTTTTTTGTAGAAAGCTGAGGTCATTTTAGGTCCATGTAGAATACATCTCAGATCTCTCCTTAGAATGTTTCTTATAGTAAACACTATACATTCCACTTCCACTGCCTTTCGTATATTCTGAGGTACTAATATGGCAGCTGCTGTTCCTCAAAGTTAGGGAATGGTGTCTCAAACCTGTATAGAAGGGAGTATCAAGTGAAAAGAGATTGAGAACACTGGAGAGTTGTTACCCAACAGCAACAACTTTAACAGTCTACATTCAGACTCTAGCTTCTTTACAATGTCATTTATAAATTTATATAGGTTGATGTTCACTGGATATAAGGAGTGGGGGGAAGAAGCATATTGTGAAAAGTGTGAAAAAGAGTCAGTTACATGTACTGTTAATGCTGGATATGTATGTTTGTACCATAAATGTTGGAGTCATTATCAGAAAGTCCATGTACCAATGTGGCAGAACTGGCTGTGAGGGATTCTGTTTTCTTATCAGAAAGAGTGGCTGGGCATTGGAATGGGCTACCCAGGGAGGTGGTAGAGTCACCGTCCCTGGAGGTGTTTAAAAAAAGGCTGGATGTGGCACTCAGTGCCATGGTTTAGTTGATAAGGTGGTGTTAGGTCATAGGTTAGACATGATCTCCAAGGTCTTTTCCAACCTGGTTGATTGTGTACCACCAGGTTTTGATATCATGTGAGTTTGAAGACAGGTTCTCTCTACATCCCTGAACTTCCTTCAGTATAGGACTTCAAAGTTCATATTCATGTAACCCCTGTTGCTTGTACTTTATACTTGAAATCTGACCATCAGCTGCAACAGAGGGTACTGTTTGTTCCACTGCCATCCTTGCTGATATTGCAAACAGTCATCACTGCAAGAACTCCTCCCAGTCCCTGCTTCTCTGGAAAGGCCTTTGATGTTGTTTCCTGGATCAATGTAATGCTGCAAATTCATGCTCACCCATCATGGCCTACTCTCTCTGTATAAAACTATCAGATTATTGCAGACAAAGCTTCTTGATTTGAGAACCTGCAAAGAATGAGCAGCTCATTGAACATCAACTTCTTTCTAGCAGAACCAGCAATTCATGTGCCCTTTGTACTGAGGATGGCACAGATGGGCAAGCAAGAGTTCAAACTGTGCTGACTTTTTTCTCCTCTTTTGAAGCATTTGCACAGAAATATCTGCGTCAGCAGAACCCAATCGAATGTATGCTAAGACAGTATCCAGTGCTGGGTTCTGAAGACTACAACAGTCATTCTAAAGGTATTTCAACAAAACTGAAGAATTTTCAGGTACCTAGCAAACAGAACAGTGAGCTAGTGTGGTGAGCTGACCCAGGCTGGATACCAGAGTCCCACCAAAGACACTTCCCTTTCTCAGCTGGACAAAAGAGAGAAAATGATGTAACAAGCAGCTTATGGGTGAGATAAGGACAGGGAGACATCATTCACCAATTGCTCTCATGAGCAAAACAGACTAGACTTGGGGAAAAATTATTTTAATTTGTTATCAATCAAATCAGAGTAGGATAATGAGAAGCAAACCTGAATCTTAAAAACACCTTCCCCCATTCTCCCTAAGAGGGGATGTTTATGGCTTTATCAGGGCACTAGCCAGAAGCATCCAATCCCCCATGCCTAAAATGCATATGCATGCACCTGAATCTGTTCCTACATTGATAAAGAAAACAATTCAAGACAAACTAATGCACCCTTCTGCACTAAGGCCACTTATGCAATAAAATTGCAAGTATCTGGAGCTTCACTTTCATTGCTTCTATAAAACAGTCTTTCTCCCCATTATTTCTAAGAGAGAGTGCATTATTTACTAAGAGGAAGAAGGCTGAAAGCATTTTTCCAAGGTTCCTTCTGTTCTTGATTTTCCAGTCTTGGCAAGGCTGCAGCATTAACTACCATTTTTATCTTCCACCCTGCTGAGATAAACTTTTAATCTTTTAATGTGGAAAAAACAGGAGAACTAATTACTTCCTGATTAAGGGCAATTGAATGGATTTTTGTATTACAGTCTTAATTACATAAAATAACTGAAAACTATGCTTTTACCACTTTAGGACATTCTGGAGAGATGGTGAAACAATCATGAAAATTTCAAATAAAACATCGTAAAGTGGAAATATAAGCAGGTTTCTGCAGACACTAGTTAAGATCCAGAGTTGCCAACTAAGCTTACCTCAAAATTTTAATGTAGATATATAGTCTGACTGTACTTTTAAAGTAGATTGCTGCTCTTTGAAAATGGTACTGGAATCCTCTAAGTCTGAGCTGATAACAAGTGAATACAGTACCCTTTGGTTGTCATTTTCAATACAGTTCATTACAAGTTTTATAAATAACTTCATATACTGGCTGAATTTCCTATACATTACAGGAAAATGGCTCTTAATGGGATTATTTGAGACAAACTGAAACATTACATAAGACAACACAAGGAATCTTACCATGTTATATAGGGCAGGCTAAGAGATTTGGAAGCTAAAAATATACATCTAAACTATATACAATTTACTGCGGCATCATACACAAGCTTTACACATGCTCTGAATGAGCTACAGTCTCTTGGACTGTAGAAATTGCTTTCTGCTTTTTATCTTTGAAGGAAAATAGAGCTGGCTTTATTTTACTGTTTTTAAATCAGGATGAGAGGTTCTGAGGATTTTCTCTCTGGTGACATCAGTGGAGTATATGGATTTACAGAATGGTTCAAGTATTTGTTACATAATTCTTGTTATAATGTCATTCCTGGAATGTCATTAGGAAAAGCCACTTCTGATTGGAATAAAATCCAATTATTTTTATTATGTCAGAATTTCTGTAGTAAGATTATCTCCTGCCTATTAATGCTCCTGAAAGCTTTCAGACTTGCAAATCGTAGTTGTCAGTTTAGGATTTTTGACTTCAATAAGATTTGCTTTTTCCTTATTCAGGGCTATTTTATTACTATAAAACTAGGAAATACAGCTTACCAACAAAGCAAATCATGGCATGAGTTATTTGAAGAGCATTACTAAACTTTTCACTGTGGGCAGAACTGCTTGCTATTTGTGGTAATAGACACCACCAGCCAAAGCAGACTTCAAATTTTCAAGAATATGATTCTGGACTGTGTTAATAAATGAATTCTATCAATATGAAAAAACATCTCTGATCAGGATTTAAAAAGGAAGTGCTTCTAAATTAAGCATTTGGAGACTGATTTGTGCTGGGATTTGCCAATCTCAGCATAAGTTCCACCTTTGCATTCAAGAACACACTACATTCAATGAAAATCTGAATACTGAAAACCATCCAGTGAGACAGTTCCAGTAATCATCTGCTTAAGTCCAAGTGGTGCCCAAGTTCTCTGAAGTTCTCTGTCTAGCAGGTATATGCAGCAACAGGATTGCATTTACCATAAAACACAGCTGTTTTTTTTAAAAGCAAACAGGCTACTGAAGGAGAAAGCTTACTGTTTACATACCCTAGGTACTGTGCTTTGCAGAAAAACCTCAGATTCAATGCCTATCCAATTCATAGGAGATTCAACCTAAATCTGTAACTCCTAGGCTGCATGGGGCACATGCACTCCCTCACAGAATGTGTGTTATTATAAAAATCAAACAACCATTTTTTCAAAGTCCTTTTCAGTGGAAGAAGTAGACAGAGGAACAACTCCATGGTCTGTTGTTAAGGTGCTCATTTACAAATAGATCATCGTTTCAATGACCAATTCAGAATTCTATGTTCCTCAGCTGCTGGAGAAAAAAAATGCAGAAGAGGTTATGGATTATTACATAAAAATTAAAGTGATCCTCTGTTCTTTGAAGAATGATTGTGAGCTCAGTCTAGTTCATAGATAAGGAAAAACTCAGCTAGAAGCATTTACACTCAGCAGAATGTTCAAGTTAATTGAATGAAGATTACTGTCTAGCCCTAGGAGCTTCTTGTGAAGGTGTACAGTGGCTTTCTAGATGCTCATTCTTAAAAGTCAATCTCTCAGGAAATCTCATCACAAATCACAGAATGGGTCAGGTTGGAAGGGACCACAGTGGGTCATCTGGTCCAACCTCCCTGCTCAAGCAGGGTCATCCTAGAGCACGTGGCACAGCATTGAGGCCAGACAGTTCTTGCAGACCTCCAGTGCTCCATGACCCCTTGTTTAGTTCCATCCTCTTAGCACTCTGCAAGTTTTGATAAAGCAGTTAATTGTACTTGAGACTTTAAGAATCGGTAATTTGGGGTCAATGACTGTCAGGGTATCTTCCATCTAAGAGGTGTCACTGCAAGGGGCAAAGAAGGGGGAAATCTTTACTTTTCTCCTATCCTTTAAAAGAAGTATATGAGCATACCTTGAAAAGTGAGGGAAGGAGAGAATTATCATTTACCTGAAGAAAGTATGGTGCTCCACACAAACCTTCCATAACCTTTTAGCAGCCCGATGGTTTGGCAGTTTGAACCCAATAGTGCTCTCAAACTGTTCCAGCTGGAAAGAATCCACAAAAAAAATTAACCCATTTCCTTAAGCTGGCCATTAGTAGGTAGAGTTCAGATAGTTCCATTACTGTATCAAGCAGTAATACTCCTGCCATAAGACTTCATAAGATTTTTTAGAAAATATTTTAAAAGATCAGAATTTCCAGCCCTTTAAAATAATTATACTTGGTGGGCTATGTCACGATGGATAAATTGCACGAAGCAATTGTATTGAAAGTTGTGCTTCGTACTTTGCTTGGGTTTAATAAAAGTCTGAAATTCATACTGCAGTGTTAAACTTCTATGTTTTGTATCACTACATAACAGTTTCTTAGCAAAAATATTTCATCTACGCACAGCATCAGTGAATGCAAGAACAGTACATCTGCATTCAAAAACTTACCTAACTACAATGTTAGTATTGTAAAATTGGTGTTTGGATGTCTCTTTTATATTATTTATTCACACAGCAAAAGCCACTTTAAACATTTTATAGTATAATCTAAAAAAGCATTACAGTATCTGACATTTTGGGGATTTTGTTAAATTTCCAGTTACAAAGGGTTCAAAATGTAACCACACACACACCCCCCTTCAGCAACTTCCAGAAACTTTTAGCAGTAACTGAAGGGAAAGTTAAGTCCCCTACTTCCACAGCAGCTAACAGAAAGAGTTATAACATCCTACAGGATAACTCAAGCCTTTGGTTACAGCCACGGACTTGATGTGCTGACATTTAGCAAACAATTATACCCAAAGAGGAAGAGAAGCTGGCTCTCTCCCAGGACTGCAAGTTTGCACAGTCAGAACATGGCCAATATAACTAGCTTTTTGTGTAAAAAACCCCCATAAAATAACAAGACAGCTTCTATTAAAAAAATGAAAATAGATTTTCTTCTTGGTTTGCTGTTACTAATCAAGACAAGTGTTTAATACAATCATTAGAATCTAGATGAAAAAGCACTCATAAGTTCTGCTTGAATCCATCATAAGCTCATGAGGACAACTGTGGAAAAAATGAGGATGTTTTCTTGTTTCTGTACAAAAATGATCTCACAAAAGAAACAAGACTGGAGGGTGCTACTTACTTCTGCTGGCCTGACTTTGATGTAGAAATTACTTCGCTTGTAGGAAATCTTCAGAATTTTTGGCCAAGCGAAGCGATTGATCCGGAGTCTGTCTTTGTAAATCAGCAGACCGTTAGCACATACACCCAGCATGATATCCACACCTTCAGAATCCTACCAGGTATGAGACAATTTCATAAAAACCACTTTAATAACATTCCAAACAAGTAATTATTGCTGACATACCTTGAGGGAATATTGTAATTGGGACATGTTTCATATTCAAACCTGACTCTGACAATGAGATTCTTAAATCAGAAATAGCCAAGTATATTCATTTTATAGGAAAGACTTTGGACTATTATAAGTAATGGTTTTGGCATTCATATGCCACAGTTCTGGGAAATTCTTCAATATTCTGGTAATAGGGACAAAGTTAACTTAAAAGCAGGAAAGGTATGGCCAGTGTGTGTACTAGCAATGATTTCAACAAATACTGAAAGAATAAAAATGAAAACCAGGTCTGTCCAACTTAAACTGAAAGTCTGAACAAGCTGTGATCAAGGTGATCCTTTACAGTCATGTACTATTCCAGCAAAGATAGAGGAAGTAATGGGTAGGCTTCTGAGCATGCTCTTTCACTGACAGCATTTGATGCAAGTTTTACAGGCTGCAAAACTAACCACTAACTGATACACTACACAATACAGCAGATTCTCATGTCCTCCCCAACAACAGATCAACTACATCAAATGCCAACACTGTCATTATGGAGTTGCTTCACTGGCAAAACTAATAAAACAAAATTAAACAGTGTTTCTCCAGTACTTAAAAGTCTTGGTTTTCTTTTTTAAATGCAAGATTAATATGCTTACAATACCTTAAATTTCCTAATGATTTGAGATTCTGGATTTATGAGAGGGAGTGGGAGGAAGTTATTAGTTTGTCTTTTGAGGTTTTAACTAAAAAAAAAAAAAAAAATCCCACTTGAAATGAAAATTTCATTTGACCTACCCTGGGAAGTAAAAAAAGCATCAAAGCTCTCCCCCAGAAGAGCTTTTTTCTCCCTCCATATTTTTTTAACTCTCATAGTATTATGAAAACAATTATGTGTTCTTTTCATCTTTACTTTATTGGCCCCACATCTCCTTTACATAAAAAATATGACATTTTAAATGTATTTATCTGCTCTTATGGGTAAAATATTATTTCCAAGCAGCACATATCCATGCACACTTATATATATGAAATAAATTCTAAGGATGTTAGAGTTGCAAATTGAGTAATTATTGTAACCAAGCAATAAAGGCTGATAGCCAAAAATTAAGTGCATGAGGTTTTTTTGAATAATTTATATATACAATATTTTCTTAATACTTAGCGTGTCTATCCTAAAACAAAAACCAAACAAAACAAATCCCCAATACCTTGGCATGATGTAAATCCACTCCATACATGGAGAGTCTCTTAGCATTTTCTAGGAACTGGGAATCCGCCTGTGCTGGAGTCAAGCCCCTAAAACCATTGAATAAGTTTTGAGTTTATTGGCAAAAAACCCAGAGTCAAAACTGAGTGGAATCCTCAAATTCAGACTAATACAAAAACCTCAGTTTATAAGGTATCAATAGCATTTTTGCTCTACAGGAAAAGTGTTCTTCCAGAGCACATTATTTTACTTGAGTACAGATTTCCACCTTCACACTTTCAAAATATTCTATCTGTATGTTACTTAAACTAATTAATATGTTCATATAAAAATACTTTTCCAAAAGTTCTCTACCAAGACCTTAGTGCAACTGCTATTTTCAAACTCAACTTTTTAAACAGACCAAAGTAAGAGCTTTTAATTCCATAATAAATGATTTCCAAAGGAACAGTAAGTTTACCTCAGCAGTTTTACACATACTCCTAAGAGAATTGACATAAATGTGACGAAGCATGATGACTTCATTTAATCTCACTGTATCTGACATACCTGTGTGTTTTGTGTAGCTCAGCCACTTTCTCTTCCATTTCTTGAGTCTGATTGGGTGCAAATTGGAATTCACTGATATAATCACTGTGGTGCTCCTCTGGGTCATGATCACCCAGCTCAGCCTGCAGAGTATAGGAACCAAGGAGGGCGTGAGTCACAAAAGAACATGGCAGTCGGCCAGATGCAATATCCTGACGAAGCTGTAGGCACAAGAAATACCTGCAAGACAAAGGAAAGGGGGGAAAAAAAACCAAAGAGAATGAAGAGCAAAGACACATCATGAGAAATATGGCAGAATTCATCAAGATGCATGTAATCATGTAAGTGTGTTTTAAAGTAAGTGAATGCATTAATAATGTTACACCTTATATTATTTGAGCATTATTACCACACAGTAAATTTCACTTGATTTTTAAGAGTCAATGTTATTTCAATAAAAAATGTGAAAAGCAGGAAAAATTCTGATTTCCAATATAAATGGAAATATATATATATATTTCCAACCTAGTTTTAAACAAAAGCTGACTTTGGAACTTGTTCAGTTCATATTGCAGCCAGTAGGTATCTATGGCTTAAAAATATAAGCTATGCACTTCTTTGACATTTCCCTTTGGCTTTAAAACTCTTTTTGCAGTTCACAAGCTAATTACATCATGTAACACACAGAAGAAATCCAGTTTAATACTGAAATCATAATTACCTTTCTTAAACCATGTATGTATTAGAATTTAATCTTTCAGGTACTGTATACAGTCTTCTACCAAATTTAACAAGTTAACCATCAGCAGACATTTTTTTAAGAAGTAAATGGAAAAAAAGTCTTACTAGTGAAACTTAAAGGAATTTAGATTTAAGATATAACCAAAAAATGCTTTTATGAGTTGAACACGCAATTCTAAAACCAACCAACTCGCAGAAAATTTTCAAAGAAAACACACACAGCTTCTTGTAAATACATTCTGTACTAAAAGCCTTTTATGATGCTACAAATGACTATCTGTAGCAATATATTAACTGCATACTTGCATAGCTATCTTATTTTGTGCCGAAGACTGATCCAATGCAACATGTAGTAGTAACATATGTCCTGCCTCAGCAGGGTCATCTAACTCCAAACCAAAGTATTTATGTTTCCTGTATCTCCTAAGAAAAACGAGTCAGTTCCCTGAACTCTATCCCCAGTTATCAGCCTTGCAATGCTACTTTGTAGGTGCATTGGTATCCAGTGCTTGCATTCCAAATATTTTCTATCTAAGGAGTTTGGAAGATAGTTATTTTCAGGTTTTATTATGTTTTATGGTTTTATTTAAAGCATATATGTAAACCCACATTTTCATTAATCTAGTCTAAATTATTACTGAAGTATTTTGGCTCCCTTGAGCTTCACTCAAGATCCCCATGCCCTCATTTGTTTTATAATAAAGCAGCAGTCTGACACTAAGCCACTGCCTTCTTTCACATAGGATCACTCACACCTTATCTGCTGCCCAAATCATACACCCGCTTATCATTAAATTCTTCTTGCTCAGGTTTCTTCCAGAAGTTTTCATTTTACCTTTTCAACCTTGTTCCAAAAAGCAGTTGATGTATGTAAGAGCATCTCTAGTGTACAGTATCCAGAAACTGAAGACGAAATTCTATGTGGCCTTCAAATTAGACTAACAGTAATTTAAAGTTTAAAATTAGGACCTGTGCATACCTAGTGATGTCTTCAGTCAACTGTGATGGATCAGGGGGATAAAACTTCACATTAAAGGTGAATATCCAGGGTAAACCTAAACATGGGAAATATCTGATTGTTAATCTCAAGTTGAAGTAAGCAAAGAAAATACTTTACTGAAAAATGTTAGACAGTAGAATAAATCTTAGTCACTGAAATCTCAAAGAAAGTTTTTTCTGTTGATTTACTGTACATTAGTAAGAAGCACAGATTATTTTCATTAGCAGGTAGAAACCCACAGACATAATGAAAGGTCAGCATGTTACAAATTATTTTTAAACAACATTTTACAGTAAGTTACACAAATATCAGAAGACATTTTTAATTTGAAAACTACCATAATATATTAACACTTTTAAGATACTGTGTGTTCAAAGGCACTTGCATTGATTTTGTGTTTATTTCCAACTCCTTAAAGGCTAACAGTCTCCTCCTGTCTAAACTTAGTTTGAGAGACTGTACAGTAACTGTAAACATGAGATACCAAAATGAGCTCTGTGTTGTATATAACAGAAAGATAATAAATTAGTTATTGAGAATGCATGGAAGACAAAAATATTAGCCATTCCTACTTTAAAATACTTTTCTGGGAAACACCACATTAAACAACTATAATAGCAGTGATATTTAAATTCTCATGTGTTAGAATTGTTAATAACACATGCATTTTTTTTAAGCAAAAGCATGCTTAAAACTAGATTAATAATTTGGAAAAGTATAAAATGTTGCCTTTAGTCATAGCTTTGTTTTTAAATAATTTTTTAAGATTTGAAAGCTAAGTCACACACCAATAATTAAAATACATTTTCAGAATGTTAGTATTTTGGACAGTAAATTATTTTAGAAATCTGTGTTACACAGATAAATCATGCTTTGAAAAATGTGTCTTTCTACAGCACCATAAAAAGACTGAAATGCCTTTTCCAACACAATGCTAGAAAAAAGTGGGCATTGTTATTTAAAGTTACTTTCTTAAAAAAAAAACCTGCTCTGAAATTTCATATATGCTAAAGAGATGTGTTAAAATTTCTAATGTCTTCCAATTTTTAAAAAGTTATTTTGGTTTTTCAGACATGGCTATTCACTGAAGCACTTCAATTTTTGTTTAAGTGTGAATCTCATTCTACCTGGCTGCTAAGCCACTATTTCTTTTTGAGAGCTCAGGGTTTTAGCGTATCTTAATGTTCCCAGTTATCAAGTTTTTGTTAGAAAAATTACAGTTTTGTGTACAAAATAAGGTAGGACCCTTAAATGCGGTCTCATTTATCATTGCATCATCTACTGCAATGCACTGCAAAACAAAATTAAGACAAAAATACCTTGGAAAAAAAAGAAGTCTAACGGTAACGAACACGTACAGCATAACAAACACAGTTAAAGATGGAATAGATTAGCCTACTTTCATCATCTAGGGAATTAGCATAATTTAATGAAAAGATGCTGATATTGAGTAAACCAAACTGATGAATATGAGGAATAGGGCCAAAATATCTGTGCAAAAAAGCATTCAAGGAGAGTTGTCATGTTAACAGAGCTGTGGAGAAATGGATGAAGGATGTGTCCTTCCACACAGGTACTAAACCAGTCTTCAAGTTTTTCCTGGTCTAAAATTACAGTTAAACTAGTCACATAAGAATTCCTGTTTAACAGTTTCTCTTTCTTGTCAGAATTTCTACAGCTAACTTTCAGAAAACACTGCAGGCAGGACACCTAGACATGGTTTGAAGAAAAAAAAAAAAAATTGAAAAAACTATATTCTCTATAAAAAGGTACATAATTTTTAAGTCCTCTGAGTGTGTAGACTTTGTGAAAAAATTCGTGTGTCTACTCATACTGATTAAATTGCTCATTTATTGAAAAAATATTGAAGTTGACTTTGTACTAAATATTTTGTGGACAGTTGGTGACCATGTATTTTACCTGATTACTGGAAGCACATTTATCCCCTAAATATAGACTAGCAAGTTTGTTACAACGTGCACATATTTATACTTCTATATTAATACTTCTCACTAAAGCATACTTTTTATAGCTGCACACCTGAGGCATGCAATCATAGCTGTCCTCACACAATAATGCACATTATTGCTGGCTCTTTATTGAGTTGGTAGCCAAGAAAAAAAAAAAACCAACAAAACCCCAAATCTGATTTAAAGTTGTATTTAGCATTCTGTCCCTGATAAGGCTCCCTATTTTGACATTCAATACTATGGGCTACAGAAATGTCAAACATTTTTCTAGCCAGCTTGTTACATCAAAAATGCTTCTGTGGCAACTTTAGGTACATTCTTAGAGAAAAAGAATGCAATACAACCACCCAGCTAGCAGCATACAATTAACATGATTCATCCCATTTAAACTGGGAAAAATCAGTGAATGTTTTTTTCCCAGTAAAGTTTTTTTCTGGCTTTTACTCATGATCTCTTGTATGTCAGCTTTTGCAAGAAAATTCCTCCCTTGGCACAGGTACTTAGTTCTCTTCAAGAACAATGATCTAGACTCTACTGTAATCATCTTAGATCAAAATTAGCTACACCTCTTACAGATACATAAAATAGATGGCTATAAAATAAAGTGAACTTGCGTAAAGTGACCACCATATTTTGATGCCTGAGCATACATTTGTTGGCATTAAAATCAGACAGCCAGAGCTGTACATTTAAAATGCAAGCCCTTTCCTAATTAATTCAAACTTCTCTTAGTACCCCAGCCTATTCTGTCCTCAGAACATTTGAACTCTCTCAATTTCTTCTAAGATATACAACACAGAATATGTGATGTAGAAGTATTTTTTTCAGTAAAATACTAACCATGCTGCAGATTAGAAAAAGATTTAATTTACATAATATTACCTTCGGTTTAAAGAGATAAATTCTCAAATTGAATTTTCTATAAGGGTGACCCAACACACCCTCTGTGTAATCTGAGATTTGACTATTTCAGGGTGAGTTGCTATTGCTTGTACCATCACAATATTCTAGCTGAGATTCTCAGTTTTGCAAAAGCCTGAATCCACTTGAGATGTAGCAATTTTCAAGAAGATAGTGACAGAAATGTAATTACCTACCTGTCCCTGAAAGAAGTAATTAGAGGTTTTAACACATGCCAGTGGATAGCCAAGTACATGAGTTAAAAAAAGTCAAGAATTCATTTTCCTGAAGAGATCAGGCTGGCTGAAAGTAAACAAGATTTTTGTCACCTTTGTAGCCCTGAGAACAGAGACAGTAATTTGTGGATCATGTTCATTAGCTGAAGTAACATCAGTAATTGCTGCGATCCAACATAATTGCCCAGCCAAAGGCCAATCTGCACAAGTGAGAGATCACACAGAGGGCCTGAGGACTGTGACATAGCAAGAGACAGCCTGCAGAACACGACTTGAGGGAGACTACAGGATTCTTATTTTGTCTTTCCCAGTCACAGGTGCTACATACATGCCCAGTGTGCAGAGTATTGGTGTTGCTCACATTTAAGAGAGAGACAGAGATTGCTGTAAATATTATGTTGCAAACTGATGTGTTGAACTAAATTTCCAAAAGTGTCACCTTTGTGTGTTCAGATCAAATGTATTTGTCCAAATACACTTATCTAGCACACTAGTCCTTCAGTTTGTGCCATACAAGAGAAAAAGAAATCACAGAATATTCAGAGTTGGAAGGGCCCCACAAAGATCAGCAAGTCCAACTCTTAAGTGAGTGGCCCATACAGGGGATTGAACCCACAACCTTGGCTTGGTTATTTTTTTAGCATCAGGCTCTATCCACCTGAGCTAAACTCAGATTTATGAGTTTTGTCATTTCCGACTTTCAAATGGATTAATAGGTTTTACAGGTATCCTAATTTTAATTAGTATTTTGTACACAGGATTCCCATTCTGGATCCAAAGACAAATATATTTAGAATTAAGACTGAAAAGGAAAAAAACCCATTGATACTCATTTATCTGGAGGATTAAATGTGCCTGCAGTACATTCCAGTATCTGGAAACTTTTACAGACTAATGATGAGGAACACAACTAATAGTATGCTAATTACTTGCATATTGGTATAAGCAAGTGTCATTTTCAAATCATTAAAATGGTGTTCTTAGTTGGCTGTTTCCTTTATTATACCTATCAACTCTGAAATACTATAGACCAGAAGAAAAAAATCCAGTCATGATTCCTCATTCAATAACTGGACTTGCTCTCCAGTATAAAATGTAGGTCTTCATGCTGTATGGAAAATCACATCCCCTTAACCCATTTTTTTGTAGTGCATATGATACAGTATTGAAAAGAACTTTGTGTAGTGCATCCAAAAAATTTTCAGGTCAGTCCTTACACAAATCTGTGATACTAACTTCTAGGCTAGATAGCATGCAAATTGCTACAGGAGACAAAAAGATACCAACATATGTATCAACAAAGTTGATACAAAAAGTATCAACATCTTCAATCTTTTGTCATTTATTAAAACCAAACAAAACAGCCTTTAGCCTGCATATTTGGACAACTAATAGATTTTCACTGAAGACCTGCAAAAGTTACAATACCAGTAACTTTTCCTTAATTAAAGGTACGGCTGCTACTTGAATATTAGTACATTCACCATTTTAATAGGTCTAGTTTGCCTACACAAGAGCATGCTGTATCAAAAAAATAGTTTCCAGGGATGCTTCTGTATCTTTCATTTCTATACTGAAAATATAAACCACACCTTCCTATTAAGGGATTTCATCAATGGCAAAGATCTAAAGAAAATGGAATTAACATCACTATGATTCCTGGAAAAAATGAGTGTTGACTTAAAACAGTAGAGTTAACAGCAGTAAAGCAACCATCTGTTTGTCATTATAAATAACACACTGCTGTTCTTAATTACAAGTACAGTCAGTTTCTTAGCTTAAATTCACATTGTGCTGTAAGTCTAAGCATATAAATAAATATTATCATCACCCTCTTCTCCCTACTTACATTTCCTATCAGGTACTACCAAAAGCTTTCCATTGAAAACAAAACAACAACAACCCTGGTTTGGCCACAAATGAGTAAAGCAATGGGAAGAAGTTCAGTAAGGGAGGGGCTGTCTAGCATGTTTTAGTGGCTACTTATTTTGTGATATGTAGACTCTGGCAGAGTATCACCTCGATTTACTCCCATGCACTCCCCATTTACTACAAAAGCTACTCAGCTAGTGAAGAGCTTTGACAGAGTTTTCTGCAAACAGAGTAAAATAAATTACTCATCATGTTCTGAGTATAGGAAGTAAAAAGGCATTTCAAGCAGATTCAGTCTGAAAAGCACTGTAGTGGGACATTCCAAGATTATGCTCTCTATTCCATCTCCATTCTGAAAATGATGGACATATCAAAAAAGGCAGTGGTGGACCGATCAGTATTGAAGAATATACATTTTCTGTAAAACATATTAATTCTCTTTTTGTAGGTTCATATTCTTCTGGTGAGTCTTCGAAGTAAGAAAGTCCTATAGCAACAATCATGACCATCTTTGCACGATCACATTTTCCATCCAATAACCCAAATATCAGGACAAAGTTGAAAAACATCTACTGTGTCAGGATGCAAAAGTATCAACTATTAGTCACACAAAACAAGGGAAAATTTTGGGGCAATAATATATTTGATATATAATATAATATAATATAATACAATATAATAATTAACTTCTACAGCATAATGTTGATTGACTCTCTCTCCCCTACTTGGACAGGTGATGGAAATAGGAGATTTGCTTTCTGTTTTAAGGCTGAATACATCATTATCAGATAGAAATTACTTTAAAGCTGTAAGCAATCAACATCCAGGCTACTAAATTTATGAAGAATATTTCTGTGAGGAAATAAAAGGAGCAAAACATCTGAATACAGAAGTACTTACTTCGAATTTGTCTCTTAATTTCCTTCGAAGAATCTAGCCAATTCTGAAAAAAAGCAAAACAACAAACAAACCACAGCCAGCATTTAAAATCCTCAATACCAAAAATATTTTTATATAATCTGTGCAACCTATTAAATAGCTACTGATATTGGCAAAGAGACTGTTTTGTGACAGATCAACCAAAAATTTATCTTTGGGAAGTGAGACTAAGGAATCAGTAACATATATTCATCAGTAACTCAGAGAATCCTGTTTACTCGTTTTACCCGTATATGTTAAAAAACAGGTTGTGTGAAAGACTAGAAACATAAACCTTTTGACTACAGTTACTGAGATTTTCCTTCACTGAGTTTGAACCTTTACTTCCCATGGCCAGACACACAGAAGCACACTTATGGAAGAAACACACATGCATACAGCCAGCCTGACAGCAGGTCTTGCAATATTCCGAAGACAGATGTGCAATGTAGGGAAGAATTAGAAACTTGCCTATTGCCAAGGACAATATCTGCTTTTTCACAGACCACTGCAGGTATCTGCAGTTCTGAAGTCTGAGGTAACACCTCATTGCCAGCACAAATGTTGCCAAATGCATATTTCTAACAATGTTTTTCACCTAACCTAGCAAAGCAGTGCATACTGGGTATAATGTGATCCAGCCTTTTTCCGTCTATGGTACCAAACAAATTCCAGATGCAACACTGTTTCCCAATACCATAACCCTCAGTCTGTACTAGGGGCTTTTGCACCTGAAGTCCAACTTCTTTCAAGACAAAAATGCTAGTCTAGTTCACAGGTCTGTATGGATTAGGAGAATGGGGAACTATGTTCCTGCAGTAGTGCAAATCTCTCTGCTGATAGAGAATGTGTCTCCTATAAATATGGCCCAAAATACCAAGTTCCCTGTTGTAAATGAGCTTGGTCCAAGTAGATTTCATAACAACTGCACCAGGTATATATTAGATTAATACTATTTAGAAATTAAAAGCAAAACCCCCTTTTTATCATTTACTACAATTGTAATTTTTTAAAAGGACAGTAATTTTCCACTTCTTGCTTTAAGACATCTGTGACCTCTACTTTCCATAGCTATGATAGTTTTTCCAGAGAAGGCAAAGTCGATAACATTTTTACAAAGGAAGTGTTATAAAGCACTTCTCCAAAATCCTGGATACCATTTATAATGCTTAAGCCAGAAAAATTGCTTTCTGTTAGAAGAACCTTGACATGGAAAGGCCTTGGAAGACAATGTAAGTCTTCAAATAATTTTAACTGAGACTCACTTCAGCTACAGTTATCATCCTAGGTTTTCAGTTTTGGCAAGAATTCCATTCTGAAATTACACAAAGCCATATTCTTACAACTATAATAACTAGAAGTGTCTTAAACCCTTACATTTTAGATATAGCATAAAGTAAATAGAGAATATTGCATGGAAAAACTACAAAAGAAAAATAGGATTCCTGAGTACATGTTACTTTCAGTGCTTTATCTTTTATCACTACAAAGCAGGAGAAAAGAAACATACAATACAGAATATGCTGCAAGATGAGAAGAATAATCCTTTCTTTACACAAGTTATACAGTTCATTTTCTCATTTTTCTGAAATGAGCTTATTGGAAGCAGACTTTGCCACCAACTTTCATTACTGCTCTGTCAAATAAAATCAGATGCTTATATTCCATTTTTAGGCGTAATTACACGGGTGGGGTTTTTTTTTGCATCTGTCCCTTTTGTTATGGATAAAAACAAACACCACAAAAGAATCTACCCTAAATTAGAGCTCTTAATGCAGAATAGACAGGTCTGTCTTTCAAAACAAAAGACAAAGTATATACACACTACTTTGCTTCAGTAGGCAGAAATCTATTTGTTTAATTTGTGAATGGTAAGGTTATAGATGAGACAAAGTAATGTACTGTCTGTCAAAGAACAAAATGTTCTCTACCAGTACAAAAGTATTTTGTACAAATTCAGAAAAGCAGCATTTCCAGCTGGCACCCAAAACATAAGAGCAGAAGCTTTCTAACACTTCTGCAGACCAATTACAGTGTGAAAGGAGCATTCATGAACTTTTGAGGGTGCAATGCAATGAAATCCCTAACTAAACTTCAGGCTAATAAATTTAACATTTGCAAAAAATGAAAGAAATCATTAATTATTAATTTGGCCTAAATAGTTTTAAACTGTGTATTAAAGCTAACAAAAGTAAGTCTGACTGGAAGACATAACCTCTCTCCCAGCTGCACAGAACACCCATGGAGAAGAGCTAATGGGACTCCTCCTCCAATGGTACCCCGATGGTGCATTGGGGAGCAGCTCTAATTCAAAAGAGTGCCTGGCATTCAGTTGCCACACGCCACAGCTGCCGTTGTGTTCAACAGCTGGCTCATAAATGGGTGGCTGTGATGAGTGCACAAGAATGGGAAAAACACATCATTCAGCATTTAGTACTGACTGGACTGGAGGTCAGGGATTTGTGGCATTTTAATCTAAAAAGGCAACAGTCATAACACAGGAAAAAAAAAATCAGAAAGAACTGGTACTGAAGTTAAAAAGTAACTCAAACTACAGAGGTGAACAAAAAAGAGGACCCTAAACCAGCAAAAGTTCTGAGAACGTAGGAGGTGGGAAACGTAAATTTGCTAGAAAAGAGGTTTTTTTAAGTTTCTCCAAATAACACTAGGCATGTATTTGTATGAAGAAGACAAAATCCAACAACAGTGGTTGTTTAGTCTTCATAACAAATGGGACCAGATTTCTCCAGAAGTTTTTAAATAAAAGCCTGCTGCTGTCCATA
Source organism: Corvus cornix cornix (assembly GCF_000738735.6). NCBI lineage: Eukaryota > Metazoa > Chordata > Aves > Passeriformes > Corvidae > Corvus > Corvus cornix. The sequence goes on along the minus strand of NC_047056.1, from coordinate 59,724,471 downwards.
ATTCAGGTGAGAAGTGATCTATTCTACTTTTGAATAAGGACCCTATTATCAGATATGTCTTGCTTAATATATGTAAATACCTCTTAATTTATGTAGATACTTATGAGTGTTTCTACAGTACCACCTTCACTGTCAATGGATAAGGAATTCAAGGACTCATTCAAACTGAAAGAGACCTCTGGACATAACTGGTCCAAGTGTGATTCAAGAGCCAGTTTTGAATTAGATCAGGTTGCCCAGGTTCATATCCAGTCCAGTTCTTAGTATCTCCAAGGAAAAAGACATATGAAAAAACAGATGGGGTCTTTTTAAAGAGTGGAACTCTGTTTCTCCATTCAAATGACTGAAGAATACCAAGGAAGTCTTAGTCCAACTAGAGATACATTAAAAAAAAGGGGGAGGAAAAAAAGACATAATCCTACACCAATCCAGACTTTTCTGCTGAACTTTCAAAAACTCAAGGCTCCCTATTTTTTATCTCCTCAGATCTATTCAGGTGGGCTATTTTCTGGTATAGGTCAAGGATCCCAGGTCTAGTATTAGACCTTTTCCCTCTTGCCAGAGATCAGACTGCTGTTTTATGTTATTTTATTGTGTAGGTACAGTACAGTTTTTCAATAGTGAGAAGCACAAGTAAAGCAACAAGTGAAAATAACAGATAATATTAAGATTATGGTATTAGAAGACCAACAGAGATGTTCTTCATCATTACACCAAATAAGTTCTTATGTCTAGAAATGGTTTACAAATCAAGAACAAAAATTAAATATCTCAGTAATAATATAACAAGCTCATTTTGTATATGGGGATTTTTAATATAGAGGAATTGAGTATTTTGCTCAATACAGCATAGAAAGCTTTGCAGCAAAGCAAATAACTCTAGAAACAGCTTTATCTGAATGGAAGTTATCAGAAATTCAGATTTATTCAGACCATGAAACTAGACTTAATTTTTTAAAAAATAGTGTTAAGAAGAAGATGACAGAAAAAAAGCAAAAACTTCTAGGTGTAGTATGATGTAATGACGCTTCTACTACAAATATAGATTTAAAAGAAATACAACTTTTCCTGCTTCAATTTGTAATTATTCATCTGGGAGGTTCTTTTTATGAAGAAAAAGATGACCACAGGTATATCTTTAGTTCATGGAGAAAGCAACAGGCAGCCCAGCCCATAACTGTAAATGTTAAGATGCTAGAAAGATAAATTGGGTTTTGGTAATTAATGCAGCACTTGCCACTGACTGATTTAAGATTTTCCTCAGCCGAGCAATCTGGATGTGCTCAACCCTCCAACATAGAAGCAAGTGCAAAAGAAGACTGAAGTTACCAAATGGTATTTAAGAAATCCTTTCAAATGTAGTAATCTCAAACTCCATTCATTTGTAAAATCAGCATCCAATACTAGTGATGGACCAGCTCCAGTCTCTTTACAAATGTCAAAAATTTTCTTTAAGCTTAAAATTAGTAGAAGAGGAACTCAAAGGCCTAGTGATACAGACATATGGGCTAGATTCCCTTCATGTTCACGAACAAAGTATTCTTACACATCTATGAGAAAAGGCAGCAAAATTTACTCAACTGTTTGTAATGGTAAACATTTAATAGAATATGCCTCACTAAACTATTGAAGTGAGTGGCAATGATGAAAAACAAACAAAATCCTCATACAGGCTTACCTTCTGTTCTGAATTCTCATAAAATAACAGCCCAAAATAGTCCTTTTCCAGTAAATTGAGATGTTCACATACTTTATCAAACAGCACTTGTCCTTTTGCTCTTTTCTGAGGAGTAGGAGGATAGGAAAAGAAGAAAAATAATAAGAAAAAATAAGAAAAAAGAGAAAATTAATATCAGTAAATAAGTAAGGTCCTTAATTACAGGTACTGTTATTCGATGATATTATTCAGGGAACCTTAAAATGTCGATAAAGCAGATTATAAAACTATAAGCTTTCTTACAAAGACTCTTCACGGTATTTCAAAGCTATACATATCCTTGACAAAAAGTACAGAAATTTCAATTTTTTTTTTCAATACATAAAAAAACCCAACAACCAAAACAACAACATAAATACAGAAGGAAAATTCAGTGCCTAAAAGATCTAAATATTTTGTATTATTAAGTGCTACTAAATAGTTTTCTGGATCTTTATTTTTAAAATAATGGAAGACTTCTTTATTTGAGCCAACTTTTTCTATATTATCGTCTAAAAAGTAGTATAGTTTCTACAGTGTTTGTATCTATTAACTTTAGCATTTTTATCGTTTTGGTATATGTCTCAGTGACTTAAGAATCACATGATATGAATGCACTGAAAAATAAAGTGTGTTATCTTCCAAAGACAAAAAGTACAAGCAGACCACTAAGAGCCGATGCTCAGACCAGCAGAAGTAGCACTCAAGCACAAGCTGAACATATACAACATGTCTAGTTGTGTATACTGCAGTGGTTTGTTCTGAGGGGCAGAAAATAAGATGGCTGCTTCCTATCCGTGCGTTTCTGAAATCTCTCAGTACCCAACAAATTCATTAGATGCTCAAAAATAAGAAATCTTCAAAATGTTTATTCTTCCTAAAAATATTATTTGTGGAAGTCAGTAATAAAGGAAAAAAACCTGAAGGTTTTATTTGAGGCTAGTTTCAGTATCATAGTCTACTACTTTGTAATAGTAATTGAGAACTGATCAAAATTTTAACACATTATTAAAAAGTGTTTTTAAATGGCCACTTCTAAGCTCACTTGGTGAGCTCAGTATTACTAGAGCTTAAGCAAATGGCAGTCAGTCCTGAAATTCTATCTGTTCTTCTTGTGACATTTCCAGCAGCCTTACAGTACCTAAAGAGGGCTTTGAGAAGGGAAGGGAAGGAAAGTGACAGGACAAGGGGTAATGGCTTTAAACTTAAAGAGAGTACATGCAGATTAGATATTAGGAGGAAATCTTTTACTGTGAGGGTGGTGAGGCACTGGAACAGGTTGCCCAGCAAAGTTGTGGATGCCCCGTCCCTGGGTATCCCTGGAAGTTTTCAAGGCCAGGTTGGATGCGGCTCTGAGCAACCTGGTCTAGTGAAAGGTGTCCCAGCCTAAGCAGGGAGTTTAGAACTAGAAGATCTTTAAGGTTCCTCCAACCCAAACCATTCTATCAATCATTCTGTGATTCTTGTACCTGAAACTGGGGATGTAAACATTCCATATGTCTGTAGTGCTAGTAATGAAAAACAGGTCCAGGCTCTATTTCTGTGCACCACGTTTTAACAAAAAGATTTGTTGTACTGGAGATGGCAGCTGACAGGAGACAAAGATTTAGAGCAGACAGCTCACAACACATGCTCAGGGGTAGGGAGATGAGAAGTTCTTTCCACCGTTCAAATCTGACCATGACTGGCATGCAGTCTCCAGTTTGAACTAACTCCTTCATGACAGCTCTGCTATTTGTGGCATTTATCATTGAGGCCACAACATGGCCTTTTCAGAGGCCTGCCAGCTTATAGGAATTTTTGCATTTGCTTATCCTACAGATTTCAGTAGATGCCACACACCACTGCCATTCCACAGAAACGCCATCGGCTGCCCCTGTGTAGGCCCTGGTGACACTGTGGCCATTGTCCCCGCAGACAGTGGCAGAGCACTCCACATGCCCCGTCCCGGCACTCCTGCAGCTTGGCTCCACAGTACAGGGTGGTAAAGGCCAAGAGCGGAGGGAGAGGGGAGAAAGGAAGGTATGCACGGAGCAAAGAGTGAAGGCTTTGTTGGTTTAGTCCCCAAGAATCCAGAGCTTTATTTAAAATCGCATTGTCCAGCAGACATTCTACTCATGAAGATCAGAAAGCTTTCACAGAAGCAAAATTATAAAATGATGACATTTTGTAGCACAAGTAGAAAGGCAATGGAATGTAGAAGTCAGAGTGACTTCTGAAATGGGGAGCGGGGAATTTTAATTCTGTTTGGTACTTTCAAAAAATCTTACTCTTCAAGAACGACAGATGACTACTTCCCCATAGCATCTGAAGTAACCACTTAATTTTCTTGTCAGATTCATCTTCAGCTTAATAAGAAAAATCACCAATATTGAAAAGTGGTAAATTGAAAGTAGGAAAAGTATAAGCAAGAGAGAGTTCAAAGAATCTTAGTCTGCTTAGATGCATGTAATAGATACCACTTTTTTTCCAAAGTCAACGTGCAGGTCGGTGATCACACCTTGCAAATGCAAGTTTCAGTTATACATATTTCAGTAAAGGACATCTATAGATTAGTGTAAAAAATAATATATGCTATCATATCAAACCCACATTTGGAATCAGCTGCTTTTTTATAAAGTTCATATACTAAAACCCACAATTAATATCAAGTTTTTGACATATAAAAACATAAAGCAGGCAAATCAGGAAATATATTGCAAGTATAACCATAAAATATTGCACGGTTTCTTATTAGGAAGTCATAATCAACAAAGAACTTAGATACACTATCAGTGTCCACTGTATCTTTAAACATCTTTTTGTCATTTCATAGTTCTTCCACATAAGGAAAAACCCCACCATGTCATGAAGCCCAAGTTTGTTAGCCTACATTCTAGACAGCAGCAAAATGAAAAGCAACTAGTATTTATAGAGCTCTGTTATGGATAAAAAAGCATAAGAAGCCTCTCAGTACCAGCAATGGTTTTCATTATAAGATCCTACTTGTAAAATTGAAAGACTCCTAGTTATTATATAGATACAGATATCATTTTAAAAATCTAAAAGAGTATTTAATTTGCAAAAACAAACTTTTCAAATGCAATTTCTTTTTAAACCATTTGGGGACAGGCATTGCTACACAGTTTAAATTATGTGATAACATACTTTTCTGGAAAAACTCATGTTCTTAGCAGAGTGTCTCTAAGCATGAACTAAAGATAACTATTGTGATCCAGTCAGTTCAGAAATTAGAAATATTTTAATAGAGCAGGGGACTCTTAAGAAGGCAGCATCCTAGTTGGCACAGTTTGTTACTTTTTAAAATGGATTACATTTCAATTTCTACTAAGTGTCTGAGATGTCAAGTGATAGTCACAACCAATATGTAAATTATAATCAGTATCCTTATACATGTATGCATACATATACATTTAAGTACAGGTATTGTGGGGAAACACAAAAGGTGGAAAAGCTTTTAGGTGTGAGAAGAAAGCAGGTTTCAGGAATAAAGCAGAAGAGTTTAGGGATCAGCTTTGGCTGCGAAAACTTGAAGAAGATACAATTATACAGCAAGCAAAGACTTTAAAACAATGGTTAGAGTTTTTAGGTTTAGCTGAGATAGGTTTTAAAGTTGCAAAAAATATGCTTAGCAAGACAGAGAAGTTTAAGCTTAATAATGGAATATTGTGTATTATTATATAAGGCATAACAAGCAAGTACTGTGTACAACAGATGTATGCGCCTGGTGGGGTCTCCTCCCCCTGCTGTGTAGCCCTGGGAGAGGGGCCCTGGGGGGAGACACGGGGTTTCCCTGCCCCTGGTCAGCCTCATTCCCCATTGGTTGTTTTGTGTTCCCTGCGCGGGCAGAAGGACCCTCGGGTCCCGTGACTGCGGAGTTCCTGAGCAGAGCCCCGGCCATGCGGCTGGAGAGATAAACATCTCTGAAACATCTACCACGAATCTGTCCACATATATATTTCTTTTCCACGGGACTCCTGGTTTGATATAGGTGTGTTACAGTATCCCCACTGTAACATGTGCCCTATTGTGGATTGGTTAAAACAGTTGTCTGTAACTTTTAGAAGCACGCTATTAGCTGAGAAGCTTTTAAGAATGTTCTGTAACTAGGCAGTTTTGGATGTCTGCGACAGTGTGAGCTTTGTACCATCTCTGTCTCAACTCTGTATGCGAGACTGATAACAGAATAAAATAATAAAAAGGCTCCTGGAGCGTCTGTCCAGGCTCCCCGTCCCATTTGTTGACGAAAACGCCAACAGGTACATACACACGTGTTTATAGCACAACAAATACTAACACTAAAAACAAGGACATTTTCATGTTCCAAATTCTAATTCAGAAATGTCAGTAAAAGTGTAAGTCCCACAACAAGGGAGCACATTCAACCTAGCTATACCAAGAGGCTGAGAAGTGAGGACATGCTCATAGAGCCAGCAGTTTAAACCACAATAGTACTCAGATCAGCAGTACTCTGTATTGCTGCCAAGTTATGCTGTCTTTTAAGTGAGAATATGAAAAGAACACATGTAACCAAGGTTATTCTAGTACCAATTTCAAGCCTGTATTTAGACACTGCAGATGCCACCTCATAATGCAATCACTTCATAAAACCAGAGGTAGCGTTTTTCTGTCCTTTACCTCCCCAAAAAAAGAGCAAACCAGAGCAAAGCAATTGCAGCCGACATACACAATGGAAATTTCTATGCAACTGGGAATTAGGGTATCATGGATCCGTTTGGCTATGTAAGAGTTGCCAACTACTGATGCAATATAAACACTCACAGCCACCAGTTCTGTTCAATATATTTATCTATGATAGGGATGCAGGAGTTGAATGCACCATTAGCAAGTTTGCTGATGATACTCAAGTGGGAGGTGCTACTGACTCTCTTAAGGGACAAGAGACCTTACAGAGCAATTGGACAGATCGGAGCATTAGGCAATCAGTGGCATGAAGTTTAGCAAATACCAGATTCTGTACCTGGGACAGAGTAATGCTGAGCACAAGTATAAATGGGGAAAGAAGTGGTTGGAGACCAGCCCTGCAGAAATGGATCTGGGGGTGCTCATCAGCAGCAGCTCAGAGTGAGCCAGCAGGGAGAGCCTGGGCAGCCAGGAGGGCAAACGCCATCCTGGGATGCATCAAACACTGTGTTCAACCAGCCAGACAAAAGAGGCGATTATCCTGCTGCACTCAGCTTTGGTATAGCCACACCTTGAGTACTCTGAGCAGTTCTGGGGCCCACAAATTAAGAAGGATGGGAAGGTCCTTGAGTATACCCAGAGGGCAACAACTAAGCTGGGAAAAGGGCTGGAAGGAAGGTCCTATAAGGACTGGCTTAGGAGGTTGGGCTTGTCTAGGTTAGAGAAAAGGAGGCTGAGGGGCAGCCTCATTGCTCCCTACAGCTTCCTGAGGAAGATGGAGAGGGAGGTGCTGAGCTCTTCTCCCTAGGATCAGTGATAGGACATGTGGGAACAGTTCAAAGCTGCACCAGGGGAGGTTTAGATATGACATTAGGAAGCATTTCTTTACCTCAAGGGTGATCAACCAGTGTAATAGGCTTCCTAGAGAGGTGGTTGATGCCCCAAGCTTGTTTAGGAGTCATTTGGATGTGACCTTTTGGTCAGCCCTTGGGACATGGGTGCTTCCTTACTCTTAAAGGGTTGGTCATCAGGCAGCTGAACTCAATGGCCTTTGGAGGTCCCTTCCACCTGAAATAGTCTATCCTATTCTTACTCCTGCCTTCTCCTTTCTCTAGCAGTACACACAGAGGAAAATCTCAACATTTCTTCCCAGTCCTGCACTAGCAGAAAGGATTGAATGGGTTATCATGTCCCACCCTAAGCATTGTCTGTCTCTGTGTGGGAAGGAGGCATGTACTGTCTGCTGGGCGTGAGAGCTGTGGATTATCTCAAACTTATTTAACCACTTGAAGAAATTTGAAAGAAAAAAAAAGCCAACAAAAACAAGTACAGTTTTTAAAAGTCTTCTGTGTTCATTCAGTTTATCTGGGTTTCCACAGAATGGCAGAACTCCACATATCTCCTCAGAGATCAAACCCTTAGCTGGATGCAGGACATGCTCCCAAACTGAATGACTGCAAACATTTTGAGGTGTGCAATACCTATTATTTCCCCAGAGATTTTTTTTTCTTCTTGTACTCATTTTTAGAAATGTTTGAGTCATTCCCCTTGGAGAAATGTAATAAAACATTTTATTACATTTGAGAACAACAGTACTCCATCAGAGAGAGGGTCCATCTCCAAGGGTTCCTCTCCATCTCCTTTAGACAAATGTCTAAAGGCAAGCACAGGAGCAGTACCCAAGAGTTGACTAACTATGAGACTGGTATTTGCCTGAAATGCCAGAATTTTTTCATCTCCAAAACCATTTTCAAAGACGCATATTTACAGGCGCAAAAAAGATTTGATTTCATTTTAATTTTCTGAATCAGATTAAGAGACAATGCTCACAGGCATTAACACAATGCAATTCTGTAGCCAGGACCAGGCTAATGCATTCTTCAGTTTTGCTTAAAAAATCAAAACATCCCTTGCAGTCTGGCAAAGGCAAGGCCACAGAAAGGAGAAGCCAGAATATGAACCAGGTAGTATCTGTTTCCTGAGACTTGAAGAATAGGGATTGGTACTGGTCACATGCAAAAGAGGAGGAGATGCGTGACAGCCTGGGTTGTTTTCAAAAGTATGATACATGCCAATGACAAGTATATTTTTTGGCTGCAAAATATTGCTTTGCTGTGCTTCTTGGCCAGTGATGCATGAAAAGTGCTCTCATGCCTGGCCTGCACTTGAATTGCATGCAGGAAGAACTGAAAAGTGCCAGCTCCTGATGCTGCAGCAAACCAGACTGCCTTGTACAAACAAGGACCCCTAGGGAAAACCAGACCAAGGGAATACAGGAGCTCACTCCTGCTACACACTTGGAATGGCAGAGAAAGGCTGAGAGCAAGGGCATGAGTGGTGCCTTGGAGGTGCAAAAGCAGCAGGAAAGAATCTAGGCAGAATGGCCCAAATGAACCCTTGGCAAGGGGCCATGGCTGAATGCTGCAGAGGAAGGCAAAAAATCCCCAGGGACTGAGATGACTTCACACATAAACATTACTTTCAGTGGTGTCTGTTGAATCTAGACAAATATTTCAAGAATGTGCCAAATTTAACATCATCCCTATTTTCCTTTTTCTAAATAGAAGATGTCATACTTTGAACAGACCACTTAGTGTTTGAATAAACCTAGACTACACATCTGAGCAGTCAGAAAAAAAGATTTGCAAATCAAAACTCAGCTACAATTAAACATCTGTTCCATATCAGCTTCATTCAGAGTTTTCTTAATTCAGGGTTAAAGACTGATCTTAATTGTACATTGAGCAAACATATTTTTACTTTGTATTAGCAAACTGTAAGCAACCATAGAGTCTGTGTCAACTCCAATATATTTCACTTGTTCGTACGTGCATAAAATACGGTCAGTGCTGGCATCCCTTAAATGCCTTTTGTCATAAATATTTAATTAGACCACTGACTGAATGCAATAAACAAACCCAATAGGATCTTCATTTGCTTCTAACTAGTAATCATTATGCACTTAGCATTTCTTTTTGTTTGTTCGAACTGTGTTATTCTCTACTACAACAGAGTTTATAGCAGAAAATCTGAACAAGTCTTTTCTGCAGATCCCAAATTTAACGACAGAATTTCCTCTCAACTATCTACAAAACTACAGATTGAGGGGGAAAAAGCAAGTTTATTTCCCCCATGAAAGCAAGAGTTACACGTAGTTCACGGTAATATATTAGTAACTTATACCTCCCACAGATGTCAATTATCAGGAAAGGAGTAGGTCAAAATTCCATCATTTGCATTGTGTTAAAAAAATTAAAATTGCTCATAAAAATTAAGTCTTAAACATTCCAACAGTCTGCTCATTCAAGCTATTAAAACTCAACTGCCATTACATCTCAAATATTACACTATTGAATCATGAATCAAAGTTATTTTATCCTTTAATATGGTTCTGTCATTTCAAGCAAGCACCAAGGTTCAGTCACAGTTTTTGGCAAATACCACTCATTAGCTTTCATCTTCAATACCTTGACAAGTCTCTGTGATAAACTTACAGGCTGTTATTCCTTTAACTTTCTTTCAAGTAATGAAAGGTAACTGAAAATTTTTTAACAGTTCACAGCTTCTGAAAGTTGTTTTAAGCCATGCTCCTCCAGAACTATTCAACAATAGCTTCTTTCTCTTTCCATCTCTCCAAGCATTCACATATTACTCTGAAGAGTCTGAGGCTAAGTAGGTGTTATCTTTAAGAGTTACAATAGTTTTAAGCTTGAAATAATTAAATTAATTGCTCATGCTCTATGAATGCACATATTGTGTACATGTAACTTGTGTTGTTTAGTATGGTACCTGCATGCAACATTATTTTGTGATTTATTTCAGAAGATTCCTTTAGAGCAACAGAGCACAGAAAATCAATCTATTTTATTATTATGGAAACTATGGACTTAAGGAACTAAAGGACTAAAAGTAAAAGGAATTTAATATAACATTTTAATGGAGGATATTTTGCTGCCTTATGAAACTTTACAGGTTCCAAAATAACAATATAAAGCAAGTTTGAAGAGTGGCTGGTATAAACGTTCATAACACTACTCCCACTCAATGATTTTAACTCCCCAGAGCAAGTAGCCAAGATGCAGAGTAATTATTTACAGACCACATTTTATCAACCATGCAAGACTATAATCAGAATCTCTGCATTGGTGAATTGAGTGCAGTTCATTTCTGGGAAGATCAAAAACCACGAAACAGTACAGTGAGAATTTCAAACTACGAAGAACTGAGGAACAGGTTTCACCCAGCACAAGGTTTAGCTTTATTATGCTGTCATGTCATGGACTTCTCTAGGTGACAGTGGAGTACATTAGGTGTTGTATCTACACTGGCATCTAGACAAGGATATTTGGAGAAGCTATACTCCAGAAAGACTATAAACCAGGTCCTTCAAAAGTAATGAAAGTACAAAGACAGATGAGAAGTAAAAAGAAAATAATTACAAAAGAGGCTGAAATATCTGTTTAAACAGTTCTACAGATAAAAAATTATTGACTTGAAGTTCAAACTGGCAAGTTGACACCAGTCAGAAGATCTCCTAAGGCAAAATAAAGAGTACGCAGGTAAAAAAATAGATGATTCTCAGAGGTGATAAATTAATTTACAAAGTAACCTCAAAAGAGACAAATATCTGAGATTTGCTTTATGCTGAAATTTAAAGATCAACCATGTCAGGCATGCCCAGGGCAACAGGAAAGACATGCAAAAACAAGTCAGAAGAAATAACTCCAGTGTCAAACAACACTAGGTGACTGCAAAAAAGAACTTAAAGTAATTATCAATACACAAAACCCCAGTGGCAAAGAAACAAGAAGGGTTCAAAGGTACCTGTCCTCCTCCATCAACATCTGATGACAAATTCTGAACTACAGAAGAACAGCATCAAATTACAGTCATTTGCAAAGATGTTTTAATGTCCCATTAAAAACATACTAGTTCACCAGGAGTGAACTGCTCTTTTTTCCCCACGATTTCATATATACTATCTCAGCATCTTCAAGCCATGTTCTTCCCAAGTGAGCATCTCCCACCCATTTCTATTCTGTACCACTCACCACAGGAATTCACGTTCAGAACATTTTGTCACAGAAACCAGTTTTTGTTCGCTCTGATGTATCTCTCAATGCAATCTGCATATCACATATACTTTTTTTTCCAAAAGGTGCTTTAACTCAATATAGATTCCAAGAAAATGCCTCATTAAGCAGAAGTTAATATGAAATTAATGTAACTAGACTTTAAATTGCACGTGTACCTAATCCGTCCAAAATAAACTGAACTAGTTCCAGTTAGAACAAAATGTACATCCATGCAAATCTTTTAGTCCTATAATTAAGTTTATAACTGGATTACAATTTGTGCTGGTTTATCTTCTTTTTTTCTTAAACAGTACATATAAATCCAGTTTCCTACATATATTTGCTCCAAAAATTCAACTCCCATCTGAATATCCCAGGGTAAAAAAAAAAAAAGTGACATGATACATGATTGCTTTATGCAATATCTACTTCTACCCCTGTCCTTTTCAATGGACAATAAGGTGGCATTAACCTCCTGCTTACAGAAGATCTTGCCTTACCAAGACGAGAAGATCCTTGAGAATATAAAGATTATTATTACAAAAACCAATCCGTGGCAGCCAGGCCAGAAAACAACTATGTCAACACACACACATTTGCTTCAGCCACATTACAATTACAGGGCTTCACCAATTCACTTAAATTAATCCCTCTGCCTCTCTCAGCTTCATACTACAGAATTCAAATGTTTCAGAATACAGCTGAACTCAATTTACAGCAAGTTAGGATATCCACTTGTCACTTAGTAAATATTAAATTTCTAAAAATGTTTAGTGAAGCATGGAAAGCCTGGTCCACAACAACCTCTATAGGGCTTTTGCTGCCTAGTCTAAGTCTCAGTGATGATACATTTTTAAAAAAACTAATTCCAGATGAACTCTCGTGAAACATCCACCTTAAGCAAAAACTGCAGCCTCTTTTCCAATACAAATGTTTCACATATTCTGTAAAAGCTCACTAGAGCCCTTTATTGAATTGAAATATCAATTTTTTTTAAGCTTGAAAAAAATCTATTTCAGTCATCTCTGAGAAATTAATCAAATTTAATTTGTACAGAATGTGTTATTTTGCAAAATAAGAAACCAAATCAGGTTCAGTCTTGGGGGGGGAATGGAAAGTGGTTGTGTGTGTGTAAAGAACTGGGGTTTGTACAAGACATTTTATGAAATAATGTTTCCTTCTTTCCATATCCAAAATTCAAAATCCTATTATAAAAAATTGAGTACGTTGAAGCGTTTTAAATCACTAGAGCTGAAGAAACATAACCACAAATATGTCTAAAACTCAATTAAGCTCACAAAGCAAAAGGGAATATAAGCAGAATAGAAATCTAACTATCACATGGACAGCAGTTTAGAGAGCAGTTTCTGGTCTACTGAAATGGCATTTCTTCCTAAGCACACAGACTATTGTCAGTGGATAGTCTGTTCTCTCAGGAAAAATTACGAACAAGATGGACAGAAAAAAGAATGGAAATAAAGTAAAAAACCCTGTCAGAACTCCACATCTAGCACCTCAATCTATACTAAGACTGCTTTCTAAAATAAGGGAAGATAGAAGAAAATAAAGAGAGAGGTGTCAGACTAAACAACTGGCATGTATCATGGAATTCAATGAGCAATAACAAAAGAGCTGCTATTTTAGAAGCTGTTAATAGGAAATGCTAGAGATATTATACCTGAACTCATCTGTCCTTCCAGACAGTATGAAGTCTCAAAGCGCAGGTTTGTACTCGTACAAGTACAGAACAAGACTAAGAGTTCTCAATTATTTAGGGCTTTATCTTACTTCAAAAAAAAAAAAAAAAAAAAAACCACAAAAAATCCCGCCAAAACACTAGAGAAAAACATGTACTTGGATAACCATGATGAACAGGTAAGATTTTATGGAACTGCTTTCTCCCACAAGCAAAAAAAAAGGTGAAAATTTGAAAATTAACCATATTGCTGAAAGGGCCATATACAAAATAATGAATTTTAAGAACCTAAGATGGCATTAAAAAACGTTTTTTGAAAATAGGAATGACATTTGCTTTTTTTCCCCCCAGCAAACCCCAGGAAGTTCCCCTGACTGCTGGGACATTTCCAATATGGTCAAGTTTGGCCTTGAAGCAACACCAGCCAGGCTCACTCAGTACTAGTGGGTGTATTCTGTAAGGTCCCATGGGACTGGTCTCTCTCTCTCTCAAATGTTCCCTAATGTAACTCTAACCATCTCTTTTTCCATTAGTTTCAAAAAGTCTCAGTATTTAGTCACTGCTAAGAATCCTGATCAGCCTTGATCTGTGTGCTGACGCTGAAGATACTGCATCATGGTTTTCTCTCCTTTTATGCCTGTTCCCAGCTATTGTCTTATATAAAGAGACATACAATAGGAATGAACAATTAGCAAAATTTAACAGAGACTACATTAATGGGTTATATTTTGTTTTCTTTCACAGTCCTTTTAATTTATGTGAATACAAATTGATGCAGTCCTACAAGAAAAAAGGAATAGAATTGCAACTCAAACAGAAAATTCCCCAACAGTGTATTAGCTCAGATTTTTTACTGCTTATCATGAAGGTTTGGAATGGCAGTTAGAAAAAGACAGAATTCTATCAAAAGACATCAAATAACAGTAATGAAAACAAGGTTTTTTTCAGTTTTACTTTGCCATTAGCAAATATATATATTTTTTAAATATAAAGAAGTTGGTCTACAGTCCATAGTAAACTGGAAGAGGCATCAGGAATGTTAAAATCATGACAATTGCCCTAAACTAAAACCTGATTTACTAGAAAGTCAACCAAGGTAAACTGGGCTTTGACTGCAGAAATTTTGTTTCTTTGCCTTTTAATTCTCAAATCATTTCAGTAACTTTGTAAAAGCAGAAATAAACCAACATTTACCCAAACACTAAACACTGAAGGAAGACTGAAAAAAGAGTATCAGAAATCTGCTAGGATCCTTTGCAGAAAGCACAAACTGAAATTTCACTTATCAGTTGATATAGCTTTCTGAGACTTTAAGAATTTTGATATGGTAGTAGAGCATAAAAAACTCTACATGGATTTAAGAACACTAATTCTTCTATAAAATTGCAGTCAGCACTGCTCATGCCCTATAAATAATTCAGGTGAACATATAAAACAAATTGTTTCTTTATCACTTTTTTCCCCTCTTAAATTAATTTTACTATTGTTCTTACAGCAAACTCTTACTGCAAATAATGAGAAAACTTATTTCTCGCCAAATGACTTAACTGAATCATGACAGACTTAAAATACTGCAGAATACAATTTTTTAGTTATAAATACAAAATGGTATATTCTTAGATCTGTGGTAAGCCACCACATCATTTAAGTCTCATTTAGGACAGGGAAAAAGCCCAGGAAGATAAAACTCACGTAGCTTTTAATTAAAACAGAGACAACATTCAGATTCAAACATTCTGATTTACGTGGGGAAAAAAAAAATCCCAAACCAACAGCTACTCCAGGGTTACTACCCTGTAATCAATTTTTGTTTTCTCTATACATATAGATACTAATACATAAATAGAAATACTTTCCAAGTACTTCTGGTGACAAAATTCCTGCAATTTTAGACCATAAGTATGCACAGCCCTATACAGTGCGTTGTGGAGAGCCATTATTCTGTAGTATATTTTTCATGCTCTTGTTTTGCTTATGTCAATAATTTTTTTTCTTCTGGAAACACAGCATAATAAAAAGCAGACTTAACTAACAGTAATGAAGGCTTTGCTATTGCTTTTTACAGTCAGACTGATTGATGGTGAAATGGTCTACATCTGACATGCTCAGGGAACGATCCATGTAGGACTAAAATATCATACTTTAAGAAACATAAACTATAATTGCTTTGTTTTAACACTGAGAATGTAAATTTTAAAATGGAGGCCTTAGAAAGCTTGTACTGCTAACAAAGCTTGTACTACTACAAAACACAAACTTTAAAACTTCCATCAAACTGCAGCAAAACATTCCCAAGCAGTATTTCATATTGATAAACAACAAATAAGAACTTCTTAGCTGACAGGAGGAGTTTGATTACAGAATAGGTTTGAAAAGCCAGCTCTACTAATGCATGAAATAAGATTTGTGATGAAACTTTGGAAAATCTTAAAAACAAGCATCTTTTTTTAGCCTTCTCTAAAGGCAAGATCTGGAACGACAGGTGAGCAGTATCCATCCAGTGCTATACCACAGAATGCAAAAGGACTTGTACACAAGCAACTAAATTACCAAGAAGCCTAACGAAATCCACAATCAAATAGGGTAGGGACTGACTGATGGACACTGGAAAAATGAAACAGCACAAGAGCAGACAAAAGGCTTCAAGCAGAAGCTTGCATTACCACATGACTTGTAATATGTGTACCACATCAAAAATTGAACAATATATGTTAGACAAAAATGGAAATTTTTTCCATCAATCAAGTGGATCTAGGAAATGCCATAACATTGCCACTGTTTTGTCCTTAGATCAATATGAAAGATACATCTAGATGCCTAGTTTTAGAAAAGGCACAAGATTTTTAACTGCTCTTCATAACTCAGATATTCAGCCTGGGCACCACCGCAGATCAGTTGGTTACATCATGCAAAATGCAACACCTACGTTCATGAGTGGGGTTCAGAACAACTGTTTTCCCCCATTTCAAACAGATGGTCTAATGTAAAATACAGGATAGAAAAATAAAATATTAAAAAATAACTATTTGACTTAGAACTTGGACACACATACATATTCAAAGGATATTAAAGCCATAAAACCCAGAAAAATATTTTCTACTCAGCCCAAAATCCCTGTTTCTATTAGTGATCTTAAGTCAGATTTAACAGACAAATTACATACAATATCTAACCCAGTGATTTACAGCTGAAAACAAGCAATCCACACAGACGTGAAAATGTGGAACTAGAACATAACTTTAAATATAAATATGTGTTTTATACCTGTAATGGAATTTTTCTTTCTGAAGAAAACTTCTTTTAAACTTTAACAAAGTTTAAACTTTAATCTCCAGCTGAGATAACTTTAAAAAAATTAATGAACTCAAGAAAACTTTATCAGCACATGTCACATTACTTTCAGGAAAACCTTCATGTTTTAGAAAAAAAATTAAATTTGAGCTGTCAAATAATCAGCTAGTGTACCTTAGAGGGTATTTTTAAGAATAAACTGATATAGTTTTAAAGATGGAATTTTAAACTGAAATGTTAACTGACTCCTAGCGATAGCATTAAACACTCAGTATAATAGAAAGCAAGTTTTCTTTTCCCTATAGAAAAAGCTCTTTATATAAAGACTTGATGCCTTACCTCTAGGTCACAGCTGTATTCTGTGCCATCCAGAAGCATCACCTTACACTGCACAGTTTTGATTTTCTTTGGAGACTTCTGAGGAATGTTATCTGTTTTAATTTCAGCTGTCTGCACTTCTTTTGTCTCCCTTTTTTCTTTTTCTTCTTGTTTTTCTTCCTTTTTCTCTGCATCTTCCTCTACTTCTGTTTCTTTACCGTCTTCTTTGGGAGGCTATATAAAATACAGTTAAACTCAGGATTTTTAACTTGTTCATTCCTTTTATAAGCTACTAATAAAGAAGACATTAAACTTCCATTAAAGTTATGCACATACTGGAAGCACAATAACCAGCATAAGCATTAAGGTCTTCTTTTAGGGACCAGATATTCTTGTTCTCAGACCACAGAATGTGTCTTTTTTTCCCCCTTTCCTTGAAATGAGGTTTGTGTTTTTTAATATGTGTTATTGGCTTTCTTCCTAAGAGAAATGAATTTATTAAGAAGCTCCAGGAATTATACTAAACAAAAGCCCAGTGTTTATGAAAGCCAAGTGATACAGAATCACAGAATGCTTGTGGCTGGAAGGGATCTCTTGAGATCTAGTCCAATGACCCTAGGCCCACACAGGGTAGTTTACCCAGGACCACACCCTTTTTGGGTTTTGGATATCTTCATAGGGGAAGACTCCGTAATATCTCTGGTCAACCTGTTTCAATGTCCGGCTCACTCCTTTACCACCCTAGGAGGCCTGTCATCTGCACCCCCACCACCTAGCTACATTCCTCACCAAGGAAAGGTCCTATCACCATCAGAGCAAAAAAGATTTTCTTGTGATTAGAAATGTAATTTCATGGGTTTAATTTGGGTCCGTTGCCGTCTGTCATCTAACTGCATACCACTGAGAAGGGTCTGGCTTTGCATTCCCTCCATTCAGGTATTAATACACACCAATAAGATTCCCCTTCCTCTTTCTCTTCCCCAGGCCGACCAGTGCCAACTGTCTCAGCTCCTCCTCATACAAAACATTCTCTATGTGCCTTCACCAGCCTAGAATATGAAGTTTGAATGTTAAGAACTGGCATGCAACTTCACAAAAAGCAGGACTGGAGCCTAGCAACTGGAATAGCTGTCATTTTTTCCCTAATATGATCCTAATAAGTTACATAATTCATGCATCAGGTTGCATTAAAATTACTCCCAAGTATCTATAAGCCTTCCCACACGTACCTGTATTTCAGCACTACTAACAGAGTGTTTTTCCTTGTCGTCTGCTTTAGCATTCTGCCGGTTTTCAGCTGCTCCTTCCAAGCTCTTTCTTGACTGATCCACCCCCTCTGGTGTCTGGCTTTCACTTTCTTCAACTACTTGCTCTTCCCCTGTGGCCCTTTTCTTGGGCTCATCTTTGGCCTCTGCCAAGGTGTATGACTTTTGTTTCTTAAGCCACGGGGGAATGAAACGAGAAATACCCTTGCTTTCAGGTGAAGATTTTTCCTTCTTCTGTCTACTTGGACTACTTTGGCTAGTTGGTGCTGGGACAGAAGAATCTTGAGCTTCTCCAGAGGATGTTTCCCTGGACTTCTGATCTCCTGGAGTCTCTGATGCTTCTTCAGGTTTGTCTTTGGCTTTGTCTGGTCCCAGCTGCTCAGAATCTTTCTTTACTTCGGTCTCTGAACCAACTTCAGTTGTCATTATCACAACTGACACTAAAAGAAGCAACAATAAAAATAGTTTTGTTATGTAGCATTACTACTTTTACTGACTAATTATTTGCAGTAATTTGTAGTAATTTAGAAACTCTTGTAGATTATTAAACTTATTAGGGTTAAAGAAATACTCCTTTTCAAATTTTCAGTTGACAGGTAAGGCCAGTAAGCTAAAACTTAGTGCTCTGCAGATAAAAGATCTAGAGTTTCCTTCTCTTTAAAGGAAGGAAAGATAAAGGATAAAATTTTAAGTGTGCTCTCTGAAAGGCATTTATTATAAGCTACTCCTAATGTTATTGGCCAAGATTATTTCAGAAGTAACTTCAGTTCTCTTTCTACTGAGCTCCTTGGTAGACCCAGAAAATGAATTTTCAGAAGAGTATCCACCTTCTGTAGTAAAACTGGTAGGTATAACCCCCTTAGTATTTGGTGACACCAATTAAAAATAAATTATTGGAAGTGAAAGAGTAAGATTACCAAAGAATAGGACAAAAGGATGGTGAGCATGATACTGAATATAAAAAACCTGGAAATTTTAAATCACTAATAGTGCTGGGGAACATATATTTTTAACTAAGGTAAGATTAGGTTCTTAATAAGAAGTTCATACCAATCAACATAAAATCATATACTCTTATACTCTCATCACTTCTGCTCACCCTTCCTTCAGTGAAATTAAAGACAAATTGTAATACTGTAACAACAGGATATGCAATAATAACCTTTAATCTTACCATTATTGGTATTGATTGAAAGAAATATTAACTAGAATATACAAATGTTGTTATCTGTGTGGCACTGTATTTTGCTGCATTGCTTTAAAAGTATAGTATAACTGCTTTTTTCCAATTTATTGAATTGAGCCAACAAAAATAAGCACACAAGGGTCCAACAAAAGTTTATAATGGTTAGATTTCATTATTCATCACTGGTATTTGCTTACAATCTTCTGAAAACAATTAATTTTAAATTAATGGTCTGTTTTTTCTGGCCTAAAGTTTAGCAGGTTAGTGACAATCACATTTCTATCTTTATAACATGAGAACCCTCTCCGTTATAATTGATTATCATCACTGCATGCCTTTAGAGGCCAGAGGCTCTTGGTTCAGAACTCTTGCTGAACTCAACAGCTCCCATCCCCACCCCTGCCCAAAAAGAGTCAAGTAGGTTATCTAGCTCAGGTTGATGCAATTAACTTGCAGAGCACTTCAAACTGCACTTGAAGCCAATTGAGAACTAGTTTAGATCACAAGGTAGCAGCAAAACTTTGCCTCCAGGTTTCCAAAGAACATCCATAGGCAGTCAGAAATAATTAAACTAAGCCATTCCCTAGGATAATGAAAAAAAAAAAAAAATGGAAGCTAGCAGAGGCCTAAATATACAATAGAAGCCATTCTGGCCAAAGAGATGAACAATACTGAGCCAAAGGAAACACCATCTTGACAGTTATCTTACTCTTTAAGAAGCCCCAGACATAGGAGCCTTGAACTACCTACAGGCAAATTCACATTAAGCATCTTGAGACCAAAGTAGCTACATGGGTGTGTGTGGGTTTTTGTTCATCACTTAACATTTCACAATCTAAAACCAAAGCATTCCCCAATGGGGAATTAAATTAAAAGTTAGTAGCTTTACTGCTACACTAGAGACTTCTGAATACATTTCAAACTTAAATATTACAGTTACATAGCCATTTATACCACTTTTTACAAAACCCATCAAGTTTCAATACTACTAATAAAGCTTGTTGTGATAAAGTATTAAACATTATGTAAGTACTACTTATCTCAGAGGTAACAGGCCTCTGAAAGGCAGGTTTCATTTGACTGTTGAGATTAAAGAATTTGCTATTTAAAGCCACATATTAGTATGCTAGTTGTAGTGAGCTACTACTAATCAAATTCCATTTTGCTATCACCTTTGTATCTTACACAGACATGCTCCTCTTCCTTCTGAATGGTAGGTATCTTATTAACACAATAATGTAAAACTTTATTATCAAAATGAAAAATGAACAATATCTAGAAAACCAAACTCAACTTTCCCTGAGAAAAATCAAAACTTCTGCTGATCAGAGAGTATCAATCCACACGGCTTAATAAATTCATAAGGGAGGTTTCATAATTAACAGAGATGGTGGTGATGTTTTTTCTCATACATATCTAAGGAAGAACCAATTTTTTCTCAGAAACTAGCTAAAACAATTTTGTAAGACTTGATATACAAATCTTCAAAGGAGTTAGAAGGAAGCCACTATATTTCCTGTACTTTTAAAAAAATTTTTCAAAATACGCAGAAATGCATGAAGTACATGTAGAAACTAATAAAAAAATCATTATATACCACTCTCAAAATTAATATCACTCTTTGATTATACAGTCAAAAAGGAGACATCTCCAGAAAATTCCTTAGAACTAAGTAAAATAAGTCACCCTGTAAACACATCTCTATGATATTGTTATAACAATAAAAGAAACTGAGGATACCAAGTCACACAACTGATTAAATTTAGACAGAATAGCAGTGGGTGGTACAAACTCGCTCAATGCGAAACAAGAAAGGTTTTGCACCTCCCCACATGTCCAGGTTTTCATAATCAAAGTTATAGTTACAAGGAGAACTTGGCTTTTTACCACAGAAGCAAGGGAAACTTGTTACAGCCCCCATCTGAAGAGGTCTGTCCATGTTCACTTAATACCTTTATTTGATGCCCACAGCAGGAGGAATTTCTTTCATGAGCTCAATTTCCTATAAGCTTGTAACTTCAGAGTTTTCAGGGTGGGATGGGGAGAGGGAGAGAAGAGGAATAGAGAGGAGAACCCTACAAAAGGAAGCACACCTCTCTGCTGAGCCTATATATTTCTTTACACTCCCAGTAGTCTCTGAACTAACCGTGAAGAGGTGGATGAGTTAACTAAACAAGAGCACTGACCAAGAGTGTAAGTTATAGTCTTCCCAAAATACCTACCTTCTCTACCACATTAGCTTGATACATTTCTTTTTTCCAGAGTTACATATTGGTACAAGAATTAGCTATACCTCGAGAAACACAAAATTGGGTCTCACACTCCCTCAGTGCTCTGTCAGATCCTCCAGTTTTGTATTTCACAGAAAAAACAGAGATAGGGAGGGACAAAACACTGGAGTTCTGCCATCAGCCTACACTTGCAGTTTGTAAAGCCTCTGATGTTACCTCCACTGTAGCCAAGCAATCAAGAAACCAGATTTTCTGGAAGTGGCTTTTTCCTGATTCTCTCCTGCCGTGATAGGGAAGACCTCACATGATCTCACACAGCTCTGGCCTAACAGCCAACAGTGTGCCAGTAAGCAAATGGAAACAAGCAGCAGACAGCATCTGTCTCAGAAGTGATATTGGGAAGACATAAATCAAATCAGATGGCAAATTTAGAGTTCTCAACTTCAACTGTATGTTTTCTTGCTTTCCTATCTCCAAGTAAACTCTCATTCATTCTTACTACATAGCATGAGCACATTACATAATTTTGACCCTATAATCTTTCATAAGCTCTGTAACAACTGCAGCAGGATAGGAGTCTCCTTATCTCACCTTTTTGTATTGCAAGGTAACATTGAATCTGTGTTTCGTTTTGAATTGAGAAAGGAGAATAAGTATCTTGCAGCAAGAGTAGACAAAAGAGAAGGAACCTCGGGGTGATGCTCAAATAAAGGATTACCAATGTCTGAACAGAAAAAAGAAAAATCTTGGTAGATTTTGCAATTGACATTAAACCCATGCACATTAAATGACAAGTGGTAACAGCTGTATTTTTTGTAACCCTCCAGAAAACTTGGCTCACGCAGACTGAATGACTACCTAAACTGCAAGGATCAAGGTGGGGGTGGGATTGCAAAAAGTACTGTAAAACACTTTGCAGTTTCTGAAGAGCAGGTGAATTTGTTAAAACAGATCCCACTTTTGCAGGAAGCAGACGATCTGCCCCATTTATAACTCTACCAACTTCCCCAAGCAAGAGTCCTGACCAAGAAGCAGCTGAAGACAACAGATATTCTCACTCCTCTCCATTCAGCCCTTCCCCTCTCTTTTTATTGCACTGAGAAGAAACTTAGTGCTGGCCAGAGTTCACAGCTGAAAGCAGAAGAGGATGCCACGTTGTTTCCTTGCACTCTTTCCTCTCAAGTGTATACATTGGTCAGCTGGTTTGATGCCTTTCTTATAGTTTCTAGCATAAACTCTTGAAATGTAGTTTTCTGACCAAGAGGATTCCTGCCACCATAGATAAACTAGAAACAGAAGACATATCAAGTATAACATGGAGTTTAAAAAAAAAAGGAAAAAAAAAGAGAGGGAAAGAAAAAAGTATAGCTCAAAGATCACAGACAACTTTAAAACCAACTGCAGTGAAATGAAGTTTTCTATGGTGATGCATGTTTTAATTCACTGCTTCTGTTACAGTATTTCTTATTTAACAGCACAGAGGAACAAATCCAAATACTTTTTCCATACATTCCTGGATCTCATTTAACTTATTTTCTGAATATATAAAAGTAGAAAAAGGCAGTCCTAAATTTGTTTCTTCTTTTTTCAGTTTGTCATTCA
This sequence comes from Corvus cornix cornix, assembly GCF_000738735.6. Lineage (NCBI taxonomy): Eukaryota > Metazoa > Chordata > Aves > Passeriformes > Corvidae > Corvus > Corvus cornix. The sequence goes on along the minus strand of NC_047056.1, from coordinate 59,701,467 downwards.
TAGCAAATTCAAGAAATAAAAGTCTCTTTGATAGTTTTATCTTCATCAGTCTACTGGGATTCGCAGAGAAACCATCATGTCATAGATGCAAAAGGAAAAAAATCAACCTACTTCTACAGAAATAAATTACAGCTCAGTGCACTAAAAGCCAATGTGTGTCTCTGCAAGTCATGTAATTTTCTGGCTCACCAAAGTATTAATAATTTATTTTTTAAATTGCTACCTTCATAAATATTCCAAATATTTATCTCACATTGGCTACACATAAAAAAATCCAAAAAGATATCAAAGAAAATTTCTAACATCTGAAAAAATATACATGAAAACCTGAAACAAGGTCATGTGTATTTTAACTGCCTACAACAAAGCAAAAAAGCTCCCAAATAAAGTTGCTTATTTCTTGTCATATTATTGATCTGAAGCTCAGAAGAAGCCTGATCTGCATTTCACAGTTGGTTAGGACACATCATTCATGCTTGCTGCTTTCAACATGTAAGATTTGTTGATATAAAAGCTCTAAAGAAGTAAAATCCTAGCTGGAGCAGTTATTCATATTTTAGAGTGTAAAAGAATCTGGTTTAAACAGTAGGTAATATCTGAGGAACTTGGTGCTACAACTAGATTTTTACAAAAACATAAATCAGTTATTTTTTGTAGAGTACAATAATTTATATTTCAAATGTGGCTGAAAGTAGTAACTAAAGAACCTTATTTCAGATTTCTGCTAAATTTTAAAACTTATATTTTATCATTGGTATGTAAAAAAGAAAACTCATGGTATACCATGATGCTGTGTAGCATCCTTTTGCTGAAGGTGCCAATATAACCTGCATACATTCTATTAGCAGACAAAGCAAAAAGTGAATCCAATTTCTCCTTTTAGTCATTATTTAAACGGATTACTACAATTGAAAAGACATGGAGTGCTCTGAACACCAAGGAATGAATTCTACTAAAGAATAAAGTTTTCAATTTTGAGATCCTTAAGAAAGCAAAAACATCTCTAAAGTTGGCTAAGATCAATCTGCAACATTTACATCATACAGCTCCCAATTAAATATTGTTCTGTAGTCAAATACCAACACAAAAGAGCCCCAGTTCTCCCATAGGAACTTGCATCCTCCTCTATATATATAAATATACAGAGGTGTTTATACATACAAACACACTTTGAAAGCTGAATCTAATAATTTGGATTACATTCTTTTTTAAGCACATTCCTAAAACAAAATAGATCAGACAAAAGTCAAAGATCAAGTTTAGCAAACTACTGAGTATGATAAAAAAGTTACAACAGAAAAAACAAGAGGAAATGGGTACATGTTTTATACATACAAAATCCAATCACCTATTTTTAAATGATTAATCAAAGATGATATCTACCAATTGAACCCAAACCTAAGTATTTACACACTGAGCGTGACAAGGACTGATCCAGTTTGCTCCTCCCCGGATGATCACTGCGTAAAAATCAAGGTTAACTGCAGAGGCTGAAGAGACAGACTGCAGACTCGGCTTTTTTGTGAGTCTCTGCAGTAGCCACAGGGCATAAGCCTGTCAGAGTCCATTGGTTTCCCAGGCTGTGACAAGACCACCAGAGCTAGGGCCTGGACAGATCTCATGCTTTCATGGCTCTTCATTGCATTGAAAAACAGACTACCAAGAATAATCCTATGCTACATATAGCCAAAAAAAAAGCCCCGAATTCCTTCTTTTAAAGCTTCCCAGTTCATGGAGAAACCTTAACCAATAATTCAGGTTGAGTAGACAACTAAATCTGTATTGATTCAGACTTTTGCCTTTGTAATAATATCTCCTAGTAAAAATTTTTCCCAAATCTAAGCCCATAAAAGAATTGCCCTTTCTCCTCATGATTCTGCTTCAGCTTCCTCTAAACTGGGAGCTTATTCTCAAGGAGGTAGCCAGGTAAGCAAACTGACATTGCCAGTCTGTGTATTGGTCAGCAGATGGTGCCATAATAGTTCTGAAAGTCAGTAGCACATTTCAAAGGTCAAACTTTAAACAGCAACAATACTCCAAGTGTAATTCCCAAATTATGACAAGTAATAGAATGCTTTCATAGAAGTATTAACATAACGTATTTTAATAAACATAACTTCAGAGCCAGACAGAGAATCATGGCTTCATAACAATACAAATTAGTTACATGTGTACACCTAAATACATACACATACTCACATAAAATCTAAGCTAATCTCCAAGAGTAGAAATGGCACACAATGGTGTCCTCCCAAAGGATCCTGTCTATTAAATCTAGTTTCCAGGGAATTACAGGCATGTCCCAGTGGCTAGAAGCCCCTGAGCTAATAGAAGCTATACTCATAAGCATCCTTTTATCTAGATAACAACATCAATATTCAAAATAACAGGCATCTTATTAGCCTTCACATTTATAGCCATGCCATCATACACTTGAAAATTTGCAAACATGCAATATTTCCATCACATTCTTGTCCTTATTTAAATATTGAGGTTTCTAGAACTCATTTTTATACTGTGAGAAAATTATTGTAGTTGTATAACCATTCCTTGCAATACACAGAATACAGAGGACTCACCACAAAAACACTGGTGAGTTCCTACATAGGATGGTGAGAATTCATAAGGTAGTTCTGAAACAACAATGTAAGACAAGTACTAGTGTATTCTGAAGATTGCTGTGAAGACAAAGAAAAAAATCTAGGCCCTAGACAGCAAATTAAATGTGACAGAAGAAACTACTTCTGTCTAAAATTGCAAAGTGAGTATCTGCAGTTTAGATAGAATATTTTCACAATAAAATTATTATGCTGACAAATTTCTGTTAAGTAACTCTAGGGAAAGTCACCTCAACTCTTTGTAAACTCAAATTACATCCTGGAACATAACTATTTCTCAAAATCCTTTTTCCTGTTAAAGCAGCACAACACATACCTATTACTTATCACCCAAGTGCCCCAACTTTTCATAGAACACCTGCTGCAGGCCATCTCCATTTTGGCTGCTGAATAACTTGGTTACTGCAACCCATATAAAACTTTAAAGGTATAGTTTTAATGGATAAGTCAGTTGAAGGAACACTCCAGAAATAAAAGATAATACTACAAGACATGAAAACCAGTGAGAATTCTTTAAAAGCTATTTTGTTAAAATTTATCTCCTGACACTCTGCAGCAGTCTAAAAATGTGTAATAAAACATAGAAAATAATATTGGAAAGTGCTGCTTTCTAAACTAAATGAAATTCATTGGAAACTGCATCAGCTTTGTAACAGCACCTGTAGAACATGTAAAGCTCAACCCCAAGGCTTTCAAGATAATCACAGCATAAATACTTTTCAAGTGCTACAAGCAGGCAAGTTGCAATGCCCACATTGGAATTTGAGATTACATTTAAGCAAATATACATCCTGCAGCTCTCTTCGGGCTATCTCTGCCATTTCCAGAGATAACAGAAATCTGTTCCTTCTAGATTTTCAATCTACAAATATGCTGCTATATCCAGGCAAAAAATAAGTCTCAAAGAGCAAAGTAATTTAAATCAAGAAATTTGTCTTTACCAGAGTACATATGAACAAATATAATCTGTTTATCAAGATAGCTTTGTGCTCTTCCCCAGCGCTGAAAAAAATGTTGTAATCTGATGAGAATCCAACAGTCGTTTTGAAAAGCTGTATTGAACAAGTAACCCCACCCAGGCCCTGACACTGCTAGAGAAGGACATGCTCAAGTGGAAAAACGGGATTTAGTTCCAAATTCATTCCAGCAGACAGAAAATGAACATGGGTCAAGAGACAGCTCTGTTTTCCTGTTATCTGTCCAAGAAATTAAGAACAACACAGTTTTTGAGAAAAATCTCTGCCCTATTTTCAAAATCAACTTTGCAAGTTTACAGTGGGTTTTGGCTGTTCACATTAACCTCACGATAACCACAATTTTAGAGATTAAAACCAGCAGTGAGTATTCGTTTGTTCTGAGAAATGCTGTCCCTCCAATCTCCATTCCTATCCTTCCATTCTATCCCACCTTGCCAAATGGCTGTTTCTATAACAGTCACACAATTTCACTGAAGCACAGGCAAGCATTTAATTTTTTCCAGTTCTTAATAAAGAAGCTGTGGGGGGTGGGGGCGGACAATGACAACCCCATTTAGGTTCTGTAAATTATTTGCCTTGTTCTGACTCAGAGGTGATTAATTTGTAGATGCCACAATAAAAAATTCCATTTCCAACTATCATTCTTTCTATCTACAAAGTATCGGCACGATTAAAAACAGGTTCTTTTCATACTGACAACATTAAGTTCACTCTTGCATGCAATATGCTTCCAAGGCACTTACAATAACATAGTTAATCAAAGCACTTGCCAACTTGGTGAAAAATAATGTACTAGTACCTGAGAATTTTTTGTACTGCAAACTGGAAGGCCCTAGCGTAATAAAGTTCCTGAATGGTGGAATTCCAGCTACACATCATTGTTTTGACAAGTATCCATTTCCTCTTCAGTGGAAGTCGTATAGAGAATTATTACCCTCTCACATGTTCAGGAAGTGTACAACAGCATGCAAAAAGAGAAATCTCTGCAATACCAAGATTCAATGTCAGGAAAAAAAAAAAAGAGAAGCAACTAGTCTGTGCTTTCAGTAGTGACAGACCAGTACATGCACATTTAAAAGTAATTTTCATAAACAGATACAACCATTAAATTTTTTTCGTAAGCGCATCAAGGCTGAATGTCATTCAGATCTGGACACTACTGAGATCACATTCAAAATGCCTGCTAGCTTTTTATTTCAGCTCATCCAGCTTAGGAACAACAGCCAAAAACCAACTGACAAATGCATTAAGACAGTTTGTTCTGTCATGTACAAGACTAGAGTTCAACTGACTAACGTTTACAAAGCTTTAGGGTCTAAACATAACCACAAAAGTGACTTTTTTGGCAACAACATCAGTTCTATATTTTCACTTTAAAGAGCATTTCATTTTTGCTATTGACAAATACAAGCGCCACAGAGGGCACAGTTCTCTTAGGTAAGCCACTTGAACAATACTGGAAGATGTTTGCCATTACTGAGGGAAACAGAGTTGCAAAAAGTGACAATAAAATTATAAAGCCTTTTATGAAGGTGACAGGAGAATCTTCTCCTGCCACTATTTTTTTTTTAATGTCTGTTTTCCTAAATCAGTATTCAAGTTGAAATACAGAAACTGATACTGCCACAATTTCCACCAATAATAAATTCAGTTTCAAGTACTTGATTAAATGACATCCCTGGAAATTAATCTTAAACAAGCTTAGTCCAAATTCCAAATAAGTGCAATGTCTCAAGTTATATGGTTAAGTATTTTTGGACCTCTGCAGAAAAGTTGCAGCTGCGTCTTTGCTGGATAAGTTGTTACCAGTACATGAATCCTCTGTTGGAAGGACCTGCAGAGATCTTAATGCACATGCAAGTAAGCAAACCAAGGTTATTAATTGTATAACATATTTTATGAAAAAAAAAATCCCAAACCAAACCAAAACCAACTACCCCAAATTAAAAATAACATAGTTTAAACCAGGATAGTTCTCAGCTCCTGCTGCAATGAACAAAAGCTATTCCATATTCCCTGACTGTTCTCCCACATTCCCCAAACCTCAGAGGTCAGTCACCTGAGAGGTTGTGTTTTGGTATTTTAATGTCTGCAGCTAGCACAAGCTAACTGAGTCTTTCATGTGCTACTGGAACAGAAGTATTCCCTTGAAAAAGCAGAACCAATTTGCTCAGTATTTCCCACCTACTCAAAATAATTATAATGCACCTCAAATAATATATGTAAAGCACAACACTGCAAACTATTTCCTACATACTTATGTTTACTGAATATATAAGAAGTACTGAAACTAGAGATAATACTGCTCTTCTAAAAAGTATGCATCTACTGCTCCTGTGGGAGTTAACTCTGCCAATCCCAAGCAACAAAAAGCAGTGGAGATGCTTCTTAGCTGAGCAAATAAAACCGGCAGCCAAAACTTCATCACTCCCATGGGCTCTTCTGAATGCTGGTACTTGATTAGAAGAGTGAAAGCATGAGCAACTTTCTAAAAGTTTCCTACTTTCCATGGCAGTGGCTTTACAACTAGTGCAACCCTGCAACCACTGCAACATCTCTGAGTGAGACAAAGGGAAAGAAGCCTAGTTCATTTCTGAATCTAGAGGTCAGAAACAAGTCTAACAGAGGAAAAAGGCAAAAGGTAATGCTAATAATGCTGGTTTTGTGCCTGGACTTCAGCACTTAACATGTTTATTAGTCATCTAAGTGCTTTAGCTTTTTTGTGCTTTTTGGAAGGACATTCCCAGCATGAAAGATTGTAATATAAAACAGATAACAGGATATGCATGAAAGTCCCAAGGGAGTAACTATTTAAACAAAGTTTTCTTTGGAGAGTTAGGGAATGACAATAGATAAGAAAGATTTAAAAGAATAATTCATTTGTGAACACCAAGAACAAGGTGGGGAGGGGTATTTAGAACTGTCCTGTAGAAAGGAAAAATATATGTTGACCTGCCAAACCACGAATTTAATTACACTCCCATAAAAATATAAGAATATACATCACAAACTGCAGTTTACCAAAGCAGCCTCACCCATTGCAGAAAAGCCTTTTAATAACCACATACAAATAGGGATAGTGTGTTGTCACAGTAAGCTTTCAGGCCAAGTAGAAGCTTTATTCTGCTTTCTCAGGCTGTACTTTCAGTTCTCATTCTGTACATGCAGAAAAGTTTCAAAGCTTTGAAACAGTCCTAAGCAAACACAAATCCAAGTTGACAATAACTTATCATCTTACAATTTTATTAACACACACAGAGCATGATATTATGAACTCCACACTGAAAAGAGTGACACTTCCAGTGCATTGGCTTAGGGGTTTCTTACTTCTTTTTGGGCTCATCAGTTTACATGCTGACTGAAGAAGTGCTTGAAAGACCCTGCTTGAAAGACCCTGCTGTTCTCTATGAGTATGCTTCTTATGCATTTAAATTCAAGATCATGTTTCAGCTCACAGTCGTTGATTTCCCTCATCCTATCTAGATTTTTAAAATCCTAAGTACTCTGAAATATAAAGCAATGAGAAAGTGAAAATTGGTAGAAGTGTACAGACAGAAGTAATTTCACTGTTTTTCTTGACCATGGTATACTGGTTAACAACTGGGGTTTTTTGCAAGACCATATTCCTGTGTGGAAGCAACAGAGAGCATATATCAACAAAAAGTCCTGTTTAAAATGACATAATGTTCTTTCAGAAATCAAGAGTACTTGATTAGTTCTCAAAGGAACTGATCAAGAACTGGAGCTCTGGTCTGGATGAAGTCTGAGGTGCGCTAGTCTCAGAATTCTGACTAAACATAAGAACCTCAGCAAAACTGCAAAAACTTCTAGCACTTAGAAAATGTGTGTATCTGGCTCTGTGTTAAGATGGGAGAAATACATCCATGTGACAGACTTGAGTTTTAGGAGACAGTATGAATACCATGCAAATTAACATTTAATAAATATACTAACAAGGGATACAAAAACTCACTAACAGGGAAGGACTGATGCTATAGCTCTCAACTCTTTCTTGCTCTCTTTCTTTTATGAAGACAGAACTTGGAAAAAGCAAGCTAGCAAAGGAACAAAGTAGACATCACTGGAGAGAAAGTCAGGAGCAAAAAAAAAAGAATGGGGTGGGGGAGGGAAGGAAAAAACAGGAAACAGACGCTGAAGACAAAACAGGAAAGAAGGTCATGATTTGTCTAATAGCCAAAAAGCTGCAGTGAGGCCAGAGAGGGGGACAGGGTGGGAAGACACCAGAATTCCACTACAGGCTAAGTTATATCATAGATGTTACTGGTCAGTCCACAAGACCACCGAGCATTAGTCCTCCAAGTGCTAGGCTGCAAGAGATCCAGCATCTACATACACATCACTTTGAAGACTCTTCCAGTAGCTTCTTCATTTTTATACATTCATTTAGTGACAAGTCTCAAGACTTGCTCCTCTGTTGCAAGATTTAAACAAGAGTACTCCTTCCTTTGCACTTATAATTATTTCATGTATTCATTCTTAAGCAGCAAATGCTTGCTTCGGATTGCTTAATGAACTAAGTGAAAAGTTGCACTTCCTGGAAAAACTGTGTTACTGTATCTCCAAATCCATAAAATGACAGAATTCAGATTAGTTCACTTCTGTTTTTCTGGCTTATCTACACATCCTAAAGTTCCATTCAACACCAAGATCAGAGGCACACTACCTCAACAATTCAACTCCATCTTTGACTCACTAGTTCCTACAGAGTAAGCTTTCTGGTTTTAAAACAGATCATGAATTATATCTCATTTACTTTCTGTTGAAGAGCTCCAAGACCACACTCCTGTGTAAAATATCAATCTGAAGATGAACTAAGTGTTTTGAGGTAGTTATAAAATTGACCCATCTACAGAAATGTTTCTGATTTTAGCAAAAAACAATTTTACAGATAGACAAACTTGAGCACTATGAGGAGAAAGTGACACACAAGGCATGCTCACTAGGACAGCAGTAGAACCAAAACAAAAATAGTTCTCAAGGCCTCTGTTCTTAAACACTGACATCAAGTATTTCTAAATGTTCCATGTAAGGAGACAAAATCATAGCCTTTCACTTATTTTCAGTTGAAACCCAGAGGTCACTTCTCTCCAAAAATATAAGGGTGATGGTCCACAGGGGAAGTTTAGTTTTCCTTACACAAAAGCAATCTTCCTAACTTCATATAGAAGAGAAAAAGTAGGGAACAAATCTTTTTGACCTGTTTACATTATGAGGTCCTCTAAACATGCACACAAATTGTATTACATGTACATAGTGTCAGAACTGGTTTATGTGGGAGTTATGAAACCTACAAAAACTTATGAAATGAGCTTTTTTACTTTTAAAATTATAAACAAGAACAGAAGTATTCCCAGCTTAATTTCTACTGAAAACTATTACACAAGCTAAAAGTTTGTGCACATCAAGTGATACAACCTTTTCATGTTGAATATTCCAAGCTAATTCATGCTGTATGACATCACTGAAAATCTGAAGTCTAATTCAAATCTGGAGAAAACAGACAACATTAGCTATACATTCAAATTCAACAGAATTAGATTTCACCACATTTATGTACAAAATTAACCAAATCCTCATCAGGTGAAGAATTATGTGTTGGCAGATTCCTACTATGAGGTACTGCTGTCATCACATGATTCTCTGCAACTTCATTAATCACCATGACCACATTTGCACAGAAACAATTCAATACTTGAAGCAAAATGAATATGCAGTCTTCTTTCCTCACAGAATAACTGCAGCATTTCTCATGCCAATTAAAACAATGTTTCATTGTCTTCTTTAACAAAGAAGAATGAATTTTGGACTGCACACGTACAGAATACACTGTAACACTTGAGATAAAATTTAAATATTAAACTTACTGGAAAAGAGAAACAGAGAATGAAACTGAAGGCATTCCTTTCAAGATATACAGATAAGTAATATGGCACACTTGGTGTGACTTCAAAGCAAGAGTTTCAAATTCTTAAAGAAAAAAATCTTTTTTTGTCCCACAAAGATTATGTGAAATATACAAAATATTGTACAATACTTCACAGAAAATGGAAAGTATGCTAAACTATCCAAAAAGATTTCAAAAAAGTTATTTATATAATCCTTATTCTGAAAATGTATTACCAGCTTGTGCTACTCAACACTAAAATGAACATTTAAGCCGTTTAAATATACATATATATAGTCATACGATCAAGAGACATTTAGATGAAAACAGTGAGGAAAGAACTATGCTGGAGCACAAGGTTCCATAATCCTGTAATGGGAAACAGACCCCCTAAAATTCCCAAGACATTGTAACAAGGCTGTTTTCAGCTATGATGTGTGGGCTTTTACCATTTGCAACAAGCTGAAACCCTTCTTACTTCATATTAGTTTCACGTATAAGCATCTCTTTCATCCTCTTTTCTTCTCCCTGCCCCCTGGTATCTTCACTTAATCTTACTTGCTTTTTTTAGAATCTTCCTGATTATCAATTAAGCACTATGTCTTCCACTCTTAATTCCATCACCATTGCTAGAAAGCCAGGGTGCCAAACTGTGTCAAGAGCCTGGCTTACGTCCAGATAGTTTAGCACCTCACCTGAACAAAAAGAATATAAACAATTTAATACGCAAGCTGGATTTTTCTTTCAAATCATATCCACAGATGAACGAGAAAATAAGCTGTTCACAACATTATGTGAATCTCCTTACTTGCCAACTGATCAAAACAAAAAAAATTTCAAATGTAGTACTTAAAAGCCATTCAAGTAATGACAAATTAAGCCAGAGGCAAATATAATTATTATATCAGTGAAACAGCTTCAGAAATAGAGAATACTTTTCTGCAGCTAATTTTTTAATGAGAACTATACTACTACCTAGTATTGGGATTTTCTTTCTGCCCGAAACAACTGGAAATCAGTTCAGCCAACATATCATCACAAAGATGTCCTGGGAGGCTGAAGAGATTCAGTTTTTCTTCTTCTGTGCAACACAACATATGTTCCAGTGAGTGTTCTCAACATCCCAAATAATGGGGGAAGTGACAGAAATACTCTTTAAAAAAAGCAATGATAAACCCTGAGAATGTTACAAATCACCAGATTTATAAATCTCCCAAAGTTTCTTGTTCTGAAAAGCATGGATTGATTATGTTCCTGATCCATAGCCTATGAAGACCTTTGCATTCCCTAACTGAAGGGATTACAGGTATCAAAAATGAACACCAGACTTCCTTTCATAAGGAATCTTGTCCAGAACAGCCCCTGATTAACAGAGATGAAAGTGGAAGACCTAAATAGTTCTGATTCTGCCTGACAAAAACTGCAAGGCAAAGCCTGCGTAGAAGAAAAGAATTGTATGCTCTGTTGACGTTGTCAGTGACCTCCTTTAAACTGTCATGGCTGGGATGAATAGCCTAAGTCACCAATCCATTTTATGACTGCTCAATCTGAGCCAGGGTTTAAGCGCATGCTGTGCTGCACAGCCTACGTTAATCTCAGTACACGTTAAGATACACGGAGAGCTGCAGTCTGCCTGGTAGACAGAGAATATCCCTCCTCCTCGCTCTAAATGAGGACTGTGTTTACTTAAGGAGTAAATTTTCCAGTTCAAAGAATAAATACAAAGTTTCAGCAAAAAAATACGTATTCTTCATTACTCAACTTGGAGCAGGTTTTACTGCTTGCAGACCTCGTGTAGAGGTGGTAGAAACATCAGTCTTTTCCTTCTCTCAGTTTTGACCATGACACTACTTTGAGAATTGGCTCTAACTAATCCGTAGTAATCCTTTAGTATATGAAAATAAATACGTCCTTGAATAAAAGAAAATAAACCCAGCAGGAACAAAAATCAATTATCAAAAGAAAAACTGTAAGAGGGAAAGATGTCATTTGTCTTTTCATTAATTCCTAGCATTATGGGCCTGCCGAAAAAGAAAGAATACTGACGTTTCTTGGAAGCTGTGCAATATTTCTTCTACTTAGTGTTTAATCCCTTCAGGAAACACAGCAAGAATAAAAGGAATGCAAACAAATTTTAAGAAGCTCTGTTAGAGCAAGTTTTTCTTCTTCCAGCTCTGAGCACTTTGAGAATGATCCAAAAAAAGTCTTTAACATTTAAAAACTAAGTTCATGAAAAAAAGCTAACATTTATAAAAGACTTCTAGGGAAAAGAAAAATAGGTTGTTTTACAAAGAAATTTGTATTGCTGTGTTTTAAAAATCCTTTTAGGCTGCTTTGATTATAGATACTCAGATCTGACAACTAGCTTGAAAATGTTAAAATCTTCAAGTTCATTAATGAAGTGACTGTAATACTCCATAAAGCCACTTTCTAAAGATGCTTCAAGTTTTTGAGACATAAGTGAAGCCTTTCTAAAGTATTCAGTCTAATATTTCATAAATAAAGACAGTTTTTTCTAAAAAGAATAACCAGGAATCCTAAGTTCTGTGTATGGCAAAGCAATAAAAGCACTCAAGGCTAGATGCTGACTCTTAGGTACATTCAAAACAGAGCTAGAACTGACTGTGTACTGAAACAGAGAAGTTGTATTTCTTAAACTACTAGAACAGGTATCCCATTTTGTTACGTACCCTACCTACTCTTAAATCAGTTGCCCTGTAGCCAGTATTCATTGACCAAGTCCATCAATAAAGGGTGAACAACTTAGGTCAAGAGGTCAGCACAGCCTGAAGAAGGCCATTATTTCTCAGGATTTCTAAACACACATGTTGCACTGATTTGATGATAAAACTATCTTAAAGAATACATCGTCTGATTTCCATTGGTTGGCAGTCCTTACTGCTGTCAAACTGAGTGCATATGCCTGCACACAGGTATTTCACGATTTTTCTCAAAAAGCCTCTATTTTATTTTGTTCAATAGTTGTTAAAATAGATTTATTTCAGCAGTAATGTAATCTTACATTTGGCATTGCTGTTGTGATATTCAACTACATGGTCAACCGACATGGTCACTTACAGCGTATAACGCAGCAAGGCCGTCTCCCCACTCCTACTCCCTAATCTCTTGTACACCTAAAAGAAATTTCCAGTGTTCCTTTACAGCTCTGCCATGGCACTAACAGTCCGTCACCCTATTTTGAAGGGTAAGAAGATGCATCATAAATTCTTGCTTGCAATGGGTTAGTTTAATAGTACAAATGTATCCAACTGATGTTTGAGCTATCCCTCTTCTGAATTTAAGTTTGGTGTCCAACTATCGATATTCACATCAATTCTTAACAGGCAGCATTTAATTCCCAAACAAAATTACACACATCTTAAGACAGAAGATGCTATACCAAAATTTACACTGCTATTCTGGACACATCCATTAGCACATAAACTTGTCTTTAGATTGGTAACTACTAAAGAGCATCAGTACTTGACATACTTCTTCTGCTGATCTAACCATATCAGAAAAAATGGTACTGCTGAAAAACATGGATTTCTTATTCAACATTTCTCTTTTTAAAATCACAAATAGCTGCTTTTCTCCAGTATCTCAAAGCAGCAAGTATGTGTCTGTATACACCCGAACTACTTCAGCAACTAAGAGTAATTAAAAAGGAATAACTGTAAAACTCAGATATACCCATTATATTTTGGGGCTGGTACCCCAAGTTGCAGCATTTTTGGTACCTCATCCAATTCACTTTACTACATCAACAGTAGCTGCAGTCCCATTTTTGACCATAGGATAAACACATTCTGAAACCATCCAAAAATAGTGTATACATGGCCATTGGAAAGAAAGTCTGTCAAATTTAATTCCCCTTATTAAACTCTATCCTTACCTTTGTGGAACTACAAATATGTAATCAGCAAGAAGGCAAAGAGACTAATTCGAGGCAGAAGTAAGAGTATTTTGACTGAAATCTTGAATCAAAGGTGGTCTTAGTGAGCCAACAGATTAATTTCCAGTATGAACAAGAAGCATGACTACTATATAAATAACACACCCTCCCTAGTTTTAACCTAGATATCAGTGCCAAAAAAGATAGAGCAAGTTCTGATCCCTACAGGATACATTAATGTCTTGGGGTGACCTTATGATGTGTATCCCATATCTCTGCCTATGCCCAGAAATTAATTTTTGTGCCTTTCTATGCCTCTAAACTGAGCCTGAGAAGGGGAAGGAAAAAACTGAGCAAATCTCCATATTGTTCTAACCCAAACTTTAACAGAACAAGGCTTTACTGTGCATTATTCTATTCATATCTTAGATAAGTTTAATAAATTGAACAGCACCCTAGTTTTTTTCCTGAAAAACAGGGATTTCTTTTCATGCTTGAAATCATGTATGTACTCTTGGTGAATGAAATGTTAAAGAAAAAATAAATGACTAAGCTACTAAGGAACTTTCCATTCTTAAAGTGTCTCAGTAAAAAGGGTGGAGTTTCAAAAGAACTGTAAACTTATTTCCCAGTTAGGGCCTTCATGCAAGTCAAATGAATATCCAATGTATTTTGCTACTTCAGGATCATGAGCCCTCCAAGGAAACTTTTCATACAAACTCTGCAGCTGAATAGCATAAAACCAAAATGAACAACTTTGTCCACAACTGTGTATGGTAGTTCCACCTTGCCAAAACACTTTGAACAAATAACTCCCTTTGTATTGGAGCTGTGTAACTACTTGATGAATTTGAGACTGAACATTAGCAACCCTTTATTTTAAGCTTGTATTTTCTTGACCTCTCACTACCCATTAAGATTTTTTGGTGGTTTTTTGCAAATGAAATAGTTACAGCTAAATGAATCAACAATCTAGCTCACTTAGTGCTCTGCACAGTGTAGAGGGACCACCCAGATTAATCCGTCTTTACTGGCAATGTGCAATACAATTTGAATTTTTCCCAACATGAATATCAAAATAGATTTTTTAAACCATCAGATCTATCAATAACATTAAAAATTTTAGACAAAAAGAGTTAGGCCAGCGTTCCTCTCCTTACTGTACTCCCTTCTCCATTCATGACGCCTCAGCGCCATAAGATACTGACTCCAACACAGCCCTACACAAGGCTGGCAGCCTCTCTGCTCCAGCACTTTGCTGGAGTGCCACACAACCCCCACTTCTCAGGAACATAAGAAAGGCAAGATGCGGGGCAGCACAGATGAAAATAGCTCAAGAAGTTTAAGGTGATTAATAGCAATTTTTAATGAAGTCTGTAAATATGTTTGACTTAACAAATATTCTGTATCACATTACTTATTAATAAAATTGTTATTACTGTAAGAGTAAGGAAAGCATGTTGTAAACACAAACACATTATTTGCATTTGTTTGCTGTAATGAAAAAGCTATAACAGCTTTCAGGGTCCCCTACTACTGGATGAGGAAATCTGAACTACATAGTAACACTACAGTGGAAAGAAACTATAAACAACTTAATTGAGAAAATCTGATCTAAGAATGAATGGTTATAAATTTCTAGACTAACTATATAAAACACAAGTTAAGTGGTTTGTTTTTTTCATACAACGAATGAATGAGATTTTGGAACCACTTTCCCTAAAAGGCAACAGGATTAACAAACTATAACAACCTTGTAATGGTACTTGCAAGGTCTTGAAATAGGTGTAGTTTATTTTCAATTCTTAATGACCCAGGACAGCTAATCCAAGTCTTTTATACCTAACAACTCAAACCTCCTAACACTCACCAAAACTGAAAGTAGGACTTTGTCAACTTGTATTACTGTCACAGCGCTCAGCATCTCCTTTATGCACCACTTTAATCTTTCAGAATACGAACACAGAAACCCAATGTACTTTCTCTGCTGCTTTGAACAGACAACTCTCTCTTTTTAGCCACTCAAAGAATGTGTTCTGCACTCTCTCATAATTTAATCACTGTCAGCCATAACAGCCTATTGTGAAAAATAATCCACTCATTTATTTTATCATCAGTGCACTCAAGCATGGTCAATTTATGAGCAACATAGTCACATGCATCAGCCACGAGAGATCCATTACAGAGCTGTTGGAAAGCTTGTGAACAAACAAATTGCTTTCCTCAGATTATCCATAGGCTAAATCTAGAAGTCTCACAGTCTTTCATCATCCTAGTTTCACAGGGGAAACAAAAGAAAGCCTTCAAGCAATAGTTCTAGCCCCTCAAAACATGATCACACAGACAGGGGGCTAATTAAAACTTTAAATTTTAATATTAAATGACACTAATAATATCTCACCCAAATCAGTTGCTTATGGAAGAAAATGTCCTTTTAATCCCATCATAGTAGCTCACAGGACATCTGACACAAGCAGTGTAGCTGTTTGTGCTGAGAGACCAAAAGCACGGCTGCTAGTAAAAGTGTGGGAGCTGTAGAAGGAACGCTAAAAGGCTTGGGAGCTAGCAGAATGTAGGACAATCAGGAGTTGCCAAATAGCAGTCAGACCAATACACCTGCATGCATTTAACAAGCCCTGCTCACAGTGTCAGGTTAAGCATGCAAGTAGCATCTACGAGCTCTAATAGATCCAGACATTGCTAATCCAAGAATTGTCACTATGCACTAGCAGTTACAAGACAGAGGAGGTAGGCGTGAGTACACGCTTTTTTTATATTCTGGCACACAAATGTATGTGTGCCACTCAGCAAGACCTGGACAGGCTAGAGAGCTGGGCAGAGAGGAGCCTAACGAAGTTCAAAAAAGACCAGCAAGGAATAACCCCATGTACCTGTAAAAGTTAGGAGTTGATCTGTAGCAGCTCTGCAGACAAGGATCTGGGGATCCTGGTGGACAACAAGCTGTCCATGAACCAGCAGTGTGCCCTTGTGGCCAAGAAGGCCAATGGTATCCTGGGATACATTAGAAAGAGCATTGCCAGCAGGTGGAGGGAGGTGATCCTGCCCCTCTAGTCACCCTTAATGAGGTTGCACCTGGAGTTCTGTGTCCAGTTCAGAGCTTTCAAGTTCAAAAAAGACAAGGAACTACTGGAGAGAGTCAAAGTGAGGGCTAGGAAGGTGATTAGGGGACAGAAGCATCTCTCTCAGAGCTGTGACTGTTCGGCCTAGAGACAACCGAGGTGATCTTATCAATGTGCACAAATATCTTAAGGACAGGTGTCAAGAGGATGGGGCCAGACTCTTCAGTGGTGCCCAGTGACAGGACAAGGGACAACAGACACAACCTCAAACACTGGAAGTTCCATCCAAGTATGAGGGAAAACTTTACTGTGAGGGTGACAAAGCACTGGAACAGGCTGCCCAGAAAGTTTGTGGAGTCTCCTTATCTGGAGACATTCAAAACCTGCCTGTCCATGATCCTGTATAACCTGCTGTAGGTGAACCTGCTTTAGCAGGGGGATTGGACTATGTGATCACCAGAGGTCCCTTTCAGCCCCAGCCATTCTGTAACTCTGTATACTATAGTCTTACCTGCCATCCAGCCAAGGATTCCTCAGGAAAAACCCTCCTACATGAGACATCATTTAAATTTCTATTATAATACAGATTGGTCAGAAAATCATTTAGATTATTGTAAATGCTAAAGTCTTTAAAGAATTTTCAACTGCTAATTGATGAAACTGAATATGTAAAAATTTTTTTCAACCAGAGCAACTAATTCAATCCTGCCTTTTTGTGTGCCCTATGCAGAAGACTTGCACAATATACAGCCTTACTCTCTCATCTCTTCCATTTTAAAAACAGGATATAATTAAAAATGTAATGGTTAAAAAAGACCAGGTTTTCAGTGTTAACATTTTCAGTCAGGATATGCAGATAAACATAGAAATGATCTACAACTAATTTTAAAAAGAAACCCAACTAAAGAAGCATCGCTTCAAGCAATCAGCCATTAAGCTCCTTGGCAAGATACAGAAGCCTCACCCACCCATTCTCTTGGCAGCAGTAGGATGCTACAGGGCAACCTATGTGGGAGACATGGCAGACATGACTGTACAGTCTGCCAGAGCCTCACACATTTATCTGGAGAAAAACTGTGGAAGAGCTGCATATGCTGACAATTTAGAATGCTCTGATTTGCATTACGCTGTGTTCTGCAATTTACCTGACCAAGCCAGCATTGCAATTCTCACAACATACAGAGATTATGTACTTCTTTAACTCTGACAAGAAAGATTTCCAGACAAATCACAGGTAATTTCTTTTTTATGGCACTAGGATTTGCCTACAAGTCAGAGTATAATTAATCCTCCACGCAGACACACAATCATGTAATACAATGCACTCCAGCTAATTAACAGAGCCAATGTATTAGGCAGCTACTTAGGTATTTCTTATCTTGAAGTGAATTTTTGGCTGCTAGAAGCAAATCTGCTTTGAATGCAACTACTTTCACAATGAAAGCTAATAAGTGAAGAAACCCACAGCATATGAGAGTTGCCTAAGAAAGTATATATACACATAAAAACTGGTATGAAGAGCATCATGTCTATTTCACCATTTACAGAAATTTAATTTAGCCTCTAGAAGTATTTGGTATCATGAAATACGACCTTTTCCAGTTAAATGAAAATTATACAGTTTGAGTTATTTCTTTCTAAGCACGAAAACACTAGTATTGCAAAACTTCTGGTTACTTTCCCACTAAGCTACAAATCACTGTACCATTCAGCTTGTAGGTGTCAAAACAGTAAAGCAATAGAGCAGCACTGCAACTACCCAAAAAAAACTGAAGTAACTAACTCAAGCTGATACCTTTCAGGACCTTTTCAGGCTCCAAAGGTTACTATTGTTGAATATTCCAGAGTACTCAGTGAGAAGCAATTTTTCATGCAGCGATCAGTATTAAAGTCCGATGGCCCTCAGAAAAAGGCTGAGAACAAAAGCTGGAATTGATGACCCAATTAGGTCAGATGCACCAGTGCCTCAATAAGCAAATACACCAAGTCTGCCATGGTTAGAACCTCTAACTCAGCAATGCTCACGTTTGGGACTCATGCACTGAAAATATAATTCTGGCACTTGTCAATAGACATAAATTCTAAACAAAACAAAGCAACACAAGAATCCACTCCAGCAATCTCATCCACAAAATTAGGCTATCAGGCTTCTCTTCAAAAGAAAGGTGGGCTTTGATCATTTTTTTACTAACTTTTTAACTTTGTGCCCCTGCTACCTCCCCAATCTACAAGCTGTTTCCTATCAGAAAGCACTAATGGCAATGTCCCTCACTATATACACCTCATAAAGACATTTAATACAGACTATCTACAAATTTCCCAGAAACTGCCAGTTGTCACTTTTATAGAAGTCTTCAGTTTCAGAATTAAGTCTGGAATGAAATGTGTTTTGCAAATATTCTCTATGGACTTAAGCATAAGACAAATATATTTATACAAATAAGACTTACAAAAGCTAAGTAACTGACTCCACTTTACCCCTTGAGCAACAATGTAGTAGTCCCAGACAGTCCGCAACTACAGTAAATTTATCTTCTGGCAGCCTACAAGTGGATCCCCTTCCAAATTAATTATCAATATCAGGCTATCACAATGGCAGACATGGTCACCTAAGTCAGCACTATTCATAGGGACATGACAGGATCTTCCTGAGGTAACAGTGAATCCATGTGGACATACTGCACTCAGCAGTCCCACTCATTAATTACTGCCAGTGCTTCCCCCTCTAGAAAGAGTCTGCAACTCCTGGATTCTCAGCAAACAAAAATTTTGGTGTGAAATCACTGGGCAATGAAGCTTACTGTCACTTTAACAGGAGTGCTACTTTAGGATGGCACTAAACAACTATGAACAATTTCATTTCCTATTGACTGTTAAACCAGGTCCATTTCAATGACCATTTAAAATGACGGATATTTCTGAAAATTTCAAGATAATTAAAGGAATACTTGCTGTAAGGCAAAAAAAGTACTGAGCAAACCTGTACTCAAGAGAGATTCTCTTAATCACCTTTTCAACATTCAAATAGACTGACATAATACAATGGTTTGCATCTGACTACACACAACAATGGGAAGTTTATTTCACAGAAATAAAACTTTCAAGGAAAACTTGTTTCATCGTGGTACACACAGCATCTTACTTTGCAATGACTGACTTGTCAATATCTCTAACCTGTGGCTGCATTTGGAACATAATGTAAATATATAAACAGTTCCAGTTTGAAGCATACTGTATTGCAGAAACTGAGAAATATCTTTCTGTGACAATACATGCATTAAAAGTTACAGGAGATACATTTGATCATCTCAGAATTCATTGTCAGGGCAACTCCAAGACTGGCATCCAAGTAATATGTCAGGTTCAACAAATACCAATGATAAATTCTCTTCAAATGGTTGCACTATAAAACAAGTAGAAAACAGTCTTAAAGGTGAACATTTCGTCCCTCCATTAATGTTAGAAAGAAGCAAATTTGAGAAGTGAAATCTTTAGAAGTAAAAAGTTTTCTATAGCTATGACACAACCATCTTTATTCCAGTACTAGACTGGTTACTCTGCATTGACACTTTTTTGAGAAACTGAAGACTTTCATAGTAGTTAACATATTTATTTGATTTATAAAGGATTTGTTGGTCTTTTTCCAGAATACTGTTTTCTACACAGTGGATTTACTGGTTTGGCTAGTTCCTTCAATTCTAACAGCAAACTAGAGCAGTATCATAGGTCAAGCACCACATTTCTCAAATTACCTCAGCTTTAAGTTTTGCACACATTATTGAAACACTAAAGCTTTTCAAGGTCCCTTCAACCCTTTATCCTATTTCTAACATACCGATAAGCCAAAGAATCAAAAGGAAGCTTATTTTAAGAAAAGAAGAGTTATCAGAGGAGATGCATGATATCATTTATTATGAATGCATTTTCAAAAGCAAATCACAAAGACACTTTTAAGCATAGCTGATATTTAGTTTTTGTCTATTCTGTTAAGAGGCACCAGTCACATGACCGAGTAACACCATTCATTTGAAAGTTTGGTGACAGGGCAGCACAAATTAAAGGCTTCCCAGGAGTACTGACAAAACTAGCTCTTTCCAGTTAAATTCTTTTTTGCTGCAGCAACAGTACCAGCACCAACTTCCCTCCTTTCTTCCATAGTTTAGGAGTCCCAATGACATCCCCAGCCTCACTGCTGTGACTGTGCTCCTGACTTCTCTCTGTCCAAATTTCCAACCTTAGACAGCTTCTCAGTAATCTAACCACTTTCAACCATAACAGAAACAGAGCTAAGGAAACTGCAGGAATTAAGCTTTGCTCTAGCCTGCCTCTGCCTTTCGCAACAGAGAGCTATTGCAACAACACGCAGTTGTCTTACCCTGCCTCACCATCATAAATGCCAGGACAGGGCAGGATGCAGAGGCAGAGCAGTGGGCTGCAGACACACTCAGCATTAGCACCCTCAGCTATTCACGCAGCCTTTGTACCAAAGCAGACAAAACAGAGCCCCCACCCAAAGAATCGTATCCTTTGATTTTAGGCTGAGGTTTTGCTGCCTCTATCACCCCCACCTACAGATCAATTCAGTGACAAAAACTGTTAAGCAAAGCGTACAACAAAGGCAAATTTTGTTTATACCTCCTCCTTCCAAAAACACTAAAACTATGACTTTGTCCCCAACATTAACTTTGGATTATAAAACCCCAGCTGTTTGGCAAACCTTTGTTTAATCATTCCAATGAGCCCTCACAGGGGTATACACTAAGCATTTCAGTTAAACTTCATTCTTTGGCGGGGGGTGAGGGTGGGTAGAGAAAGGAAGCAGGCTGCTACTACTACTACTGAAACGAAACAAGAAGTTAGTTTGTTTCCAGCTACTGCTAAATTCACTGAGAAATATTTCACTTCAACCTCCTGAAGTGCCTCAGGAGACATTCTTCTGCATTAAGCTTGCAATTACACTTCAAAGCTATACTGTAAATTCTTCATCCCTTTACAGCTGTCCCTCTGTTTACAGCTATACCTAACTGAACTGTTGCCATCAGCTACCTGCATTTTACAGAGACTCAGGGCATGCATATATATTTTAAAAAACATTGTATGACATCTGCATTTTCCTTCAACACTCTTCTTGGTATCTGCAATATCTACAACTTGCCAGTACTTCTCAGCCATAGGCTCATTCTTTAAGTGTTTAAAAACTGTACTCCACTATTCTCTACGATCTGTCAGTCATTAAGAGCTTTGCAGCTTAACCAGAACTATGTCATAGCATAAAGTATTTTCAGTAATAATTTCAAATAGTTATTTTTGTGCATTGTTAAAGCAGTAAGTATTGTTTCTTTCATTCAGGAATACCAAACAAGTGCATGACTGAATTGGTAGATAAGATAGCACCATATTTTGAATTATGGTATCCATCCAGTTAAATCTTGCCCCATTTGGTACCCCCCCCCCAAAAAATCGTTTACAATGCTCTTTCATTCAACTTTTCATTACAATGCACATCAAGTGTGCCCATTCCTAACCAAGTCAATTTTTAACAAACTGAATGAACAGCAATTCTATACCTGGAAGAAGGATGTTAGGTACCACCTAGTAAGGCTACAACTGCTCATTACAATTTTGGTTTGATATGTGACTCCCCAGCTGATATCTAAAATGAACTATTTCAGGTATGTGGTTTAAGGAGAAGCCACCTAAACACCTAATGGAAATAAACAAGGGACAATCTTTCTGTGGGATGTGTGCAGAAAGTTGAAGCACCAGTCTCTTAGTGTGGTAAGGAAAACAGGGAATGCAGAAGTGTGTACAGTGGCAGAAGTTTCCTAAATTAAGAACTGCTGGCAAAGGCATTATAACAAGTAATCAAACCTTTCTGTTTGTTCACATGCTATACACAAAATAGAGATTTAGTCTGTGAAATCAACAATAACACTTTTCTGCTAATTAATAGCAAATCAATGAATGTCTATATGATACAATTAAGGCAAATAGTAACAATAATGTAATTTTTTTTCCTTGCTTATGGTTACAATCTCTTGTGAAATACCAAGTCCTCAGAAATGAGACTCAGGATCCTTGACTCAGGATAGATACCTAGAGGTAAAGACCAATCTCCACAATTTGTGGTACTGGCTTTGGGAATCCACTTCTTGAATCTCTGTATAGAGAAATCTAGTCTTGTAAAATATCTTCAGGAAACAGCTCAGACACTTTTGTGATGTTATGAACTCAACTTCAGGTTTCATGCTAGATTAAAAAAAATTCATGACAAAGTCTCCTCCAATACTGTGATTCTAAAAAGATACAAAACACTTCACATGTGACAGATACAAGGAAACTGAGGAAGACTGCAGTTATTTCAAGAGTACTTTTATCGGCAGCACTTCAGTTTGTCCTTGAGGAAAAATAAATAATTTGTTTTGTTCATCCAATTCCTTTGCATTACAGAGAGTAGCTTCTATATGCACAGTAACCAAAGTTTTCACTCCTTGTAACTTCACCTTTCCTTGTTCCAGACTTAAAAAGCTACATTTGAGATCAAACCACAGACGAACAGATATGTGACAAAACTAAGCTAAGACCACCAACAATATGGGCTCAGGCATTTCACACAACCAAAGAGGCACACAGGAAACTTACATGCCATAAAAACAGACAACAATATATAGCTTACATGAAGTTAAAAAGAATGTCAACAGATAAGCTTCCATTTTTTTTTGCTAAGATGCTAACTTAAAATCTCCTTAATGTTAGAGAAAACTGACTGGCTTTAAAAAAATCTTTGCAGAAAAACATCACATTTTAAGCAAAACCTGAATATGTAACTTAACTGCTTCATAAAATCAGTTTACAATCCAAAAATTATTCAAAATATTCCTTACACATTTCTCTCCCATCCACTAAAAACACTAACTTTAATATTAAAGGAAATATCCTAGATTTTAATATGTAAGCTTTAAACATTTTAAAGTAAATTTTAAATACAATAAAAGTTGCTTTCCTAATTTGGAAAGACACATGAAATTCCATGATTTGCTACTCTTCATATTCATTCCACAGAATGATGATAAAATGGATTTGTAGATGGAATGTTCCCTTAAAATTTCAGAACTGTATTCTATTCAAATGACTTGGAAGAACAAGAAGTTGACATAACACTCAAACTTGTATTAATGTAACATTTTGGCTACCTTATTAAGCATGCTTATGTAAACAATTTGGGTATGTGAAAAAAACAAGCACTAAAGGTACTAAACTCTTCTTGAAAACCAAAGGATAGCTGGACATCCAGCCTTTTCCTCAGAATCTTTCCCATACAAGGACATCTACTCTCCTCACTTGCCTTTCTTCACACTTCAGTTTTATTTCATTTAAAAGATCTAAGTTATTTCAGCAGCATGGCCATCACTCTCACAGAAAGTCTTCACAGCAAACTATGCACAGCAAAGCTATGCTCAGCTATTTTTTCCCTGTTCTTGTGTAAGTGGGGAAGTCACTGTCACCTCAAATGGCACAGCTAGCAGTACAGGTCTGAGCACTGACGGAGGATTAAAGTTCACAAAATTATGTTTGGTCCCAACAGAAAAGAGATTTACCCTTTAACTTTTCGTTTTATAAGCAAGAAAAGACTGTGTCCACAATTTCTGGAATGCCTGTGTGGGCAATGCCATTTGTAATTCTGGGGGTTGGTGCACTCAAACAATGGTTTATTGGAGATCTTTCAGATACAATTAGACTGCAGACCATCAGTTCCATCACAACAAGCCTGGACTCTCCTCAAATTTAGACATGTTATTTATTCACAGGATATTTAAATTAGGATGCAGGGGGGCTTAACAGAAGCAAGACCATAATCTTACCTTCTCCATCTATCCCCTACCCTTTCTTTCCCCAGTGCACTAGGGAAGGAAAAGGAAACAAGGAGACCAAATAGTACCCATCCCCATAGAGCTTTCTGCCCTGCTGCAGAGACTGGGATTTATAATCAAAACTGTCTGGGACACAGACTGCTGCTAGTGTTGCCTGCAATGCTGGCAGGCTGTTAAAGTTACAAAGAGAAAAATGTGCCAAAATATGTACTCTTGCTTGCCAAGCATATAATCCTGATGCATACTTCCTGATAGGAAAAAGATTTAATAAATATGAGACAATTTCCTTTTCCCTTTGCTTAGAAATGATCTTCTTTCCCACATGCTTAACGCCAGAGAAAAAGAAACAGCACGCCTTCCACATTTAAAAGAAGCTAAGTTAATTCTCTGCCTGGAATACTCAGTTCATTTGATCAAGCATATTCTGTATTTTCTTAGCAACTCAGATGACAATCACCAGGACAAGTTTTGGAATCTAAGAGAGTCTTTGCCTCCTGTTACTCATTAAACACTTCAAAACATATTGGAGGGCTGGATTTTTTGGTTGGTATAGTCCCAGTTGTTGCTGGGCTCACTCCACAGCATGCTATACCAGTAGGTTCTCTCCCGGCTGGAAACAGCAAGGGAATACCTGTGAAGGATTAGGAGTTTTACACTGGAATCATGGCGTGCCCTTAGTTAAAACGACCAGGAAAGTTTGCTACAAACTTTCCATGTCAGAGAGCTTAATTACACTACTGGATACATATAAGTTGAAGGATAGCTTCTGTTGCTTAAAAAGGCCAAAGTAAGTAGAAAAGGAAAATTTGTGGGTCAGGGAATCAAGCAACAGACAACAGTATAAGGCTGAGGCACTCAAGCTTACTTCATTACTGTAGCATGGCAATGTTCAGTAATTTATTTAGTATATTAACATGAGTGATACTTATAAAATACTACACAAACCAAGGCTAGAATTTCAAAAGAGTCCTCATTAAGGAAAAACTAAAGGTAGCTAACGATATGTTCACTAGATCTGTTGAAAAAATGATGTGAAGAAGGTACTAATATATGTTAAAACCCTGTGTCAAAAATAATCTTAATACACTTAAGAAAACTCTTACTTTCATAATAAGGCTTTCAAAGAAGAAACAGTTGTGATTTAAATCTAACAAAGAGTTTCCAAGTACTGAAAGATACCCAGCAGATTATTTAAGTGTTACTAAGGTAATGATCACAACTGTATTTTCCCTAACTTGCAACATCCTTCTGCTAGTTAACATCTTTTCCTATTTGCAAAAAGGGAGGAAATAAGACCTTTCACTCATAACAAGCTGTCAGAGACTTCAGTTGCTAAATAAGATACATTCAGCAGAGTGAACATAAAAGCTTAGAGAGGATACAGCAAAACAGTTGACATGGGTTTTGGAACAAAGGTTGTAAGTGAGATGAGTGTTGGCCTCCAAAGTAACAACCGATAAAACAAGAGGAAAAGAGCCTCAGGTTTCACCAGAGGAGGTTTAGATTGGATGCAAGCGATAATCTCTTCACTGAACGGATGACCAGGCACTGAAACAGGCTGCCCAGGGAAGTGGTTGTCACCAGCTCTGGAGGTATTTAAAAGACTTGGAGATGTGGTGCTTGGGGACATGGTTTAGTGGTAGACTTAGAAGTGTTAACCTAACAGTTGGATTCAATAATCTTTAAGGTCTTTTCCAACCCAAACAATTATATGATCCAATGAACAACAGAGTTTATATAGCAGCAAAAATTTGCCTGAAAGCAAAAGGCAGTCTACAAACACTCACTTTTACCAAAAAGTATTAAGCATTCTTAAAAGTAAAAAGCAAGCAAAAGGGCTAAAGATTTCAGAAAACCGAGAACAAGAATCAACCATCACCACATGTGTTAGGAACAGGATGGCAAAGATTATTTTGAACTCCAACAAGAATGCTGTTTGAAACATTACAGTTGTTGGCCTGTAATGTTTCAAACAGAAATAAGACCTATGCAATCATACTGCCTGCTCATCTGTTTGTTATTCTTCTCTAGTAATGTTTAAGTTCAATGGTCAATTTGAACCAACTTTAGCAATGGTCCAGAGGTCTCAATAATACTTAATTTATACAGGACATGCAAAGCCAGTTTGGTAGGAAAGAAACCCAATTAGTGAAGAGCATCTAATATAAAGCTGTAAGTAAAACTGTTTTATTTGCCTTACTAGCTTTACAGTCAGCACCTACCAGCCAATCAAAATAAATACTTATCTAGTGATAATTTGGATGGTTCTGCATCAAGTATACTTGGGGAATAATATAAGAAAACAAAGAAAAGAGGTACTGACAGGACAAACATTTATTAGTGGCAGGAAAAAAAGCTGATATTTTGTTATAAAGGGGAGCATGAAAATGTCATGGGAGACCATGTTTCAAGTTCTTCCACTACAACTTACTTTTAAATATTTAAAGATCTGATGCTTTCAGGTAAACCTGAAATTAATTCTGAAGAGGATTACAAGAAGGTCAATATCATATTTGTTATCACTAGCTATGAGAGGCTAGTGTTCCAGTAATCACAGAACTATTTGGGTTGGAAGGGATCTGAAAGGTCATCTAGTTTCAAACCCCTGCCATGGGCAGGGATACCTCCCATTAGATCAGGTCACTCTGGGCCCCATCCAACCTAGCCTTGAACACTTCTAGGGATGGGGCATCCGCAACATCTTTGGGCAACAGCCACCAGTTGCAGTGTCTCATCACACTGACAGTAAAGAACTTCTTCCTAATATCTGATCTACCCCTATCCTCTCAGTTTGAAGCCATTATTCCCATATTACTACTTCTAACTATTACTGAATATCGTATAGTTGAGCATAAAAGCATGGAAGAAGGAAAAAGGAGAAAGTACATGAGTGGAACAATATTTCAAATACATGAAAAAATTATTACCTAAAAATTCTAATGCTTGTGTTGTGCTTTTACCACACTATTACCACATTTATTAGAAAGCTTTTGAAATAAGTTAGCAGAAGAAAATCTAGCAGTATAAGCCAATTTCAGTTGCTATTAGATGGATGGGATCTCTAAATCAAATTTATTCATCTTGCAGGACTTACGAGTATTGCATTCTGGGTTTCTTCCATCTCCTCCCCATCCACCACAATTACATTCAGAATTCAAACTAATTTGTGCTTTTAACTCAAAGAATCTGCAACTCAAACATGTGAATAGTTAGCTGACCATAAAAGCACAGATAGAGCTGCAAAGCTGCGCCTGCTGCAGGTATATGAACTAATAATGCAAAGAAGATGCTAGAGATTAAAAAGAAAAGCCATCTCTGTCTCCTGAATTGCTAGTTTGATGATTTTGGTCAAATATTTATGCTGTTTTTGCAAGTATTCAAACTGCTTACACTGGTTATGAATGCAACTTAACATAAAACTTTAGACAGTCACCCCGAAACTTTGGCAGCAACAATTCCTCAGATTACAAATAACTCATGACATCCTTTCTGTAGTCCTGTCACAAAGGCAGAGAATTTGTGGCAGTTTACTGGGTATAGTGACCTCTTAAGCTTGGAAGCAAAGAACACATCTGCTGTGCATGGAAACAGAAGTATCATGTCCTAAATCAAAAGGTTACCTTGACTTACAGCTGGGTAGTCCATCTACTTCTGATCTGAGCATCAATGGACCATTTCAAAATGCAGTGATGGCTTAGACAGAAACATCTTCAGATATAAACAATATATATTAAACACTTTGGCATCAAACAGGGAACTATGCCAACTTCCACATATATTCTTTTGAAGAACATACCAAGTTCAGTAGGCTATGTTAGCAGTATCTATCACAAAATGCATCAGACAAGTTCATTTGCCACTTTTGTAGATCTGAAGATGCTTGATTAAGTTTCTTGACTTGGAAGAAAATATAAATCAAGTTACAATATATTTCAGACTCTGTGGGAAAGAGAAAAAAGTCAAGAGTCTTTGACATCTTATTACAAGAATTCAGCAGATCTGATTTAGAACTCTCAATGGCATCTCAACCTTTTTGGAAAGGTCAGGAGATACCTCACACTTAACAACACTCTAGTCTCCTAAGCTTATGTAAGCTATAGAGCAAACATAGATAATATAGTCACAAGACCACCAAAAATAATTATAAAATGTTCAGAAATCTCTTAATCCATCCACCTCTACATTTTTAGGATAAAAGAATAACAATTATCCTGACATTAAATTCCTCTCAAAAAGTTATTTTCCACATGTCTATCTACTGCTTTATTTTTGCATCCTCCCTCGTGTGAACTGCTAGTAATGATTCTAGAAAATCACTATAACTAACAATTTTGATGCAAGAACTTTAACTGAGAGGTCGATTTAAAAAGATGGTATTAGTGTAGGCAATGATAATATCATAATCAGAAGAGATTAATTCTACTAATTAAATACTGTATAAGAAAAACAGGAGTATTAAGTCAATATCAACAACAATCAGCAAAGATGTTTCAGAAATCTTTTCATTTTATACACCAAGTTAAATGCTTAAGTCAAAAGCCCCCCTGTATTAAGAGGAAATAAAAAATATTCACAGGAAACAGATCAGTATTTTACTGATCACACATTGCTACGCTGCCTCAAATATCTTGCGAGCACAAACCCATAGCAATGCTGCGTTACTTCAGACTGCAAGTCTGATTACTTCTCGCTTTCTCTATTAGCTCCTAGTCAGATCTTTAAATATCACCACTTGCACTATGAAGCTCAAAAACAGCCAGAAAGCCCACCAGCTGTGAGAGAAAAAGACTACCAGCATTAACCCATTAGGTGGAATAAGTACAGCTTATCCTAACAGGATACCAAAGGCTGCAGAACAAAAAACATAGGTAACTTAGGGAAAAAAAAGGCTACTTTAGATTCCTCCTTTTCTCTTAGCTATCACCCCAAAAGTTAAGCCCTCTTTAGCAATCAGAAATGGAAAGTTAGTGGAAGTCAAAGCCCAGGATCTTTGTAACAATGCACTCTACATGCAGTGACTTTTCCCTTGCTATCACTTCTGCCTGTGTAGCAGCAAGGTAAGAGTTTGAAGAGTTTGATCTTTCTGTTCAGTTCTTCAAAACTTCTACATTAAAATTTGCAAGTCTGTTTTGAAGAAAAGCAGCAACATAACAAAGCATAAAAATTATTCCAAAAAGTAACTGCAATCAAATCAGTGGATCACACTTGAAAACGGAATATAGTACTCTTGGCTGAAAAGCACTGAATTAGAGGTAAAACTCTTGCAGAGTATTTTAGCCCTTTGCAGAATTACCAGCCCTTCAGGGTATCAGCAAAGACAGTTCTGTCATGCGAATTGATGCACGCTATTGAAAAGTAAGTGTAGCCTATGGCAGTGCTTTTCAAGTACAACGACAGGTCAGTAAATGGAAAGGTTTTTCATGCAAAGGAAGATACACCTTAATAGCCAACCAGGCATCTCCCTTAGCCTAGGCGGGTGAAAGGAGCAACAGCTGTTTTCAGAGAGAAAGGTCAGAAGCACTGGCTGAATATGTGAGCACAGTCGGCTTCGCTTGGTTCCACGTAAGGGTCTTTATGTTGCAATCATGTTGATGTAAGGCCTGTATTAGATTATCTCATTGCAGCAATAGCTATGTTGCCTATTTTTAATGAAAGTATTCTGAGGTGACTGCTTCAATTTCAGCTAAAGCCCTGAATGTGATCACTTTCACATAGAGCAACAAGAAGCCTTCCATACCAAAATAGTGTAGCATTTTAAAAATCCAGCTGTGGATCAAGTTTCTACATTCTACTGCTCTCATCAGAGACAAAAAGTTTTGCATAACTTCACAGCATGTAACCATCAGACCACTCTCGACTCACTACAAATGTTTCTTCAGCGATGACTAGCAGAGCAAAAGCCATCTTCAATTCTTCAGCAGCACAGGACTTGGTAAAGTCCTACAAATTATTTTGTAAATGTAAATTATTTTAATTCAAGGGGAGACCAAAAAAGACAGAACAGAAGAAAATGAAGTGGGGAGAAGAAGTTACAAAGGGCTTGTTTGCAGCTGAAAGGACGAAGGGGAGAAAAAATACAGTGAACCACACCTTTACAGCATAAACTGAAATGGAGGAGAGGGAAAAGAAACCATACAACAGTACATCTACTGCTGAAAATAAAAACCCAACTTCTGTTGCTTAACACAACCTCCATACAGACTAGAGATACTCAGCCTCCTAAGTGCATTCTTCTTTTTAAAGGTTCCACAGTAGAAGCAAATAGTTCAAAAGCATTGGCCTTGCATGATCCATGGACACAGAGCTGCCATCACTACTTCAATTAGCTCACATTTAGTACTGAAGAGAAAAAGAATTACTATATAGTTAGTGACTGAATTTGCCATTCAAATGTTTGCCCATACAAGATAGACATGATCAAAGGTACAAAAGCCACACTCTAAGCTCTCCAAACCAGACAAAGAAATAATGAATCATAGTCAAAATGTCCCAAATATCTCCAGTTTCAATTCACTCCTACACAGTGGTACATTTTCCCTCCATGCTGTCATAATTTACATACCATTTCAGGCTAATAATGCTCTGCAAACATATGTTTAAAGAAAAAATTCTGTAATTTTACTTTATGTTAATGAAAAATTGAAATACTTATGACTTTAGGCTTACAAAAAATCTAACGGCAGAATTGTCCTTTATAAAAAAAAGTGCTAATACTCTAATAATAGCAAACAACTAGAAAAACAGTACAGGTGGAATTCCCATTATAGCAGAATCTTGCTGTTCTAGTAAGAATATTTAAAACTTGTGAAGCTTTGCTTTGACAGATGACAAAGTTGCTATTCTGTGATTTTGTTCCTTTTTAATTTTATTAAAGACATAAACACTGCAAAACTTTCCAACTTTGTTTCTGGATGAAAACCAAGCTAACTGTTCTGTCATGCAAGAAAGTTACTCAAGCCTCTACAACACCCAAAAACTTTGGTGAAATAATTTCCACACAGCTTTTCAAGTACCAGTTACATACTTGAACCATCAAATAATACTATTTGATAGCTCCTGAAGCATCCAGGAAAGTAGTTTTTAAGAGTAGAACAGCAAGATGGACATTGTCAGTTGCCAATGATGTGGTCAACAAAATAGTAGCCAAGTCCCCACCAAGCAGCAGGAAGGAAACACAAGCTTTCTGAAGCACTGTGGGTTTTTGAAGGATGAATATTCCGGATTACAGTCAGATTGTAAATCCTCTCAATCAAGTGACCCAGAAAAAGAATGATTTCAAGTAGGGTCCTGAACAACAACAAGCTTTTGAACAAATTAAACAGGAGATTGTTCATGCAGTAGCTCTTGGGTCAGTCAGGAAAGGACAAGATGTGAAAAATGTGCTTTACACCATAGCCAGGGAGAAAGGTCCTTCCTTGGAGTCTCTGGAAAAAGCACCCAGGAAAACTCAAGGATAACCCCATGATTTCTGCAGAGATACAAAGGATCCCAGGCCTGTTACACCCCAACTGACATACCAGAAGTTTATGAAGGAGTTTGAGCTGTCTCAGAAGTGACTGGCACTGAAGTACATCTTCTTCTGGCACCCCAACTGCCACACTGGGCTGGTTGTTCAACGGGGAAGTCCCTGCCACACATCATGCCACTGACATAACGTAGAGTAGGCAGGTTGTGTTGATCCCACAGTAAGCTCAGATAGGAAACCCCAATGACCCAGGCATCTTGGAAGTCAGCACGAACTGGCATGAAGGCAAAAATTTCAGACTATCATCCTCAAAGGAGAATGTAACAGATGCTGAAGAGGCCCTACCATATAATCAATTACCAGAAAATGAAAAGCAATACACCCTCTTTACTGAGAGTTCCTTCCACACACTGAAAATGGAAAGCTGCCCTATGAAGTCCTACACAACGAGCTGCAGTAGCTATTGAGGAACAAAGTGAATCAAGCCAGGGTGCAGAGCTGAAAGCCATCCAGCTGGTTTTAGATATTTCTGAAAGAGAAATAGCCAGTGCTCTACCTCTACACTGACTCATGGATGGCAGCAAATGATCCAGGGTTGGCTGGACCGATGGAAAAAGGTCAGTTGGCAGCACAGAGGAGAAACCCATCTCGGCTGATAAAATGTGGCAAGACATCATTGCCTAGGTAAAGAAGTTGGCCGTAAAAGTATGTCATGTAGATGCACACATACTCAAGAGTTGGGCTACCAAAGAACATTGCAACAATGATCAGATGGATCAAGCTGCCGAGATTAAAGTGTCTCAGGTGTCTCTGGACTAGCAAGATAAAGGGGAATAATTTCTGGCTCAGTGGACCCTTCATGCCTCATGTCATCAGGGAAGCGATGCAACACACAGATGGGCTTGTGATCAAGAGGTGGACTTAACCATGGATATGAGTCCCCATGTTATCCATAACTGTGAAATATGGGCTGCAATCAAGCAGGCCAAGTGGGTAAGGCCTCTGTGGTATGGTGGACTATGGCTGAAATGTAACTATGGGGAGGCCCAGCAGATGATTACATCACACTGCTGAAAATACACCTAGGCAAGTGCTACACGCTTACAATGGTGGAAACAACCCCTGGAGGGCTGGATACACACCCTGTACCTCATGCTACTGCCCAAAACACCATCTTGGGCCTTGAAAAGCAGGTCCTGTGGCAACACGGCACCCCTCAGAGAACTGAGTTGGACAACAGGACTCACTTCAAAAATAGTCTTACAGGCACCAGGGCCAGAGAGCACAGGATTGAATGGTTGTATCCTGTTCCCTAGCATGCACCAGCCTCTGGGAAAACTGAACAGTACAATGGGCTGTTAGAAACCAAATTGAAAGCAGTGGGTGACGGGGCCTTCAAACACTGGAATCTACACTTAGCAAAGGCTGCCTGGTTTAGTTAACACCAGGGCCTCCACCAGTCGAGCTGGTCCCACCCAACCAAAACCCCCACATACCATAGAAGGGGATAAAGTCTCCGTGGTGCATTTGACAAATATGAGTCCTGTCTGAAGCAAAGACAAACCTATCCATGGGACTGCTTTTGTTCAAGGACCTGGGGGCAGTTGGTGAGTAATGCAGAGGGGTGGGGAAACACAATGTATACCTCAAAGGGATTTGATTTTTGGGTAAGAACAGTCTGTAACATTGAATTTCATAGTACTGGCTGCTGAATGACACTGCCACTGTATGCTATAACTACCATGGGCAATGAGTATGGTCTGCTCCACATACACTAGTTATAAGCTCCTAATGTAGCTTGAAAGCGGCAGGCAGCACACCAGCCCTCCTGCCCTGGAAGACATTCAGAACATATAGAGGCTGAAGTCATAGACCAAATTAAGTCAACAGACATCCTGGAGGGACAGCCACTGACTACTGAACTGATACCTATGCTTGTGTGTATATATATACACATATATAGTTGGTAGGTGTAGGATTTGGGCATGACATAAATGGTATAGACTAAGGGGAGGACAGGGTTAATTTTTACAGTAGCCAAGCATGGCCAGGAGGTAAAGATTATTCTATACCACCTCACATCATTTTCTGGGGACAGGGGAAGGAGTCCCTTCTACATCATGTAGTGTGGCAGTGTAGTCAGGTATTCACCAGGCTCCATGTAGGGAGCACTCACATGTGAATCATCCACCTCCCTTGTACACTCGGTTATTAATATTGTTGCTGTTACTGCTCATTTTCTTATTTCATCACTATTACCAGTAAATTGCTCTTATCTCAACCCACAATCTCTACCTTTTATGCTTCCAAGTCTCCTCTCTATCCCACTGCAGGGGAAAGGGATGGGGGCAGGGAAGTAAGTGAGCAGCACATGGTTTGGAGTTTTCCAATGGGAACACTAAATTGGGAAATTTCATTCCTAAACCTTCTTCAGGATGCCTCAGCGCTGTCCCACAGTCTCCCCACAATCACATATAGTGCCAATAGAGATAACAGGAGATTAGAGACTGGTTACAACAAACTGGTGGGAGGCTTAACCTG
Organism: Corvus cornix cornix; assembly: GCF_000738735.6. NCBI lineage: Eukaryota > Metazoa > Chordata > Aves > Passeriformes > Corvidae > Corvus > Corvus cornix. The sequence continues at coordinate 59,667,115 of NC_047056.1, read as the reverse complement.
AAAACCAGTCAGCAGAAGCTGCTGTTCTCTGAAGGAAATCAAAAATTCCATATCCATAAAAAAACATCCACACAAACCAACTTTATTTCTCAAAAACAGAGGGATCATCTTTATTCCATTTTATACTGAAAAACGGGAGTATGATGAAAGAACAAGCAAGATTTGAGAAGCTACAGAAGCCACTTTTAAGCAACTAATAAAGTTACATTAAATAGGATCTCTTAACTTTATTTTCCTTTAATTTGAGTTGCTACCTTCATGATCAGTCTACCAGGGCACACATATAAACATACTGCCTGAGTTACCTGAAACAAAGTATTAGACAGGCAGGCAAAAGAAGGGAAAAAAAACCCATCACCAAACACCCAAAATGAATCAGACAGAAAAAAACCACATTTTTCCCAAAATAAGTGCTTATGCTTTCACCTTCTTGACATAACCAAGGATCTAAAAATAGTCACAGAATATAAAATCACTTGTTGTGTCTTGAGCTGTTAGTTTAACTGCTTACATACTGAGCCTTCTAGCAAGAGTCATGTACTGTTGTTAACCCTTCATACAACATGAAAACCCACTTAGAATTTTAAAAATAACATGTGCAGAAAAATCTCTGTAGCATAACTACTTCAAGTCTTAAAACATTTAACCAAAACCACTAAAGAAAAACTGATTTGTGTTAAATATGAGTAAAACAAGAACATCCTTGTGAGCTTTTGAACAGTAAGGATCCACAGATTTTTTTTTTTTTAAATGAGCATCCTTTACCAGCAAAAAAAGATCATAGAGCAGTAAAAGAATGAAGCAGGTTGATTTTGACTTCAATCAGCTTAATATGTGGACCACAACATAATTGCCTTTTTGCAAGTAACTTCACCAGGCAAATAAATCTTCCAACATCCTTCAACAGTTTATGGAGACAAGATGTTTCAAGCCAGAAAATTAGGGCTCATGACAGTGACTAAACAGTTCACCCAATAAACACTGTTTTCATCTAGTCCCATTCCAAAGTGTTAACATGCTACATACGGCACATGTCTTGCCCTTTATCCAAGACATGTTGTACCACCACTAAGTAATTTTATGGTAAGACAACCACACTTACAGTAGGTGTTGCCTTGGAATACAATTTAAGAATTTTTTTTTAAATTAAAAATCAGGGAAACCGAGCAGAAGGTCTAAAAAAATGCAAAAAAGCTGCATTTTTATCAAGGCAAAAAAATGTCGAAGCAAATTTGCTCCCAATATACTGGAAACATATTTTGCCTTTTTGACACTAGCCTTTAAAAATCCAATTGCAAGCAGTAAATAAAACTCTTAATTCTTAGGACAATGTATCAAATCTCATGATTCCTCAGGACAAAGAGTTGGATTTCTTAGATTCTCAAACAAATCAGCTCAGGCAAAATATACTTCAGCTAATGTGTGGGTGTTTTTATAGAGCTTCATAATGCTTTTTGAAACAAAAGGAACAGAAGTCCAGAATACACTAGAGACAAGAAGTAAAGCAGCTTCTAGAGTCATCCTTTCATATCAGGGCTAAAGTTGTACAAACTCTTCCTTCAGTGGTAACTGTCTCACATTTAATACCTGGTCTCTAGTTAAGACTGCAAATATTCTGTTTGGATTACTGACTTTGTAATGGTCTAAGGAGGAAAACAGAATGTAGGGTCATGTACTTTTTACTAAATTTGCTAAAATCAGTGGGCATATGAGGGGGTATGAAGGGGGCAGCAATGTTATATATGTGGTTTCTTAAAACTAGACTGACCACATGACCCTGCCACTCTCCCCAGGTCTGAACACTGTCATTTATTACTATGTTCTGTAGCACAAATTAATTTTTGTTTTGGATTTAGTTTTTAAACATAGAACTCTCTTGCAACAGAGCTCACTTTACAGAGCATTTCTATGGAAAAGGCACCTTTCCTCCAAGAATGTTTTTACCTACAACACAGGGCTGTAGTATTCCTAACTTCACTTTTACATTAATTTCTTCTACAGTACAAGAAGAATGTGCTGGTAACAGTGTAAACTTTTCCCCAAAAAACCCTCAACTATTCAGCCTCAACACTAAGTCATTATCCTCCAGTTATGCTATGACACTTAAATAGCATCCTTACTTTCTGAAACGTCACTGGGACTAAATCCAGAAGTAAAAAAAACCTGCAATGTTTTAATATACTATGTGTTTTACTTTACCTTTTAAATCTGGAGATTATGAAATTTCAGCCTTCAGAAACATGTCTTACCCTTCAGAATGAAAATATTTCAGCATGCTCGGAAATGCAATGGTCTCAGTATAAACAAATAACAGGGGCCAGGGAGGGGTGAGGAAGGAAAAATAAATCTGTAAGTGTACAAATTTCATTAAGCATTAATTGCTCTCTGTAATATATCCTCAAGCACACACACAAAGTCAAGAAAGCACACTGTGAAAGTGAGGCCAAATACCCAACAGCTTAAGTTAACTAATGAGATAATTAGAGGTTCAAAACAGGTTTAATACCAAAATCACTTACAACTGGGGTTTGTAAAGAAGGAGCAGTAACATAGATATGTAGCAATCCCAGCCTTGATTCAAGCAGCTGCCTCTAACCATAATATACTATGATCTTTGACAAACGTTGTCTACAGAGGGGACAAGGCAGCCATAAGACCAAACATGGACTTACAAATTAATTTAATGCCACAACATTCTTTGGTTCTGGTTGTGGGTTCCCCACTCTGCCCTCCCTCTACCTCCTTCCCTCCAGACACTGGGTTTATTTCAGACTCATGGTCAAATAATTAAATACCCTACCAGGAAAAGTACCCAAAAAAACCATACAAGAAAAAGGATTCAGTTCTCTAACAGAAAATCAGTGCTATACAGGGCATATTTCTTTAATTACTTGATGATGAAACAGCAGCAGTTACAGAATTATTTAAACACAGCTTTTAAGTACAACTTCAAAAGGAAAAACCAAATGGGATGAAACAGCTTCTTTCAGCTAAGGAAACAGCAAATCGATTGTTTACAAATAATGTCTACAAAGTACAAAACACTGTATTTGGAAATTGAAACTTTCAGATCCAAAACTGAAATGTTCAAAGAAGTTTGCAGGACATACTTCTGACATATTTGATTGATGAATCCCTGCTTTTGTGAGTTGCTAGAAGCAATAAAAATGTTTCAACAAATATGAAACCCAAGCACATTTTTATCACCAGATTTTAATTTTGGTTTGATTTTCAGAAGTAGGAGGATACATGCTGAATCAGTTAGAATTCAAAGGTCTGCCTAGTATGAATTCAAAAACTTGAATTAAGAATATATATTTTAAATCCCATATACAGGATAACTGAGTACTTCAAGTTAGAAAAAGCTGTTCTAATTTTCCATTGTGGTAAGAGAGCACATCATGCATTTTAAATACATACTGAAGCTTTTCATACTCTTAACATTCTACATTCTTAAAATGTTGTAGTCAAATTCTTATCCAGGCCACTATAAAGAATACCACAGTTACAGTCTATACTTCTCTAGCCACAGTAATTGGATAGCAGCAAATTACAGTAAAATCTGGTGTTACATTTAGCTGTACAACACTACTAATTAGAGAGTGATTTCAACAATAAATATTTGGTTAAACTCTGCTTTGTCATCAGTGCAAGCAATTTAAGATGAAACTGATCTTTCAGAGACTCCATGCCTTTTTTTTAGTCTATTTTTATTTTCTGGTCACTGAACATCTTTTGCTACGAAACAGTTCTCCAGAACTACTGCTTTGCAAACAGAAAACCACACAGACAATGTTAGAAGTAAAAGGGAAGATTCAAGCATAATGGACTATGGCAATCCACAGATCTCTTTAAACTGTCCTTAGCTAACCCTATTTTACTATTTAATGGCAAGATCTTCTAACAATGACCTTACAGAGCACACAGGCTGCATGACTTAGTAACAGCAAGGTAAGCTAAAAGACAGGCTTTATCACACCCTTCAGAAAGAATACAGGGAGGAGAAACCATGACACAGACAAATATCAGCACCATGGTAGATACAATATCAAGTAAAACACCCAGTTAACCCCCTAGACACTGACAAAAGTCACCAGCTTTAGAAGAGAGGATCTTCCTGCAATTCTCCTTCACAAGAAGTCTCTGAAGAGCCACGCTACTATTAATAAAAGCACTACAGAGATGGACAGTAGTAGTACCTTATCTCCTTTAGAAAAAGAAATCCAACCAAAGAAACACAAAAGCAAAATACTACTACCTGCTTCTGAGATTCAGCAGAGCCAATCAGTTTTTACACAAGTGGCCAACTTCACTAAGTCAGGCCTTCAAAGCATCCCATACTTCAGTCCAGTCATGAAACATTATGCCATCAAAGGCAGCTGTGATATGCACAGCAAAGGGTTGGCATCTGACATTCTCCTTTACAACACCAACTCACAGAGCTGCTGTAATGCAGTATTTGTATAGTGCCACTAAGACATCAGATACTACTGAAACAAACCTTTTTCCCCCCAAAGTCTGTTAAAATAAATAAATAAGCCTGCATTCTTGCTGAGCTGTCCCACTTGCAGTATACATAAGTCTATAATCTCATACCATACATGGAACATACTTCTCTCATTTCACTAGACAAACAGAACAGCTATTTTTGGATTACCCAATAGTAATTAATCAATATTCTGTTGATATGGCCTTCACTTAGTCTGTAAATCTTTACAAAGCTCTCAAAGACAAGGTGAAATCTATGGAGGAAATAAGTTACCAGTAAAATTACCTTCACAGAAGGGTGTACATCACAAACTTCTTAAGTAGAAGTCAAAATATTTGCTGTATCATGAAGATGTTCTTTCCTAGATAATATTACAAAACTGACAGCTCAAGCCATGTAAATTTATCACATCAACAGCCAAAATAATTGAGAATATGAAACAGAACACAGAATTTTGCCTATCTAGTAAATTCATACAGTCAATCTACTGCTCTAAAAAAATAAATCACAAGTTACCTTTCACTCCAGTAGGAATATTGAAGATTTGTAGAGTGCAATCAACTATGACAACTGGATAACAGCACAATATCTTCCTTGGCTGTAAGGGAATAATTCAGAGCCAAATTACACCAAAAAATTAACCTACCAAATAAATTAGAAAACCAGATAAGTGAAATTGAACAGTGCTAAAATGATAAACATTTTAAAAATGTGAACACCCTGACAAATAGGAAGGGAAAGAAACCCCATACCCAGTCATTCAGCTTGCACTTTGATTTTGTCTCTTAAAAAAATAGAAGTGTAGCAGTTTATTTTAAAGTCTAGCACTCTTAAAGTTTAAAGTAGTCTTTACTTTCAAATTAGAAGGCCAGAAATATCCCCTTACAATGCAATTTGACTTCTTGTATAGCCCAGGCTACAACAATCACACGCTTCCACATCCCCTTTTCTTGCCCCCATCCTCTTTCTTGTGTCCAGCCCTTGTGTGAGTAGACAATGAACAGTTTTCCAACACTGCTTTTCTTGGGTTAATTTTGCTTACAATGAGGAAGACAGCCCACCTTCCCTCTTCTCACTCTCCCCTACTTAAGACCAGTTCCAGAATGAAACCTCAGTTTGACTCAGTACATCTTCCTCAGGAAAGCATTCAACCTTGCTTTAGAAATATCTTACGGCAAATATGTTATAACAGTAAAATCACTTTTAACCTACTGAAATTTACACACAGTAAACTAAAATGTAGAAAACTTCCTCTTTCAATAGAGTAGCACTACACATTACAAACACAATTATTAAAAATGTAAGCCATTTAGATCCTTTTTCTGCCAGCAAATACTTTCATAGCTCTCATCCAGGTATACCTACCATCCTTTTATTTTGTTCCCTCCCTTTTTAATCCTTAAATAGATCAATCTTTTGTACTAAAACATGCTTCCCAGATTAATGCCAAAAGGAAATGTCAGTTCAGAAAGGAACCCCACAAGCACAAGCTACAGAAAAAAATTTTTACCTTGCCATATATTTTAAGTGTTGCTTATAAACCTAGCTTGATTTTTTTGGAACATCAACTTAAAGAGAGCACATGTCTAAATTATTTATCACGACCCACAATACCTTCTTTACATGTCTGCACTTCCCAGACACTTCTCCATTCTCCACCTACAACCCACATTCCTCATCTTTAAAGGCATGACTCAGGAGCTGGTCCCATGAAAAATGAATATTCTGCCTATATCAACACTCACAAACTGATTCAGAATATTCATACTGGCTACTAGAAGTAATACAATTATTCTTCAGTTTACCCTCTCTGAATGAGAGCTCTTCAGTGTTGTCATTGAAACCCCACTAAGACATCAAGAAGCCAAACTAGCTTCAGAATGTTACCTTTGTTGCTCCTTGAATCTAAAAAAATTTTATGAATTGACTGCAGTTACTGGAAAATTATCAAAGTAGAACAAAAGGTCTATTTCCAAATGAACGAAGCCTGGAAGTTTATTCCACACAGCCTTGGATGTTAAAAAGTTTGAACTCCCCCTCTTCTCCACTATCAGCACATGCAGAGAGAATATGTATGTTTTTGAAAGTCTTGTCTATGCCATTTAAACAGTATTTTTACAATGCAAGCTCATCTGCCACAGGTACAAACTGTCGATAGAAACTTTGAGATCCATAACCTCTGAAAAAACTGAAGGCAAAGTCATTTTCTAAGCCCAAAGGTAATGAAACTCAGCAGAATGTTGCAATTTAAGCAACAGAAAGTGGCTCAACTTCCCACCAAGAGGTCAACAGCAGACAGAAAGCAGCATGGCCAGCAGAAATGGAAACTTGTTGTAAGGGAGATCAGCAGCTGAAGCAGAATGCTTCTGCTGAATACTCTTCCAGGGCCACTCCTGCGTAACCCAGGGTGCCACGAAACTGCTTCTGTTCTACAACTGGTTGGCTCTGCAGCTCAGGGACTCGGTTTTTCTGCTGTTCAAGACATGATGCCAAAGGATGCAGCTTTTCTTTTAGACAATCTCTCTTAAAGAAGCGTTTTCTCATTTCAACTTCTACAGGACTGGACAGATGGAAGTTTACAAGAATTTGCTGAAGGCTAAGTTTTGTAGACCCGTGCTTGTTGCATTTCACTAACACTCTGGAAGCACCCGTGACAGCAGACAGAAAAGGAGGCCATAAAGCTAAGCAAATCAATACATGTGCTTTAAAACAAATATAGATATAATTTTAATGAAAAATGGGTCTTGGACAGCTTTACAAGAAGTAAAAAACATACCAAATCAACTACTTGCTAACTGCTGGTATCAAAGCACCTTAACCTAAGTTTATTCTAGCTGGCTATTACTTGTTCTCGGGCAGTGATTTATTTCAGAAGGTGGAAATCATAATCATTAAGCTGACAAACCCTCAAAACAACTCCATTTATGTCAATCAGCGATCCTTCTAGTCATACACGTGTGCACAATACTATTAACATCAAAAGGGATTAAGTTCAACTCAGTGGGATCTTTACCTGTGGAAGAATGTTGCACTAAAAAATGTTACCACGGTGTTAATAGCTCTTTTGAGTGCATTCATACTTCAGAGTACTGTAATCAAAGCCTTACAAAAGAACAATAATAGGAAAAGAACTTTGGACCAAAATTTAAAAATAACAAATCTTTTTTTTTTAAAGATCGCAGTGCATAATGCTCAGAGGCTAGGTCATCACATCTTGAAAGGGGGACTTACTTTAAAACAGCAGACACAAAGCATATGAGAGGATTCTACACTTATTTTTACCCTAATCCTGAAGAGAAGGGAAATGAGGGATTTCAAGTCTTCCTCGATTTCACCCCCTATCTAATTCTTGATAAACAGCCTCAGTGCGGGGGCCTATTTAGTTCATTTTTCTGCAGCAGCTAATTCACAGCTGAAAGAAAGGAACAGCCCAAGATGCAAACAGATGAAGTTATCAGAAGGAGAGGAGTGGTGCTCCGGGAGGAAAAAAACTAGGAAACCGCCTCTCCTCACGCAGCATTCAGGCGACGGGTGCGGGAAGGGCACCGACAGCCATCGGGACAGGTTTTCGCGGAAAAACACCCCGCTCTTTCTGGCCCCAGACCAGAGGCGGGGGATTCAAGAGCGCGGTAGATGCGGGCACGGCAGTGACCGCGGGAGCCCGCGCAGCACCGGCGGGGTGCCCCGAGCTGCGGGTCCCGGTGGCGCGGGGGGCGGCCGGAGGCGGCGGGCGGGGCGCTGCCCGTGCCGGCAGCCCCGCGGGGGACTTGGAACCGAGCGGCGAGGAGCGGCCCCGCACGTCTCGCCTCGCTGGGACCAGTGCCCAAGGCTGCGGGAAAAGGAGGGAGGAGCCAGCCCCCCCGGCCGCTCCGCTGCCCGCCCGGGGCGGAGGGGCTGCAGCTCGGAGCCGCTCGCCCCCGCCACCCCCGGACGCGCGTCCTCGGGGCCGCTGCCGCCCCCTGCCGGCCCCGGCGCTGACAGCCCCCGTCCACCCGCCCCGCCGCCGCCGCTCGGGGCCGGCACTCAAGGAGGGAAGGAAGAAGGGAGGGGGCAGCTCTACCCGATGAGCCGGGCCGGCCCCGCCCGCAGCCTCTGCATCCCGCGGCAAGCGGAACGGATCACGGAAAACGGCGACGGATATGGGGCAAATCGGCCGCCAGCGCACCGCCAGTCCCCCACAGCGCTACGATTGCCCAGCCCCCTCCTCCCTGCAACCCCCTGTTCCCCACTGCGGGAGTAAGTCGCGCTTCCCCGGGACCGCTCCCGTCCCGTCCCGCTCCGCTCCCGCCGGTACCTGCCGCCCGAACGGCCGCTGGCGCCCGCACACTCCCGAAGTTCCCAGCCGCGGCCGTCAGCCCAGCCCGGGAGAAAACCCCGCCGGCCCCGCCCCCCGGCCAATCCGCGCCCCGCCCGCCCCCGCGCCCCGCCCCTGCGCCCTCCCCGGCCGGGCCGCCCTGGCCCCGCCCCTGCACTCCCCGCGCCGCCATTGGCTGGCACAGCCGTCAATCTCCGCAGGAAGCGTTTCGCCCCCGCCCGCTCTTCCTGGGCCGTTTCCAGCGGCCGCTGCTCGTCGGGGGTGCGGCTGTAGCCTGGGGCCGGGATGGGCTTCGGGAGCGTCGCCGCAGCGTGGGCATCGCACCAGAGGGACGCTGTCCGGCAGCACCGCTGTCGAGCCATGGCCCCGGGCGAGTCCGGGCAGGGCGCCGGCCGTGGGCGCGGTGCGGTGCCGCTATCCCGCGGTGCCTCCAAGCGGAATGAGCGCTTGCGGCACCGCGAGCTGCGCGGGCGCGGAGGGGAGGCGGTGACTCCTCCCGGCTCTCCGCGGCCCTCTGCAGGTGCCGTCTCCCGGGCACTCGCGCGCGGTTGGAACGGCTGCACCAGCGGGAGCCCGGCGGGATCCCCGAGGTGGCCGGGCCGGAGAGACCCTCCCGTGCGGGAAGGGAGGTGGAGGGTCGGGACTGCCGCGGCCTGCGGAAGGAATCAGCACTCGTGGGGACCTGGTCGAGAAGAGGCAGCCAGGGGCTTCAGTGTTCTGCTGAGGGACAACGGGAGTGAGGTGAAATGAGAGCGTCAGGCTGGGTGTAAGGAAAAAGTTATTCATGCTGTGGACAGCTGGGCCGTGGGAGTGGGTTCCTCAGGGATTTCCACTCCTAAACAGACGCTCCTGAGCAACCTGGACTGACCACGCAGCTGGCCTTGCTGTTGCGCAGGAGGTTAAGTGAGAGGCCTTACAACCTGAATTTTCTAGTGGGGGTTGACTTTCACTTGCCGAAGGTGTTGGGATGTGTGTGTGGATGCTGACTGCTGAAAGGACTGGATATGACTAACCTCATGGCAGCTGCTGTGCTGCACAGGCTGCAGGCCCTGGAAGTGCTGTGGAAACCGAAAATTATTTACATTGTGTGCAGTCATACTGATTTTGCAAAATCCAGCACATGATATATGTGGCTTGTACAAGTTCATCCCTTTTGTGCATTATAACCTAAAGTTAACTTCAGGCTTCTCACCTAACCTTCATGCATGAAGGCATGCCATGCCTTTTTTTTGCAGTGCGCAGAATAGACTTTTCTACTTAGGAGCAGAGCTGTACAGTAAAATGAAGCATTTTATATGTAATCCCTGTGTAATTTCTAGGAAAATTAGAAGGCAGGGAACAGGATCATGACTGAGGTTGCTGACTGTTCATTACAGAATTCTGAAGAAATTGTAAGAGACCAAGTTTTCTGTCTCAAAAATCTTTGTGTGATGCCATGTAACACATAGTTTTAATCTGATTTTTTGTGAAGAGGTTGAGGGATGTGTTTTCACAATGCCAATCCTAAGATGCTGAGGTTTCGTTTAGGGTAGCTTACTAGTGAAAAATAAGCCAACAGGCAATACACCATAAATATTCTATGTATTTCATAATGCGCAACATCAAGAAATCAAGTCCTATTTGACACTGATTAATATTTTTTTTTAATCTTACTGCTTCAGAAGTAAATGCAACCATGCAGCTCATAGGAGTGCTCTTAAAGGAAATTAATATAAGCACTGAGAAGCAATGAGTTGGCAATGAATAGAGAGCAGACACTATTAGATATCTGTGTTTAATTCCATATTGTTCATTCTACATCCACTGAAAGAGGTTAGGGACCAGTAATTAAAAGAAGGAATGATAATGCATATGCACAAGCAGTTTTAATTTGTTCCAGCTATACTGCTTGATGTTGTAATCTTCATGTTTTATGTATTACATTGCATAATTTAAATAAAGGTGATGAATTATTTTTAGTATCTCTTGCTCCAAATTCAAAAACAGCATTAAAAAAGCCTTTGACTCTCTCAAAGAGGAGATGGAGTATCATTTTTCTTTTTCGGGAAAACCAGTCACTGCATTTTTTAACTTGATACAGCAGATGCTACAATTACCACAGCACTAATGGGTCAGGGTTTTACCTCTAGATACTTTCCATATGCAGAACAGACTCTAAAACTCTGTGTCTGATCTTTCCTCATTCATTCCTCAGATGCTCTAATATCACTAAGCATGAAGAACGATAGTAGAATATGTGCCAGTTTCTCCAGAAAATAATACAGCAGCTTCCCATGCATGTCTAAAAACAGTAACTATACTGTAAAAGACTTAACTTACGGGTGCAACGGGAGACACTTGGTCTCTGCTGCTTTCAGAGGCTTCCTAAATTTGCACCATCCCAGCTGCTGTCTGTCATTGCCAGTACTTGTGTGGCTGCCAGTATTTGATACCATTGGGCTGAGCAAATGTAATTGACACAGTACTAAAACCAACTGCCCCTGCAACAATCTTGTCTTCATTAAGAGGTTTCCAGTGTTGCTAAAACCAGTGGAAATGCCTGCAATGAACTTTCCCTAGATTAGAAAATTCAGGAAGGCTTCAAAGGAACTGCTTTCTTCCTCTTTCCTCAGCAAGATTCTCTGCTCAGAATCCCAGAGCTTTATTTACATCCGTGTTTCTTCTCACACTGGTTTTTAGGCCATTTGTTTTCTGGAGAAATCTTCTGCCTTATGACAAACTTTGTTTCTCTGATCTGCAGTTTTGGAAAAGTAAATGGCCTCACAGTTTCATTAAATTAAAAATCTATGTTGCTTTTCTTTAAACAAAATAAAATGTAATGCATTTTTTGGTGTGTGCTTTTCCTGAACTCTTATTGTGGGACAAACAGGTCCTAAAGAGGAGAAGGATGTAGACAATTTCTTAAGCAGAGTAATGAAACATCTGGGTGACTAAATGAAGTCTGTGTCATTCTGTATGCAGCATGTCAGGTGGTGATTTTCATAGTCCTCTGATTTTCAAAGAATGGGTGAAGTTCGAAGGGACCACAGTGGGTCATCTGATCCAACCTCCCTGGTTAGCAGGGTCATCCTAGAGCACATTGCACAGGATATTTCTTGAATATCCATTGAGGGAAATTCCACAACCACCCTCACAGTAAAGGTTTTCCTCATATTCAGGTGGAAAAAACAACATTTTTGGGACATGTACTCTGCTGTACTAGCACTAGAGAAAAGCTATTAATGTAGTTTCAAATATTTTTGTCGATCCCCTTTCCACTCCTCTGAGTTTGTATCTAAATTTTGTGTAGGTGCCACAGTGATAAGAACTGTTACCAATCTGTTGTTGCACTGAATATGCAAAATTTCTTTAAAGTGCTGATACAACCTCCGCACTGTTTAACAGTAGAAAGGCTGCAGTGTAGGAGCTGCTGTCTATAAATCTGTAGTCAAAATGGCTGTTTGCACAACTCTTGCGCCACTTTGCTTCTTGGCATTACCTAAATGACACTTCTATAATGTTCATCCTGTAGTCTCCACATTAATCTGGTGGCACAACTATGAGCAGTGTCTGTTAGAGAAGAAAATAAGGAAAAAATACCGTATCTAATTATAAACTCTCTGATGTTAACAGAAAACAAGACATAAGGAAAAATACTCATGATGCCTTCTTGTATGTAAAGATGTCTCCTTTTTAGATATTTTGAAGAAAATAGGAATGAAGAAAAGATCCCAGAAATGGCTGAAGTAAACACAAGAAAATCTAGCCTAATCTATTCCTGGTAAAATAATATAACTGCTTTAGTTACATTTAGTTAGTTATATTTAGTGACTAACTTCAGTTACTCAGCAACATCATTGTGGTTTTTAATGAGTAAATTCCTGAGTGGTCTGGAAATGGGTCCTGAAAAAATGTCTCTCCTTCTTCCATAAAATTTTCTTATAGATGGGAACAAGCTTCTCCTAGAAGCTGCTTTCTGGAAAGGAAATGTATTTTCTTTTTTGCCCAGAGGTTAGTTTGCTGGCAAGTCTACTGGCGTTCAGCAAGGTTCCAAGGCATTGGATTAGTGGCTGAAAATATCTTCCATAATTAACAGAAAATGTGCTACAGCATAAAAATGTGCAGTAGGAAAAGAAGATCATTGTACCTGCAATTTTACTGTGAGAAAACTGCATAATTGATGAAGACACTTATCATGGACAATATTTTCAACCTGTTGTCACAGGAGACTTCATGTGCCCAGTAATATCATTTGTATGCAGCATCTGGAGCTCAAGGTTACACAATTTATGCACATGAATGATGTGAAAGATACCCTTTGGCATCACAGGAGTGGATGCTGCCACTACATTTGATTGCTGGTCAAGGAATGCCCCTTCCAATTGGGTACTTTTTAATGTGTGATTCCGCTTTGTGTTTCTGGCAGTGGAACAGTGCAGCAGATTCTCTCTGGCCCCAGATTTCGACACATCAGATACAGCCCAAAACAAGAGACAAGTTATATTGGTGCAGTGTGAAGGCATGAGTTTTCTCACACCCCAGCTGTGGTGCTGACAGGGAGGACAAATGCAGCAATCCCACTCTGACAGCTCTTATATGGTAATTATAAGCTGATAAATGTAATTGTGGGGGGTTGGAATTAGTAAGATTCTGATCTTGCAGACACTACTGGTTAAAGGACTCATTCCTATCACCGCATCTTCTGAATTGCTAAGATTCTTCTTGGTTACTGCTGTACTGGCTTAAGGGTTGGCCTCAAGTTAGGACATGTCTCTGTAGATGTGCACTGTTGGACATATCATTAAAGAAAAGAAGCCTGGTTTTATCTCTGGAAGAAAAGGCACACCTTAAGGGCCTTTGCACCTTTTATAGCAATAGAAGTTGTGGAGTTTGGAGTGTTAAAGAAAAATAACAAAAAATGTAGAAGATAAGCAGTATGTGATGTAAGATAAACACAATGAATTTAAACTTTTCACTCAGCTAGAGAGAAGGGGTGGGGGGGGGCTGGGGGAAGAGGGGGATGGGAAGAGAGAATCACATGGGAAATATACCATGTTGGTTGTGAAATTAATACCCATAAGTTATACTTTTCTTTTGTCTTTAGATTGCCCATTTGTTTGATTCTGTAGTATTGTTAAGTGTCAAAATCAAAGCCACAACATAAATTCCCCTGAACAGCAAAAAACGACTAGTAGTTCAAAGTGACTACTGATGTGAAAAGCCTGTGCTCCCTTGATGTTGCTGCTTGGCATCACTACCGACTGGGTAGTGAAGCGGATAACAAATATTGGCATGGGTAAGTGGCAAGTGTTGCTGAAGACCTAGATTTTGTTTGTAGACCAAACATCCACAACAGATGGAAAGATCCAACCTGGCAGGCCAACTAGGGCTCAAAATCAGTTACGCCTAAAGAAATGTAGTTGAACCATGATTGTGTGGTAAAAAAGTAGAGGATGAAAGCCATTAAGAAAGAAAATAAGTTACTTATTTCATAGCTGCACCACACCAACCAACGGAGACTCCAGAGGCATCTTAACTGAAGCAAAGGATGTGTATCTTTTTTAACTTACTAAAAACATGATTTTTCCATATCTGAGATTTCAGTTGCAAAGCTGATAATTCTCAATTCCTATACAATCTCTGTTAATATGTCTAAAATGTTTCTGGTTCTAATATACTTAGCAGTGATGAAAGATTCTGGACTCCAGTTGGAGAGAGCTTGTGTCTTCACCAAGCTGTGTAAGAGAGGGCTCTCACTTAGCTTAAAAAAGCTATGGATAATTATCACATTTGAAAGGCATTTTAATGGGGCTGATAAATAGAATTGGGAAAATGTAGGCTGGGAGGGATGTTTTTTATTTATATTGGAGCCTCATGACAGCTGTGCCAAATAGGCTAAGGTCCCACCCTGGTCCCATTATCCTCAATGGTAAAATTAATATTTACATCACCATTGTAGTGTTTACTGTACATATTCCTAGAATGACACAGCTAAAGAGCCTGAGATCCAGCTGTGGGAAACCTTGCCACTTAGCAAAGATCGAAGAAACTGAGGCTGATTGTAACTCAGTATAAATCACTAAACACCTTGTAGAAACAGACTCACCAGGATTATTTGAATAAGTTCTTGTATCACAGTGTCCTGTGGTAGGAAGCTGAACCATTCACTAAGAATGCTTTGGACATTGCCTATTGCAGTGTGACAGACCACACAACAAGAGAAGAGGACATCGGTTAATTAGATGAGTTCCATGTTAACCCCACGACTGAGTGGGAGCCTTGGCACCACTGCTTCAATAGAGACCAGAATACTTGTAAAGGAATGAAGTCAATTTTCTGCAAGAGTTTTGAACAGAAGATTGCTTTACTTACCAAAAATTCTAAGTTTCTAACACTCACTGACTATTTTCCTGCTAGGTTTTGAAACTTTACAATGGCAAAAAAGATAGGAATTCACAACATAGGCACAAAATCAAATCAGCAACCCCCCCGCCGCCTAAAAAACAACCACCAGAAATCCCCAAGTAGCAATGGTACTTACACATTTCTTCTCACAATTCTAGCAAAGGGGCAAACCCACAAATCTGATACCATATCCAACCACTTGCCTGTTTCCTGAAAGCTATAACTTTTTCAAAATAAAAAACATATCCAGCATCCACTCTGCTTCTCTTCTTTGGGATATGTGCTGAAGATCTTTTAAAGCAAGCTTTCCCAGGCCAGAGTACTGGTGGCATGGATCACCTCCGGTTTCATCTGTGGAACAAACAGGGCCAACCACAGAAACTGCTCCAATGGAAAAGTAATGTTAAGAAAATATTTAGTCTTTCCTAACTGTGGTTCTGGCCTTCACTTTCTCTGTGAGGACAGTGCATACATGAGGCAGTTAAGATACTTATATCTGTCCCATTCCAAGTGCTTAAATAAGATTCCTGACTTTTCTTTTCCTGGTTACTCCTCCAAGTCTCTGGAAGCAAGAAAGCAGCATTATTCATCCTATAAATTATCCTCAGACCATTAGAAAATTGCCTGCTGACCCTATCTTTGAGATTGCTACTATGGAAAACACAGAAGTTGTGTGTCTGTAAATGTAATAGTAAATCCAGTTCACTTGATTGTGACATAAAACTTCTCCAAGAGTTCATGCTTATCAATAGCTCACTCCACTGGTACGAAGATCCGGATATTTACAGAAATATCTTTTCCTCATACATGTCTTTAATAGGGAATGCATTTGTAGCAGCTGGAATATTAAGGTTGGTGTTAAGATGTAAAAATTCTTAAAAGTTTCCTGATTAGCAGGGAGGGAGGGAGGGGGGAGGCATTTTTCTTCATAAAAATGTGTCACTGGAAGGGTAGCACATAATGCGTGTTTTGTGACACTTCATCACAACTAAGAGATAATTTTTTCTTCCAAATAACTGTGGGGTTTTTTCTTTCCACAGTCTCAGTGTTCCCCTCTTAGTTTATCCACATATTTTTCTACAATTATGTGTGTTTTTGTAAGCACACATTTCCACTATCTCTGAACTTGCTTCCCAGAGTATGACCCAATCATTAAGACTGAACTAGTCAAGTGATTTAACATACAAGGATTTCAGGTAGGGTGTAACCGGAGGAGAGAATGCAGCCCACCCAAATCTAAGACTGTGAATGCCAAGTTCAAGTAAATTTACTAGCAGGCTTTTTCCTTTTAACCCCCCCACCAAAATATATAATCAAAAGGTGAAGAGTTCAGTTATGGAACAAACAGGACCTCTTTAAAAATATGTAGCTGGCTGTAGCCAAAGACAAACTATGATGTCATTGGGTGGGAACTTCCCCTCACTGTATGCAAGCAACATTGGAGTGATGCGATGCAAGATGTGAATAAAATCACAGGAATGATCTTTGTATATGTTGGGGTACAGTTGTTACAAGTAATCTGCAATATCAGTGATTTTGTTTCATACCTTTGAATGTTTTTCATTTTCCACAAATTGGTGCCCACACAATTTTCCATTCCTCGCCACGCTATACTCATAGGCAGACTGAAAGCTAATCTGATTTGCAAAGTTGTCAATCACAGCATTGATTAGATAGTAGATAATGGTGTTAATGCAATCATTAAATGGCAAGCAGCTTTTGCAATGTTTTCTTTGAATAGCTTGTGGGGCCCCATCTATATTACAACCGCAGTTGATTCGGGGAACCTGTCTATGGACAAGTTACCCTGTACTGGGTTTTAACATTTATATTGATTGGTCCTTCAGACAGTTTGGTACCTAGTCCATATTTATGTCTGTTTGCAGAACTGGAAACTAGTTTTGCCCTCAAGAGATTTCCCATGCAGCCAGTTAGGCTTAGCTACCTTTACAGCAAACTGCTTAAGAAATGGCTTCATGTGCTGCTGTCAGAAAATATGTCAGAAAAACGTGTTTTAAAGAAAAACTGGTACTTATGTTGAAGTTCCTAATTCTTAGTATTCCATGTAAGACTCTTAATGGTGACAAAAAAAACCAAGGTCAAAATCTGGCTTCACCCTATCACTATTAATCAACCTCTCTTGACAGCAAAGAGGCCTCTATTTTATCCTGTATGTTTTACACTGAAATATGGCCAGCAGTGTGAATCAACTGCTTTACTTTTGTGAGCTTACACCAAAATAAGTTGGAGAAGCAAATCAGCTTGATTTTTTTCCCTGCTACCATATGGGCATAGAATTCCATACAATCTTTTCTCAGGATTGACTATTAGAAACTATCTTGGTCTGTGGTGAACCTACATTATGATATATGTAGTTCAGATATGTAGATCCAGATAAAATATCCATCTCTTTTTCATTTTGCTTTTCCAAAGGAGAATGGAATGAATGTTTCCTTTTTAATCAATTTAACTTCTCAATTTCACTGATGTAATTTTCTTTTTTAATAATCACGCTCAAGAAAAAACATTGGATAGATAACAAACAGCTTTGCAACTGGCATTGATTATCAAAGAAACCTGTTAGCAGTTTTCAAGTACTGTATTCACAAAGGTCAATAAACTTAAAATGCACTAACCCATTGTCGGAGCCTATAGACTGCTGAGGGGAAAATGTGCTTCACAAAGAGCGGATCTCTTTAAAATCATCTATCTCAAGTCTTTGCCTCAGGTAACTTTTTAGCATTACAAAAGCGACATCTGTGATGTCTTACATAAAAAATAATGAATATCCTGATTTTCAGATAATGTAAAATTTGCCTGACACAAAGCCAAACGCTTCACACTCTTCTTTTTTCAATATGGATTATTCATTTTGTTTCTTGGAAGGAAGAAATTACAATGAATATCAATATTGGGCCCAAATATCCAATTTCAAATTTTTTAGTACTGCATATATTAACAAAATGTTTAATCAGCATGACTGCTGTATTGATATTTTATCATTCACTAACTTTGATTATTATCCATATGAAATTTAGAAGTATTCTATACAAGTAAAAGCATCTTTCACAGTTAAAAATGTATGTGACTGGTTGCACTGGTAGTAAGAAAAATTATTTTACTGTATGTAATTTTAGATTATTGGGAATTAGGGAGTGATATGGTCTTTTGTGAGAGTAAATCAGCCATTAAATCTATAAAATCAGGAACAATGTATTTGTTGACATCACTGCTATTTAGCCTAGAAACTTTCAGAAATTAACTTTTGCATTCAGGGTCTGACTTGTACATACAGAGTAAAACCTGTCCATGCAAGATGTGCTCAGAGCAGGTTAGAATTCCTTGCAAAATCCATACGCACCAAATAATTTCACTTTAATTTGATTTGAAGTGTCTGCACAGCAGGTGTGTGCTAAGTGTTTAAACTGATCCAAGGGGGACCAGCAGTGCAATTCCCTGTTTGGAGCAGGCCTACTACAGCTTTTGAAAAGAAGCAATAGCAGCGTCAGCATTGCTCGTAATGTCCTTTGGAGCCGAGCAGAGCGGAGGTGCCCCTGGCAGCTCCTTCCAGTGACAAGCATTCCACTGCGCTACAGAGTGGAGTGAGGAGTTTGCCCTGAGACACAGCTGACTTCCCCTCAAATGCCCTCCCAGTCTGTAATCCACAAACCCCACTAATCTGCACTGGGGCTTCCCTGCATTACCGTGGATTAGTGACGTTCTGCTGTATCACAGAGCATATTTACGCACTGTTTACAAACCCTATGCAGTTTAACCCATGACAAGCACGGGTCTGTAATCTCATGAACTGTCAAGCTTGTTTAGTACAGGTATAAAAATACAGGTATAAATAGTGTTATGCTTTCTTCACAGGAAAGTTTTATACAGCATAGTGCATGTATACTTTATAGCCAGCTTTTCACATTCTTGGAAAGGGAGGTTAAGTATCACTCGGCGCATTCAGCCGTTCCTTTGCACAACGGCAGCCTCTCACAAATCTGTCAGGAGGCGGTGGTGTTCAGGGACTTTGCCTGGACTCCCCTTTACTCCACAACTCTTTTCTAGTGGCTGGCTTCCAGCCTAGCAGTGTTACTTATTCTTCCTCTCTCAAATAAAATCTGTAAGCCTCTATCCTACAGGAAGCCTGACAGCCTTAGACTCCCTGCTCCCAAAGGCTTCAATCACCCTGTTTTTTAAGGTCTACTAGTAGTCTTCTGCCAAGCATGGCTCAGTTCAAAAGTAGTTGTGACTAATTCAAAAGAGAAGCAATTTAAAGGATGCACTGAGTTCCTTTAATCTTACCATTTGTTTGCTCTTTTTGCTACTCATCACCACTGTATTGTCTCTTTTCCTTCCCTTTTCTGTGGTGAGCCAGTTGGTGAGTTACTGTAGCAAGATCAGGAAAATTGGAAGAGTCCTTTTCTAGGCTTTTCAAACTTCTGGTCTTCCTGTGCCTAAGGCTGTGGCAGCCCCTCTCCTCACCCTTCCACCCCATCAGTCGGCAGCCTCTCTGTGCATAGCTCCCACAGGCAGTTGCCATCACCAAAGCAAAAACGTACCCGCAGGCCCTACAGAAGGATGGCAGCACTGGCTTGTTTTCTCTTGTTTGGTAAGAAAGGCCAGAGCCAAGCAGTGGGGTGCAAAGTGCAAGATCTAGTAAGGAGTAATAGGGTGCTGTGGAAAGGACAGCGGGGCAACCATGCAGGGAGAAAGGGTAACCAAATGCCTTCCTAAATGTCTGCTTACCGCATGTGGATATGCACACAAACAGCTCTGCATATCTCACAAACACATTACAAATTGCCTAAGTTCTTCTTTAAGAAGAGAAAATACTATACGTGGAGTTGCTGGGAAAGTCATGTCTGTCCATTCTTTCAGGGCCCAGTCGGGGCACCCCTTTTCCTTTTAAAACTTGCACCTCACTTGACATCACGTCTCTCATCTGTAACCTCCTCCCTCTCTTCCTTTTCCTATCTGACTGCTGCAAGACCCTGTATTCAGTCTCTACTCTGCTAAAGCTTCAGCAAAGTGATAAAATGTGGCAAGGACAAGCATAGGGAATATTCTGACACTGGTAAAATGGCATAAGCCTGAGTGAGTCACATGGACAACTAATTTTTGTGGCAGCAAACTACTGACTATTGCTGTAGTCTTTAGCTCTAACACTAATTTCACTATGAACAAATTGCTGCTTTTTCTATAGAATAGATTCTCTCCTTCTCTAGGTACTCCGGTGGCTTGCTGAGCCATATGTACCACTTTTCATTAACAGACTTCAAATAGAACCAAAGAGATGTATCTTTCTTCTCTTCTAATGTGGATCTAATTCTAAGTTTCTTCTTTGGTACAGCTTACTTTTTTACCAGGATTGTAACTACAGTGAAGGCAGGAAAAGTTAAGTCAAAATGAGATTTGTGGTCTATGAATCCCTGGACTACTTCATCAGAGTGTTTGGTGACATTATCTCTTTCTTCTTCCCTTCCCACTCCAACAGTTGGGACATTTTTATGGTGCACAAGTGTCATGGGAAGCTGGCCTCAGAAACGAAAAGTATATCCAGGACCACCTGTGTGCAGTAATGACAGAACTGAACTGTATTCTGTACTCTTTGAAAAATGTAAAGATTTAGTATGGGGATGCTGTATCTGTGGAATCAAACCCATTAATTCCTGTTGAAGTTATTACCCTTATTGAAGCATTTTTTTTGGTTGACTTTGCGCAGCAGTCTCAGAGAGGCTTCTGTAACTTGCATCTCTATTGAATTTTATATTAGATGCAGCATTTACCAACATTTCTGAGGAAATTCCTAGGCACACTGAACTGCAAATTTGCTTTATGTGTGACTCTGGCATACATTAAGAAACCACCTACTTTAGAGAAGTAGTGGGAACACTCTTCACACAACATGCACAAACCCTCTTATGATTTAAATGTGAACAGACTATGTATCTTTGCCATGTTAGCTCAATAATCCAAACTTCCCTCGGGCAAGTTGCCTGTGTTTCTAAACAGCACACATCTGTTCTTTTCCACCACTTGTTTACATGTTCTTCCTCTCTGTGTGCCTGCTCCATCCTCATTTTAAAGACATTCCTTAATGCTTTGTTTATTTCCCATGTACATTTCACAACTGCATGCTGTAACAGTAGTATGTGTTGAGTGCTGGTTTTATACAATTTATGATCCAGTGTTTGTTTTTTTATGTATTAGTGTGTATGAAGAATAACCCCATGAAGTCATTCAAGGTTAAAATCAAGCTTTCTGGCTTCAGGCTGACTGGGCAGCATCGCAAAATACTACATTGCATGGTAATGTAATTAATGAATCTACAGTGATACATATACTGTAATACAGAGTAGGGGATTTAGGATAGGAGAGAAAAATCTAATTAAAATTAGCAATTTAATAGCATCATCCAAAACATTGATATATTCTTTCACTAAGCATAGTAAGAGGAAAAATACACACTGAATTAAGAAGAAACACAAATATTTTTTAAATAATGACAGTTTCTGTTCTCAGGTATTAAACAGTCTGATTTTCAGAAATGCTGAGTAAATATTTGTTCAGTAGCACTGAAAAAATAATGCTGGATAGGTGGGAGGGAACTTCTATGAAGCCCGCCATCTTAGCAACGCTAGTACAACGTTGTACAAGATGCTTCTTTTACCCTAGAGTTGGAGTAAAACATCGCTGCTGTTTGAAAATTGTTACTAGAGCAGCCCAGTTCTGAGACCTATCTTACAAACCTTTTAGCGTAACATTATTTTTTGTTTACTTTTTACTGTTTAAAGTGTTCTACAATTAATAAACCAGATAGCCTGAAGTGGGTTGTTTGTTCCTCTACTGAAATGACAATTGGTGCTACCAAAACAAAGCACTCAGCACAGGACTTTGTTTACATGTTTAGTCTGCTTGCTTATCATATTTGAGTGCTGATCAGTGCTGCCTCAGTCTCTTTTTCCAGAGCCTCTGGTTGCCAGCCTGGAGTAGAGCCTGCAGTATGGGTTTTTATGAAAGGCTTAACAATAAAAGTAAGATTCACAGAGAAATACTTTCCCTTTTTTTTATGTAGAAATCTCAGTAAGCATATGAAAAAGGCTACTGCATTAGGAATGGGCACATCTGACATTTCATTCCTGTAAAATGCACCCACAGACTAACAATGCATCATTCAGAAAAGAAACCAAGTATTTCCAAGGTAGAAACATAAGCAAAAAAGTATTCCTGTAAATAAATGAATATTACTGTAGGAAAAAAGATTTGTGCTGATTGATCTGCTGGAATTATGAAACCGTACAATTGGCAGAAGATCAGTGCAGAATTAAAAATCAAACACTGAGGAACTCATTGAGATAATGATTCTGCTCCTAGGCTTTTTTCTTTTTTGGGGGGGAAAGTGACTTAGCAGCAATGCAAGTGTCTTCTATTTGTGACGGCTATAAAAAAAGCAAAAATATTTTTTTAGATGTGTATAAATACTATTGCATAATACCATGTTGATCTCTGATCCTTGTGAGCACAATTATTTTCTTTGGACAAAACCCTCTCTTCATTAGCACTGAATGGTATTTGTCAGTCTTTTTCCTGTTTAGATTATTTGTTCAGTGTTGATATATTTAAAAACATTCAATTGGTTGGACTAGTATCTGCGGCTTTCCATCAAAGGAGTGATGGCAGTGGCTGAGGGTCTAAATCTCAAAGCACCACTCTGTAGACTTCCTAAGTGATTAGTACAGAGTATTATCGCTCTCCACCATCTGGCTATCTAATATGGAAACGATATTAAAGGAATCATAAGACCTATATAGGCTTTGTCACTTTGGACATACAGAGTGTCACAGCAAAAATGTCGAACCTACATTTAAACAACAAGAGATGTGCTTAAACATAAAAGAATTATTTCTATTTGCAGGGAAGACATACGTCTGTCCTCCCTCATTTTAACTACTTGCAAGTATATAAAGCCATACATATGTATACTGAGATAATGCAGCTTAGCACATATACGCAGGCTGTGTGTTTAGCATGCTAGGAGTGAAACCTGTTTAAATTAAGAGTCTCATTTTGGTTTTGATGTCACTACAATTAGTTGATGTGTTGGATGGTTTCTGAGGCTTTGATTCATCTATGCTTTAAAGGTTTTGAAGTTACATGCTTAGGGTAAGGCGGAATTAAAGAATCATCAGAAATTTCTGTGCTAAAGCCCCACAATCCAATACATAAAAACTCTTGTAATTCAGTGTACTGTATATCTTTGTGTATAAAAATATCCCTTTATAAGGAAGAACAAAAGATACGCTTCTCCACTCCAGGAACATTACATGGAATAAAGAGCCTCTGAAAACCTCCGAAGCACAGAATGCAAGCTTGTGCTGCCAGACAAAAGTGAAAGCCTATCCTGTTTTCTCTCTCCCTGATGTAGTTGCTGTGTCAGATGAGGGCATCAGGGCAGATTCAAAAGTCAGAATGAAGAAAAGAGAAACAGTGCAGAGAAAAGTGTGGTGAATTCAGTTCTATGAACACCTAGGTTTTCCCTGTGCAAGCCCAGCTTTAGGCTTTTTAATTTGTTTGTTTTACAGAAGTGCAGATAAAGGCAGTAATTAAAAATGGGTTATCAGATTCCACTCATTTGTAGGTGTTATGCTCCAGGGTATTGTAAGCCCTGTATCCGGCAAAGAGGAAAGCAGAAAAAAAGGGAGGTCTTTTCTCCTGTTTCCTTCAAGCTGTTTAGGAAGTTACTTCTTTTCTTCTTTTTAAATGGTTTTATTTTTATCTCACAATGAAAATCAGTTTCTTTGCCTTGCCAGAGAATCCCAAGCTAGTGGGCTTTCTGCTACACTCATGCACAAAACTGACGTAGCTGTTAATGTGGAAACAACGTTTGGCTGAGCAGCACCACTAATAGAGTCTGGTTTGGTAAAAATGTATGTCTTTCGGTCCTGAAATCTCCTTCCCCACTGCAGTGATCTCAGGTCCTCCTCTGTGGCACCTGCCTCAGACAAAAGACAGCGTGAACTGGAGCTGACCTAGAGGAAGGACAGTAGTGGAGCTGAGAACCTTTCCCTCTACTAAAGAATTATTTTCCTTTCTCTTCTAGCTAACTGCAGGGCTTTTTTACAAACCTTGTAAGACAGTGTCTTTAAGATAACTATCCTCTTGCACATACGGCTGAAAGTGGTCATTGACTTCAAATGATAGAGGGCAATGGCTGACAGCAGTCACATGTGCCTAAGGAAATTAGGCTATCAAATCACATCTAATACGTGTTTTTATGTTCTATATTCTCAGTACTTTTGACCACAGTTCTCTAACCTTTGGTTATGTTCTTCATGATCTTCAAAGGAGTGTAGTAAGTAAGAAAAACCCAATTAACGCCATCTTCTTACCCAAAATTTCAACTTCTCTTTCTTCTTCATATATCACGAAAAGAACACAGCATCTTTTCCCTCTGTGTATAAGCTACTTATTACGCACGTGAAGGCTGTGGAACTGTGTAGCACTGCCTTTGGCAGCAAAGCCAGCTCAAGTCAAGTTGATGAGCTCTGTTTACTGCTCCCAATCTGATGCAAAGTACATTGTATGTACTTTGCATCCACAAAGAAGTTGTGTGGACAGAGCTGTCTCTGGAATCTAGGATAAGGTGGCTCGCTAAAATGACACACATTAAAAAACCCAGAGAATTAATTTTTTAAGGTATTGCTAATACAAATTTTTTCCACGTTCTCATTCTCATTTCTTCTGCTTCAGTGGTGCAGGGGCAAATGTGCACTGCTGCAGTGGGGAAAGGAAGTGGGACGTAAGTCTTAAAGGAGATCTGCTACCAAAGTGGAAATTTGGAGTTACTCCTGAAGTGTGAAATTCTGTTCTGACTGAAGATACCAGCAAGTTTGTCTTTTACTGCAGAGCGGATAGAATTCCATCTTGGGCAGCCACAGCACAAGGGCAAGAATCCAGGCCCTACTGACATCAGGAGTAAAATATCCCATGAATTCAACATTGTGGCACTGAATAAACTCCAATAGTTGCAACTCTGTTCTAGGAGAGCTGTAAAACCTGTGAAACGTTATCTGTCAGTTGAATCTCCCCTGCCATTACAAATTCCAATCATAACTATGGAAAAAGAATTATTAAAGGATCAAAAGATAAAATTAAAATTGCTCCATCCTTAACTGTCCCAGTCTTTCCAGAAATCATTTAGGATACAAATAACTTTTAATTCTACTGTGCCTACATTTGCACGCATAGTTTAGGCAAATATTTTATGAGACTATTTAAAGTTTTCTGGTGCGATTTTTTTTTTTAAGCCAGTGTCAATTAGTACAGACTGTGACCCATTTTTCATAAAATTGGCACTAATAGGGCAGACAGGAGCACGAACACCAGAAATGTACGTAGTTTGGCAGTACTAAAGACACAAGTTTCACACACATTAAAAAAACCCAGGTGCTGGCAGAATATACTAGGAGAGAGAAAAAGAATTGTCAGCCTCTGTGCAGGGTTCAGACAGTTCCTAATGACCTTCCACGTGCTGGTTTGTAATGTACAGGACCTGCTCATGAAGTCCTAATTCTGGCAAAGATTCCTTTCCCCCGAGTAAGGAGCATAGAATAATCCACACAGTGAACACTTGATAACAAGGCCTATGAAAACTAGCACAAGATAGTTTTTGGTAAGGAAATATAAATTTTCCGAACAACTTGGATATGTTATTTTTGGTTTACACCCAGAAGTATCAACGTAGTCAAGACATTGTAATAAGCTAACTCAGTTAAATGTATTTGTTCTCAACTTTAACTCATTGTTAGGCATGTACAGTCTATGGCTGAAAGAAGGAACACAACAGCAACAGTGGTTTTCTGATCCTAAGAAGACAGTATTTTTGGCAGAAATTGGCTTGGTATTTCAAAAGCTACTGTCTCCTTCAAGTGTGCTAATAGTCTTGCAGAAACTGTAAAATCTGTATACAGCATAATCACAGTAGGCATATACCCCTTTAGCCTGCAAAGGACTTATTAAATATTCTACTTGTCTTCATTGTAGACAGGCAATATACACATTCCCTTTTTTATGGTGTAAATTAGGGAAAGAATATGAAAATGCCACTTTCAAAAAATCAGATTTAAATAAAATATAAAACACTTAATAATTCTTTAGACGATTCAGTCTAGTACAGCTTTTATTACAACTTTACATCCTGGATTTCTACCAACATAGATGTCATCTCATTCAATTAAACTGGACCATTTTCAACAACGTTGGACGCAATGAATCACTCAGAAATCAACTTTATGAAATATACTTGGGGACAGTAAACTTTTCAATTAATAATACTTTAAAAGATTCAGGAATAGGTATTTGCAAGAAGACATGTCTTTTATAACATATGATTTACTGGAATTCTTATGGGTTCTTTCTGAAATGTTCTACTAGTAATTTAAAATGAGACTTTAAAATGATGGTTTATGAAGGGTACCAGCTCTTTTGTCAAGGCTCGAACTGGTGGTATTTACCACACAAACAAGAAACTATCTTGTCCAGTTTTCATTACACACATTTTTGTGGTGGTGATTTTTTCAGTAGTAAAGCAGAGAAGGTCCATCTGAGATAGATAGACTGGCGTATACACCGGGGAGCCATATGACAAGCATTAAACGGCTTAGAAGATTGTCTTAGTGCATTATTAGTTCAGCAGTTGTAAGGATTATTGCTGTTGTTGTTTGGGATTTTTTTTTCTGCCCATATCATAGTAAACAACTGTTTAAAGGAGAACAACAAAGTAGTTTTGCTGGTGCTAACAGCAGTATTTTTCCAAACAGAAGAAGGAGTGCAGGAAAAAACCATAGATTCAATGTCTGCACGGTACTAATAGAACATTGTCCACAGATATCTGAGCTGCCTCTGAATTACTTAAATTCACACTGGAAGCAGAACAAATTAATTAGTGCAATATTCTCTTTGGGCTGTTTGCTTCGCTAAGAAGCCCAATATATTCATCCAGATGTGCAGCCACAGTAAACACAGCCATCCAGGTCCCAGTACCCAAGGCTGGTTGTTAAGATCTGGACTCTGCTTCTCTTGAGCTATGCAGGCACAAGTAATAGCTCCTGTTTAAGTTACAAACCTTTCAGAGAAAGAAATCAACCTTCTCAGTATTAAACACAAGATAATTAAGGCAGGCATTAACCATAAAGAATGAAAGTCAAGACATCCAAGTTGTTTGCTAAAATACAGAAGCTGAGGAAGAATTTAAGATGGGTCATATTGTTATGACCCATATTGTCATAAAGTTAAAACTGTAGAAAAATTACTTTCCAAAGACTTTCTAAATTACTGTACAGGGGAATTAAATTGTATTTTTCAAGGCCACCAAACAAAAAAAAAAGTTTCAGTACTTGAGGCGTAAGGTGAAGATCTGGACAAGAATTTCAATAGTAAGCATTACAGTTTACATTGACAAGACTCTATCTAACATAAAAAGTTAACTTCTGCCTAACACATGACAGATTGAGAGAAGAGCTTTGAGAGGTTTGAGACAAACATAAAGCTTATGTGTAAGTACTAACTGATAGGCAGGAGCTGTGCATCCCAGTGACTGAAGGAATATGGAGAGCAAGGACGACAAACCATGTTTAATGACGTTGCACATAGGCTGAAAGCCAGACATCTACAAGCAGATTGTCAAAGTCGGGCTGTGATCTTAATTTGATAAATATGAAGGAGAGAAAAACCTGAGAGTGAATTTGATAAAGATGGTAACTTGTGCTTTAGATGAAAGAGGGTAAGAAATGAAGGGTACAAACAAAGGGGTCAAGGAAAAAACAAATCCTCCAAAGGCAATGCTGAAACATGGGAGAATCATGAGTCAACATTATCACAAAAATCAAGTCAGACAAGATTTTAGAGGCAGAAATTTGACCCTGATTTGAAAGATGTCAACTAACCACAAAAGAATAATTACGGGCCTTGGATCAATTGAGACTTGAGTGAAAAGAGATTCAGCTGTAAGGCAGACAATGGACTGTAGAACATGCAATTTTAGAAGAACTTAGCAAATGTAAACAGAATATTGACTGAGACTGAATGGGTACAACATAACACCTACAAAAGCAAGTACATACAGCTATTTTCAAAGGGACAAAGGCCCCTTAGGTTGTCAAATCCCATGAGAAGTCAGTGAGCTCTACTTGATCACTGTCCCTTGCTCTGAAGTCTCCCTAATTATCACTCTAATTACATGGATATGACAAGTCAGCTGTCATTAGTGGTACTTACTATGAGTCTCTGGAGTCCTGCAAATAGAGTATGTAGTTGATAATACCTGCTGTAGACCACACATAGATCTGACACAAGTGCAGCTCAGCAATTCCTTTGGCAATTCAGCTTGCTTTTTTCCCCCCTTGTTATTCTGCTGGTCCTTCTCCTCATCAATTAAGGGAACAGGTCCTTACTATTCTACACTGCTTCAGGAAAGCATTACTTCTTTCACTGAATGTCCCTCAAATGAGGGATCCTATTATTGCCCTCCTAACTGTCCCAAAAGCATAAAGCAAGCTTTTCCTGGGTATGATTCACCCTTCTTGAAAGTCTCCATGCACCTTACCTGTGTAACAGAGCTATGTTGGGAGGAAGGTCATTCTTAGGATTCCAGATACCGTTTTGCCAAGACACAGCAGAAAGCCACCTACATGTCCCATAATATTATTTGTCTACTATTTTCAAATTGCCCATTATTTGCAATTTTGATGCTCATGTTTGCTCAAAATCATGATGATATTTTTAGGAATCAGTGCAAATTAGAAAGCAAGCGAGAAGTCATGTCACCACATCAGGCTATATTACATGGGGAGTTAGCATTTGGTCAAAACTCAATATGAGTAGATCTCATACTGAATATTTTGAACTGAGTATGAATTACGTGTCAAAAAAATTCATTGATTCCCTGGATGCCCACAATAAGGAGAACTTTTGACAGAGTGCATTTTAATGTATGTCTGAGCTCCTTTGTTTCCGTGTTTCAAAGCATGTGTAAGCCACCTTTCATGACTTTTAAGCTGCAGATTTATTCTGTTACATATAAGCAAGTCCAACTCTCCTAAAATGAAAATCATCCAGGAAGTGAATAAAAATAAGACTTTTCTTTCCTCCCATACATGGGTACAAGTTCTCATGGTAAGACCAAATAGCTGTTTTGATCAGACCAAATGATCTACAGCTCTTCTGGAGCCCTGGGGAGACCCCCTCCATCTCCTCACTTTATACTAGCTGTATTAAACAGCTGTTAGTCCACTTTCACAGATACATGGTAATGGTCACATGTTGGCTTATGGAGACAGACTGGATGCCTGACAAAACGACCCAAACATGGTTCTTTCAGTAGGGGTGCTTAAAACATTGTTCTAACCTTGACTGAAAGTTAGATGTACTACTGGACATGCAAATGTTTCTCCCCTTTCAGTTATTGCAGCTCATCTAGTGCCAGAGTATGAGTGAAGGTGAATTGAAAGTGGCTCAGAAAACATCTGCAGTATTGAATAAAAACTGTATGATATAATCTATTAAAGACATAGCAATGTGCTAAGCTGGAGAATTAAAACCCATCTCTTTCCCCATTAGTCAGAATGTGCTACTCTTTAATGGTATTTGTTTTCTTTTTCATGCTTTGTCATAATACTAGAATGAGGACACAAGTTAATGTCTTTCCTCTGATCTAGGTTAAAAACATGATTGTAAATAAGGGAGCTTTGAACAGGTTCATCCTTGTGATTTTATAAATTCAAACCTTGAGCCTCAAGAAGACGATCAGGAAACTCCACCATCAGCAAAGAGGTGGTGAATACCCTCAGAGCTGTATATGCAGATGAATCCAATAACTCTAAGAGATTTCAGTGACAGAAACTGGATGCCACATCACATTGCTCCAGGTGTGAGTGGTAGCTAAAGCAATGTTAGAATTGAGATCTCTCATTTCTGTTGAGGTCAGGGGCGCTTTTCTTCTTCAAACAATAAGTTACCGTTTCCCTGAATATCTCGTAGGAAAGGTATTTTGAGCATCACTGGTTTTTTGTTTTAGACTTTAGGTTAAACATAAACAGACATCTTAAGAGACTGCTGATGTGAGAGGTGGGTGGGATTTTTTGCACAGTTAAGCCCAGCAGCACCAGGGGCAAACCAATTTCAAAATTCATGTGGAACATAAAACAACACCGCTTAATTATTTCTTCCTAGGTAGGCTCTAACTTGGCAGGATCACAAAACCTACACTGCGTGAAGTTTTCTGGGCACTCGAGCTTTGCAGCAGTAGCCATAGCCATCAGCAAGTTCTTCCATTGTGATGAGCATTAGTGTAACAATCAAGAAAGGCTGTTTTGACTCAAATGTTTCCAGTTAGAGAGTAGATGTTGAATTCAATTGTCTTGGCTTCAAAAGGCTTTGCCAGAGCATGAAGTATTGGGCTAAAAGACAAAGATTTTTTCCTAATTCTAAACCAGGTGATCACATAATTCAGGCCTTGATCCAACTTGAGCCTTCTAACCAACATGCAGGCTAGAGGTTGTGTCTAAGCAAGACAAAATCCTGGTTGTTCATGGAGGGAGCAGAGCATCTCTAGAACAACTGTTTACTTCTTATGTGAATTACAGTTTCCCTCTGGAGAAGCCTCTATTGACTGGTGAAGAATCCCAAAGCGTGTACATTCACACCTCAGGCTAAATGAGCAACTGTCAGAAGCTCTGGTAGGGCTTGGGAATTAATGTCTTGGCTCCTCTTAGGAAAAACAGCAGGTACACACCAGAAATGCATAGAGAAGAATGATGAACTGAACTACAGGAAGAATTCTAGTACATTCTGGCAATAAGGAGCATAGATTTGTTTCATCTTAATTGGACACTGGGCTCTGCAAACATGCGGGAAAGATACTGCCTCTATTCCACAGACATCCCAACTTCACAGAAAATCCATAGATAGAAGAAGGAAATAGATACAAGGCCACACACAAAGCCTGCATAGTGGTGACAAATGCACAGTGTGTTCATGCAATACCTGAAGCTTGAGAAGATAGGAAGGTATGAAGCCAGAGCTAAAAAAGAAGCTTGTGGCTGAAGGGAGAGACAGACAGAAGAACAAGAGGAGAGAGGAGAGCAAGAAACAGAACAGACTGGCAGCATAGAATCAAGATTTTTCAGTTTTGTAAGTAAATATGTATTTCCCCCACCCACATCTGGAATAATATGAATTTTGGATTCAAAACTGCATTCTTTACTTGCTTAAGACTCCCAGTAAAGTGTATTTTGCTCAAGAAATGCAGGATCCAGTTAGTGTCTCAGCTGCATGACTTCTGCATGTAGTTGGCAATATTCACTCACGCTTTTTAATTGCAGGCAGTGTCTTCTTTTATTTAAACACTTTCTGTCCACTTTCCCCCTGCACATGATTTTTTAAAACCTCTATTTCCGTCAGGAAAAAAAGAACAGCTCCAGGAAGCTGGAGATTCAGATCAAACCAAACTTGACCTCTAGAGCTAAAAAATCCAGTGGGTTTAGTAAAGCTCCAAAAAGTGAAATGTGCTTTTAGGTCAGTGTACAGTCTCTCATACTGCAGGTATGTGAAGGTTTCCTATCAAACTGAATGTTGTCTTCACCTTGCAGACTGGCATACTTAATGGTCTCCAGGACAGGCAATTTTTTGCTTAAATCTACATTACACTTGTCAAGAATCAGAGAAACAAAAATTGTGCTCATCAAAATCACTTAGAGTTACTTTCTATTTTATAGTTTTGTTTGCGTGTATATAAATATTTAGGAAAAAGAAAGCTATCTACTCACATTACAAAATATGAACTAGTAGAGGTATTCCATTATATTATTTGTATTCTAATTACCTTACATTTTGGAAATGTAGTTACATATATCACAGTGATGGAATCTGTGCTTCTGAGACAAAAGTAAAGAAATTAATAGCTTCTTTTAACCTGATGGTGGAGAAACATAGGGAAGACTGTTTTTGTTGACTAGAAAAGGATAATGTAACTCTGCTGCAGAATGAGGATTTATCTAGATGATTTCTGGCGGATTTTCTGTGCTGAAAAGTGAAAGGAAGATTAGATCAGGAAAAGCATAGATTAGGAAAGCATATTCTATGTTTGCTGCCTGACTTATTTAAGAGGAAATATTAAAACTAGCCAATGAGATACAATTTGCAGGGTGAATGGGTAAAGTAATAAATTAGCTTTAATAAAGCTACGTTCAGGGAGGAAAGGCTGTAGGAGTTGAAGCTAGAGATCACACCTAACAATAATACCCAGTGCAGAGTTCAAGTTGGTAAAAACACATTATGGACTGTTAAGTTAGCGCAGATGTGCATCCAGCCATTTTTGCCAAAACCCTTCAGGTCCTAGATGCAAGGTTTTACAATTGTCTTTGTTGAATTTCATGTAGCAAGCACCCGCTGTTCCACTTTTCCAGTCTGGTGAGGTCCCCCTAAATGCCAGGTTTTGCAGGAACGTGGGATGGGTCCCCAAGCATGCTGCTTGTTCAGGCAATGTCTGCCATCATGCTATCCTGCACCTGCTTTCCCATTATCTACCACTACCTCTCTGTCAGCACACCAGCTTTTAGCTCTTCCAGTTCTCTTCCAGCTTAGGTCTGATGGGATTGCTTCTCCATTCTTCAATGATCTAGTTTAAAGCCATCCTTAGGAGGCTGGCGAGCCAGTTGGCAAAGATATTCTTGCCCCACTTTGTTATGTGAATCCTCTCTCCACCCAACAGATGTCACTCCCCAGAAATCCTGGAGGAACCTGGAAGTGTCTGAAATACTACATTGACATTAACAGCATTTGTTTGTCTGTGCTGATCTTTGGCCCATGTCCCTCACAACAGGTTGCTATCCAGAGGGTAGCAAGGGAAGAACTGCTGCTCTTTGTAACCAGTTAAGTTTTCAGCTGCTTCCCAGTGTTCTGTTCCCTCCTCCTGAAATGTAAATGAACTGCCTGTGATCAACACATCATGAAAATATCCATTTATATTATTTTTTCATGTCAGATGTCAATCAAATGCAGTTTCTATTCATTAACTACATCTGATAGCATCTTCAGGCACTTCTTCCTTTTATACCAGTTACTGTAGAAACTCCAGACTATTTGCTTTTCAATCTTTGCATTAAATTACCTTATCCCAGGCATTCCTCTACCTCTCATTTTCCATTATCTGTAGTACTGCAGCGCAAACTTTTCTTTGTTTCTCTGGCAAATTTCTTATTACTATCAGGTCACGGTCTATTATTCTTCTTTGCTTGTCAGAAAACAAGATGCTGTATCAGCAGTGACAGTAATGAAGACTTGTTTTATATCAGTTATGTCCCCCCTTCTTATCACAACAACCCAAGCTTCCCCTACCGCTTCCATGCCCTCCCATTACAATACCTTCAACTACCTCCCATGTCCTACACAATATCCCAATGTCTCCTCTGGGCTCCCTGTAACACATCCCATTCCTGCCCTTTTACTACCTAACTTCCCTCAGTGAGTCATGTCCCAAATACTCATAGCTCATAGCTCCCCCATATCTCTTGCTTGACTAAGATAAGACATAATATGTATTGATAATATGTGCCGTGACCTATCATGTAATGAGCTGACCAATACTCATGGACAGCCACTCTTGGAAAAACAGACACACAGCATTGTTTTTTCTTTCCCTCATTTGGGAGCTAAATGGGTCTCCCTTTTCTCCCACATCACCCACTTACAGGAAAGGTATGGGAATATCATACCTCTGAATCCTCTAACACTCTACAGAATTTGCCTGAACTTAGTGGGTGGATTAAGAGAAGGAAAGGTGGGTGAGAGGCTAAAAGGCATTGGCAGTGCAGTTGTGTAAGCAAATACAACCACAGAGCTGACTCTGCTTCCTCTTTTTGCTAGCATCACTCAGCTGTCATAACGTGTTTTTTTTTCCCTTTGAAGGAACAATTGTACTGCTGAGAAGTTAATAAGAAACTTTCTTTAATAAAGGCAAGGCCACAGAAAATTGATAAAAGCGCTGGCTTTAGCCCAAACCTAAGCAGTAACTAAAAGCAGTTTCTGCCAGGCACCAGGTCAGTGACCTCTGTGAAACTTGGGCAGTATTTGGGAAGGCAGAAAAATCACAACTTGTTACTTCATATTTCCAGTCCTCAGTCAAACATTTCCCTCCAACACCACTTCTATGACTTGTAGGGACAATTCATGGGAACTGCTACCAGCTCTAGCTAAGGCACTTAATTTCTCACTTCCTCTCAGCCTGGAGATAGTATATTCAGGCAGGTCGTGTGACCAAAGAATACATCTACAGGCATAATCTTAATGCCTGGCTAGTGGGTGCTGGTTACAGACAATTTTAGCTCTATAAAAATGTACTTTGTTTTCATTTGTTAAGAGCACTATTAAATGCTATCTTAACTTAAACATTGCATTGGGCTCCCCTGTCAGTTTTACAAACAGAAGTGTTTTTGCCTGAAGTTTCCTTGCTGGAGATTTCTGCGAAAAACTTAATGAATTTATTTGGAGCAGTTTCAGATCCAAATTGCTTTTTAAATTAATATAAAAAGACACTTAATTCCGAAAGATTTTCTTCCAATATTTGATCTATAACCCTCTAGAATCACATTTTTACAGAACTATGGTACTTGACAATGGGAACAGGCTAGGAAGAGGTGACCACTTATGCATGTAGTCTCCTAATGATAGCTGATATTCAAATGAAATGTGAATAAAAACTGCCATCAGCCTCATCCTAAAACTTCTCTTGGATCCCACAGAACTTGGACTTCTGCATCACATCCAACCTTTGGCCTCTACAGAACAATGCAAATCAAATAAAAATTCTATGTGAATGGCAAACACAGCTCAAAATGGATCAAAATAGTGGTAAAAGGAGGAGCCAAATACAGGAACTGGCCTCATTTTTCACTCTTCTTTCAACCACCTTCTAACCTCCAGCAGCCATGCTGTTTCCTCCAACCATCCTATTTTATTTATTTGCTTTTGCCATCAACGGAGAACCAGACATAAGCATTTTATGTCTCAAACGTTCTGACTGTTACAATGGGAAAGGTGTGATCTAAAGATGTGGAGGTGGGGCAGCACTGTTATGACCCAACTTCCTTGGGTCAGAAGCTCCACCTTGACACTTGTGCTCAGCGCTCCCATCCCCACTCACTTCCTGTAGGAGGGCTGCCTGTGCATGCATGAACAAAACAGGGCAAAAGATGTGGTTTACCCAAGAGGCTTGCATCAGATTATCTATAAAAGAAAGTGGGTCAGGCCCTCTCACACTCTTTTCCCTTTCTTTTTCACTTTCTTTCTCACAACCTCAGCTCCAGACCCTCCAACACACGAGGACTAACGCAGGATCTGAGGATCGGTGTTACTCTTTGTACTCCCTCTCCCTTTTCTTTCTTTCTTTCTTTCTCTCTCCCCTTGCTCTGCCTGGGCAAAACACAGCTGTCATACTCTACCTCCCATACTGAACTTTGTTGTGGGTGTAGGGAGCTTGTGGAAGTCTGTTGTGGCTTCTGGGCCAGCATCTCTGAGTAGTGTGTTTGGCAAGTTGAGAACGTAATGAAATGTATGGGATGAAATTAAGGACTTGTTAGCCAGCACATTTATGGAAATATATTGTAAGAATTTAAGGGCTTGTTAGCCAAAACTTGAGACTAAACAGTGGGCTGGCTGCTGGAGTTAAAAATGCAAGAGTTCCCTGTCTTTGTTCAGCCTGATAAGAATTTACAATGAACATCATCCCTCTACAGATAGGTCGTGACACCATCCCTACTGTATTTAAAAATGAAAGTAGGAATCTTTATATGCATATATACCACCTGCTCCCTCAGATCTGGTTTACGTGGATAGGCCAATCTGCAAAAGCACCAGGTGACATTCAGCTTGGCTTCTCCCACCAAACGCCGTGACAGGATTTGGCTTCCAAGAGGCACCAAGTCTTTATTTAGGCAGGAAACGAGCGTCTCACCTTCCTTCCCTCAGAGCAGCAGCCTCTCCCACACACAGTTCTTTTTATCTGCTTCCCACTGGTTCCAGCCACGCTTATAATCCTGTGTACATGCCTTTACATCCTTTTATCTTTCTTTGCCAGTTAGTTTTTAAGCTCTATTCGGCAACTTCAGGGGAAGTCAAAATTTCTATTCTCTATGTAATTTATCACCCTTGAAGCCATTCCCAAGACGAGACTGTACAGCCGGAGCAGAGCCCTTAGTGCCAGCGGTCAGAGTGCCCGGGCTGCGTAAAGCAGAGCACATTTAGAGCTAGAATAGACAAGACTGTCTATTCTCCTCCAGACCGCTGCTAAATTAATGTTAATTACCGCCCTGCAGCCCTAAGCTACAGCCGGTTATTTTGGGGGACGCCACTCCCGCTGGCTGCAGCTCCCCACTGGGGCGAGCGCTGGGGCAGCCACTTCTCATTAAGATACCGAGTGAAAGCTTCGCACGAATCGCGGATCTCACGTTCCAGCCCGCGCCGTTCGCTGTGAGGGCCGGGCCGGCCCCGCCGCCCCTGCGGAGCGCACGCTGCGGGCAGCTGAGGGGCAGGGCCGTGTCGCTGCCCCCACCCCGCCGCGGCCGCCTCCCGCCGTGCCCGCCGCGGAGCGCGCCGGGAGCTGTAGTTCCACGGCCGCACGGCCCCGTTCCCCCGCTGCTTCCCCGAGGGGCGCGGCGGCTCCGCCAGACCCGCTCCGGCTTCTCGGCGGGCAGCGCTGCTCGCCCCGGCCGGGCATGCGGCCGCTGCTGCGGCGACTCCTCCCCGCGCTGTGCTCGGCGGCGGCCCGAGCCCTGCTCGCCCGGCGGGCCGTGCCCATGGCGCTGCGGCCGGCGGCGGGAACGGAACGGGCCGGGGGCGATGCCCGGAGCGCGGCCTGCGCGGCCCCGGAGCACGGTGAGAGCCGGCGGGGCAGCGGTGCGGGCCGGGGGAGAGGGCAGGCGCTTGCGAGACCCCGCGCCCGCTGGGCGGACGCTGCGGCGTGCGGGGCGCGCTGGGGCGAAGGGGAAAACTTTTCAACCTAATCGTGGGCTCTTGCTGATAGGTCTCCCGCGCTTGCCTGCCTGCCCCGCTCAGTCCCTAGCCCTGCCGACAATGTATGCATCCAACCTGACTGAGTACTAAATCTACCATTTCCCCCTTATGTTTTACTACTGCTCCTTTTGTTTTTAGTTCCTTAACTGTGAATCTGACTTGGTTGAATACTAACCCCACCATTTTTTGCATAAGAAACTTTATTATTATTCTTTTTTTTTTTAGTTCCTTAGCTATGAAAGTAGGAATCTGTAGTGCCAGCACTGGACAAAAATGCCTCGACACTAAGACCATCTACTTCTACAGCTCTCAGTTAAACTGTCTCTAAAGGATTCATTTGTTATTAAAAATATGAATAGAAAGCAGCGGATGAAAGCTCAGCAAGAGTCAAGGAGCTCTGACCCTCTTGCCATCAGGCAGATGGGGCGGAATGGAAAAAGATCCCTGCTCAGAGAGGTAGAAGAATCCCTTCCTGGCATCCCTTGCCTTCCCAGCTGCCCTTACAGAATAGGTACAAGGCTCTGGATCTCAAGGGTCAGGCAGAAAACAGTGGAGCAGAAGGTCTATCTGGAGGGTCTTCCAGACCAATGCAGTCAACCAGGCAGATCACAAATACAGGTATTAAGAAAAAAGTGTAGTTGTAGTGGGTGACTTGCTTCTGAGAGGAACTGAGGTCCCTATATGCCGATTGGACCCATTCCACAGGAAAGTCTGATGACTTCCTGTGGCCCAGTAAGGGACATTACCAAGAGACTCCCTGAACTAATTTGGCCCACTGGTAACTACTCACTGTTGGCTGTCCAGGTTGACAGTGAAGAGGCTGATGAGAGAAGTACCAGGGTAATCAAACAGTACTTCAAGGCACTGGGATCTCTGGTTGAAGGGACAGGAGTACAGGTGATGTTTTCCTCGATTCCTTTGGTAGCAGGGATGAATGCCTGAAGGAACAGGAAAACCCATGTGATCAACAAGTGGTTTAAAGATGGTGCCATCAGTGGAATTTGCATTTTTTTGATCATGGGGAGGTTTATATGGCACCAGGCCTGCTGGAGACAGATGGTGTTCACCTAACAGGCGCAAAAGTATTCTAGACAATGAGTTGGCAGGGCTGATTGAGAGGGTTTGAAGGGCGAAGGGGATGAGACCAGGCTCACTAGGGACAAGCCTAAGGGCTGCATGCCACAGTTAGGGGCAAAATTGGTAGCCCAGCTGAAGTGCATCTACACCAGTGCACCCAGTATGGGTAACAAACAGAAGGAACTGGAGGCCGTCATGCAGCAGGAAAGCCATGACGTAGTCGCCATCAGGGAAGCATGGCGGGGTGACTGTCATGACTGGAGTGCTGCAGTGGGTGGCTACAAGCTCTTCAGAGGGGACAGGTGAGGAAGGAGAGGCACTGGGGTGTCTCTGTACCTCAGGGAGTGTTTTGACTGCACAGAGCTTGAGGATAGTGATGATACGGTTGAGTGCCCAGGGCTGAGAATCAGGGCGAAGTCTGGTACGCCGGATATCCTGGTGGGAGTCTGTTACAGACCACCCAGCCAGGATGAAGAGGCAGATGGAGTATCCTGTAAGCAGCTGGATGATGTTTCACAATTGCCAGACTTTGTTTTTGTGGGAGACTTTAACCTGCCAGTGTCTGCTTGAAACCAAACACAGTGGAAAGGAGGCAGTTTAGGAGGTTCCTGGGGCATTTGGAAGATGACTTCCTGACACAGCTGGTGAGGGAGCCTACAGGGGCAGTGTCCCACTAGACCTGCTCTTTATGAACAGAGAAGGGCTGGTGGGAGATGTGGTCAGAG
This sequence comes from Corvus cornix cornix, assembly GCF_000738735.6. Taxonomy (NCBI): domain Eukaryota; kingdom Metazoa; phylum Chordata; class Aves; order Passeriformes; family Corvidae; genus Corvus; species Corvus cornix. The sequence goes on along the minus strand of NC_047056.1, from coordinate 59,628,060 downwards.
GCTGCTTTGGGCAGAGTGACCACAATGTGATAAGAGTTTTCAATACTTGGTGAAGTAAGGAGGGGCACCAACAAAACCTCTACCTTGGACTTTCAGAGGGCAGATTTTGGCCTGTTCAGGACACTGATTTGTAGAGTCCCTTGGGAAACAGTTCTTGAAAACAAAGGGGCCCAGGAAGGCTGGACATACTTTAAGAAAGAAATCCTGAAGGCGCAGGAGCAGGCCATCCCTGTGTGCTGAAAGATGAGCCGGTAGGGAAGAAGACTAGCCTGTCTGAGCACAGAGCTTTCACAGGAACTCAAGGGGAAAAAAAGAGGGTATATCACCTTTGGAAAAAGGGGCAGGTGACTCAGAAGTGTTTAAGGATGTTGTTAGGTCATGTAGAGAGAAAATTACAGAGGTGAAAACTCAGAACTTAATTTGGCCACTTTTGTTAGGGAAAAAAAAAGTTTTTATAAATACATTCATAACAGAAGGGGGCCAAGGAAAACCTCCGTTCTTTGTTGGACATGGAGGGGAGTATAACCATCAAAGACGAGGAAAAGGCTGAGGTAATTAACACCTTCTTTGCCTCAGTTTTCAACAGTAAGACTTGTTATCCTCAGGACAGCTGGCCCCAGCTGAGCTGGTAGACAGGGAGGAGAAGCAGAATGGACCCCCTGTAATCCAGGAGGAAGTAGTTAGTGACATGCTTAACCACTTAGATGCCCACAAGTGTATGGAGCTGGAAGGGATCCATCCTAGGGTGATGAGGGAGCTGGCAAAAGAGCTTGTTAAGCTGCTGTCCATAATCCATCTATCATCAGTCATGGCTAACCAGGGAGGTCCCAGGTGACTGGAGGTTGGCCAGTGTGACACCCATCTACAAGAAATACTGGAAGGAGGATCTAGGGAACTACAGGTCTGGCAGTCTGATTACAGTGTCCAGCAAGGTGATAGAATAGATCATCTTGAGCATGATTATACAGCACATACAGGACAACCAAGGGATCAGACCCAGTCAGCACAGGTTTAGGAAAGGCAGATACTTCCTGACCAACCTGATCTCATTTTATGACCAGGTGGCCCACCTGGTGGATGAGGAGAAGGCTGTGAATGTTGTCTACCTGGACTTCAGTAAAGCCTTTGACTCCATCTCCCACAGCACACTCCTGGAAAAGTTGTCCACACACAGCTTGGACAGGCACACTCTGCTGGGTTATGAACTGGCTGGATAGCCAGGCCCAGAGAGGGGTGGTGAATGGTGCTGCATCCAGTTAGCAGCCGGTCATTAGTGGTGTCCCCACGGATCAATTTGGGTCAAGTCCTCTTCAGTATTTTTATTGATAATCTAGATGAGGGGATCAAGTCTACCACTATCAAATTCACAGACAAGATCAAGCTGGGTTGGAGTGTTGATCTGCTGGAGGGTAGGAAGTGTCTGCAGAAGGACCTGGACAGGCTGGATTGATGGGCTGAATCCAATGATACGAGGTTCAGCAAGACCAAGTGCTGGGTCCTGCACTTTGGCCACAACAATCCCCTGCAGCACTCCAGGCTGGGGGCAGAGTGGCTGGAAAGTGGCCCAGCAGAAAAGGCCTGGATCAGCAATAGTGTGGCCAGCAGGACCAGGGCAGTGGTTGTCCCAATGTACTTGAACTGGTGAGGCCATGCCTTAGGTCCTGTGTCCAGTTCTGGGCCCCTCAATTCAGGAAGGACATTGAGGTGCTGGAGCATGTCCAGAGAAGGGCAATGGAGCTGGTGAAGAGTCTGGAGCACAAGTCCTATGAGGAGCAGCTGAGGGAGCTGGGGGTGTTTAGTCTGGAGAAGAGGAGGCTCTAGTGGATCTTATCTCTCTGTACAACTACCTGGGAAGAGGCAGTAGCCAGCTGGGGGTTGGCCTCTTCTCCCAGGCAGCCAGCGACTGGACAAGAGGACACAGGCTTAAGCTGCACCAGGGGAGGTTTATGTGGGACATTAGGAAAAAATTATTCATGGAAATAGTGGTTGGATACTGGAATGGGCTGCCCAGAGAGGTGTTGGAGTCATGTCTCTGGTTCTGTTTAAGGAAAGACTGGACATGGCACTTAGTGCCATGGTCTTGTTGACAATGTGGTGTTCAGTCATAAGTTGGACTTCATGATCTCAGAGGTCTTTTCCAACCTAATTGATTCTGTGATAAACATATTAAACATATTGACATAAATGTAGTAAACAGGGAACAGTGCCTGAAGACCAAATCTCACTGTGATCTGTGATATTTATGTGTCAAATAATAGAAGATTATTCTATGTGAAACTATAATCTGAGTATGTAGAGAAGGCAGCTGGGATCAAAGTGCAATCAAATATGTTTTATCGCTCCTTGTTTTTGTGGTCTCTCCTTTATGAGCTAGGTGTATCATGATTTTTTTTTCCTGCTGGAACAGATGACAAATGCTGATGAAGATCAGCAGTCAGTTAACAAATACAAATAAGGGAATAATGTATACACCTACTCATATATGACATTCAGGCAAATATAATTAAGCATGCAATTAAGAAAAAAGAGTTTATCCTGTAGCAGCTTGATGGTCAAGGAGTTCCTATGGAAGCTTGTTTTGTTGATCTAGGTTTCAGATTATCAACATTATGTCAAGAATTTTGAAAAATCTTGTTTCCAGGTGGTTTTAGTGACTAGAATGCAATTCTTGAATTTTGTTGCTGATTTCTTTAATTAGTATTTCAAAAAAAGTGATCTAGTTTTTTTTGCTAGAGGCACAACCTGTGGAATTTAGACACAGTGCCTGCTCAGTTCAGTTTACTGAAGGTGCATTGTTAATTACTGTAGCTGTGCCTTTACTATTGTGAACAGGCAGCATTTTTCAGTGGCACAAGTATGTTGCTTTTTGAGCAGCCAGAGAAAAGGAAACCTGCAATCTGCAATATACACCCCTCAGATTTATGTGAGTCCTTGTCCTGTAGCTGATGCTACCTTAACAAACCCCTTTTTCTCCCAGCTGATTATGATTCTGTAGTGCTGAATTTTGAGGTTTTCTGCCCCAGCCTGACCTATTTGTTAGTTTCATGGGTCTCTGTCTTGTCCTTCACTTTGAGATCTCTTTGGATCTGGGGTTGTTGTTTTCTGTATGCTCATGGATCACCAGAAACAATCTCATTTGTGTAAGCTTTAATCTAAATGTGAAGAAATAATTTTATTATTGCTTTAGCATCTGTTTGTTATGCATAGTTCTTTAGTGTCTGCAGGGGGAACAAGTAACAAATCTAAATACTTTGTTTCCTTTGAATAGCCTTGGGGATAAAGTTAGGTGTCAGACTACAACCGCAGAGTGATTTATGGCTCCCTACTTTAGCCTGGAGTAAATTAGCATTTAATCAGGTTGTTCTTTTAATTATCTTCCCTAGCAAAAAGTGATATGTGTAAGAAACATTCCACAGGGTGATAATCACCCACACTGGGTTTGTAATATCGATTTTATACGTGTGTAGCCTTGCATGCCACAAGAACATAGTAGGCTTTTGCTGCTGAATTTTCCTCTTAGGCCAGATTTGGGCTATCTGCACTGGTCATGAGAGGAGCTTTGAAAGTGTCTTGTCTGTAGTAATGAGCTGCCCTGGAATAAACTGCAATTCTGACATACAGCTCCTTCCACTACAGTAATCCTTTTGTGGAGTTGTCCCAAAAGGGTATTGTGGGGTGCTTGATTATATGCACATTGTTTGCTGCTAGAGAAGATTTTACTTATTCTTTTTTTTTAAAGGTATAACTTAATATGCCAGTATTAGAGTTTACTGATGCAAAAATGTGAAGTAGACATAAGGAAATGACTCATGCTCAGTTGGTACTCTTGGGGAAAAAGACCTTTTAAAAAACTTGTTAATGGAGATTATTCTGTCCCTTCTAACTCAAAATATTCTGTGATTGTGGTATTACTCTGAGTTAGAGCTTCATGTATATCGTTGTACATGCAAGATGTATTTTGTTTCATATTGATTTCCTTCTTTAGCTTAAATACTTTAAGTCAGTTCTTAGAATGAGAAATTCAGATCATTGCTGTCTAAAATATGCTATACTGTGTGGGAGATGCAGGAATAGAGTAATCATCTCATTCCTGAATGATAGAGTCAGCTGAGAACCCTTTGTTACATGTGAAATGGTAGGATTCCCTTCCTGCTTCTTCATGGCTCATTTTCAGTGTGTTTACAGTGGAATTCATTTGCCATTGTTTGTCTGCACTGAATTTCATATGCCATTACTGTTATCTAAAATGAACTTTATGTGATGGCTGAAGGCTACTATTTTTTATGCTCATTTATCAGTATATTTTAAAATTTTTTTGCATTCAATTCCATTTACTTGGAAAGACCAAACAAAACCATAGTTTATTAGAAAGCTGAACTCTCTTTTTTTGCAATTTCATGTAAAATGTTAAGGTATTTTTACTGATCTCTTGACAAAGAAGAAGAACAAGATCCTTGCGGGGTTATATGTAAATATTTATTTGCTGATAATTAATTAAATGTTTACTTGGTATGTTGCTTATGTATAATGTCTCTTAGCTGTTTATATCAAAAACTAAGACCCAATGTGTTATTTTAAATATATTATAGATGGGCTGGAAAATGTACAGCAAAAGAAAATCTTTAAAGAGAATAAGGAAAAAACACTACAGAGAGAAGAGCCATGTGCTGCCGATTCAGTAGACTCTCTAATGGCAGAAATGCCATTTGTGGACACAGATATTGAAGAGGAATGTGCTAGTAAGTACATTAAACAGAAGTAATGTGAAAGCATAGACACATCATGCACTCAGTTCTTGGTCTTACCTGTTGGCACGGACACATGGGCCATGCACATGGAACAGTCTCCCTGCAAACAGGTTACAGTCCAGAGCCTCTCTTATTAGTATTCAGTCCTGCAAATACTTGAGCATATTAAAAATTCACCTTTATGTTACCCTGTGGAGCAATGAGTCACAGAATAAAGATGTTTCATGTATTAATTCACGTTAATGTATGTGAGCTTCTTGGGTCATGGGTTTTGTGAGCTGTCTTTCAATATTTGTATTCCCAGCATGGGGCTGGAAGTACACTTCTAATTGGACAGTGGATGTTTGCAGCCTGGTCAGCTTATGGGTATGTATCAGGTCATGTGGTGGGAGAGGGTCTGTAAAGGCTCAAGGAAATGAGCTAAGAGAAAAACAATTATGTGCAAAGGAAGAACTGAGGACATGCACATTTCTTACACTACATCAGAAGGTGTCTCTGGGAGAGGAGGAGGTGGAGAGCAGATCTGACTGGGATGACGTTTTCTTCTGGGCTGGCTTTGGTTCTTGTGCTATAGGTTGGTCAGTCTTAGTCTGCTACAACTTTTTCCTTTAATAATCCTATGTATTACTATGTTTTATATTTCAAAATGCAGAATGCATGAGATTTTTGAAGCTTAATATTGGTCCTTAATATTTGCTCTACAGTCATGTCCATGTTCAGGTGTAGACAATTTGCAGGGCTGTTGTCCTGTTCCCTTAGTACGTTGGCTAAGGGAAGCTCAGTGGTTTGGAAGCCGTGTGTCTGTCTGTGTTAGCAGCTTATAAACCCTGCTTAGAGGTGTAGGCTGTTAGTTCAGGTGTGATACTTCACTTGTATGGCTGTATTAATTCAGGTCAGAGTTGGATCCCAGTCAGACAATTCAGAGCATGGGCAGAGCAGGTGAGTGGGAAGACATGCTCCAGTCAGTTGACTGAAGTCCAGCTCCTGTTGGTGTGATATTAAGAGTATATTTGTTTTAATATGTCTGTGTGCCGAAAGTAACTTTTTTTTTTCCCTTCAGTGCATGCAACTTCTGAACTAAATAGTAAGAAGAAAAGAAAGCGGACTACTGGAAGGGATGTTGAAGAAGGCATTGAGAGAAAGAAGAAAAAGAATAAACAACATCAGCCAAATTATTTTGTTTCTCTTCCAATTACTAATCCAAAGGTGATATTCTTTATTATACTAATTTGGAATAACCAGAATTACTCCAACAGCTGCATGTGTTTATAAGAAGAACGGTGTTTGATATTATGGAAAACAATTTTATTTTTCATGTATTTTTAAGAAACATTAGCAGCCTATTCAATGAGTAACTCTGTGTTATGTAACATTTTTGTGAACAAAATTGCTTTTCTAGAAAAGACTGGAGGAAAGATATACTTACATTTTTATTCAGTTTGTCAGTCTTATAGATTTCACTGAAGGTGGCCCTCTATAGTGTTATAGTATTGCTTATTTTGTTGTTCACATAGCATAAAGAAGAGAGACATTCCTATTTAATTTAATAAGAAATTCTCTAGTTGTATTTTTAGCTTTCTTTATAGATACAATTTATATTTGGATTTGTTACTGTTTTAACTTGGCAGTTTGTAGTTTAGCATTTTCCAGTAAAATGGATCATCTTATTTAAAATTGAAACAACTGTTGTTTTAGTGAGATGTTGTTGAAATGGGTTCAGGAAGTGCAAAGAGCTCTTTAAGAAAAGACATTTTCTTGCAGTTACAGGAGTTGTCTCATTGAAAATGATTTCTTACATGCTGCAGGTTATCTCTGGTACATCTTTGATATCTTTTTTGTCTGAAACAAGGAAAGTAGGTGCATTATGTTTAAAAAGTTGAACCCAGCAGTTTAACACCATTTGCAAATTTAGTTCAGGGGTTTTTTTTAATATCAGGAGCTATCTCAGATGAATTTTAACTCATCCTACGTCTGTGTTATCAATTCTCTGAAAAAGTGAAAGAGAATACCAAATGAAAATAAACCAAAATAGGTTTGAAAATGACACTGCAGTCTTTGATTCTTCAAAACATAGTATGTCAAGAAGAGATTGTAAAGGTTGGTTTTATAAGATACAGGATAGCCTGATACAAATATTGTAGGATCTCTTTTGTGACACCTTATTCTAAAATATCTTTTCTTCCAGTCTGTTCCATGATTTATCAAGTGCAAGAATAATGTAGGGGTTATATAATCTGGTAATTGAGAATTCCTGCTCATGATTGTTACTATGCCCAGGGGTTGGTTGGGAAGGTCTTAAGTATGCTTGGTTTTTTATATGTCATTTATTTAGTCATATCATTTACAGAGGTAAAGAAACAACTGTTTAAATTAAATCTCAGAGCATTTGGGAATTCCAGGACTTTGCTAGAAAGTTTTGTTTATACTTACCTTAGAGGTAGAGTTGTTTTGAAAGTAGAAAATACACATTAGAATCTGTATAGGCAATATTAGCCAACATTTAGACACCTGGTTTCTTGATATCCAGAGTGAATCTGGTAATTGCTGGTAGTATTTCAGTTGGTAGTGAGAGACTTTCATTTTTTTGAAGATCTGATTTTATTCCAGTGAAGTATTTTAAGCATTAATACTCTTTCTTTGTATTTTATGTAGTAACTTAAGCTTTACACAGAGGAAATTTTGTAATAAAGGATGTTTCTGAAACATTTAATCAACTGTTCCTCTTGGAAAATGAACAGTTTCCTTGTTTTCATTTTAATTGTTTGGAATCTTCAGAAATGAAAAATGTTGTTCCATTAAGTTTGAATTTATACGGACTTTGCATTATTACTTGTGCAAAAAGAGTTAAATGGATTTTGATCATTGTATCCTTTTCTGTTTGTTTGGGGTTTTGGTTTTTTTTTTAAGTTATGATTTACATGATGTGTTATCACTTGGTAGGTTAGCCATTCAGGGTTCTCCAGTCTTGACTATAAGTACTAGTGATCTGTTAAATCTTTAAAGCTTTGTATTTACTTCCTAGTAGTATCTTTGCAATAAGCAAAACTGGTTTTCTGTTACTCTTCAGAATGATGTATTTCAAGTAATGGGACAGGAGATCTTGAAATCAGTAGTTGAGGCCTTTTTTTTTGAGTGTTTTTTTAAAAATTCAGAGGGAGGAATTTTAAGTGTGATCTGCCTTGAAACAGTTTTTTTAATTAAGTTAGGACATCTCAAGTAAAAATCAATAGCATGATAGCACTTGAAATGTAAAATAATACTTTGTAAGATGATGTAAATAACAGGTTAAATAGCAATTTAAAGTTTTTATTTATGTGGTGGGTCATATCTTGTTATACAGTGTTGGAAGAGTCCTATTTTGCTTAATTGATAGTACACTCAAATGTTAATTGCACTGTAGATTTATTGGAGGAAACAGAACAAATCCGAAGTTGTGATACGCATTGTGATGGCACACCTGTTCAACAGCTGTTGTGTTACATTTTGATCACATAACTTCAGGAAAAACATCTTAAAAACAAATTTCTGAGATTTAGAAAAAAAAAAACTTACTTGAAAATGTTTTTTTTTCTTTCCAAATAATGTTGATTGTGTAGAGCATTGTCACTCAGCCAGAAAGAGAGAACGTGCTCAGCCTTCTTTTTATTTTACCTGTATCCAAAAGGCAGGCTTTTTCATACTTTCTTGGTGGATTCAGCAATAACTTTTCTCTGGAACTGCTAACTGGTTGTCTTTGGACTTAACCCTGTTCCGATGCCATGTTATTTGTTAGGTTTTTAGCTTGGCTTCCTCATGGAGTTTTTGCAGCTGTGAGCCTGTCCATTGAGGTTTTTTGGGTCTTGAACCCACTGTGGGTTTTCAACCTGTTGTCCAGTTTTGGACAGAAAAATCGACATCTCAGAGGTATTAATTTCCTACTCTTTTTGTGCCATTGGTGCTCGCATAAAAGAGCGAGCCATGAAAGAACATGAAAGAACTACATAGGGGTGCGGGGATGTGGGGTTTTGGCTGCTAAACTAAATGCTGAGTAATAATGATCTCTTTCAGAGCTAGGTTGGTTTTTACAGCTATGATAACACAGTCCAGCATCTGTCTTCTGTACTGTGAAGGGCTTGTACATTTACATTTATATTTTTTCCTTTGCCAGCTCAACAGGTGCAAATTAAATTTAGAAGCAATAGTTGAAAATGGAATAAAATTGTAATCAGTATGACAGTTATTTAATTTTTGAGTTTTGTTTCTTTTTTTTTGCTTTAGCTTATTAACTTAAATAATTATTCAGTCAATACATTGTAATTAGCAGGGATCACGTTTACCAGTTTTTTGCTTAAATATGGGTTAAATTTCTCCTGTATTGGAGACAATGAAACTGTTATTTATCTAGGATAAGGTCAATTCTGACATATGAAGGAAGATAGTCTTATTACAACATGATTTATGATAAAATGTTGGTGGAATTTTCTTCATATGTCCTACGCTACTTAAGACACTTGTGGTTTTGTAAATACCATATCACCTTTTCTGGCAAGTAGCTCTTACCTTCCCTCCTCCTCCCTTCCTAGAATTGGTCCCTTTAAGTTATAATTTAGTTATGTTTATATGACACTACTAGATATCTATGGCTCATTAGGTAAAACTTCTGCATGGCAAAACTCATCTTAAGAAATTCAGTCAGAAAAATACTGAACACTCCCATTAGATTGTGGGTTTTTTTCCGGGAAATTTATGTGTTCCTTATGATTAAAAGAGCTACCAAAATCTATCAATGCTTTTTTTATACCTAAGAGCTACTTTGTGCTTATCTTACAAAAGTAAAATCTGTACAGTACATTTGTGAAGTATTCACCACTGAATTTCAAATAAGTAAACTACAAAAAAATGAGATTGACGTTTTCAACATGCTTCTTTTAGACTTTATACACCAAAGATGATTTGTCTGTAATGTCTTTGCTCACTGTGCTTTAAGAAGTAATTAATTTTGTCAGATGGTCAAGTTTATTGGATTTGATTTAATTTTCACTAACATACTCAAAAACCGTTGCAGGTTTTTGGTGTTTTGTTTTATAAATTGCTACAATACAACTAGCATAATGTCAAGCACAGTAAACATTTTGGATACAATTTATAGAGCATGTATAACCATATAAATAATTTTCAATGAAGAAAATGTAATTCCAGTATTTTTAAAGAGTAGAGCTGTATATATGTTTTAAGGAAATTTGTCTAAATACGTTTGAAGGGAGTAGATAAATTATATCTGTCTACTGGACAATATAATCAGAATTGCAAATCAGATATCTCTACAAATTATTTACTGAATATTCTGGTTTTGTGTGTGCCCAGTCCTGCAAAGATCAGTGTTACAGTGTGGATACTGCAACACGCATATCAATCAACGAGGCCCGTGGAAAAGAAATAGATATGGAACGATTCTTGACAGATGTTTCAGAGAGATGTTTATTTCTCCAGCCGCATGGCCGGGGCTCTGCCAAGGAACTGCTCAATCACGGGACCCGAGGGTCCTTGCCCGTGCAGGGGAACACAAAACAACCCATGGGGAACAAGGCTGACCAGGGGCAGGGAAACCCCGTGTCTCCCCCTCAGGACCACATGGCAGGGGGGAAGGGACCCCGACACTTCACCCATTTAGTTTTAACAAAAAGAGATTTAAAACTTAACATTGAAAACAACTGGATAAACATAACCAGAATAGTTTCAAAACAAAACAAGCCACCCACCTGAGTCTTTAAATGTCCAAACACATTCTCTGGAACATCTTAAAGCTGACAGAAGGGAGACAGGATTCTCCGAGCAGGCTTTGTGGGGAAACTGAGGCAGGAGAGGGTTTATTCTATTTGTACCTGTTGGAACTCTAAACAACAATAGTTAATTTCTTCCCCTCTTCATCCCCCACTCGGCATTGGAAAGGGATTTTTTGGGGAAACAATTGGTAAAGGCATGGTTTTGTGAGGGAAACCATGGGTGAACAAACGGATTGGGAATACACTGGGGGTAATAGGACATAGGGTAGAAGGGAAAGGTGGGATTAGAAAAGGGAGACAGTAGGGGGGGGCTTATAATGGAGATATTGTCTAACATGACTACGATTTTTAGCATATATACTGCCTTTCACAGAAACACCATCAGGCCCAGTGACCTCTGCTGCTTGTAACCCTTTTCTACCTTGCACAATTTTGAACCCTACTACTTCTCTCTCGTAAACTTGGGATGTATTTTTCAGGGTTATTCTTTTTAATAGCAGTTCTATGAACGAATATGTTTTCTTGGTTGTCACATCTTGTTATAAAACCATATTTTTGTTTAACATTATACCATTTTACTATTCCTAAAACCTTAGCTAGGATGACTTTTTCCTTTTTCCGAGTGGCTGCTGTTTTCTGTCTCGCTGTGTTTTTGCTTTCTCTTTCGCTCACTCCCATGTTGGAATTGCCAGGGTTGTCAGTGCTGCCGGGGCCGTCGGGGCTGCTCGTGCCTGCGCGCTCTTCCCAGGGTCGCATTTGGGGCCGCATGGGCTGGGCCGGGCCTCGCCGCTCAGCTCCCCGTGCACCGCTGCCTCTGCTCCCAGCTGCGCTGCCGATGCCTAGGTCCGCACCCACGTCTTGGCCGGGCCCCCGAGCGATGACCCCCCCACGCCCTGCTCCAGCGTGCGTCTCAGCTGAGCACGGTTCCGCTCCACTGCTGCCAGCCGCCGCCCGCGCACTCCCCCTCTCGGTTGGGCGTTCAAGGGGCTCGCTCCACCACGCGCTGCACGGGGCTGGGCGGGCACCGCCGGGTCCCACCGCTGCTGACACTGCAGCTCGCGTCGCTCTGCCCGCGCGCGGGAATTACCTCGCTGCTGCTCGGAGAGGGCTCGGTCCACGTGGCCTGGGTCGCACGGTCCCTGAGGCAGTTTTAACTTTGCAAGGACACAGCTGACATTGCTCAACAGTCCCGTAATGAAATAATATTCACGAAAATATTCTTCCATCAGCATATATTTTGACTCAGAAATTAACTGTGTCCAAATGGTCTTCCAAAAGTCTTTGGTAAGAATCAAATCCCAAGAAACGTATAAAAAGTTCTTAAACAACCATGCTAGGAAGTGTTTCAGTTCCTTTTGAGCTTGAATTAAGCTAAAATTTACAAATCGTTGTTCAAGAATCTTTTCAAGTTTAAGATAAATGTCCATATGCAGCTCGGAGAGCCAAGTCTTTCCACGGTTCCTCCATAGTTTAGAGATGGAACAGCAAAACAAAAACAAGAGGAGAAAGCCAGAGTTTACTCACAAATCAGTCACTGTCCTTAGGGATCAGGGATCGTTCTACTCATATTACCACCATTTGTTACAGTGAGGATACTGCAACACGAGTATCAACAAGGCCCGTGGAAAAGAAATTTATATGGACCAATTCTTGCTAGATGTTTCAGAGATGTTTATTTCTCCAGCCGCATGGCCGGAGCTCTGCCGAGGAACTGTTCCAGTCACCGGACCCAAGGGTCCTTCTGCCCGCGCACGGAACACAAACCAACCAATGGGAACGAGGCTGAGCAGGGGCAGGGAAACCCCGTGCCTCCCCCCAGGGCCCCTCTCCCAGGACCACATGGCAGGGGGGAAGGGACCCCAACAGATCAGTTTTTCCAGTCACTTCCCTGTGCATAGCAAGATAAAAATTGAGCAGAGTGGGCAGAGAAATTCCTTGAAAGAGGCCTTTTATTGGTATTACAGGCAGTGTAAAACTGGATGATCTTAATCTGCTTCAGGAGTTTATGATCCTTATGGAAAGAAACACCCATTAAGATGTGATGGGGAGTGTCCAGTGATTTATTAATCACTCCATTTGTACCCAGTTTGGGTTCACTCGGGTTAATTAGCACAGCTTTGTCAGAGGATAAAACTTTTTTCTGCTAGAATGGTTTTTACATAAACGTTTGTTTTTAGTTTGTGTGCTTTCTTGTTCATTTGCATGATGGGATACAGTAATTTTTGTAGCAGCTAACTGTTGTTTCTGTGTCTTTCTTCCCAGATTACTGGCAGTATTCAGGCTGTCCAAGATGCAATAATACAAAAGGATCAAAGGCTTTCCAAAGCAATGGTTCGCTCTGGCTCATTGCATGTCACCATGTTAGTGATGCATTTATCCAGTGAAGAGGAAATTAGCATGTAGGTATTTAGTGTAAATTAATTATATACTAGTATTTTTGTTTGATGTGTTCATAAAAAGACTAAAAGGGTTAACTGACACTTTTTTATGCAATGCACAGCCCTAATTTACTAGGGTTACTGAACGTTTAGTTCATGTTGTTTTTAAAATGCTAATCTTACTATTAGCCATTTTCATAACTTCTGGTATGTCATAAGCTCTGAACAAAGTATGTGTTTTTCCCTTGCATTTTTCCTACTGTGTGCTGAACTTGCATGCACAGATCTTGTGTTTGCTAAAGTAATTCTTTTAAAACAATGTTTTGATATAGAGGACAGAGGAATTAAAAATCTGTTAAAGTGCAGATTGCTCGTAAGAAGGTGAGAATCCAAGATAGAATGTAGAAACCATTTGGTAGTCAAGGGCATGCTTCTAACAATATAAGCATTTGGGTTGAAAGCATTTGACACACCTAAAAATAATGAATGATCAGTATATCTAAATCAGTTACCTTGTTTTTACACACTTGTTTTCTTTGAATGCTATATCCTTGAGACCGCTATACTCCTCCCTGTCCTGTGAAGATACAAATCTGTCAGCATCTTCATCTCCAACAGTCTGATCTCAGGGGAGAGAAACAGCCAGGAACAGAGAATAAAAAAGCAAGCAAAGGGGGTACTAGATCTGGTAGATTCCCTCCCCTCTCCATGTGCCTTTAGTTTCCTGGAGTAAGCACAGAACTTTCTTCCTGCCTGGTTGATGAGCAAACTGTGATAGCACCTGTAAATTGGTGAGAACAACCACCAGCTGTTTATGTAAGATTTTTTTGGAAAGGGTTTGAAGTACGAGCTTTTAAAAAAGGGAACGTGGGGTGATACCTCAAAGCATATGTGCCTCCTCATGAGTATTTTTTAAGGAGTCCAAAACTGTGTACCAAAACAAATATTCTTAAATTCAGAATATTCTGCTACTCTATGAGCCCCTTCTCAGCTATCACTGTCTGAATGCCACCTAAGCACTGACTTACAGAGTTCTTCTCTGCCTCTCCCAGCAGAACTCTACAGTCCAGCCACTCAGGACTGTCCTCTAGGCAGCAGCAGCTTCCTCAGAGATTCACCCCTTCCCTGGCCAGGTGCCTCCTGTAGGTTTCTAGCTCAGCTATCCTCAGGTATTCTGGATTGCATGTTCTTTTAAATGGCTTTAAAAAAAAATTCATAACTGATTTTTTTTGTTTAATCTTTTGGGAGAACTCAAAGAGTAAAATGCTGAATTTTTCTTTTTCTTGCTTCACCAATTTTTAATGGAAAGAAACCAAGATCCAGGCTGGCAAAAGAACCTCTGTGTAATATAGGGGGAGAGTAATCTCTCAAACAAAGTGCAGCTAGTCAACTGGGTATCTGAGGTTGCACAGATCCTTAGGTTTGGATCCATTAAGTTACTTCGATATCTACAGTTTTTCAACTGTGTTTGCACAATAGTGCCTCTGTCTATACAGAAATGAAATGTGTTGAATGCTATTTGAAGTCAAATGCGTGATAAGAATGTGCTAAACATAACATTCAATTCAGCACAAAGCCCTTTGTGTGGTATTTTAGTACATACAGCTTTCACCCTGAAAATGGAAGATCTGTATTCTAGGCCACTCTTTCTAAGGAAATCCAGACCTGAAATTCCCATGCAAGTTTCCTAACTGATTGACTGTCGTCTAGCCTTCATGAACACATTATACACGTCTTTTTGTAGGACTGTATGAAATCAAGAATGTGAGATTTTGAAACTAGAAAGAAAGCCAGCAATCACAGAGTCATGGCAGCACTCCCTTCAAGCCAAGAAGTTCTACTTTATGCTAACTGTATGCATAGTCATGGGATCAGGTGCTAGAAATCAGGATGCCTGCCTTTGCAGTAAATGCCTTGTTATGAGATTATAGTGTCAAGTTTTTCTTTCTAGTTTTCTGTCAAAGACTCTGTGAATCTCACCTTTTCATTACAAATAACAGAACTGAAAGAATTGAGCTTGGCTTTTTTTGTGATATTGCTTTTTCTAACAAGTAATCAAAATTAAAACTCAGAAATTTCTAAAAAGAAACTTCATGAATTTTAAGTGCTACAATATTTACTTTACAGCAATATAGAAAGAAAAGTCACTGCTTCTATAATTCTAGCTTGTATTCACTTAGAATATGCTGTTTAATTATTTTTTTTAATTTCCTTTTTCCACTTTAGATCAAAGTGCTTGTAAACTTTTTGGGTATCTCTGTGGATTAGTGGCACTGAGTGTAATTTCTAGTTGGCGTTTTAAATACTATTTGGTATGGAATAACAAAAAAATGCCACTGTTGTGGTTTTTGCTGTTGACTTCAGTGGAAATGTTTGTCCTTGTGCATTATTCTTACAAAGCAATTGTTAGACATTATAAAGTGATGGATAGAATACAAAAGACAAGATAGCTAGAGTGAGATGACAACTATTTTTCTACATATTTTAGTGTTTGCAAGATTATATATAAAAGAAAAAGTAGAACTAAATCTTCGATGCTACAGTGCTAAACTGAAAGCACACTGCACTGTGTGGATTGACCTTTCATAGAACTCATCGGGTAGACTTGGGCTGGTCAGTGAGTTCTGCAGCAGACCCTACAGTATGGAAATATAAATCTTTGTTCAGCTGAGGAACAGAGCTTTCCATGACTTTCTGTGGACTAACTCTCATATATAAAAAATACAGAGATAGATTTTAGAGACATGCATTAATCACTACTTTAAAGCCCTCTGCAAGCTTTAACTTAATTTGACGCAGTGTATTTGAAATATCTGTACTTGTTTTGGACCAATTTTTAGGTTCATGTTAATAAAAAATACATATAAATAAATAAATAAATCTATGCCTGCTTAAATGTGAGGTAATCTGACAGGTAGAACCAGTATTAGATCGTGTTTTTGAAAGGTCTTGAAGTACACCACATAGGGAAGACACAGGAACAGGCTTGTCCAACAGTGATAAGAGGGTAGGTAAGTGACAGAGACTATGCTTAAAGTAAAATGTCTTTGCCGAGGAACAAGTAAGGGCATTGTTGTTTATGGTTTTAAAGGATCTAAAGTACTTCTAGCTTATAGATTAAACCCTTCTAAAAAGACCACAGGAGAGCTCTAGCAATGAAGGATATTTTGTCACGTAATCAACCTTCACGTGTTTCTTAACTTTGCCGAGGTTCCAGTTAATGCATAGTTCACATCAAGAGTCCACTTTGTTAAACACAATGGAAATGTGTAGAGATTCTTGTAATTGTATAGGCTTCAGTGAAATCATTTAACCTGCTGTAGAAATCATGGTGATTGCTTTCATTCAGCTAGAACAGAAAAAGTAAAAATGCCTCTTTTCAGCGTTTTTACTGCCATCTAGCGTTTGTAAAGTCTGCATCGGTAAATAGTAAATTCAGGTTTGTTGAATAGAATTAAAACTGTGACATGTGAGACATCTTTTAGAAAACAATAGGAATGTTTATGTGGTTTTTGTTTAGCATTTGAATCAATTTAAGTGCACGTCAAAACAATTATTTGATGTAATTGTACATACACTTGATGTGGCTAATTAAGATGATTATTAAAAGGTTACCAGGCTTGTAGCCTGTTATTGCAGTTACTGTGTACATGCCTCTTAGCTCTTACAGAAAGTAGGCGTAAATTGAGATAGTACCTCTTTTAATAACAGTTCTCCATAAGCTTAGTTGTAATTTCCATAAATTTTATCATCATATATGTAATGTCACTTACATCTGTTTATAATTTAACTAACACTCAATGAAGCAGAATCTTAGTTCAATTGACCTATCAGGAGAAGAAAAAAGTTAATTAATTTAAGAATGAAAAACTAAATACTTCTGAGTAATCATCTTATTTAAATGGAATGCACAAAGTAATAGGGACACTGTCATCTTAGTATCTGGATACCTTGAGGACTGAGATAAACTCTTTGAGGAATTGCACCTGCTGATAAATCTGCCTTATTGTTTGTATGATTTTACAGTACAGCATATGAACCACTTTACCTTTATAAAAAGGTGGTGGTAATAATAACAACAACAACAACTGTATTGATAGGAATTAGTGCAAAAGTACCATAGTAGATAATAAATTGATACTAAAAAACCTTTGTTACATTTATTGATATAATGATTAATAGCAATATTAACAGCAGAAATATATTTGACATTGATATTTTCTTTCCTCTTGACAGAGCAGTTGGTGCTCTTTCAGACAGCAAGGTTTTTGTAGACAATCTCCTGAAAGGAAAAAGAGTGGATTTATCTTTTCAAGGAATTGATCACTTCAGAAATCAAGTTGGATTTGTGAATTTGGCAGAAAATGATCATACAACACTACTTAAAGAAATAGCAGGTACAACTTGTCAATCTAGTTTAAGTGTTTTAAAGACTTCTTGACAAACTAAATGAGAATGGAGCACAAAGATAAGTTGGTGCTAATTTAGTCAATATTAATTTACCTTTAACAACTGTAAATGCTACATAATTAATTTCCTAGCCTACTTTGCATAGTTCAGAAGGATGTTAATGAATTACAGACAGTACTGTTCTCTGATAACTTTTTATTTAGTATATGTAAAAATCATAGTGCAAATTTGTAAATGGGATATAAAGACTCCATGCTACCTTGTTTTGGTCCTATTTTTTATCTGTCTATGAGTCTATACTTAAAGTATGTTGTTTACAGATATTTAATACAAATTCTCAAAGAACAGTACTGTCTGTAATTCACTGGTGTCCTTTAAAACTATCCCAGCAATTCCAACTATTCCTTGGAAAGACTCTTTAAAAGAGTTTTTCAGTATTGATGAATTATCTTTTGTGCTCTGAGGAATGTGAGGTCACACCATTTTTTAATAGCGCAATAACCCATATAGGACATTCTGCAGAGTCGCAAAGACTGCTACTATCATGCTACCTCTTTGCAGTCCAGTACAGAGGGAAAAATTGAAAAGGTTTTTATTAATACAGTGTTTCCTTTAGCAATTAAATAGTTTCATTTCTGAAGTGCAGCTGGTTTGACCTTTTACAAAAACCTCAGTTTAATTTATTAAGGAATCACTGTTTTGGTACTTCAAGATTATGTATGGCTTCTGCTATGTTCTAAGGTGAATTTTGATTTCATGTGTTATTTTGTGTTGGACATGAATGAAGGAGAAATACTGATAACACAGGCAATTGAAAACAGATGAAGTTAAATTAGCTTCTAAATGGTAGGACACCATTTAGTTCCACAAATAATACAGAAAATTTTTTGATAATAATAACATCTGCATGTGGTCATTGCATGTCTGCTAATACCAGTGTAAATGTAGGTTTGCCAGAGACAAAAGTCCAGGAAAAGCACAGCTAATGTGAACCTTCTGTTTGTTCTGATTTGCTAGTTACTTCCCAAAAATCCACTAAAAGACATTAGCATAATTTAATTATCTATCCAGGAGTAATGCTAAATTGTTCTGACAAAGGTTTGAGGAGTATTTTAATAACTCTTTGTCAAAACCTTTTTAGAAATCATGTGCTTACAGTGACATATACACTTACAGGACTTTTTAGAAAACTCTTTTTCTTATGCTTTGCTACACCACAGAATATTTGAAGGACTGTTGTGGTTTAGTCCCAGCTGGCAGCTCAGCCCCACACAGCCACTCACTCACTCTTTGCTGGCCATTTTGGGGAGAGAATCGGAAGAGTAAAAGTGACAAAACTCATGGGTTGACATAAAGATAGTTTAATAGGGAAAGCGAAAGCCATGCACTCAAGTAGAGCAAAACAAGGAGTTCATTCACCACTTCCCATGGGCAGGCACATATTCAGCTGTCTCCAGGAAAGCAGGGCTCCATCAAGCCTAAGAGTGACTTGGGAAGACAAATGCCATCCTCCCTCCTTCTTCTTTCCCCAGCTCTATATATGCTGAGGATGACACCATACACCATACGGTGTGGAATATCTCTGTGCTCACATGGGGTTAGCTGTCCTGGCTGTCCCCTCCCAGCTCCTTGTGCACCTCCTGCTTTCTTGCTGGAGGGGTGGGCTGAGAAGCAGGAAAAGCCTTGGCTCTGTGCGAGCACTGCTCAGGAGTAACTAAAACATACCTGAACTATCAACCCTCTGTTCAGCACAAGTCCAAAAAATAACCCTATACTAGCTACGATGAAGAAAATTACCCCAGCCAAAACCAGCACAAGTACTAAGTGAATTTGGAAAAGGTAATGAATTGCTTTGTTTTGATCTTTATTTTGATAACTATATTGTAAATGCTGCTTGAAGCTGATAAAAGTGGATAAGTGAATCCTGGTTTTTACCTGCAGGATTTGCAGATTTTGATTTTATGGATTAATGATGCATGTTATGGTCTGACCATGAGAGGGAGCTTGTATTTCATGAACAGAAAAATTACTCTTCTGTTTATACATACAAATATTTCATTTGCTTTTGGTCCTTTGTTTTTAAGAAATGTTGATTTGTTGGCTTAAATATTTTAATAGTTAAGACTGCAGTGTAGTACAACAGTCAGGTTGACACACAGTACAACTAACTTACTAATTTTCTTTAACTTTAGTTGTGTATAAATGACATTTCGTCTAATCTCTCTGAATTGATTTCCTAACAGTCCACACTAGAGAGAGAGAGAGAAATGGAAAGTGAGTCATACTGCCCATCTTCTTCTCTAGATACATTACAGCTTTACTCAAGCATAAACTTACATTGCCACCATACCAAAGCAATCTGACTCCTTTCTGCAGCCACATGGTGAATTCAGCTGTGGTAAAATTAACGTTTTTACCTTTGCCAGCTAATTTTTAGCCTATTCAGTTTGCCCATGCAGTTTACTGTATAGCTACATAACTCTTGACATGAAAGATGGGAGCAGTGGCAGGCACTGGGCTGGAGAGGAACAGTCTATTTTGACAAGGACGATAGTTTATGTGCTTCTTTAAAGATTGTGAAACCACACATTTAGTATCCATTTGAGGGTGAATTACATTGCCCTCACTTCAGATAGCCTAGGGAAATAGTTTAATTCAGTTAATTTAGTTCACTTTAGTTACAGATGGCTGAAGCTACGATAAATGAATTTTGCCTCTTGTCAGCTGCTCTTAGGTCATTTCAGATGATGAAAAAATTGGAAACTCAAAGGTATTGTAATTTTCCATTAGAACAACTGATTTGTACAAAGCGAGCAAAAAGGTGATAGTCCAAATTGCTGCTGTTTAGTTAGGTGGGACTGGAAGTATGATTCTCTGAAATCATACTGAAAACAAGGGCAGCAAATGCTTTTAGATCTTAATCTACATTCTTTCTATTCTGATAAATAGCTCATTAAAATGAAGCAATATGCTTATTGTGGTTTAAAAGAAGGTACTCTCACCCACTTCTTTTTGTGATCATAACAAATTTATGGGAAGTATTAGAATGGATTGAAGCCAGTAAAAGAAGCAAGTTTTATTAGGAAGCTCTACTTACGCTTCTATTTCAGTTTTGGACTTTGCCTTCACATTCTCACTGTCTTGTAAGACTTACCATATGTACTGACGTATGTGCACAAAGTAGGGATTGCTTGGCCCAGCTGCTCCATGGATCCTACTTTATGAACGAACTCATCTTTCTTCTGTATGTGTATGTGGTGATGGAGAGAAACAGAACAACCTGCACATACTCCTGATGAGTGCTTGAAATAACAGTATGGCTTGCTGATACATGGCAGTGGTTTGGGACAGTGACAGCTCACTGTAGAAAAGCCTAACTAATACATAACCAAGGAGCAGTGGAGGAACTATTGGGAAATTGGCTTGACTCTGGCTTACCTTTTGGCCCATCGCTTAAAAAACCCTAAGAACTCAAGAATTTTAATGTGGCTTAACATGGCAGTTCTAATTTTAAGTTGTCTGTGCTCAGCTATTCTTCATTTCCAAGCGTAAAATAAAAAAAAAAAATTCAATAAAAAGCCAGAATACTTTTTCTAAATTATAAACCTTTTAATTGAAGGAACGTGGTTTTGAGACAAGCAGAAATTAATAGTCTGGAAGTAAACATACATACATAGCAGGTTTCTGTATTTAATGAAATCTTGGGAAAGAAGATGGCCATTTGTATTATGGAATATGGCTCCATATGCAATTTTACTATCAATTGTTCTATATTGATGTAGCTGTTGAATTTTTGATCTTTTCCCATGTAAAGTGGCTCTGAGTAAGCTTCATATATCACATTTCCATTCTAATTATGGGGAGAGAGTTGTCTAATGGATTCAGCTGCATCCAATGTAAGAGGCAGATGACATTCAGTAATTTTGACATTATAAAATGAGGTACAAAATGGTATTACAGAGTACTTCAAACTGCATGAAAGGCAGTCTGAAAGCTGTCCAAAAATTTGTTCCAGGAAGTCATTGAGCTTGTAAAAATAGCTTTAACATTTCTAGGGTATACTTTGAAGCTGCAAACATCAGTCAGCCTGAGGCTAATAAAGGAAAACATAGATTTCGTTTGATTTTTCAGTCTAAGTAGTAATGATAATGTCTGGAGGAAAAATGGAGGATACTCATTTGTCAAGACCCTTGGGCATCATCTGTCTATTTTTCTCATCACTGGCCTCTAAATTTCTTTCAGTTTAGGCAATCCCCATCATAAACTTTAACTTTTATGTATCTGCCAGTTGACAAATCCACTTTTATGCTATCTCATAAGCCAAGAACTTTCTCTTGCCCACAGCATCCATGCGTCCTTCCCAGTTTCTGTTAAATCCCTTCTTGTAGCCACTTCTTCAAAGAGCTTCATGGATTTTAATAGCATTACATTATCTTGTAACTTTACTGTGCTCTCAGGAAAACATCTGTCTTTATTTCTTTTTTTCCCCTCCACTTACTCAGATTTCTTTCTATTTTCATTTGTTTTGAAGAAGGAAACAGTGTTAATTATGTTCGTAAGTTACCTTACCCAGTAAAATGTCACTCTTTCTGTGCATGTCAAATTCTGCAAAACTGGGGCTATCTGTAGTCCCAGCAAGCCCAATGTCTTGAGGCTGTGATGTTCAATATGTCTATGCCACAACAAAGCTGTGTGAGAAGCCTGATGCCCGTGAGAACATGTGTAGACACACATCTACACACACGTAAATCTGTTAAATTTAAAGCTGCAGTCTCTGCGTGCTTTTCTGCTCTGACCCAGGTTTTCATTGGTATTTTTGATTAGAATTGCCAGGTATGAAAGAGCAGTTTGGAAAGATAAATAGAACACATATTGAACAAAGCTATTTAGCACAAAACGAAGACAGGGAGGGCTGTGGTTGCTGTTCAGCAGTGTAAAGTGTAGGTGCCCAGCTGTCCCACCCAATTCCCACACAGTCACAGCACTGTGTGATCGGTCTGCCCTGATGAGATCCCTGGGTTCATAGTCCTGTGATCAGGGGCACATTGGCAAACCTCTGCTCTGATACTAAGCTCTTACTGGACTTAGGAGGGGACACCTGGAGAGGTGCAAATCTTCATCAGCACAGATCCTAATTGCAGAGTGTGAGATAAGACTGCATGGCCTCAGATGTGATGGCAGAAAAAAATGGAGGTTTCAGAGGGGGGAAAAAAAAGACTACCATGCACAAGACTGAGCCACAATATCACATGGTAGCGTAAACCTGGGTCTGATAAGATTTACCCCTTGCTGGAACATCAACATCAATGGATCCCCAAATTGTGCTGTTCAGAGAACAGATACAGGAGCCAGAAAGCTTAGTGGGGATCCAATGTAAATTTAGAAATGTCTGCCACAGACAAAATTTAAAATAATACAAGTAGGTCAGCGGTACTTGTGTTGTTTGCTTCCCAGTGTGATGCTGTTTCTTCCAGGTGGGAGAAAAAGGACTGTTGAACTATCAAGCAAAAAAAATACTTAAATGAACATACATTGTTAAGTTAAGGGCTGATTATATATATGTGATAGGATTTAAAATTTTTCCCCCTATTTTGATTTTGTTTGTATGAGTCAGCAAGACCTACACCTAGTGAAAAACTGGAAGTTGTACTTGCAAAGAACAAAATGGTTTTGCAGTTTTTCTGTTTTTCACTAATAGAAATATTCTTATTTTCCAGTATTATTTTTACTACAGGTTTTTCCAATTCTATCTAAACCATTTTTTGAATAGAAATTTTTCATGTTGGAAGTATTTAATCTAAAAAAAACCACAGAACATAATTCAAAAGTTACACTGAAATTTATTTCCAAGAAATTAAACATTACATTGGGCAGATGAACTGGGAAATAGTAAACTAGGTCAGTGTTGTAGAGTTGCTTTGGCCTGGACTGTAAACAGATAAAAGTGTACATTAAAAGTAGGAAATTAGCTTAGAAGGCAAAAGTAAAGCTTTAAAACCCAAACAAAAATCATCAGCATACCTGATACATTCTCTAATGCTGGCATGTAAATCCAGTGCCAAAACTTAAGAGCTTTCACTTCCAAATTTCCTCTGTTCTGAGTGGGAGATTACCCAAATACAGATAATAGAATTCCCCACAGAATAGTGTTTTTGAATAGAGAATTCTTTTACATACTCAGAGTTTTCCTGAAGTTTCCCACACTTCCAGTGAGAGTGACTCCTGAACAGTGCTAATGTTGAGTTCCTATTTTGATAGCAAAATTGGACAGCATGAACAGCTTTCTAATTGCCATTATTTAACTGATATTAACTACAAATATAGGACCATTTTCACATGCAATAATATATACCTCTGAAGAAATAATTATGTGCCTTTGAAATTAAGTAGAAATCTCCCTGCTTTTTGGTACTCATCATCTTGTTTCTTTCATGTGAAGGGGCCATGACTAAAATTACATTTGAAAACACATTTTAAGCATTGTATTATGTAATATCTTTGTACTTACACACTTTTCTCCTCATCAGAGACTATGAAGATGATATTTCAAGAAAAGGGGATCATGACAGGAGAAGAAAGAGCTTTTAAACCACATCTGACCTTCATGAAGTTGTCAAAATCAACAGAGCTATGTAAGCAGGTGAGCTCACATTTCACACATCTCAGCAGCAATCTAGAAAGTTTAATTTGGAGATGGACAAAGTATTGTTTATGCTATAGCATCATACTTTCTACTTTGTAAGCATCTGAAGAGGTAAGACTTTAAAATACTTGGTTTTTAAAGAAATAATTAATGTATCTACTGTATAACCAGTAGTCCTGTACTGTAATTTACCACTCTTCATATTCTCGGTGCAGTAATATCATGGTCTGTTTTCTGTTGGGAAATTAGACAAGACCAAAGGATAAAAGTACTTGTTCAGAGTCACAGAATTCCCATTAGGGGGTAGATTGTATGCATATGGTTTGTTTGCAGAGTTTTGTTACTGTATAGGGGAAAATTAGCAAATAAACAGTGGAATTTCTGTTTGGATTATGCATAGTAGGCAGACTGTTAGTTTTCTCTACTAAATATACTTTGGTGAATTTCAGAGTAATGAGGAAAAACTATATTAATATATCTTCTATATTCTCTCTTGCAGGTAGTTATTTCTTGCCTATTTATTAGATTTTTTGACAAAATACACAAATGCATGAAAATAGGATATAACTGTGATTAAAATACATAGAAGCAAAACTAGTGTACCTATTTTTAATTTCATACTAATTTAACTAAGACTGTATTATTTAACACAAGGTATATGTGCATAGATTTTTTTTTTACTGACATTGTATAGAATGTTTTATGTGATCCTTTAACATTGACTGGGAAAATAACTTTCAGAAAAAATATTTTAAGTAAGAATTAAAGTACATAATACTAATCTTTTACGTTGATTTTTTCCTTAATAGTGGGCATTAAAAAATACTTTAAAATTTAATTAGAAATATCCCTAAAAATGCTGAAGGTGCATGTTTTAATTAAGTAGTATTTTGAAATCAGTAAAAAGAAGGTAGGGAGATTTGAGATACATCAAGAAAATTTGAGGATATGTGTACTTGCTCTAAAACAGAAATAAGGAACTATTCACAGGATGCAGGTGGTATATGATAGATATTAAATTTGTAAACTCACAGAACCATTTGCTTATATTGACAGCTCGGTTTTTAAAATGCTAATTTAAAAATCCACAGATCTTCTAGAATATCAGTGGTTCAGTGATTTAACTGGTTAAAACATCTGAGACAATCAGGGTGGGGGTTTTGCTATTCTGTTTTTTTTATTGGTTTTGTTTGTTTCATTTACATTTATCTAGCTTCCATGAAATATTAGCTAGGATGCATCCTTTCTGTGTTCTGATATTCACTGCTGCTGACAGAACCAGGTCAATGTCATTCCCAATCATCTTCCTGAACCCTCCATAATGCTGGATAATGCATATGATCTACTGTATAGAAAGATACTATGTATTAAAAATCTGTACATTTTTCTCTGTCAATTCAGTGTCAGGCATAAGCATCAGTCTTTACTATAATTTTTTCTTTCATTGTGTTCATACATTTAGTTAGATAGTTTTATGCATTTAGAGAAAACTAAATAAAAATATGAATCATAAAAGGAATAATTATTTTGCAGTACATTTGAATACAATGTGTAATTGCATTTTTAGATCATATAACAATATGAAAAGCAAGAAAAGGAAACTGGATGAAGGTTACATGAGCAAGCTTATAAAAGAAAAAATAGTACTAAAGTGGTTGAGTATAGTTCTCAGCCATGGCTTTATAACGGTATTAATTTAATTTTTAAATGTAAGCTTCCTTATTTGAAATAATACTCTGTTAACTCACCCTCCTCTCAGTGACATCTGAATTCCACCAAAGTTGTATTTTTGGAAAAAAAAATAGGTTTTTTAAACCTTAATATAACTGCAGGCATTTTGAAATGCATATATTCTGAAGAGATTTTAACTTTCCCAAAGTTAAAAATTATATTTACAAAGCAAAGAGTTTGAGAATTTAGAACTAGTGAAGATCTCAAGAAATCAGTTTTTCACTTTGAAGGCACATCATTAAGCTAAAAATGGTAAATCTAAAAAACTTGGAAACATATTAATAAAGGATAAAAGTGTGAAATAAAGTGGATTAGAAAAGAGCTATCTGGTTTACTGTACCCCCTTCAGCTTCTCAGAATAAAGGACTTATTCACCTACTCAGAAGTGGGACCAACTCACTTTTCATGCTTAGTTGGACATTTCTCAGATTAGATGTGCCACTGAAAACTTCCCCAAAATCAGGAGGTATAGTGTGCTTCTAGATGTCCTTGTGGAAGGAGACAAAGGATTTACTTGCACATGTTTAGCTATTTCCAGAATTATTTGAATGATAAGAATCTTGGGTTAGTATAGTTATCTTCTATGCAAAGAACCTAATGAAGCATAATAAAAGAAGAAACTGACGTTTTGCATTTGAAGATAATGTTTCTATTCCTGCTTCCCTCACTTGCCTGCTAAGTTGCCACCAGTCAGTGACAAGCCCTGTGTTTTTCATTTGTACAGATTCCTGTTTATTGCAGGGTGTGTTGAGAGGCACACTTCATAAGTGCTGTATGACGTTTGGAGGTCCTTTGATACCTAGTACTGCCAGAACTGCAAATACTGTGGAATGAATTTCATAAGAAGATGACTGACAGCTAAATTGCTCTGATGGCATCTGTTTAATTAGTGCAGAGTATATCCCTATCCTAGACAGTGGTTGTCAACAAAAAAAGCCAGAAATATAAATTATGAATCTTTTGTATATTATATTCTTTTGTACGGTGTATCTTTAGGATGCTGTATGTATAGTTGGTAAAAGAGAATATGTTAGTGAAAAACACGTTTGTATATTCTACACTTGCGAGCACTGTACAAGGCCTGATTCACTGTTGCCATTCACTTCAGTGCTAACATCATCAAGATACCAGACATTATGCAGACAGTATTATTTTGATTGCCCTGGAAATAGCATTAAATGCATGATTCAGTAATTTATTATTGTATTTTTTAATGTAAATTATGTTAAACTTCTGTCTCTTTCCAGTTTCATACAGAAATAACATAAGGTACTTATTTTGTAATAATAATATTAATAATAGTTCATCATCAAGGAGGAAATTCCACACTGAAACAAAGCCAAAGCAGTGTCTCCAATTTCAGATCTTTTTGATGTGCGCTGACATTCATCTTTTTGCTATCTTCAGCCAGATATACCAGATAACATGTTAAATATTTATAATTATGAAGGGATTTAATTTCTTTTCATGTAAATTTTCTCTCAGTTTATGTGACATTAATATGTTCGGCTTCTTGAAATGGCATATAAATGAGAGATGTAGTATGTCTTTTATTAGCCATTATGTAAGTGGTTAGAGCAAGTTTTAGCAGACAGTAAGCTATGTAATGTCTCCTCTGTCTTATTTACATGAGGAATCTCAGGCACTCCGGCTGCAGGAAAGGTTATTACTTTGATATTATTTAGATAGGGCTCTTGTGTCATTAATTTGTTAATGAATTTTTCTTGCATATGTGTACATAAAATACTGTGTTCAATAAAGATCTTCTGCACGACAAGAGCAGTGAAACGGAATCCTCCCTTTGTGGTATTAATCCTCAAATGTTAATAATTGAATATAGAATAGAAAATGTGAATTTCTCTCTTACATTCCTAGATTTGTAATTTTGCGTTTATTTATACCCATGTGGCATAGACACATAGTTTTATCATACAGGACCTTAAAGAAGAGAGCATTTCTCAGTAAAACCAAGGCACTCCTTTTTATCAGTCCCCACTGATTCTGACCACCAGCATTCTTTTTATAATGAATCCTGGTATCTCTGGCATTTTGGACAGAAAAGCTGGTATAAGAAAAGCTGCAGAGCCATTAAATCCCTTTGTATTTCCATTTATCAGCCTCTATGTCAGTGGTTTGTATTGTGACAACTATTACCTGCTGATACAAGAGTCTGAAGCACATATTTATTTGGAATCTTTGATGTTGAGCCTAAAATGGCTGCAATCATCACTTTGGCACAATATGAAACAATAAACACTTTCATAGTCTTCTAAGACCAGTAGAAATGTGTTGTGATTTTTCTACAGTATATTTTTTAATTGGAGGTTCCAACAAAAGGGCAGAAAATTCACAAACTGGGTGACCCAACAGCTGGGAGACGTTCTTAAAATTCTTCTTCTCTTCGTACACTTATATGGTACACCATATTGCAGGGATATATAAGTACTTGGTTTAAACAACAAGAAGAAGGAAGGACATAGCTACAAACAGTTTGTTACAAGCTACATGTCCTGTGAGGTGTTTCATCATAGTGATCATTCTTTAAAGTACCAAACTCTCCATGGTAGATATGATGCACTCTCTGCATTTACACATATCCTTGCTACAGGACTGAGGCTGCAGAAGGCAGCACTTCTTTAGACATGAACTCTTCCAAGTCCACTTGGGGATCGTCAAGGTCTATGCAAAGAAACTTTTCCACAACAGACTTGCATTTTTCCATCCTATCGCCTTTGGAAGGATGATCAAGACGTTTGATAGGTTTTCCATTGCGAATCAGTTCTGATACTTCCACTCCTCTTTCAATAATTTTGGCTGGCATTCCTGCTAATGCAGCAATGGTGGCAGCATGACTAATGGTGGACATACCCTGTTTGATCTGATAGAAAAATATCAACTCCTCTCCATCCTGGTGGGTCTCCATGGTCAGGTACTCCAGAAGAGGTGTGTCAGGCAGGAGTTCTAGCTGCATTAAACTGTGAAAGTTAGTGGAGACAAGGACCTGTGGACACTGTGTTCCTTGTCTGATCCAGTACCTCAGGACAGCAGCCAGAAGGGACAGGCCATCCAGTGTGTTGGTCCCTTTACCAAACTCATCAATAAGTACCAGGGACCTCTCTGTGGCATTGTTTACAGCCTTGGCAACCTGGTTAAGATCAATCATGAATGTGGAGAGCCCTACAGAAACCGATTCCCTACTGTGGATTCTTGTGTAAATCCCATCAATTACTCCAATCTCTGCCTCTGCTGCAGGGACATAACTGCCGATCAGAGCCATGAACACTATAAGACCTACTTGCTTTAAGTAAACACTCTTTCCAGAGGAGTTTGGCCCTGTGATGATCTTTATTCGTCTGGTAGCCTCGCCGCTGTCCACAGGATTGGCCACAAAAGTCTTTGCACATAGTTCCATGAGTGGATGTCTTCCATCCTTGATGTGGAAGCCGTGGCGATGAGTAAAGCGAGGTCGGCAATAGGCATTCTCCCGGGCCATCGCTGCCAAGGCTAGCAGTACATCCAGGTGTGCGGTGTACTCAATCACACTGTTAAGTACTTCAGACTTCTCCAAGATCCTTGTCTGCAGCTGGTGCATGATGAGTGTTTCCTGGTCTCTGATCTCACAGTGCAAGTCACCCAGCAGGCTGTCTAACTCCTTGGTTCGGGCACTTCTGTAGTGCAGTTTATCCTCTGACAAGAACATGAAGTCCAAGCCTTCAAGTTCAAAGTCACTCTTCTCCACCATATTTGGTAGGCGTGGAATGGACAGAAGGAACCCAATCAAAGGAATGTAGATCACACAACAGGAGGTAATCCGATTGTCCAAAGTCTCCAGTTCTTTTCGTGCCACTTCTGTAAGGAAGTCTGACAGTCCCATCAGCTTTCGTTTCTTTTCATCGATATTGGCGTCTACATTAGGTCTAACAGTGAAGCGGTTCTCTGAGAGGCTGCCCTCAAAGTCTACCACTTTGCTAATTAGATTAGCAATGTAGTGCAGATCATCAGTGAAGACACGTGAAATAGTCTGAAAAAGTTCAATAGTATTGGGCAGAGAGCGACACGTGTCTCTAAGGCACACTGCATTGTACGCTGTCTTATACAGTGCTTGCCAGTCACTAACTTTTGTGTTGGAAAGAGTCATTCTCTTTAAAATAAGAGGCACATTTTTAATATTCTTGAGGCAGTTTTGAAGAGTGAGGACTGTTTCATGGTTCTGAGCCAGCAGGAAGAAGTTGATAACATCTAGCCGTTTGTTCAACTCTGTCACGTTCCGGGTAGGCCGTGTGAGCCACAGCCTCAGCAGTTTTTCTCCCCATTTGCATCTGCAACGGTTTAAAATTCCGTATAAGCTAAATCCTTCTTTTAGTCCACTGGATAGCTTGTACACAGAAGGATGGATATCACTTTTAAATATCTGCAGCACACAGTAAGTGTCTTGGTCCATATTCACAGTATCTGACAGCACAAATTTTTTAAAGGCCAAAATAGGAACTGCTATACTGCTGTCTTCGAGCTCAACTCCAACCCTTCTCCTGTCTAGAAACTTAAGGAGGCCCCCTAAGGCTCGTATCATGAGTGGACTCTCGAAAGGGATGATTGAGGACAAATAGAGAATTTTCTCTGTTGCAGTCATATGAGATGGGATAAATGGAAATTGCCTAGATAGGATCCGTTGCTTGGTGACTTCTAAACCAAAATCTATGTTAGGAAACAGGACAATTTCTGGTTTTCCCGTGTCTTTATCACCAGCAGTAGCTGTTAGGTTGGTCAGGAATTTGGCAATATTCTGGTCCTGTTTTGCACTGGTCACTATGCATTGAGGGTTAAGTTCCCCAATCACTTTTTGCAGTAGCTTGAGGTCTTCATTATCGGGTATCTCAGGCATGAAGTAGACTGAGCAATCTTCTGTATCATAGTAAGTAATTGCCAGCTGCCCTGCATACCACAAAACAGACATATGTATCTCCGAGCTCTCTTGCTCCTCTTGCTCGGGCCCAAGCGGCGGTGGCAAGGCACAGCTCGTGGCTGATGTGGCACTCATTCTGTTGGCAAGAGGTATTTTTATTCTCAACTCATCCAAAAGGTCCTGAGAAGTAACTTTGATTGACAACAGGAGGTTAACACTCACTCTTCCAACCCTGAAGAAACTAAGATGCTACCAGGAGTTAACTATAACCATTCAAGTGAAAAGATGCAGCCAGTAACTACAGCCACCGTCTGTTTCCAAGGAAGGTGTAACAGAACTAAGTAGCAGCATTTGTTTTACAGTTTTTCTTTGCGTCCTTTATTTTTTTTAAGTATCTATGTATGCCCTGGTACCCATAAATACAGTAATGTACACGGACATGTATATCCATGTACAAAATCATCCTCCCTCAGAGGTTTGTGACACACACCTGCACTGACCATGGCTCCTCTTAGCAGTGCAGCCCCACAGCCTGGCCATCATTTCAGGGTCCCAGCCCCATATTTACACTGCACCATCACGCAGTACCAGTTTCTATACAAGCACTTAAGGGATCAGATATACCAATCCCTGTCAGCACCTCACTTCCAATCCATTCCCACCTCTTTGCTCTGTACTCACCCTCCTCACCACAGACGGGCAGCTCCCCTTGGCTGCTGCGCCTCCCTGCAGCCCAAAAGTGTTCGGCTGACCTCTTTCCCTTCCTCTCCGGGCAGGAGCTCGGCGCTCCACCGGGAGGGCCCGTCAGAAGGGCCGGAGCCTCCTCCGCAGCCGGGCCGCGCCCACAGCGGCCCTGTCTCGGCTGGCGGCCCTGGCGGCTCGGCCGCCCCGCGGGGAGCGACCCTCGGCCGCCTGCGGGTCCCGCCTGGAGGGAGCACCCCAGTGGTGTGCTGGCTTGTGGGGTCTGGCACACGGAGCCCGGAGCTGCTTGCGTCTCTGCTACCTGCGCTGTCACCACTGGAGCCTTCCTGCCCCTGGTCCCAAGGCTGACTGTGGCAGCAGCCAGGGGGACTGCATGGGGTTCAGCTGTGGGCTGGGGATGGCAGGCTGCA
Source organism: Corvus cornix cornix (assembly GCF_000738735.6). NCBI lineage: Eukaryota > Metazoa > Chordata > Aves > Passeriformes > Corvidae > Corvus > Corvus cornix. Next base: position 59,596,373 of record NC_047056.1, on the reverse strand, counting down.
CCTTCCCAGAGACACAGGGAGAAAAACCAGATATGGCAGGACTGCCAAAGGCTAGCTCCCTGGTGCCCTGCCAGTCCTTCAAGAGCTCCTCATGCCGTGCCTCTCCAGGCCCGTGTTACACAGCCATGTCCTTTACAGGCATTATCCATTACTGTGCTTCCTCGAGAGGCAGATGTCTTCCTCCTCCCATTCCAGCACCAAACGCTTCAAAGTGGCCTCTCAAGTACTCTTGTTTCTCACCTCCCCCATTACAGCTTATCTTTATAATCAGCATGTGTTCTATTCCCATGTGGTAACAACTTTTCACTTGCACCTCTACTGCTCCAGACCCTTTCAGTTAAGAAATGAGCCATGACCTTCCTGTGCACCTGCATTGCTTCATCCTTTCACATCTCACTGCAAGCAGCACTCCAGAAATTGTTCCAGTTACTAAATATATCATAGTTTTCCCAGGGCTGCTTTTCCAAATACCTTTCAGTAGTGCATCACAAGCACAACTCAGTTCCTGAGCATTCAACATTTGATTCACATCTTACCAATCTGTCTTTGACAAGCAACATCCCAACCTCTTGTAAATGCTATTTTTTTTGTTGGAGCATGAAGTTGTGATTTTTATGTTTTCTTCATTTCATTCCAGAAGTACTCAAGGCTTCACATTTTGACAAATGTTCTCCTGGCTGAAAAGGTCTTTTTTTTTATTTCTAATTGATGTCTAACTGTATTTCCAAGAACTGTCAGCCAAAAATCAAGGAATGATGATTTAATTTCGGAATAACCTTGGTACATAAGGACTAGTTTAGCCATAGAATATACAATTTTAGGTAACGACTGTGAGGATGGAATAAAGGTAGACTTCACGGAGATGTAGGCTCCCGAATTTCCACTTCCTGAAATGAAAAGCATCCACCACTAGATGTCATCATTTCGGAGATTAAGGAAATGAAAAAACATTTTGACCTTCACTAAAGTAGACTTTACTTTTCACACTGATGGGCTGCTGAGAAACCACACACAGGCAAACGTGGACTTTGCAGCTGTTGGGCATGTAAAGCCGAGGGTCCAGGATGCTGGCAGGTTGACTCTGCAAATGCAGGGTGTGTGCAGGGGGAGAGGTTGGGGAAGAACACAAAAGAGGAGTAGACAGTATGGACTGCAAAAGGGGCTAGTCCTGTTTAAAATGAGCCTGGTGGGTGCACTTGTCTGACATTGCCAGGGGCAAATGTCTGTATCCTCCCCACACTGTGTGTGTGAGGAGTGTAGGTGTTCACTGCCAAACCTCAAGCAGAGACAGCCAGTATGTGGGAGACCCGTGGGCTCAGTAAGAGCCTGGTAATCTGGGCAGGGATGCCAGGTGGACAGAGGGGACATGACGGTGCTTCAGGAATGCCCACATGTGAACATGGAGAGAAAGTCATGTGTGTCCTGCACTGCTGAGCTTCTGTCCCTGCCAGGAGCCACCTGCACTTGTGTGTCCTGTGAGCCCCATGTGCGGGTGCTGGTGAAGGCAGTGGCATCCATGTAGCCAGCAATGTCCATGTCCTTTGAGCATGAGTGTTTCTGGGAGGTGAAAGCAGCAGGTACATCCATCAAAGACTGGGACTCCACACACTCAACTGGGGTCCAGCAGCTGGGCAATAGGAAGCACTGGGCTGGGGCTGCTAGAGGCTCCTAACATTCCTTATCATGGAGTAATGATATTTAAATAGCAAACAGCATTATTGGGAGGTAGATTGAAGGAGAAAAGACTGAATTTCTACAGAGATCCTATATTTTGATTGACAGTGGAATGGAATGAGGACCCCTAAACTCCTAAAATAACTACTGAAATGATGTTTTCTGAAAATAGCTTAATAGAATATTTATGTTCCGCTTCATGTATCAACTGCATACTGATTTCAATATTATAAATCACAGTAAGTTTTTAGATTTACTGAGGTTAAAAAGTCCAGTGCTAATAAAATACAACCATTTTTTCCTGTGTGCTGATTTTAATGACTCAGAAAACTGCCCTTGACAACCATTTGAGATTCTTCCTTGTTGTAGCATGCCCAGTGATGATAGCAAGAATAATTTCCAGTTACATGTTCCATGAACACTGTTGCAAACCATTTGAAGTTAAAGCAGTTGTAGTATTGTGTATGTTTTTGTTTCCTACAGGTCTAAAGATGAAATGATGGAAAGGAGAACTAATGACATTTTTATTTCATTTAGTTCTGAAGTAGACAGTGCTTCCCTAAAGCAGAAGATTTGGCATATGATTATTTCTGTATTCTTTTTTGGATCTTGAAGTAGTTTTCCATCCTAATTATACTTATGGCTAAAATGAAAACTATAGAAATTAAATATGAAAATTCAGTCTCCAAGTAGAATGCCTAATTGAATTTTATGTTGCTTTTTTAAAGGTGAAGAAAATTGACTCTAGTCTGTATGAAGATTTCAAAAACCATTATTTTGGAGATGAGATCTTGCACCGCTTTGATCTTTGCTCCATGTTGAAAAAAAAGCAACCAAATGGTTACTACTACTGTGAATCCTCTATTGTTTTTGGTAAGTACATCTTAATTTTCTTCTGATGAGTTGTGTCTCTGAGTTATATGTGCAAAAAGCCATTTTTTTCTGGAGTGTGTGTTAGGCAATTCTTGTAATATCCATGGAGTTTGACAGAAGTCTCTCCCTCAGCCTTGGCTCTGCCGGAACTCTGTGCTCTTGCAGGTTCTTGCTGGCAGCTAAAAGTTTCTGTTCAATTATCCATCTCCAGAATCCCATTAAATTTCTCATCCTAAAATGATTGTTTAAGATAAGTGAGATGTCTCACTCTCCAGAGTTGCTCATCTGTCTGTTGACTTTAAAGACAGGCTGCGTGACTAAGTCAGATTAGACACAGTACTTACAGATGATTAAAGCTGGGTGAAATGTCTCTGGTTTGGCAGAGATGTGACCCTACTTGGACTACATTCATAAACAGTGAGAATTTCAGTGGTACCACAGATTTGATAATAACTCTTCAGGATACCATTAGACTTTCAACATTGTAGAAACACCTTGCTAGATTATTGCAATGTTATAAATCACAGTTGTGTCTTTGTGTTTTGTCTTAACAGAAATACCACTGTTAGAAGTTAGTGCTGGTTTCAGGACTACGTGTAGGGCTTTGGTGACAATTTGGTTTCTCCCTTGTGGTGACTTCTTTTTCTGTGCTGCAGTGCTGCTGCTGGAAGTGCTTACTGGTCTTGAGGATTGTTTTGAGGACTTTTAATTAATACTTACACAATACTTTAAACGTCAGGCACTTCACAAATCTAGTTGCTGTTAATGTTTTTGGCTGTGCTTAGGGTCACCTTTCTTTAGCTTAGGTAAATTGTTACAAAAAAATCAAAAGCAGTACAGAGGAAAAAAGGGTAGGATATAGCAAAACTATTGCAAAATCCAGATCAGTTAAAATCAAAATGAGATATCTTTACACATATTTATTTATCTATCTATATATCTGTCTTATATTTATTACCTTGTGTTATGCATGTCTCATGTTTATCTTTGTGTATATAGCTATATATATAATGTCTTCTGTACATGTTTGTACATTTAAATATTACTTGTATGCATCCAAATGCCTCAGAGAGAGAAATTACAAGATCATTTAACATGGTATAAAAATTTTGATTTGGGTGAAATTGAAGCTGCACTATTTACAAATATTCTTCAGACTATTTTGGAATATATGTCTGATTAAGGAATTCAGTATATAACTCAATAAAAAAAAATCTGTTTAGGAGTATATTTGGTAGATATGGACAATGTTTTTCCCAAACATTTGTTGAAATCTCTCTTCTTGAACTTACCTTGTTACTGACATCTCAGATTGCTAAAATGAGACAGTCTTTCAGCAGTCTTTTGAATGTGAGTCCCATTAAATGGTTTACAACAGCAGTCAATCAACCAGTATTCAAAGCAAGAATCAGATGCTTGTTTGGCTTTAACTCAATCCCAGTATGACAATGCATAAAGAATTTATGTGTCATTTTCACAGTCCAAACAGAACTCTGCTTTGAATTATTTTTACATGAGCACTACATCTGACTTTCTCTAGCCGTAGAAAGAATGGATGTTCTTCACTGATATTAGATTAAGAAAGTGCACTGTTATTATCCCCATTTTTCTCAGTTCTATATGGATTTAGATGCATCTTGGTGAAATACCTGCATTTAATTTCTTGGTTTTGTACACGTTAATATATATTTATTTAAAGTCAACAGGTGAAGGAAAACAGCTATATTGGAATAGAGTTTAAATTACTTACTTTTTAATTTCAGAGAAGAAGAAATTGTATTTTAATGAACTTTGAAACACTAATTTTAAAGTGGTTTAAAATGTGATTTGAATAGGGTTTTTAGTAATTATAGTTGCTAGGACATTAAAACAAGGGTGTTAATGTGGTTCTACTAATACATCAAAAATAGTGAAATTGGAAAACTACTTAATACAGACAAAACTCTGTATCCAGCTCTAGTTCTTCTTACATGTACATGTACACAAGCAGTTGTCTTTTCCTTGAAGTACACAGAAATTACAGAAACAGAATTTACTTGTTACCTAGAGTTTGGTCAGAGTTGAGATTTTTGCATTTAATATGATGAAAAGATCTAAAAGGGGATCAGAATTAATGTTAGAAATCCATTCACAGCAAAGACTTGCTTACTACCATGTCCTGGCAGCCAGGAGGGCCAAATGTGTCCTGAGGGGCATCAGGCACAGCATCCCCAGCTGGGCAAGGGAGGGGATTGTCCTGCTCTGCTCTGCACTGGGGCAGCCTCACCTCGAGTCCTGTGTGCAGATTTTGGTGCCACAGTGTAAGAAAGATGTGAAGCCATTATACAGTGTCCAGAGGAGGGCCACAAAGATGGTGAAAGGCCTTGAGGGGAAGCGACATGATGAGTGACTGAGGGCACTTGGTCTGCTCAGCCTGGAGAAGACTGAGAGGAGACCTCATTGCAGTTACAACTTCCTTGTGAGGGGAAGCAGAGGGGCAGGAGTCAATCTCTTGTCTCTGTTGCCCAGTGCCAGGACTTGAGGAAACGGCATGAAGCTGAGTCAGAGGAGGTTTAGGTTGGATAGCAGGAAAAGGTTTTTCACCCAGAGGATATTTGGGCACTGGAACAGGCTTCCCAGGGAAGTGGTGACAGCACCAAGCCTGACAGAGTTCAAGAAGCATTTGGACAATGTTCTCAGGCACATGGTGTCTTGGGGTGTCCTGAGCAGGGCCAGGAGTTGGACTCGGTGATCCTGATGGGTCCCTTCCAACTCAGCATATTCTATGATTCCATGGCTAATAAGTGCCACAACGCATATCAGCTGCACATTTATTTAAAAGTATGTTTAAAAATACGGGAACCAAAAGAGATTGATATGAATAAAAGGCAGAAGTAAAACACCTGCTGAACTGCATCAGTATGCACCTCAGGTAATCAGGCTTTGACCAGATGTTACAGAGCAGCATCCACTAACTTCAGCAGTTCCTACATCTGCGCCAGAAGTTTTCTCTATCTGTGTGCCAGCCCCATGGGGTGTGTGTTCAGGAGTTAAAAATTGATGTGACAGTGAAGGTAGTGTTGAAGCTTTGTCTTCAAACTTGTGTTCAGTTTGCTATTTAAAGCAAACAAAACAGCAAGCCAAACAAAGTGTCCTTCTTTGGACCACCCACCTCATGGCAGCTGTTGTATGTCACCTCAAATCCCAAAGAAGACAAGTGAATGCTGGAATGAATTGAGCTTTTCAATGTATACTCCTTCACCTGAATGATTGGTCAGTTTTTGATACCGTGGTAAAGATGTTCAATAGACCCTCTGACTGTCAGAGGGAGCATTATGTAAATCTTATGTCAAATATACCTTTAGCATTAAGTGTATCACTTAAATATTTTCAGGATCCATTAATGAAGATTTTTGTAGACTTGTTTCAAATAAAGTTGGTTTATAGTATTATAATGTAAAACGAGATTATATACACATTAAAGAAAGTTATCACATGCCAAGCTGTTTTCTGTGATGTTTCTTCTGAGTGGCTTGTAAGAAGTTTATACATCAGACTTCCCCTGTGCTACATCTGAGGTAGAAGAACTTCAAGAAGTCTGTTGCTTGGTGGAAACCACCCAGCACGTTACTGTTACTTTCTGCACAGCCAAAATTCATAGTCTGGAGTGTGGGCCAAGCTGGAGGTTAAAGTACCCTTACAGCCCCCCTTAATCCTTGCAATCTAGCAGTAGCAATATGGAAAATGAAATATCAGACTACAAATGTCTATTTTATCTGCATAAAAACATAATAATATGGTAAAAGGTAATGCTTCTTTCTGCTCATAATACTTCAAACAGATGCATTTTTAAGTAGCAGAACATTAGTGGATTGATTTGCTTTTCAGTGGAACTTTTTACAAGTTTGGTGTCCCATCTGACTTTGTTACAAAGGTCATTCTACAGTCTTGCAGAGATGGGAGACACCTGCAGAAAGTCATTCTTCCCATTCTAAAAGGAGTATCTAAGACAGGCAGGATCTGAACGGTATCTATGAAAGGCAAGTTGTGAGTCTAAGATACACTGTTAATTTGTTAATTAGCTTGCTTGTTAATTCTATATATATGTATATATAAATATACAAGTTTTCAACTAAATGGTAAAAATATGCATTGTATCTGCAGTCTTTAAGTTTCTGAGGGAGATCAATAACACTGTGCACAGAACATGTTAAAAAAAAATTCTTGCCAATTGCTGGTGTTAGGCTATTTAAACCATTTAAGTAACATTTTAGTTACCTTAGTAAGCTTGATTAGGACTTAGTAGTGCAATTTACGCTTCCACATTACATTTTATAATGCTAGCCAGGCAGCTGCTCAACACCCATGTCTCAAACAAAGAATAAGACACTTCTGATGGTACATTGTATATGAGCCCTCCAGACTGAAGATAAGTTTGTCTGCAGTAGTTTTGGGAATACCCACAGAGACGAAAGAATTACAGAAGAAAGAACAGGAGAAAGACTCATCTGTACCTGAAACAGAAAATAGATATGATAATGTCACTCTATGAACTCCAAATAATACTGAGAAGAAACAGAAGACTGAAAATAAAGGAATTGGAAACTAATTGGTAGTTGGAGAGATTGTCAACATCCCTCAGTCTGCTCTTGATAAAAATGCACTTACAGTGTCAAACATACAGTAGCATTTCGCCTTCATCATCAAGGAAGAAAACATTTCAATACAGTATGCAATTTGAAGTTTTTCCAGTTTGTCTGAAAGCTTTTTATGGTGGCACTGTCTTAAATGGAGGAAAGACTGCCATTTGTTTCCTGTAGATGCTCTCCTGCTTCTCCGTTTACTGGTGGTTTGACCTTAACGTGGTTGAATTTATTTGTACAGCAATTGAGCATTTTCTCACATTGGGAACAGCAGTGGTAACCAAGTAAATGCTGGTTTAATGTCCAGATTCTACACCCAGCAAAATTACATGTGTTATGTGTTAGTTTCTTTTCACCCTCCTTCTTAATTGCATGACAGTGAAACGCTTTTTCTAAAATAACGATACAATTTTTAGTTTTATCTGTTATATGCCTTTCTTTCCTCTTTGCCTGTAATTTCAAAATACCCCTAGGTTTGCTTCTTTCACATCTAAATTTTCTTTGCTTGATAGTCTATTTGTAGCTTCTACTTTCTCCACCCTATTAAGTTGTGAGTAACTGTTTTTGAGTTTCTTGCATATTTGTGGCACTTCTCCCAAATTGTAATTAATTATATGGTAGTCATACTGCTTCTGGGTAAAAATGTCTTGGGTGTTTTCCCAGGGGCTGTTTCTTAACATTTAAAATTAGTAATTAAATCACTGTTTGTGTTGAGTTTATCCAGAACTGCTGCAGTCTTTTGCATGCAGTGTGCTGAATAAGTATTTGCCTGGATAAAAAGCAACAGGTATTATGTGCTAATCAGTAAAGTCTTTCCCTAAAGCCCTGTTTCTCAGCTGACACATGTGGTAGAATATTGACTTATAAAAATGTTTCTTTTAAACATGGCAGAGAAAAATTTACATTTTGGTTATTAACCTAGAAGCCAGGCTCTTTGTGGACACTGACTAGAAAGTAGCAATCCAGTGGTTTCTTGCAAACATCAAATAGTTTTCTATTTCCACGTGAGAACGGAGTGGTCCCCTATTGATTCCTTTTCACTGCTCTTGCGTTAGAACTGGATGGATGGACTCTAGCAATAAATCTCATCTTGTATTGCTACACTGGGCAGTTGCTTCTGTATTTGGTAATTTTCTGCTATTGAAACGTTGATCATTAGTATTGCATTTTTCATCATGAGATTGCATTTTTATATTAATTTTGTCATACCAGTTACAACATAAAAGCTGTATGAATACTTGCTGTGTCTGGATAACGAGAGCAGGCTAATTAAGAGGGAAGTAACCAATATGGTTTGAAAATGGAAGTTTTCATTTCAGAATAATATTTCATTGTTCTGAGGCAAATTCTAATATTTGAGCTTTAATGTTGGCAAATGTATGACAAACTCTTCATGAGACAGTGACAGGGAGCTTCAAAGACAGGAACACGTGTTTAGAATTTAATCATTTATCTCGTAGTACTGAGAACAAGCAAAAAACCTCCTCATCACTTTCTGTGATAATGAGATTTTATTTATTGTATTTGATTATGAGATTTGCTTTATTGTACTGGGTAATTTTTGCTACACTCTTTTTAAAATATCGTAATGCAAATGTGTTCAAAAGACTATTTTCCTTTGTTTTTCAACAAAAAAGTATTTGAAGTAGTGATGTGTTTTTGTGCCAGAGCTGTTACCAGTAGTTGAAAAGAAGTCACAATAGGATTTTCCAAAATGATTTTCAAATATATGTGCAAACAATGGGATAAAACTGGTAAAGTAAGTCTAAAAAGCACAAAAGCCTATTTGACACCAGAAAGATTGTGGTTCCTGACTAAAAATTTAGTTGAGTATATGAAAAAAGTGGAATTGATTTTTCACAACATAACAGAGTATGCGATAAAATACAATTTAATAACATCCAGCAGGTTTTTTAGTGTCTTAAGTATTTATGCTTTAAAGATATTTTCCCCAGCAGACTTTGGTGGTCGAACAACTAATTTATTTCCAAATTTAATATATTAAAATTACATTGAAAATGCGTAAAGCATTAATTTCAATATATCTTAATTGCAAAAAAGTAAAGAGACCACTTAGGTGGTGATGAGTAAACTATGTAATATTCTTTCATTAAATGGATCAGTAAAAGATAATAATTTACGTTCTTAAAATTTTCCTAGCTAGCAAGGTGCTTTTATTGATACATATTTCTTCTATAGCATTGACATCAAATAGAACGTATGTTTGATTTACCATAATGAAATTAAGCTCTTCCTGCAGTTTCTTGGAATCTTTTTCAGTAATTTGAAGGACCTGGAATGAAAGGAAAACCAGTTTTCCATTGTTCAAATGTCACCCTTTTTCAGTTGTTGCTGGTTAGTGTAGAACTCTTACCCAGTGTGCTGCACGGTTCCACAGGGAGTCTGTAGGCTTCCTACCTAATCCTTATGAGGTATTCTAAGATAAGACATGGTTGCAGATCAGTAGAGGTCTGTACCTCAGAGGTTTTACAAATGCTGACATAAAAATGTTGGGGAAAAGGGCTTGTTTTGAGTAATACCCCAACTTGCATTTCTCTTTCACAACAGTACTCAGCAATTAATAGAAACAGGTGTTTCTAGGATAGAAACAATAGTTTTCTTATTCTAGACTGTGCATAAAATATTTTTGAAGCCCCTAGTATTTGTGTAAGTTCTTTTAGTGAAAATATTTTCAAGATAAAATGTAACAGATTTTAAAGGTGCATTGTTAATGTGGCTTGTAGTGTCATTTCTTGTTTCCAAGAAAGCCACAATGCACTGTTTCTCATGGAAGCAGTAGAAGGTAAGAGCAGGATTACATCAACCACAAGCTAAAACATGACATCATTGTTTTAACAGTAGCCTGCCAAGTTACTTGGTTTTAATCTGTTCTTAAACACAACAGAAAGGGTTATCACAGTACCTGCTGAATACATAGTGTGTGATCTTCTGTTTTTTGAATGAAGATCAAATATTTAAGATCTGCATTAATATTTGATGACAGCAAAGGGACCTGAGCCTCCTCTCTGTTTATAGGACAGTTAGGCAGATATGCTGGGTACAAAAGGTTGGAGATGTCACTTAAACAGTATAAAGACCTTTCTGGAAGGGTGCAAGATGCAAGCTTGTTGCTATATTACATACCTGAAGAGTTTTCATTTCTTCTTAGTGAATTATGTCTGAGCCTGCATGTGTGGACTCTTATTGTCAGCCATCCTACCAGGGACAGTTCAGCATTGCATGTAATCCCCCTGCCTGACACGTACCAGAGGATGTGGGGTTTTTACACTACCTTGCATGCCAATGACAATTCCTTATCTGTTCCATTGAAGGATTGAATGTGCTAGCCACCCGTGGCATAAACTATGTGATATTACTCTAGCATTTAATGTACCTCACTTGCTTGTGCAGTGGAAGTGACAGGGAGCACTTGAGATCACATGGAGATGAAAATGCTAAATGCAGCTGTTCTTCCTGCTTCTCAAGCATGGGTGCCACCATGAGGCTGATGCTATAACGTTTAGCTATGTACTAATTTCTGTACCAGCATCAGCAGCTCAGGAGGTTTACAAAGCTGTGGTACCCAGGCAGAGGTTGAAGATGCAAACATACTCATACTTACTAGACATACTTACAGACATCTGAAGTTAGGCTTCCAATTTTTTAACTTTCTAAACATGCCTACCCTCTATTTTCTGAGACAGTGTGGGTTCACTCTGCTTGCATTCTGAGCAAATATCTGGGCATACGTGGTTGCCAAAGTGCTGAGCTTGACAGTTTCAGTTGGCAGCACAGATTTCTATTCACCTGGATTTGGATCGGCTGTGAGTACAGGAAGTCTTGTCCTCTCTAGACTGCATGATTTTACTTTAGGTAAATAGTTTGATTTCTGAAGTCCCAAGACACTACAGTTGACCCTTTGACACATACTTTTGAAAACCTCTGCTGTTACTTCATCTTTTGCGAAGAGCAGGTTTGTCTTACAGAATTCTGAGTAGCCATCTCCAGCCTAGGGATTACACCGGAAAGTAATTGCTGACTGAAGACTGTTTGAAAAACCTTTTGCCTTCTAAATCATTTATTTAGAGAAGCAGTTAAAATGCCACAATTGAATTTTAATACCTAGGCTACCATAGCTTTTTTTTTTTTTTTTTTTTTTAATATTTAAGATGTTTTGAATCAGAAACCTTAGATACTGAACTTTATTGTTTTAATCAAGAGAACAAACAAAAGCCTTTTTTACACATATAAATGCTCCTAATTAAATGCTTTTGTAAAGTGGGTCAAGCTGAACAGGAACAAAGCACTCTCTTATTCCAAAATAAGAGTGTTCACATATGGAATTATTCAGAAACAGCTCTTAGTACTTTAAAATTCCCAGGCAGTGTTAATCTGTCTTATCTTTCAAATTCAGGCAAGCTCTATAGTTTTCCTTCCCCATTCCTATCATATTGCAGACTCAAAACACATTGACTGTTAAAATTTTTCATCACTTGATTAGGTTGTTACACCACCTTTGGAAGAAGAGGAGATTTGTTAGCATATCTTTAATATTAGAAATGTTATTTTCACATGAAAGCAAGTAAAAGCAATCATTTTTTTGCATGGGATGTACTCTTTCAGATGATTATGTTGAACTTTTGTGATCTTCATTATTGGTAAATTCAGCTTTCTATACATTGTAGTTTCCTTTCCTGATTTATACAATATCTCAACATATCATCCACACTCCAGTTACACTACTATGGTTACGCTACTTCCTTCTTCCAATTGTCTTTCAGTTAACTAGTCAGAGCTTCTCATTTTTATTTTTTTATTCCCAGAAATATGCAGAATATCTGGTTTAACTTTATTCATAATTCATTACCTGGACTGGTTTGAATGTACTTGGTGGTTATCTCTGTTCTTGGGATAGCTTTTCTTAATTTCTTAGAATTTCTTAATTTCTAAGAATACAAAGCACATGAAGGTATGCTGTGTCTCCAAATGGGGTCTAAAATATCATAGTACAAATCTATATAGGCATAAAACCCTATATATTCCAGAGCAAACCAAAATCTATAATCTGAAATACAGATGTGTAAATCCTAATGCCCTAGTTATTTGAGAACTATTGCAAATATTTCCCAGATAAAAAAGTCATCTGTATTTTTACTTCTTCTCTGTATCCTGGCACCTTTTATTGGCTTATATGACCAACTTTCATGATGATATTGTATTTATTCAAGTGCTTATGAGGAAAAAGGACTAAGGTTTTAAAGATTCAGTTCTTTCTTACTCTTTATCTGCACTTTCAGTTTTAAACTCTCCACTCATTTTCAGTCCTTTTCTTCACTTCTTTCTCTGTTTGGGACTCAAGTAGTACAGGGCCAGTGGTGGAGAGGCTCACCTAATGAGATTCTAAGGAAAAGAAAATTGTTTTGGGAGAATATTGATCTGTGCTAGTAGATTTTAAAGGTAAGAATTATAATGTAGAGTGCAATACCTGAGTACAAAATATTTTTGGTTATTTGGATATATTTGAGCTTCTATTTTGCATCCCTCTTGTTTAGAGCAGGGATTTTGTCTAAATGAGTTGCAGTGCTCAAACACATGGAATGAGTCAGCTGCATATGCCTAATAAGTTTCTCTTCTGTAGCAGTAGCTGTTCTGACTATTGCATTTTTATTTGAATACTTTTGTCTTTATGGCTTATTTGATATAGTGGAAGAATGTGTAAGGGGCCGTGTTTTGTTACAGATACACATTTTTTCAATGTAAATTTTCAATTGTGCAAATTCAAATGTAATGATCTGCCAGTGCAGATCTAGAAGGCAATTACAATAAGAAATCTACAGATCAACTGTCTTTTAAGGGCTGTTTTCCCAAACAAATTTTGATCCACAGTGCTGGTCCAGAGTCTTTTGCACTGTGAAATATAACACATGTACTGAATGTATATTATCTACCTGACTAAAAAGTGCATTTCATAGGTGTATTATGTTGACAAGTCCTTCTGTTTTGTATTAAAGGAAGGGATTGTTATAGATCTTTGTGTAAAAATAAAATTTACAAGTCAAAACCAAAGGTTTTAGGTGAGTATCTTGTATAGGAATTTGGCCCCAGAATGAGATGCCTCCATTTCCAGTTGTGTGGAGTCCAATATCTCAGAGCAGAGTCAATAAAGGCTGAGCTGAATGGTGCATTGATCAAGCCAGGCATCAACACCTCTCTGTCTTTCTTTGGTTTTTGAGTTTGGCATCTCACCCTACTGGGATCCAAGACCTAGTATCCTCTGTTTATGATACATGGGTACTTAAATCAGGTTTCACATTTTATTTTAAAGAGGGAATACTTACTACATACACAGTTCGCTTGCAAATGAAATTGGACATCGGGACTTTTTTCTGCTCCCAGCTTGGGAAAATTCAAGCCCCCCAAAGACCAGAAAAGCCACAAATGGCAGCTTAGCATGGAAACTGAACTATGCACCAGTGTTCTTCAAGGAACTTAACCACAGAGCAGAGAATTCAGCCAAAGAATGAGCCCCACCCTTGCCCCAAATAAGATTCTGTAATCCTGTGCTTATTTCCTGGTGTGTCTAGTCTTATGGAGGTCACAGGCACAATGCTAAAATGCCCACCGAACTCCTAATCTTGTAGCTGATTTAGAAAAGGGAGTGTCCAATTTCTGGATCCTTATCCCAGGCTGTTCAAACTGAGCCAGTTCTGAACATGACTATTTCTGCTACTGGACAATATGTGGGGTTTATTCAGTTTCTGGATGCAGATTCATCACTCCTGGCTAAATATTCTGTTTGGTGCTTGTCTTTTTTTGCTATTCATTAGAAACAAATTATCAATATATAGCATTCATACATGCATATGTATTATATGTAGGTCTGTGTGTGTATGTCTGCATGTTTGTGTATACTGCACATGCATGCATGTTTACTGTAAGGTGATGTGGAACACTCCTTTTAAGCAGCTCTTTTTCTTGCTGAAATCCTTGTAATCAATTCAGCCACAGTGGTGGGTAGTGTTCGTTTGCATGGAGGAGGTTAAAAAAAGCACAGCAGAGAAGCATTGAATGCGTGTGGGTTTGGACAGCCTTTGTCTATGGGACTTGTATGGTACCTTGACATATATCCAAGGTGCTTCCTACCAGTTGCACAGTAGATTCTCCCATGATAGGCTCTGGATTGACTACAGCCCAGATGTTAATTTTCTCATGTATTGTTAGTACATGATTCATTGAAATGTTCCTTTTCTTCGGAAACAGTTCAGAGAATCTCATACATGAATGTCCACTTAAAGGAGCGTCTTTTTTGCCTGTTGCATGTTATCTTTCCTATGTGAGCTTATTTTTCAAGCTATGCTGGCTTTTGCCTTCTTACGTAAATGTTCATTAGCACTTAAATAAAAAATTCATGTTTAACATCATAATTAAAATACACAGATAAATCCAATTTATCAATTAGTGTAAAATAGCAATTTAAAATCAAAACAGATAGTGGAGGTGTTACCAGTGATTTCTCCTCTCTCCAAAAATATTTATCATACTAAGGATGAAAACAAATGTCTCTTTCCCTCTCAAGGAGTTGTACAGTACACAGAAATTTTATGGAGATAAACAGAATGAGAACAAACAAGAGAAACTGTTTTACTTCATCTAATGCATGCTTACAAATGAGTACATTTTGTAAAGAAATACTTTTCAATACATTAAGGTAGAGAGAAAGAATTTATTTCACTTACTTGATATTGTATCCTCTTGTTCACACAGCAAATGCAGAATCCCATTCCCTTTTTTATGACCTTTATAAATACCACTGTGTCCTTGGAGTATAGAAATATGTGGGAATGCTCTCTCAGTTAATTACATTTTGCTGAGTTAATATAAGCATCTCAGTCCCCCAATACTTAAATTCCTTTCTAAGAATGAAAATATTTTTCTCAAAATGGCACAGTTTTTGTACAAATAGGTAATAGGTGTTCATACATGAAACTAAAATTCCAGAACACACTTCCCTCATATTTATAAATCTTAAATACTGAGATTGAAAGGCAATAAACATATTTCTAGGTGAAGATACAAGAAAGTCTTTGGGGTGTAGTCCCAACTGGCTTTTTTTTGAGAACCTTTTGGTAAATTGCTCCTGGCTGTTAGATCACTTTTGACTCCATAGTTTTCTAGGACTTTGAGATGATGCACTTTCAGTGTTCCAAATTTTATATTACGTAGATATCACTTCTATATCTTTTTATAGAGATGTGATAGAAAATCACAATGCATAATCTTTGCTTCACTTGTTCTTACTTTACTTTTTACTACTTTCAAGTGTACATAACATTCAGATTAATCGTTGTCAGTAGTCTTATGTGACCTACAAAGAAACTTACCAATTATTTAAAAATGCATATATTTTAATTTTAAATCTGTAAGCATATTCTCTAATGTCTGAGTCTCTTGGGTAAGTCCTATAATTAGGTCTACTTTATTTTAATGAACTCCAGTATTTTATCTCACCTGTAACTGGAGGCCAGTGAAAAACTGGCAGAACTATTTGTTTAAATCAAAATTAGGAGGCTGTTGATCTGTAGCAAAAGAATGGCTGGGTTCTAGATGAAGTGTCTGTTAACTCTGGGGAAGGACTTGATTTTTGTGTTACTTAGGGGGTTTTGAGAAGAATGTATGAAGGGAATAACAAGAATCTGTGTATGACTAACCAAAATGAGTTTAGTTCACAGTCATCTGAGAAAGCAAAAGCTGGCTGGCATTCCCAGTGCTCTTTTTCTTTCCATTTAGAATGAGTTTTCTGCTTTGGTCTCAAGAAAATCTTGGAGCAGAATACCATAAGAAATGACTCAGTGTTACTGCCTGTCCTGATCCTTTAGCAGAGACTATCTGGCACTTCTCTTTGTGATGATGAATCTGGTAGATTCACACACAGGCAGTCATGGCAGTGTAATGCCTTTCAGTTGAAATTACACCAGCAGTTATCCAGCTTTCAGTCCATTGGTGTGTTCGTGATGTATTGGTAGACCATATGCTAAGGGGTCAACTGGAAGTGATAAATGCAGATTATTCACTACACTTACTGCAAAGATATGTTAATAATGAATGCATTTTTTGTGCCTGTTTTTGAGATGAACATTTCAAATTCCATGCTCTTTTCCCCTTTCTTTCCATAGTGTAAATTAAAACAGTGATAAAAGAAATGCAAAAGGAAAGAAACAGCTTTTTAAAATTACAGTCAGTAAATGATTGCTGGACTAAATGATTACAATATTCAAGAATATGTTAGCTAGATCCTGAAATATTTTGCAATGTCCAGTTTCTGTCTTTTTAGGAAGGAGGGGGAGCAATGTTTTCGTGAAATAAGTTTATTTGAACTGGTATACTCAGAAGAGAGCGTAACAGTTTAGTGTGTTTGCTGTCTGCAAAAGATTGTTCTTTGTATATCAGTTTGAGCTGAACATAGATTTGGGCTTCACCTGGCACTTACTGCTTTGAGTGACATTGTGCATGTCAGGTGAATGCCATGGTGCTGCACATTAATCAGATAAAACGACTCAAGCAAGAGGGTGGCCTGAAGGATCCCTACTTGGTTTGTATGTGAAACTCAAAGTGGTGAGCCTTTTGCTGAGGTGAATGGGTTTAGGTAGCCCAAAAAGATTATATTCCTGAGGAACCTCACCGATGTGTGGTGCAAGTGTGGGACAGGAATGTTTTGCCTGCTGCCAGTGGCCAAAACCTGGGCACTGGGGGAGAATTAACTGCTTGGCAGACTAAGCTGCTTTCTCATCTCATTGGCACAGAGGAAACTAGAATTCCTCTGGGCATTGACTTTGGCCTGACTTCCTGCTGGTTTTGTGTGTATATGCCAGTCAAGCTCTTAAAATTGAAGATTGATCAGGACTGAACCTCATCACTGGTCAGAGCTCCTTCCTGCTCCATTCACAGACCTTCTTTCCACTGTGGCTGATCTTTTTGAAGGACTGTTGGCTGTGGAAGAAAAGGCTGTATTTAAGGATATATTCAAACCTAGAGATTCATTTTCTGGAAGGTTTTGAGGTGAAACGTGTGATTTCAAAGGAAATGATTAATCCTTTTCTTTCAGAATATTTGTTTTCTTTATAATCTGACCAAAGAGATTGGTTGTGTTCCGTGTACAGTTTACTAAAACAAATGGCAGCACACAAACAGATTTCAGTGAACCATATTAAGGTGCAATCTTGCTGATGACATCAAAACCTGATTAATTTTGGTTTTTAAATGCAAATTGTACATGGATTCATTTGGTGACTTTATGCTACTTTCTTTTTTCCCTCCCATCAATCACAAAAAGCCTTTGATACGGCCTTAAAAACATAGCTGTAATGCACAGTAACCAGCATTGGTCCCTACATTTCTGTTCTTTGATGCTAAATACTTATTTGTAGAGTACCAAATACCTCATTTTCACTGGCATTCAGGACTATTATTGCAAAAGGTTGAAGAATGATGTAAAATACAGGGTGTTTATTCTCACTAGAAAGTCAGAAAAAATAACCTGTTACTACTGATTTCCAGAGATTTAAAGAGCATAGGGCATCTGTCTTTTCAACATCTAATTTTTCTTCACACTGTAGAAATATGTATTTGAGGAGCCTTCTGTGGTTGTACCATCAAGTACTTCTAAGATAAATGAAAACTTTTACAGAAAAGACCACCTTGAATATCAGCTCTGTCTTGACTTGCATTCTTACCAGCAGTTTTAACGAGCAGAGGAAAAGAAACTTTGTAATTTCTCAGAAAATTAACAAATGGGCTCAGGAGTGCCAGATGTAGGAGATCAGGGAAAAGCTGCAATACTGAGGAGTGATGCAACAGGAGTGAAAAGAGGACTGCAGTCAGGACCTCCCTGTGAAACCTAGCCAGCTAAACTTTGGGCACATTCAGTGAGTTAATTATATATTTAAGTATTCCAAACCTGATAATAATTTTAGTAAAGAATGGTAATGAAGAACAAAATATCAGCAATAAAATACTGACTGGGGTCAGTGGCAGCAGCAGATCAGATACACAAAACTGTGGTACAGTGTGAGTGCATTTCAGTGACTTTCTTGACAGTCTTTGACAGGAAAGAATATTACTAGTCACAATTAATTGTAATTTCTTCCTTTAAAAAAAAAGTGCATTCAATTTGCTTGTTCTTAGGGGAAAAATATTTTTTTTAACAAGAATTGTTCTTCTAGTCTATGCGCAACACTCAGTGTGAAAGAAAAGTGAAAGAAAATTTTAACATAATGTGATCAAAAATATATGCTTGTTGCAAAAAATATCTCACTGTGCTGTGTGCATAATGCATTTTATTTTAAATGTAAAAATTTGTCATGTTTGAATGGAGAACAAGGGAAGGATGTACAAGAACAGATCTCTAACTTCTTTTCCTTGATAGCAGGGTTTTCCAGTTCTTCAAAATGATAATTTAGAAACACTTCATGTAATCCGGAAAACAAAATATTCAAAACAACATTTGGGAAAAAATGAAAGTAATCTTAAAAAAAGGCAAACAGCAGATTGATAATTTGTTGGAAATTAAGGTTTAGTGATGTAGATGTCAGAACATAGTCATTAGACCCTTGCCACTGCCACATCTTACTCTTAATTTTTATACACATAGGGAAAAAAAATCATTATTTTGCTATGGTAAATAATTTGAAAGAGAGAGAAATCTTTTATACTCTCCTTAAAACTTCTTTGGTGCCCTCACAGTCAGGTTAACTCTCAGTAAACCATCATTGGACAATAATAGCTGTCTTTAGCTACTGACTGCTTCGTAAAATTGAGAGACTGCATGCTAGGAGCAGAACTCTTTTCAAGCCTTATTATCCCAGCTGTTCAGTTTGCCTTATTTCAGAAGGAAAAATGTAAGTACCAAAAATTTTCCCTTGACTTGTAATACAGTTTTTTTCCCACATGGGATTTAATAATTTGTATTAAGAGAGTCAGGATTTTAAAGGCCATTTCCCTCACAATAGCTAATGCATCCTTCAGTTTCTGGTCCTCATGTTTTTATATATTCTTTAATCTTTCTTTTTGATGGAAACAGCAGGAACTACCTGAATATTGAGTTAAATGAATGCTTAGGAGGTCTCAGAGGCTTAGGGCTGTAAATGGAGCCTTGGGAAGACCCTGATGTGCAAGGTGTATCTCACCCCAGTTTTTTACATTGTCATTGTCAAGGAACTTATCTACAAGTCTCTTATGTCAAAGGGGACACATTCCTGTACTGGCAGCCAGTATGAAGTCCATCTCGTACACATCCTCTCAGTGAGGCAAAATCACTTCAGGAATAGATGGGATACTTTGGGATGTAGCTGCTATAGGTGGTCACATCCACTCTGCAAAGAAGGGTGCCGTGATATGTTTGTGGTTTGCACCCAGAAGTGCTGTATGGCTTATTCTAAATGTGGCTCTGGATGCATTCCTGAGGATAACAACTTGTACAGTTGGCAGATTTGGTCTTGAGCCTTGCCCTCAGGTTGCACTTAAAATAGAAGGCAGGCTCATTGGTGGCTGAAATCCCAGCCTTTGCTGAAAGGTACAGTGCCTTCCAGAAATCAAACTCACAGGAATAGTGATTTGCAGTGAGTAGGATCAAGATTCTCTCTCTAGAAGGCAGTGTTGTAAAACACATATTAGTGGTGAGAGTTCCCTGGAGGATTTTAATGTGGTTTTAAAAAGCATAGTTAAAATATGCACTCCTGTTTTATAATGCAAATGCCAAATCATTATCTTCTTTTTTTTTTTTTTTTTTTTTTTGGTATAATGCGTGTTTCTAGGAATATTCTTAAGCTATTGAAAGAAAATAAAATACTTTAAAATTAATTTAGGCTCATCATTTAAGCTTTTTCTCCAGAAAAACTGAATTGGAAGTGTTTTCAGAAAGACACAATTGAAAAATTGTTAGAATTATACAATGCATTACAAACCAAGTATCAGAAAGAAGTGGGAGCATAGTCTGCACTGTCAAACACAGTAGGAGAATGTTTGCATATTGGCACGTCCAACATCATTTGTTTATCCCTGTTTTATCTTCTAAATGGGGATTGTAATTCTGATTTGGTAGGTGCTCCCAAAACAAAACTTACAGTGATATACTGTCTTCTGCACTCTATGTGTGTGTACGTGTGTTTTTATACATAGGCTTGAGAACAGCTTAGGTTCTGAGTGCAGAAATACTTTTAAATTGAAATGCAGATCAGCTTTTCCTCCTCACCCACTTTTTACATAATTTGCACCACAAGCATCATCTAAAAAAAGCTAGGTTCCTTCTGATCAGCTGAACAGTATTCAGGAGCATTAAGAAGGGTGAAACTGCCTGTGCTTAGAATGAATACACTTCAGTTTTTCTTAGTCTTTCTCTGCTGTGAGGAGAGAGACTTTCCAAGGTTCAAAACTGTAATTTCTACTCAGTGGAGGCCAATAGGTCTGTTTGCTGGTTTTTTTACCACTTAGTTCTGGCTAATCTGAACAGCCATCCTTGATGAAGGATGGCACCTTGCCATCCTTACCTGGAAAAGTTCTACCCCTCAGTTTCAATCCCAAGGTGTCCTTCAGTTTCTCGGCCTCCCAACAAAATATATACCAGTATCTTTTGGGGTCTATTCATTTTTGATAATGCTTTGGCTATTTAGGCCTCATGTGGCTGGAGATATTATAATTCTATATCCAGTTACATGTGCCTGAAACAGCTGAAAGCTTTACTACTCTGCTGTAACTTCTGTCAAAAATGGACTTTGAATATCTCACCAAAATTTCAAGAGATGTCCAAACAGAACAAATGGCAGGTCTTGAGCTAGCAAAGCACTGAAAATGTGATCATACCCACTTCTGTTACTGAATATCATATTTAAGATGGACCCTATCCAGCTCTGGAGGTTTCAATGGACTTGATGGTCCCTACCCTCATCTAGGAAGTTAGAGCATGTAGAATGATGGGGCCAGTGTTAAAAGGCCAGGGCCCTCCTTGAATCCTCTGCTTCTTCCATGTACCCACATTTGTGCTTATGTATTTTGTTAGTTTCGGCTAAAAGGTGGCTTGTTAGATGGATGAAAGAGGTCTATCCCTGGTTGTGGCTATTCCAGAACTGCTTAATAGAGTATTGTCATCCTCACATTCATGGATTGCCAGGACTGCTTAGAAAGTGATCAGTAAGAACTGTGATTATTCCATGTTTTAACAGAAGGATTCTTGGGCTTAAGAAGATTTTGTGCTTCTTATGCTGCTTGGTTAAACATACTTGTTGAAAGATGAGAGCACCAGGAGTTGTGTATTGATTTAGGTACTACATACATGTGATCTGTGTATATAGAAGGAGATTTTGCTTACATAAAACTGAAAAATATATGTTAATGTTTGTTGTTCTACTTGAACATTTTTGATTATTTAGCGGGTTTTTTCCTTTTTTAAAGTTTTTTTTGGTTGAGAATATTTGGGGGGTTTGCTTAAAATGCTGTCTGTCTTCTTGTTTTGATCCTGGACAGGCTGGAAGATACTGCTCACTCTTAGAAATACTTTCTCTGTGCTTTGATGACTGTCTTCACTTATGCCCTGTAGTATACATGTTTAATTCATTTATGTTGTAGAATATGGGTCATGTTCTCTTCTTTTTGCTCTGGGTTAGGCTGACAGCATCTCCTCAAGTGAGGTGACTACACAGCTGAGAGGAATTTCTTTGAATATAAAACTTAAAAATTGTTATAGTTATTTTAAAAACTTGTATACTGTCCTGATTTTTCACTTCTGCTACTGGAAGATAATAATTCTTTAAACAGTAGATGATCTCATTGTTGTTGATAAGAGAATAGTAATGGAAAAGAATAAAAATTACCACCTACCAACCTTATGCATTTAGTTTTTGAATACTGCATGGCTTAAAGACAATTCTAATTTTATGAGGATCCATGCTTTAAAAATATGTTAAATTTGTTCTTGTTCTTCTGAGATAAGCTGACTTATCTCTGTAAAAAAATGAAATATTCATAGGATTTTCCAGTCGGAGATTCTTACTTTTGGGAAAACAAACATATAATTTCTTGAATCAAATAGTAGTTTGAATATGAAGTAGTAGACATTTTTGTGGAGAACTTCTGCCACTGGTTAAATTAATGCCTTTATAGAAAGCATGTCACATGAACTAGAACATTTAAAAAGTGCAGGTTAATAGTAGGAGAATTCATACCTTCATCTGTGTGGTAACTGGATTCTTTGCTCATATGTATTAGTCTTTATAATATAAAGAAAAATAATAAAAATGTCATCTGAGCCTTATATTTTATTTTATCCATGTGATGAGGGGAAACTTTTGTGCTTTATCCTCCTTCATATTAACATCACATGTTAAGAACCATTGCTGTCACAGGCTGTCTGTAATGGTGCTCAAGTGTCAGTGACTGCAGGTATCACCAGAGGAGGTGTGCAAGATTAGGTCTTTTAATGGAAAGAAATTGTGGATTTGGTTTCTTCTGATTTATTTTTACTTTCTGAATGTAAAAAAAATTACTTTCAGAAGAAAATTGATTGCAGTCATGCAAGGCTGGTTTTCAAGTGCACATGGATGATCTCTCAGTGAAACACCATGGTTTCCTGGATCTCCTGGACAGGAAATTGTGTTGTGGTTTAACCCCAGCCGGCAACTAAGTACCACACAGCTGCTCACTCCCTGTCCACTCCCACCTATGATGGGATGGGGAGAAGAAGCAGGAAAAAGTAAAAGCTGTGGGTTGAGGTAGGAACAGTTCAATAATGGAAATAAAGTGATCGTTTAATAATAATAATAATAATAATACTACAAAAAGAGAATAATAAAACCCACTGACAAATGGGTTGTCAGCCTGTCCTAAGCTATTGGTGCCTCCCAGCCAACTCCCCCTGCTTCGTATACTGGGCACGACATTCTACAGTCTGCAGTATCCCTTTGGCCAGTGCAGGTCAGCTGTCCTGGCTGCACTCCCTCCAAGCTTCTTGTGCACCTGCTCTCTGGCAGAGCATAGGAATCCAAAAAGTCCTTGACTTAGAGTGAGCACTGCTCAGCAACAACTAAAACATCAGTGTGTTACCAACATTGTTCTCATCCTAAATCCAAAACACAGCACTGCATCAGCCACCGAGAAGAAAATCAAACTCTATTCCAGGGCAGCACGCAGACTAGTCTGTAATCCCACAATTTCTATGTACAACTGTATTCCTTCATTATTAGCCAAATGATAGAAATCTGTGGGATCATGTTTTGCTTATGTGTGTTATCTGCCCATTACAACATTAAAAGTTGTTAGAAAATTTCTGGTAAACACATGTAGAAGTCTCGAAATACTAAATATCTACATGTTAGCAGAACTACACATCCAGATAGAAGAGAAAGATATTTTATTGATTCCCTCAATGAAGCAAAAATTGCGGTATGAGCTTAAGTTTTAAGAGCCACAGGGCATCAGGGAGTCTTGTTATGAATGGCTTACCATGGGTCAATCTTCAATATGAGTTCGTTGGACACCAGAGAGCTACTTCTCAACCACATGTCATGTACATTCCTTGTTGTCTAACAGAACAGCTTGTGCTGACAGCTAATTGCAGTAAAAGCTGGGATATTCACATAGACTTACCCTGAAAAGATGCTTTGATAGCCAAGAGTATGTGAGCACCCCAATAGTGTTTGATTCCTTTAAATTAAAGGAACCACAAGACAAAATAAGTAGAAAGCATAGTGGTTTTGGTTCTGGTGAGTAGAATAATACTTAAACAAAATGTATGTCTTTTCATTTGCTTTTATTTACATACTTTGGAGGAATGGACTCAGTTTGCCAAAGCCATACAGGCTGTGCTCATTTGCTATCATTTCTCACTGTGTGTGCCAAACTTTCACTCTCATGTGTTTTATAATTTATTTACTTTCAAGTAACTAATGACTGTGTTGAGTAATGTTAGGACGAATACTAGTCCTTGTAGGACTGCCTTTGATTCTCTTTTATCTTTAATCACTAACTGATGTTGCATCTCGTTAGTATTTTATTACCTTAGAAAATCCTAAGTTTACGACGTCTACCAGGTGACCTTCATCACCCACACTTGTAGTACACACCGTGTTGAGGAGGATTAGTAACCTGGGGTGAAGGTGACCGGCTCTATTGCTTCTAAAGTCGGTGGCAAATCTCCACCACACCCAGAGCAATAATCCCAGTTTTGTTTCTCAGCTGCTGTGCTGCTACTCCAGTTGCTTGAGCAGCGTTTTTCCTTCCTTAGTCTTGTAACTTCATTTTTCCTTATGGGGGAAAGAAAGTGAGCCCATATATTAACTATAAATACGTAATATATATACATAATATGTCCTTAACTCTATTTTCTCCCGTTTCTCAGCACGCCGCTGTGGAGCGGAGCGGAGCAGCGGTGGCAGGGGCACTCAGCCACCCTGGCCGGTGCCGTATTTAAGGTGGCCAGACGGGTGCCTGTATTTTCTAGCGCCCATCCCTCCCGTAACGTCAGGACGGGAAAGGGAAGATCTGTCTTTAAGCAAAGTGGATGTCAGGGAGGTAGGCGCAGGATGCCAGTGATCCCCGGCCCCGCGGGCTGGCGCTGGGCTGGGGTTTGGATTGGGGCTGGGGCTGGGGTTTGGGCTGGGGGCTGGTGCTGGGCGGGGGCTGGCGGTGCCGTGCCAGGGGCGGGGCGGGGCGGGGCCGCCGCTCGGTCCCCGTCTGCCTCTTTTTTCCCGGGCGGAATAAGCAGTTTTTGCACGAAACGCAGCCCGATCTGCAGGTTTTGCTTAAGGTGCACGCAGAGAGGACAAGGGAGAGGCTGAGGCGGCGGGTGCCATGGGCCAGCTCTGCTGCTTTCCCTTCGCCAGAGGGGAGGAGAAGATCAGTAAGTGCGCGGCTGTGCGCGGCGCTGGCTGCTGCCGCCGCGGGGAGGGAGCTGCGGGAGCGTTCCTGCGGGGTTTTTCCTTTTGGGAAATTAACTGATTGCTTTTTAAAGAAGGGGTTGAGACAAATTAAGCAATATTTCCACTAAGTATGTGAAGATTTCTTTCTAATAGAGATAAGTAATCAGGTCTAATTTTGTTTATGAGCATTCTGTCAGTCCATTTCTGTAAGCAAATGTAGCCAAAGTGAGTATTTTGATTTTCCTTTTCGGCAAGTGCAGTTTAGAGTGAGAGATGAGAAGGTTTTGTGTTGTAAGCATGTGCATGGTAATGATAAAGCTCATTAGCAACAAAGAATGGAGATTTTGTTAATGTCAACGTTGACAGATGACAAAGGATTTCCAGTTGGGTGTTGGTTGGATGTGTAGTTTTAAGGTGACCAAGTGAGGGAACAGTTGCACTTTATGTATGGATCTGGTAGTGTCTGGGTTTGCCTTCAGTAATGTAAGTTGAATCAGAGGGAGTAGTTCTGATCTCTTTATCCTTTGGTGTACTGAGTCGAGCTATCTAATTTGACTGGAATGTTGTTTCTGTTAAATTCTGTGCTGAAAATGATGTTTGTCCTAAATTTGGTTACACAATAAAATATTTACTCTTGACTTCTTGCTCAGTGAAATATTTTCAACCTTTCTTCTAGAAGATGCAGCCAAATTTCTGTCACATTGTGTCTGAAATCAGTTTTAACTAAATTCACATAATTTGTTAGCTGTGGGCTAGAAAATCCAGTTTTCTAATCTGGTTTATATTTCATTCTTGTTACTTAGGAAGCTGTCTAGGCATAAATAAAGTGAGAGTTTATACCATCAATTAAACAATAAATGTGTCTGCCAATAGTGCAAGAAATGTAGAAGACGGCCTCGAGAAGATGAGTTGGCAGTTATTTTAAAATGTTTTTCCTTCCCAGGTCATGATATGAGGGTAAATCAAATTTACAAATTTACAAATTTTGCATTGGGGAAATGACTAGGAACATCTTATATTTCAAAACTATTTTTTCATCTAGCCAGTACAGAATGCCTTTATGTGGAGACCAAGTAGGTAATGCAATTCACTTCTAATATATGAATAGGTAAAGACAGACAACAAATACAAATTGAGATTTTTAGTTTGTTCTGTTGACAGAAAACAAGAGAAAGAAAAAACCATTATATTCTTCTGCATCCTGCTTCTTTCAGTCCCCTCATCACTGGTTTTTAACTTTTCTTCTGCCATCACCTGCCATGCACCAGCTTTCTTTGTATGTGCTCCTGTGAGTGACTGGAACATACACTGAATATACCATTTAGCACAGCATGACCTCAAACTACATGTAGTAAAAAAAAAAATCATTCAGGAGATGTCATTATGTATGTGCAAAGTCACAAAGGCTTTTGAAAGATGTCTGCTTTTGGCATGTAGCACCTGGAAGGTGTGGCATAACCCCTTGAGAATGTGGAAGGGAAAAATATGGATAGTTATAGGATGAGGGGAATCTGAAGCAAGGAGATCTGGCTATGGGTGAGGTAAGAAGGTGGTGTCTGAAATGAGGAGAAAAAAGTAGATGTGGCACTGTTTTACCAGTATTCATGGGGGAGTAACATGACTGAGCCATCTTAAAAAGGAAAAGAGAGAGGAAGTACAGGATGAGCATGGTGAACATGATTGGTTTTTCCCGTAGTTCAGCACTGACTGGAGAAAAGAGAGAGAAGGGAAATTGCTTTCCTTTCATCTGGCCTCCCTCCCTCTCTTCTGCCACATCTGTTTCTCCCTCTGTGCACTGAGAGGAAGCACTGCTGGGCATCTAGCATGGCCCCAGCCAGACAGGAGGTTTGAAGCTGGCCACGTGGAACAGGCAGAAAGGAATGTGTCTCACATCCATTTTTCATCTTCTTGTCATGTTATTGTGGTGACCTCTAAATTAGTTGTGTTTGGAAATTAACCTGGGCTTTTTATTACCACTAAATTATCCTGGTTAGCAAACATGCAAGTGCAAATCACAATGATGTGGCTGTTGTAGACAAGAAACAAAAAGTACATTATAAAGGTGCAAGGATGTGCAGTAAACAGCAGCTCACTGTGCTGCTTGACTCATTTCAGTTGCAGTGAAGATGAAAATGTACGAACTTCATTATGGCTTTCCTATAAGTTTTGTTTCAGCTGAGGTGCCTCAAGTGAACTCAGCTGACAAATGCCAGTTATTGAATTGCTGAAGGTTTGTTCCTTATGCAGTAAGGAAATGTCTTCCTTTCATATTAAGCGTAGTTTCAAAAAGTGCTGTAATTGTATTACTGGGTATTGTTGCATAGTACATCTTTGTGTTGAGTGAGGTGAAAGCTCACTCCTTTCATGGTGTATTTCTGAAAATTTGAGTTTAGATCTATTTCACATCAAGTGTGAATTGAACTTAGCTTCAACATGTTGACTAATCTGCATTGTTAAAAAAAAATTAACCTATTTTGCCTTAGAAATGAATAGGTGCTTATGATTGAAATGCACCAAAGTGCTGACAAGTGGAAGCTGAGTTGTGTTACTAAGTTTTAACAGCCACTTGCTTACATCTTGTACCCACACACAGTTATGTATTTCACATCCCTTTCTATTCTCTTCAAATTTAGGTATAGCCATGGAAAACATTTAGCCGAGTTTTATGGTTATGGTAAGATCATAAGAGTGGTTGCCTGGACCAGGTTTAGGATCTGTCTCCCTAGCACATGCCTAACAGAGCCATTAGAAAAGGGCAGGTGTGTAAGAAGGTGTTTCCTCAAAATAAATGCTGCAGCAGTTCAAGACTTGTGGACTTTGTGAAGCGGGATGGCATCCTTGATAATTACAAGTCTTTAATTATTTTTTCCTTTTCAACCCACAGAAGTTTATAAGATCTATACTATCTTCTGGCAGAAGGCTTTATGGCTTAAATATGGTTTTTGTAAAGAATCTTACTAGTCATGCCAACCAATACAATATTGTTTACTGAGTACTATCTAAATAAACAGTTTTTCTGCCACACTTGGTGGAAATCAATTCCCAGAAGGTATTCTGGGTAGCAGAGATCTAGGGTACTCTGCAATGAAGGAAAAGAAAAAAGTATCTCTTCTCACCACTGATTGTGGGATAGACACAAGTAAAGCACGAGTAGAAACTGTTAAAACTTAGACATGTAGGACCTTAACAGCCTCTTCTGTTGTCTTAGTGAATGATCATGTAAACACTCTAAGGCTGAAACAGCTTTCTACGAGGATACAGACACCCAATTCAGCATGTTAAGTTCCAGTGAAGTTGGTTGGAGTTTCAAAATCTGGCTCACTGTGTTCAAGGAAGGGCTTTTCAAAGAGTATATATTTCAAATGAAGATTAATGTTTGGTCTAACAATTAATTCTTTATATTTCTAACATCATGAAGGAATTGCCTCCATGATAGCCCTGTAGTTAGACCTTGTATTGATTTGCTTATGTCAATGCTCAGTAAATGCTATTTCATTTTGGAAATGGTCTCAAATGATCTTTAACTGCTTTTTGAAATGATCTAACTAGAAGTTCATTTCTGGTCTAAACTGTTTGTTTGCTTTAACTTCATAGCGTGACACTTCTTAATCTGACATTAAAGAAAGCACTTTACAAAATAAGTATCATTACACCTCATTATAGCTGTATATGTGGTAGCCCATTTGCTACTTGATAGGAAACCAAGGAACAGAGACCTTGTTGTACTGGCCAGAAATTGTTTAAAAAGGCTGTTAAATGTTGAATGCATACAAAATTCCCATATTATACAACTATTAATTTGAAATAAGGCTGGTCATATAATCAAAATAGAATATGAAACTTATTTGCATTCTAAAAAATGTGATTCCCAACTTAAAAGGGCAGAGTATAGCAATATATGACCACTTTTGCATGTTTTAATTTGATGAGATTAAACAATTTGTTGTTTGCTAGCTGTTATAAACAGAACAAGAGAAGCCCTGCTGAAAAGGACTTGGGGTGCTGCACATGACCCAGCAATGTGCACTGGCAGCCCAGAAATCCAGTTGTATCCTGGGCTGTATCCAAAGCAGCCAGGAGGGCCAGCAGGGCAAGGGAGGGGATTCTGCCCCTCTGTTCCGCCCTGGTGAGACCCCACCTGGAACACTGCATCCAGCTCTGGGGTCCCCAGCACAGGAAGGACATGGACCTGCTGGAGTGAATCCAGAGGAGGTCACCAACATGATTAGAGAGATGGAACACATCTCCTATGAGGAAAGGCTGAGAGAATTGGGGTTCAGCCTGGAAAGGAGATGTCTTTGGTGCGAACTTATTGCGGCCTGCCAGTACCTGAAGGGGCCTGCAAGAAAGATGGAGAGAAACCTTTTACTAGGGCATGTAGTTCCAGAACTAGAGGGAATGGCTTCAAACTGAAAGAGAGTAGGTTTAGATCAAATATTAGGAAGAAATTCTTTATTGTGACAGTGGTGAGGCACTGGCACAGGTTGCCCAGGGTAACTGTGGATGCTCTTTCCTTGGAAGTGTTCAAGGCCAGTTTGGATGAGGCTTTGAACAAGCTGGTCTAATAACAGGTGTCCCGGTCCATGGCAGGAACTAGATGATCTTTAAGTCCCCTTCCAACCCAAACCATTGTATGATTTTATTATTATATGCTATCATTCATAGTGCATATTGAATATAAAGTATGTAAATAGTTGTGGAAATGAGTAAATGAACACAGGGCCTATGGCTTTGTAGCCTGTACAGAGGAACTGGGCAAGCTGGCAAGTTCCAACTTACAGCCAGGCGAGCGACATGCAGTCCAGATCTTTTGGGCCTGACCAAAAATTACCCAGCTGTATCAAACTAGGGATTGGTTTTTGAGGGTAAAGCAAAGTTCAGTGAACAGAATGCAATTAATTTATTTACATCTTAAAATGATTTTGAAAATCCTGAAAGTTACATTTGCAAATCATTGATTTGGTCAAATATGCAGTTTGGTGTAAGTTACCGGGATTTATTTTGCATTTACGTAGCTGTAGTACAAAAGTTGCATTGTCTGGCCTTCTGTCACGAGAGACAGGACAGGTTTGCCTATCACAAATAGTAAGTCAATCCCCGTTGTTAAACAGGCCTTGTGCATTTGCCGGATTATCCAATACTGATTGCTCCCCGTCCTGCAGGTTGTGTCCTTCTCACTGCTGTTTTGTGAGGTTTTAACTCTTACTTCATCAAAGTGATACCTGCTCTGGTACTATGAAGACATTATTCTTTTCCCTTCTTCTTCCTGAAATGTGAAAACACACTCATCAGCTGAGGTTGGTGAGTCCTATTTATACTCATTCTCCAGTGCTTATGTTCTGTCTTGCCAGTCTCCCTGTGTGATGTTGTTTCTTCACTCCTACACATACATTCACATAAGATATACACAAAGAGGTGCATGATGTGGATGAAAAAAACAAACAATTTAAAGGAAAGGTGCATTCCTCAGAATGACATTTTGAATGACAAATAGGTGTTGTTTGTCTTTTTCCCTCATGGAACTTCACGGTGCCTGTGATTAGACTGCTAAGATTGTTTCCATTCTCTGTGGGAAGAAAAGAAAGAAAATCTAGCAGTCTAAACCCAAACTAAGTGTTCAATACTTACCATGTCAAAGTTGAAAGTTACACAAGTCTTCATCTTCCTGCAACCAACATTAGGTTTGATGACCAAGGCAATAAGCCCAACCAGGGCCTGAAGACAGCCAAGGCTGTCATTAGTGTCACTAGAATCATGACTATCTTACATATATGTTTGCTCTTGGGTCTGACAGCGGCTGTCAAAAATAATCCCTCAGTAATGCAGCTAGTCTGCTAAGAGAGCTGTACACACTAGTGTAGATAAAGAGAGATTTAAAGAAAATCTAGGAGAGAAAATAAGGTGTTAAGTTCACCTTTGCTGCAAGGTATCAAGGAGTGGGATGATTGAAGAACAGGCTTTTAAATCAGAGGAATGATGTTTAAGAAAATATCATTCTGATACTTCAGAAGTGGATACCTCTGTGGCCTCAAGAATGAAGAGCATCTTGAAGTAAAGAGGATAAAAATACTGGTGACTGTGAAATTGGGAAGTTTTAAAATTGTGTTGGATGTTTCCATATGTCTTAAGCAATCCTCCTTGAAATTAAAATGTCTCAACATATTTGGGGGTGTTGGTTGGGTTTTTTAAGTAATAACTGCACTTAGAAAATAGTCCTACATGATAGGAACACATATTGCTGAATTTTCTTCAGTGTCTGATCTATAGTAATTTTAATTGAAAAGTGGAATTTAATACTTTTTTCTCACTTTGTGTTTGATACAAACATATGTAAGTCCAAATTTAAATCCTATCAGCACACATGGACTGCAGAAAGAAATTAAAGTATTGAATTTAAATTTTTTACCAGTTTTTATTTGGGTATAAGGATTTTTATAACACAGAATTGTATTTTTTTAAAATAGGCTACGTTTTATTATTTCACAAGTATGTAGCAGACTGTCTTGCTCTATAATCTATTAGGCTGCAAAAGTTGGGCTCTCTTCCACCTTCCTGACAGGATGTTTTGTATAAAATAAATTGCAACTAGTAATTCTGGAGATGGATCAAGTCGAACGTGATTGCCTTGTGATTAGGTTATGTTGGTGGGAAAAAGCAGAAGTGTTTATTGTATAATTTATTTAGGGATATGACAGAACTGCTTCTTTTCCTGAAAGGAAAACATGAGCAAAGTCAGGGAGTTCTGTGGTTCATAATCAAAAAATGTTCAAGTTAATTTGTAGATCTTCTAAAACACTGAAAATTGTAAATTCTGCTAAAAGTCTAATCTTTATATAATATGCACTTATGTATGAAATGAGGATGTATCTGGGGCTGAATACCTTATTTGGAGTACTGTTGGCCACAGTGATCCATAACTACACTATGCTGAGAAACTTCAGGAAAAGTCTTAACTAAACCTGTTTTAAAGAACTTGAACAATAACCCATGAGACGATAGGAAGAGAATTCATTTCATTTCAGCTGTAGCAAGAAGAAGACCAGGACTAGTTAGATGGAACAGGTACCAACACTTCTCTTGATCCCGGTATGAGAAGATGAGAAATAAAAAAAAAGTACTGGAATTCAGAAGACCCTAATGAGAACTTCAGAATGGAGATGAGGTCACTAAAATTGGCACCAGGTTGATGGAGTTGGAACTTTAATGAACTTAATGATCACTTTTCATAAAAAGTGTGTCTTTTTACTATTTTGCAAAAAGTATTTGCATAGATTCCTCCTGTGTTGTTGAAATTGTATGTATTTTCCACATTGAGGCCAAGTGCTCTATCTTCCATCCACATGCTACTATTACTTTACTGTCAATGCCTCTGCAACTGTATTAGGTCCCCAGCATATTGGGAGAGGGTATCTTTTATATCTGTTTAATGACTGGCAGAGGGGGATATACATAACGTAACTATTGTCTTTTGCTTTCACCCTCACTATGATCTCAGTCCTCCTTTCCCTGATGGGGGAGTTGTGTGATGTTTGGATAAGACTACCAAGGTGAAAACTGGCTACACTTTTTATAACCCTGCCTGTAGTTTGTGGGAGGTTGCTACAAGCTGCCATCTTTCTCAGTGAATTCTAGCAAGAAATACGTGATCACGTGCAATACTGGTTTACCTGGCTTCTTACAGATAAATGTTGATAGAAGCAAAATTACTATGCTGCCAGTTGTTAGATAAGCAAAACAATAATGGTTCTATGACCGTAAAACCCCATCCTCTTCTAGATTAAAAAATGCTGACAGAAGAAGTTGCAGATCCCACGGAATCATTGCTGCCACCATCCCTGGTTGTGTACACTGGTGATCTGTGCTGTGTAGACTGATCCATAGCAGAGCAGGTTTTATGTGAGCACTCTTTTAATAAAGGCAGAAACACCCCAGTGAGGTTAAATGCTTCTCTATCATTAGCTGACTGACCTGGGTAATTTTGTTTTAAGTGAATTAAGGAATTTTGAAAAACCCTGCAGCAGCTGATGGTAAGGGTCACATATCCACAGTAGCTTCTTCCATATTATGACTGGATCTAGTGAAGAGTAATACACAAGAAAAATGCACAGGCTCAGTTTAGCAAAGTGCTGAGCGGCCTTGATCCCTTGTGAGCATGTGCACACATGGAGATGGCTTCCTGCTGCCAGTAGACCATGCTGGAGTGGCAAGGAGCTGAAGCTTCTGATGCATATGGGAAGGACTAGCAGAGTGGGAAGAGGAGACACTGACCAGAAAAGTTGATTATGATGTCTTTCTCAACAGAGAATACTGCTCCCTTGGTGTAGTGGAAGGGTTTTTGCTATGTTTAAAGTAATAAGCTCTGCCTCTGGGCAGGTTGACCCATTGATACATGTGGATCAAACAGTAAATCATGTAGATGTCAGATGGGTCAGCCTTCCTGCTAAGTGTGCCATCTCAGGGCAGTGAAATGGTGTCTCTGTACCTACCCTGGACTCAGAGAAGACAAGTAAGACCTGCCTGGTTGTAGCCAAATGCTTTTCAGAAACTGCAGTAAAAATAGTTGGAAGGGCAAAGCTCTGAGAGGTGTATGGACTGTGTATCTCCCTTCTGCCACCCCTCCCAGTTGTATTGCCTCATATGGCTGCTGCTTCACAGGGTAAAGTGGTGTACTTCTTATTGGCTGGCCTATTTCCAAGGTCCTGTAGGATTTATCATGCTTATATTTCACAGGAAGGTTATCTTCATATTTGTATGCTTTCCCATCATCCTCTGATCTGCAAAGCTATAATTCAGAAATGAGTTTATTGACAAAGAAATGGTTGTTAGTTAATGCTGGTCTGGAAATGTTAAGAGACATGAAAGAAAGTTTAAAAGCTGATGCAAGTGTATACCTAATTTCTGCTGTGAAGGGCATTGTATGAGCCATCTGTGGATTTTTTAGGTAATCACTGTTTAGTCCTGTTAGTACTGCAGAGGATAACTCTGTTATGGGACTTTTCATTGAGCAAAGAGGAGAGACAACATTAAAACTGTTTTGTTTACAGCTGAAGGTTTCTTTGC
Organism: Corvus cornix cornix; assembly: GCF_000738735.6. Taxonomy (NCBI): domain Eukaryota; kingdom Metazoa; phylum Chordata; class Aves; order Passeriformes; family Corvidae; genus Corvus; species Corvus cornix. The sequence continues at coordinate 59,562,241 of NC_047056.1, read as the reverse complement.
AGATATGGGAACTGAGCCTGTGATCCCAGTGAGTCCATACAAAGGTCACCACTGCTGGAACTGGTCAGCACGCTTGTCGGGCTAACAGAGGCTGCTGGTTGAGGGGGTTGTGGTTGTGAAGAATGCACTCTTAGTTATGCATATATGGTTATGCAGTTTTCTGAGTGGAAATGAAACACTATAAGGGGTGATGATGAGTACCATGCAGTATTGCTGCTGTTGTATGTATGGCACTGTAAAGGAAAGAAAACATAATCCTCTGTTAATCAGAGGGACCTTCCTTAAAATGTTTATTTTACTGCCTATTAATGCAATTAATTATTTCTGTGATTTGTTTTCTTGATTTTGCTCTCTATTTTAAAATTTCTGGCCAAATAACGTTTTAGTACACTTGGCTGCAAGGTCAGACAATCTCTGTAGAGAAATAATACGCTAGAAAGTTGCTTATGTGGAGAAATTTCTAATAGTGACATTAGCTAGACATTTTGTTCATTGTTTCTGGAAGGTATTTCATTCAAAAAAACGCATGAATAAAACCAACAGATTCCAAAGGAATAGTAGTATTTTCTTTAACCCCTTACTGAGCACACTGATGCTACATCAGTTAAATTGATTGACAAAAGTTTGGGAAGACGGGAGGCTGCAATAGATGCAGAATTGAGTCCTGCATTTCTTAGGTTATATAGATATCAGTTAAAATTTCATCTATCACAGGTCATTTCCTTGCCCTGTAAGGGGGGGAAAAACTGCCCAAGAATATATCTGTACACTCCAGAAGGCAGTCAGGAAAAAGAAGCTTTATGATGATTTGGAATATGAGCAAATTCTGCTGCAATCACATTCAAATAGCCCTGAGCATTACTGTGGGCCACCAGCTGCAGTGGCAGATTACAGTTGAAAGTTGCATTTAAAATTCAAAATTGTGCTGCTTCTTGGTTCAAAAAGCCAAACATACCAAAGAATAGTGAATGCAATTTCTCATGGAGCTAAATCTTTCAAATGCAATTAGTTTGTTTTGTAAATCTCCAGCATAAAGTTAGACAAAAAGCTTGAATAAAAATTAATAACTCTTTTAAAATATACTGTAATGGTTAATTGCTTTTGATCTTTTATAAATGGGTTATAACTGGCAGTTAACTATTGTCTATCAATTTGCAACATAACATAACATAAATAAGAATACATGTTGTTTTTGCCCAGAGAACTTACTTCTGTGTAATAAAAATTATACTTTTCTGGTAGTGGTAAAATCTCAGAAAAATTTCCAGTGTCTAGTAACTGAACTGTTAATTTTAATAATGTTTATATTAATTAAAAATAATAATTTCAATAATAATACACCATTTAGCACTGCAGTGCTTTGAAGCTCTCTAAAAGGATGCTTCAGTTGGAATATTCGATTAGAAACAAGCTAACAGTGTTTTAGGATTTTTGCTAAACATGCAAGTAAAACCATGAAAGGGAAACAGATTAACTGGGGCATGAATCAGGCGGTACTGAAAATGTCAAGTGAAACCCTTAGCAGCAGTAAGCAGGAATAGTGTTGATTTATACCAACCAAGGACTTGGCCTGCCAAGTGTCATGGCTGTGACAGTCCACTGGCAGCCCCTGGAGTCCAGAGCTGCAGTGAGACGGATGAGAATATCAGCTAGCCCATTTAAAAGCAGACCTTCTATAAATACTATCAGAAATACTGGTTCAGATGGCAAGCCAATAAATTGCCAGCTCCATCTGGAATCTTCTTTCTAAGTACATACATGGCAAGAGAAGGAGCCTGGGTAAAATGCTGTTTGTGCAGCCTTGGGCATTAAAAGTCAGACTGGTAGTCTGCTCTCTTGGCTCTTGCAAGAGACTTCCAACATGATTTCTTCAAGAGAGAGTGAGCCTGGAAAGAAAATAAGATCACTTTTAAATCTTCTGCATTTACACTAGTTTGTCCAAGCAGTGTGTCTGCTGCCCTCCCATATTCTTTTTGGGTTTAAAAGGGAGAATAAAGGCCAAAAGACAAAGTAAACATACAAAGTAAACATAAATATGTCTTGGGTGAATTGAAGAGGGTAATTACACTGATGGTCCTGTATGCAGATGTTCCACTTGAGAAAGTGTAGTGGATTTCTCATACTTCTGTAAGTATGGATGTTAAATATTATTGCTCATTAGTGGAAAATGTGTTTGGTATCCACTCCATATACACCCAGATATGAGATACTCTGTCTTTTAAGCTGTTAAAATGATTTAAAGATTATCTTAATAACACCATTGGCACAGCAAAAGGAAGACTGGGTTCTCAGAGGAACTCTGCTTTACTCTAGATATGATTGAATGAGGCAAAGGCTACAGCATTATGTTTTTATTGATTTTCAAAGGGTAAATTACAGGTCATTGCTATTGGATAATATTAAAAGCTGCCTTGTACTCCCTATCTGGATAGTGAACACTATCCAAATATCTTATTATGTATTATGGAAGTTCTGTCAGTACTACTTCTCTCATTCATTATTGCATGCTCCTGTCCTGGTTTACTGAGATTTGTGTGTACTCTGGCACGCTGCCTCTCTCTATTCGCTATACAAATTGTGCCACTCTTTACACACCAAACCGTAGAAGGAGCAGCATGGTTTTCTGAAGTGCTGTAAGGTCTGCCCTGAAAAGTAAAAAGCATTAGAAAGTCCAAATGTTTAAAGTTATGAATTTTGCCTTTCCATTTCCTTACTTCTGCAGGTTAAATCAGAACTACAGCGGTAAGATTTCATTGTAGTAAAAGAGGAAATGGAAATTCTGTTGTTCCCACAGCTTTACTGGAGTCAGGAGCCAAATCCTGTCCTCTGGCACATGTGTTACTCTAGCTACTACTGCATTACTCTCTGAAACTGTTCTTAGTTCATACTTCTGTTTTCATTTGCGCTGGGCTGCTTTGGAGTTATGATTCAAAACCTCTGCCAGGAGAAATCCACAGAAGTAACTGTTCCACGAATGCAGAATTTGGCTCAAAATACTTCTTAGCTTTGCTACCTACAGACACAGCCCAGCTCTGTGACCACTCTGGGTGCCTTGGATGCCGGGGTACTGCATGCTGGGGTGGCTGGGGCTGCACCTGAACACTGGGACTGCCTTGCCCATGCCAAGACTCTGATATAGTTCTGGACCTGGCAAACTGGTACATACTGCAGAAACTTCTGGGCACTGGTTAGGAGTTAGCACCAGCCAAAGTCCTTTCCCAGCATGCAGTTTGGATGCAGCCACAGCATTTCAGAGGCCTGCAGAGCTGGATAGGACAGACCTGAGTTGCTCTGTGCTAATTGGCCTTAGAGCCAACAAGTACTAGCATTGTATAGCTCACCTGTGTAAACATAAGCAGGTGCCTCTGCATGAAACACCAGGTTTCAGAGATGCTTTTCATGGTACTGTGAGGACTGGCGTTTGTCTAATGTCAACATAGAACCCAAGTTGAATTTTCCTTCTCTGCTCAAAAGTGATCCATAAGCAAATCCATTTTACAGCCAAATAGAAAGTGCAACATGCTAAACATGAAATACCATTCTCTGTTACTATATGAGAACAGCTGCCCCTTCAGTTTAGAAACTAATTTGCTTTGACCTATTCTATTGCTTTATGACAAGTCCTACTGTAACCTAATTCCTGAGCTTAGAGTGGAGCTGCTCACAATGTAGAAATTGTAGCATATGGAATAAACAGCTATTACAGAAATAGAATAGCCACACTGAGGGTGGGAAAGTGTTTGTTATACAACCAAAATGTGGTAGTTGTCTTACTTCTTCCTAAGCTGATATTTTAAATGTGCTTTTTTCCCTTTATTCTGTCTGATTTGTGTTGCTTAATGCTAGATAATTGAGTACTTTGTTTGGTAATGGAGAGTGGTATTCCTGGAAGCAGGCAGGCATGTTTTAACCTTAATTCCAGAAACCATTAAAAAATTAAATTTTTTAAAAAAACTATAGAATTGGTCCACACAGCCTCCATTAAAGATGCCATATAATTAAGAAAGAGAAAATGAGTTATTTTGTTTCACTAAAGGTCTCTAGAAACTAGAATACGGACTAATAATCAGACTCTCAATTTTGACATTTCTGTAGTGACCTGGAATGGTCAGGAAGGTATACTCAGTCCTCTTTCAAAAAGGGGTGAAAACAGGTTTCATCTGTGGAAAAAGTTCACCTCTGGGAAGGAAAAAACAAACCCCAAAATCTATCTCTTTTTTCCTGTCCTGCAAGGTCATGTGCCACCAGACCTATAACCTTTTAGCAGAAATGGCATGCGCGCAGTGCTAGCTAAATCTGCCCTGAGAAGATCAGTGTAACTTTTATCCTAGAAGCTCAAGAAGCTCATGGAGCAGAGGAAATTGATGTTTGGAGGAAATACTGTGTTTCCAAAAGAATATGATGCTCGAAACGTGAAGTAGGAGCCCAGGCTGTGCTTCCAGAATATGCCTGGGGAGCTGTGGAGCTACATCTTGGGGAGCTGTGAGAGCAGGAGCTAGCTAGTTTTGGGAAAAAAAAGCTACAAAGACAGAAGGCAGGAGGAGGAACTGGTTAACATGATTAAGCAACTGTTAGGATAGCATGGGATTACTTCTATTGCATCATGTGAAATAAGAACAAGAGAGAACATTTTGTATATATTTCAGGGAAAGCTTCCTGTCAGTGACAGATGCTGGGCTGCAGAGAGTCTACATTTTGCAATGTTGTGACCAAGATTTTGAGATTAAGGCAGACAAACAAAGAAGGCAAGACAAACAACAGGTCCTTGGTCGAGTGAGGGGTTGTCCTTTAGATGACATTGGTCTGTTACTATTTGTGAAATTATTATAGGCAAAGTGGAAAATAAGATAGCTTGAAAGTATCATAATAAGGCGTACTGGCACCTTGTTCAGCAGCTGATTACTGATGGTTTAATAATGTTTTATGCCAAATCATTTTGCCATTTCTAAAATTTGAGTGGTCCTGTTTTCATAAGCTTAGAGAACTGACAGAAGAGATTGGGATTTAGAATAATTTGGGTTATATGGTTGTATATGGTATGTAAGTTAGCATGGCGTTCCTGCCCATGGCAGAAGGATTAGAACTAAATGATCTTTAAGGTCTCTTCCAACCCTAACCATTCTATAATTTTGTGGAGCATAGGGTTGGAAATTGTCTTAAAAGGAAAATGTACTGGTTGCAGACCGTCCTTGAGCCTTAAGTAGCTAGAAATACACTGTACCAATGACCAATTCGGCACTGCCAAACTTGTACAATAGTCAGTACATTTAGACTTGTAACTCTGATGGTGGCATACACAGCCAGACTTTTTTCAGGCTCTTGACCCTACCTGTAACTCTCATGATGCTTAAGAATCGTTGTCCTAAATTGGTGTAGAGAAAATTCACTTGTTATTAGGTATGTCCTCTGGATCCCAATCCCCAAATCTCAAAATCTGCCATTAACTTTACCTTTTCTGCTGATGGCTTAATCCCTTTGAATATCTGCCAGTCTCAGGTGAATTTGATCTGGGCACTTGATAAGTTTCCTGTGAGTTACAATCCTCAGGCATGGATAATTCATTTCACTCGCTAGAGAACTTGTATCCTTTTGCTAAGAGGTGATTTGTCTTACCCCATGTTCTATTATTGTGTTAATCTGTTTCACATCCTAGCAATAATTTTTCAGTGACATTTTACTCAATTTTTCATTTTACTACAAAGCACAAGGATAGAACAAAACATATTAAGGCTCAGCCATGTTTTCTGTATCGCTTACTGTGGCTGAGTACCATCAGCAAATGTACATTTTTTGCTGTCTTAAAAATCCATTACCATCCGATATAGCCTAATGCAATCAAAAAGGTTTTCCTTTCTTCCTCTCTCAGATCCCCTTTTGCTTTTCACATACACCTCATTAATACAATGTGAGATGTTTTTCCAGCACAAAATGATGAGTTTATTCTTGCAATTCTACAAACTGTAATCTGTGATGTGGTGAGTTCTAGGGATTGAACCCCCTTCTAAAGTCAGGGTTTACATTTCTCTGTTTAAATGAAATTTGCTGTAGTGTTTTTGTGTTTTAAAGCGAAGTTGATCCTCTGATTTAATGACATAAATGTTAATTTATGTTGACCCCCACCTGTGTGCCCTATTCATACATTGTGTGTGTGTTCTCTGTTGTAATTAGTCTGAAACATTTTGAAGAAGGGCCAGGCACAATACAGCCTGGATCATGGAGTCACTGCCTGTAATGCCTGCTTCAGCCCAAGTGAATAATAATAAGTCCATTCCAACAGAAGTGCATCATTTTACTTTAAGAGATCCATTTCATTCCCTTTGCCTTCTTTTTAAAGCCATAATCTTTAAAGAAGTCATAAAATAAGAAAATATTGCAGGATTAGACTTTAGATAAAAACATGATATGTGGTGAGGTCTGTCCGAGTATAAGCTTCTCCATCAGCAGCAGAATGTGTGGATGCTTGTGGTGCTGCACCCAGGTTGTGAGGACAGGCCAGTTCTCAAATGCTCTGGGTTACTGCTTCTGATGCCCCACACGGTAACCCTCGGTGTGGAGCTACACCTGCATTCTCGGAGGTCAAACCACGTGGCATTGTGCTGAGCAACTGTTGTATGTGCTTTCCTGTCTCAGGAAATCTCAAAATCATGAATTACATAATCTGCTCTTGAGGACAACTATTGCCCATTTCTTTCCTTCTTCTCATCCTTAACAAACTTTTCTTGGCTCCTGTAGCCAGATCTAGAAATGGGAGAACTTTTCTGTATGGAAAACATAAAGGCAAAGCAAACTAAACTACCTGCTTTTGATTACACAGTTGGTACTGAATAGAGTGAAAAGAAATGCAAAAACTGGTTATGGCGGGAATATGCACCCTTTATTTTTTACTCTTGATCTGAGGAAAGGCTGAGAAAAATACTGCTTTAAAATAAGAGGATGAAGAAAATACATGGAACTCCAGATTAGAGCTGTTTAGCCTGATAGAAATAAAGGCCCAAAAGAACAGCTGGCATAAATAAGCAGTTTTCTACTGATGTTATGGGACAGATTTAGAATTATTTGGATGCTAAAGAGGAAGGTGTGGAACTGTGTATACTATGTAGGTAGAGAGAAAATTTGCAAATGGAAGGAGGAGTGTAAAGAGATGAGAACCATCAGTTTTAAGGCATGGTAATGAGCAATCCATTATGGTACGGGGTAAATTGGTAAAAACTGTGATGATTAGTTCATTTTTTGGCATAGCAGACATATTTTCCTGGATTGATTTCACTGAAGCGTTGCTAGAACAGTCTTTGACTCACTGAGTTTGAGGAAGTAGAAATATGGGGGAAGAGAGGGAGGGGGAGTTATTCTTTTGCTAGAATGCAGTGTTAGAGCTGTAGGGATTTACTCTCATTAAAGAAGTGTTGCTGTTAGGGAAATGGGTGTTTTTTAAGGAGTTTTATGTTGTTTCACAAAGAAAATGCTTCTATAACTATTTTATATTTAGCATAGGAAGGATGTGGAAGTAAGGCCCATTGGTTTAAAAAAGTAATTAGGACTCGATTATTCTTGATTTTTAATGGTGAAGCAGACTCAAGAATAATGTTAATTTTGATTACTAGGTGCTTGTTCAGCAAATGAGGATATTTGCACTATTCATATAGAACATAGGATGGGAAAAAATCAGTATTGTCCTCTTATATTCTTTCAATTTTTTCTTGCCCTAGATTATAAAGTCTGTTTTTTTCATATGAAGGATTGATTGCATTAAATTTAGTTTTATGGCATGGTAATGTTTCAGGATTTTTTTCATGCACAGATTTTGTTACGCTATCCTCTAGCAACAATTTTCAGATTTCTGTGAATTAGATTAAGTGAGCTGTAGTCATACCTTCAGCATTCTTAACTCTTTATCTACAGCTATTCTGATTTCATATGTCTGAGGTCACCAACACTCCCACGGTACAGAGCAATTTATTATGACAAAGCACATGTCTGAATTTGTTGCTTTTCTTGTCTTTGAGATATTTTGCTTTGGAAATCGAGAGGGACTTTTTGCAAGGGCGTGGGTGATAGGACAATGGCTTTAAACTGAAAGAGGGTGGTGAGACACTGGGACAGGTTGCCCAGAAAAGTTGTGGATGCCCAGTCACTGGAAGTGTTCAATACCAAGTTGGATGGGGCACTGAGCAACCTGGTGTAGTGAAAGGTGTCCCTGCCCATCTCAGCGGGGGTAGGACCTAGATGAGTTTTAAGGTCCCTTCCAAACCAAATCATTCTGTGATTCAGTGTTCTTGCAAGTGGGTATATTTGGACTTTTAGAGAAAGATGAAAAGTTAGGGAACAGCTTGTCCTGAAGAAGATCCCAAGCAGTGGTTTTATGGGTTCAGGACCAGAGCATTTAAAAGGAGGTCTAAACTTCTATGTACTAGTACTCTCCAAGTGTCAAAAGTAAGTTTCATATTTACAAACCTTTGTGTGGTAGAGCAGTGAACATTATACAGCTACATCTCACAATATCAGAATGAAAACTGATCTCAAATCCCAGCTCTTAAGAAACCCACCACATTTAAAGTGGAAGTTAGGTGGCAAACAAAAGGGAAGGAAGAAAGAACAAAGCTAAATACATTATTTAAGGAAAAATCTATAATAGATAAAGGGGATTCTGATAGGAAAGGCCATGATAAGTACTTAATGCTAGGGGGGGTTTTGAAATGCAATTCAAAGTGACTTAAGGGTGTCTTGTTAGTTTTCCCAAAGCTGTTAGCAAATTTGGTCAGATTCTGTAGACTTGATCCATGAAAGGAAAGACAGCAACAATACTACTCCTATGTTCAAAAACACATAACTTCATGGTTTGCCTAAGAAGCTTGTGAAGTGGGTTCAGTTCCTTCAAGAGGAAAATTCCAGGGGAAAAGGTTTAGACCCATCTATTTTGACTGCCTTTAGATGCAGTTATGTTACCAGTTCAAACCTATGTAAGATGCTCATACCAAGAGAGGGGACTCTAACCTTCTTCCATTAGATTCAGAATCTAATTAAGTATGATTACAGAGGTGTTAAAAGCACCTTGCAAGTGATGTTTTTTTCCATTAAAATCATACAGTATTTAAAATTATTAAATCAAATTAAAAATATTACAGTATTTTATAGACACTGTTGGACACACTCTTGAATTGCAATTATATCTTTTTTTTTTGCAAGATTTCATCTTCCTTTTGTGATTCAAACAGTATGCAGCTGTGTTTCACAAGTCATGTTACTGCAACTGAAATAATTAAATGAAAATGCATGTTGATTAAAATTTGACTTTTCTGTCTATAACTTACAAATATATTCAAAATCACTTTCCCCAGGGAAAGAGATGTACTATGTGAGAGACTGTCAGAGTTTGTATGGAGTCTTTTTCTGAGCTCAGGAGGAGCAATAACACAGATTCATCTTGTTAAGATTCATTTATTAACACTTGTTTAACAATCTGTCTTAGTCCAAAAAAGATGACTTTTTTTAGTATACTTGACAGTAGCATGGCAAAGTCGCAGCCAAAATAGCATCCCTTTGGAAGCTGTATAGTAACAAATGAATCTGAAAGATGTGAAACTGAAGTTCACATAGGCTATGGGAAGGATAAGGAAACAGTAACAAGAGGTGAATGTTTATTAAATTACTTGCCTTGTCATGCTTGTGAGTAAACGTTTGATTTTCATGGTTGTCAGGTCCATGAGCAGGGTTTAAGGTTTTGGCAAAACATTTGGACTGTGGCAATTAAAATGTTTGTATATACTCTTTTGGTTAACTGCTGCATGTTTTGGGCCCACAGCTCCCTCAGCTGGGTGATGTAGCAGGGTGATTTTCTGCCTTCAAGACCATCCAGCTCTGTCTGTGGTCACTGGTGACCAAGGTTGATGGGGAAGCAACCTACACTGTCACCCACAGTGTGTTACATTCTCAGTATTATTTCTGGAGGCCTATTGAAGGCAAGGGACTGACGTGTCTGTCCTGTTCCAGAATTCAACTTTTCCCTGGGAAAACTGGGAGGCCTGATCTCTCTCTCTCTTTAGGCTCTGAAAACAGCAGGAGGCTTCCCCCTTGGCTGCATCCTAGAGGAAGTAGGAACTCTTCTGCTTTGCTTGATAGGCTTGCTGACCCAAGCAGCCCTATTCTGTGTTCCTGTGAGCTGCTGGCACCAGGCAGCACTGTGAATGGTGAAGGGGAGTGAATAATGTTGCCTGGGTGTTTGCTATCACAACCTGCCTCAATCCTTTGGTTCTCCCATTGCCATCTTGCACAGTGGATGTTACTGTGGCTATGTAAAACCACTTCTGTAACTTGGCCTGTTTTCTCTACCAGAGTGTTGGTGAGAAAAATCAAGTAAAACTAGCTTTTTAAGCCATCTTGTTTCCTTCACCCACTTTGCTATCTTTCCTGCTTGTTGCACTAGACTTCTTATAAATTATTTCAATTTAAGTGTTAAACTACATTAAAGGAGTCAGGGAATTTCTCTATCAGCAGGTCTCTTCTAATAGAAAAATGAAACCAAGATATTTAGCAGAACTCCCTGTATGCCAGGACTAGAGTCTTACATTACCTTTTTAATTTGGTTATTCTGTTGGCTCATGCCTGGGGCATCACATCCCTCAGTGCTTGCAGAAGGAAGAGTAGGTTTAGCAGATCGTGTCCTCTTTCTTCATTTAGAGGTGGTCAGAAAATTTGTATCAGAGCTTCACAGGGGTTTGTGTGAAACAAAACAAACTTTCACCATGTTTGCCAAGTCTGCAGCTCAAAGGGTCCTGCAGGTATTCCTGCTGTCATTACTGAATCTGGCAAGAGCACCATTTTCCCTGAATAGCTGCAGCACTCTTAATTTCCTCTTTACTAGAAATTCCTAACTGTATCAGGTTTATTCCATGGTGTGCCAAATTAAATACAAAAACCTTTCCAGCAAACTAGAAACCCATGTATTCAGCATGAAGGACAGATTGGTATTGCCTTGTAAGGCAGTCCTGCATTTGCGGAGCAGTATGTGTAAACCTAAAGAAGTTTGCTAGATATTAGGTGGGAACATCCAGCAACAGAAATGTCATCACCATCATGTCACAATGAGATTATAATTTCACCCTTCCTCCCAGTGCCTTATTTGTGTCAATTCCTTAACTGGCCACTTAAGAGACTTTTCATGCAAGTCCTTCTTAATTAAAAAGGAAATGTTCAGAGTTGTGACTTTCCTGTCTGTACTTACTGTGTTGATTAGATATGGGCACATGCTTGCATCTGTGTTCATAGAGTTTGTAAAAACTGTATTAGAAATAACTATTAGAATAAACCAAAAGGTAGATGGAGGAATGTCTGTTACCACAGCCCTCCACAGGTTGCAGAGCAGAACCTCTGCCACCAGAGTACAAATTTCTCAGCTGGTCTCAATCACCTATTCAAAATACTAAGGGTCTCCTTTATAATTTTCCCCGTGTTATCATTGTCTTGTTGCCAAGAAAGGTTGTTGGAAGGAAAAACAAAGCCCAGTGTGTTGAGGCCATGAGGGAAGGATTGCAGAACATTGTCTTGGAGCATAGCTGGAAAAAAGGTTGTAAAACTGGCTTTTCCTATAAAAGGGATTCCCTGTTGCTTCCTTCAATTAAATGTTACAAAAAATTGCAATCCATGGGCTAATGATATCAACAATAGAGGGATTCAAATAACTGTCGTGCCTCTCTCCAAATCTGAGATAACTACATACACTCTAATATAGGCTGTGTCAGGGCCATGAAAATGCTGTACCAGGACCATGATATCTGGTTTGTTCCAACACAGTGTTTCAAAATTCAGCTCACAATCTTGTAATGTGTAAGAGGGTGTAGACTTGGAAAGTAAACCTAGTCCAGTAGAAAGATATACCAGTGAATTTGAATCCAAACTTGGCTTTGGTTGAAGGCATCTGGTTCGTGTCCATAACTGCTAGCAGTAGGATGTAGGATCATAGAGCCCCTTTTGAATAATTCTGTGGAGTTGATAGTTCCCTTTGTAGAAAATTGTGGTCATTTCAGGACAACTGGTATGCTTCAGTTTCAGTAATAAAAAACACTGCTTAGCATGAATGCATTGAGGTACATTCACAGAGTATGAATTGGTTTTCATATTTTGAAAATTATAGAAGAGAATTCTGGGATAAATAAAATGAAAGGCTTTTTCATTTTTATTCTGAGCCACATGGAGGAAAAGACCATTGAAATTTTTTATTCATAGGCACAGAAATAAAGCAGTGTCACAACATTGATGCAAATACAATGCTGTGGTATATCTGTTACCTTTTCAGAGCAGAGGTTACAAACAGAGCAAGTGTGAATTTTTAAACCTCCCTTTTAAATCTAAAACAGTCATATCTGCACTGACTTTTACAGATATTCCAATAATGTCAGACAGTCCACTCAAAGAAGCATTTGCCTGCTGCAAAGGAATTGTATTCGTCGAAGAAGCAGGCGAGCAGCAGATGCAGCATGGAAGGAGAGATAGAAACAGGACAGATCCATGTGTTAAATTGCCAAGTAGATACAGATGATCAATACTCGTTTTTATTACATGACCTGTTTCATTTTATCAACATATTCCTATCATGAATAGGAATGATAGAACAGTATCCAGCTCCTTGCCAGCGAACCGCGGCATTGCAGACACTTCCACAACTGCTATTTTGGGAGTTTGAGAATAGAAACAGAGCATCAGGGAATCATATAGGCCCATGTGCCAGTGCACCAAGGTGGCTGCACGGATAAATCCAAGCACAATCTTCATGCAAGGATGTGCATGCATTTGCATTCACACGTCAGTCAGAGGCTGTGTATGTCTTGCCAGTGGGAGTGCAGAGCTCTCTTAGGAGGTGCTACAGACTTCACCCTAGACTTCTGATGAGCCATGAATATCTCAAAATAATAAAAAATAAACAAACAAAAACCCACAAACCTTCTGTAGCTGTATAAACTTTTAAAGGCTCATTTTAAGTAATCTGACATTTTTTGTGCTTGAGAAAGTACTTCTAAGTGAGCTACCTACTTATTTTGAAATCATAAACACAATAGTAGACATGTGGATTTTATACATATATCTGTAAATGAGAAAGTATTCATGGGAGAAGAGCTTGGCCTTTTTTAGACCATGATACGTGATGTACTACAACTAAAATTACATTATGAGTAAATATAATCACTACTGTTGTGTGGTATCTGGAGGCCTCTGTGACTGATTAGTCATATTCTGCATATTAAGCACTACAGGGTCAAGTGTGAGAGTGGCTGAGCACCATATTTCCCATTGATTTTGTTCCGAGTTGCATGGATGGATCATTAGCACTGTGTGAGTGATGATTTCCATGGCCCACAAGCAATTCTGAAAAACAAGAAACTCTGCAACTAGAAAACAGTTTTATTTTAAATAATCATTAAGTATTTTAATTATTTTTTTCTAGTGAGTAAATACACCAGGGCAACCAACACATTTTTTGAGCATCTTTACTAAAAGCAAAGAAAGTCAGGAATCAAAGGGCTTCATTCAAAGGACTGTGTGGGATCAATTCAGAAAAGCTGTGAGGAGATGCTGCTCATAAATACCCTGAGAGAGAATAGTCTGAATTAAGTCCCTCCTTCATGTAATTAAAGGATAGACTTAGACCCAGAATTTAGAGATAGCGAAGGGATATGGTAAACAGTGAGTCAGAGAATGTGGAGTATGTAGCTATTTGGTTTTGAAAATAATGGCTCTGCCTCCGTTGGACTTGCGTATTAGCCTAAAATATTTCTCCTTGGATAATTCTGTTTTTAAAGTATTCTTATATTTTTTTAAATTTGGTTTTAACCAAAATTATCTCCCTAGATATTCTTTCTAATATCTTTACAGTATTTATCTACACTTTCTCCAAAATGTAAAGAAATGCTTTACCAAGATGTAGTCTGGTGATTCTTCAGGGGGAGAGCACAGTTCTTCCTTGCCCATAGTCACAGCGCTGTGGAGGCCCGGAACGGGAAGAGCTGCTGTTCCAGAGCAGAATGATCAGATTAACAGCTAATAGAGCCACTACCTCTGAATATGAAGAGTATTGTTTGCTTCTCTCTCTCCTCCTTGAATCCCCATATGAATTATGTTTTATCAGTGAAATCACTCCCAGCTTGTGCAGTCCACTAGGAAGACTAATAAAAGTCTTTTATAACTATTATCTATATATGCTGGCAAACTTTAATAAATTTACATGTATGAAAAATGACAAATTTAGGTAATTGAACAGTACAAAGCTTTGTGCTGAGAGCATACAATAATATCCCTTTCACCTGATGTGTGTGACTAAGCAGCCTCTTATTACTGGTTGCAGAATGCAAATGCCAGAAGAAGACATGAAATATATGACCTTTAAATGTAGATGGAGGGAAACAGTTATTTACCTAGTGCAGGGGGCTGTGAAACGGCATGACCAATGAAAGGAAAATTTGCTTTTCCTGGAACAAATTCTTTGTAAAAGGAGGATTCTGCAGTAGAGTTTAGAGTTTTTTAGGAAAATGTTTCATGGAAAAGTACCATTTCAAATTACATGTAATGATGTATGAGAATCCTCACTATGTGTACAGTTGTTTTGTTGTATATATTATTTGTATGAAGCTTTAGCAAAACAGGGAAATGTCAGCTCCTTGTTTTTATCAGCAGATATTTTAAGAATGGACTGCTGGTACTTACAGTCCTTTGATGTTAGAGCTTTAAGATAGAAGACACAAGTGAGGCAGGGAGGGACTATATGGTTTTTCTAAGTTTTATGCTTTGTTTAGAAAAATATTTGTAACCTGTGCTTTAAGTGTAACCTGTGCTTTAGTAATTTTTCCTATGAAACTCCTGAATTACAAGAAAAGAATAAATAGATAGATTTTATATTTATTAAGCAAAATCACAGCGTGGTGGCACCTAAATTTAGGAATGCTGCTGAAGTGTAAATTTACCTTATGAAATGTTTGACCCTGAGATTAGCTCAGTTGGTCAGAGCATGGGGCTAATAATGCCAAAGTTGTGACTTTGATCCTCTTAAGGGCCATTCACTTAAGAGTTGGACTTGATGATCCTTGTGGGCCCCTTCCAACTCAGAATACTCTGTGATCTTTGCACAGGTGATTGTTGGCCAGAAAAAATTAAATTTGCACACTTACTCTTCTAAGCTAAATGAGTGCTCATAGAGTTAGCCAGTGGCTTTTGCTGGAGTGCTAAAAGAAACATGAACAGTGAAATAACTTTGATCTGATACACTGTACACATCTTTATGGAACACTTTTGTGTTTTGAGCTTGAGGAGGGGGGAAATTACTTTTTACAATCAGGAAGAGGCATCTAATAACTTAGAATCCAGCTCAAGCCAGAGGCTCCTGATACAATCACAGCTACTGTCTTTGCATGGCAATGAATTCCTTCTCTTGTCTGTTGTGACGCATAGGTGAAAAACAAGCAGCAGAGCCAGACGATGCAGAGCTGGTGAGCCTCAGCAAAAGGCTGGTGGAGAATGCAGTGCTGAAGGCTGTGCAGCAATATTTAGAAGAAACACAAAACAAAAGCAGACAGACTGATGGAAGCCCTGCAAAAACTGAGGAAGCAGCAAGCGGCAGTAAGAATGAGAGCGACAATGATAACAGCAAGTGAGCACTGTGCAAAAAGCCTGGGAGCAAATATCCCACCAGGAGTAACTACAAAACCAAGTCCCAGCTCCCTGCTGAAATTTGCTAAGTGGCCCTGGGTGTCAGGCACTCTGCTTTGTGAGTCTCTTATCAAAAGTTTGTTCTGAATTGAAGGACACTGTCTACTGGTTTAATAAGTGCTTGCACTGCTGAAAATCTGTCGAATGCTGGGAAGGATGGACGGTGGAAAAAAGACAAGAGTGGTGAAGCAGGCGGCTCCAGTCTTCACTCACTCTTGATACCAAGAGTCCCTTCCTTGCTTTTGAAGAGAAACTGAACATTTTGCATTTGTCTTTTGGATTGTCATGGATGGCTGTGGAAGAGGCCTTGCCATAAGTGGAAGCGATGCCCTGCACCTGAGGGTTTGGCAGTGCCGCAGGGCTGCTTGCTCTGTGTGAGAGCACGTGCTGTTTCCTAGTCAACAGCAGTCAATCCCAAGCTAAAAATTACCACTACAGATACTCACTACAGATACTATTACACAGTATGTAATAAGACAGAGTTTCCCTTAAATGTGATGCTGTACTGTTCTTTACATTTTGGTAGCATTTGTTCATGTAAATTATATTTTTTGATGAAATACCTTTTTATAAAAAATCACTATGGGCAAAAGACTGAGCACTTCCTACGGTCCAAACCAGATAGAATCTCTTTATCTCTGTACATTAATGACTTTAAATCACATTAGTTGCTATAAAATGTATTATATTGTTCTTTTCCTCTAGGAAAGAGCCATGAAGCAGACTTAGTAAAGGAAGCTTTACGCAGAGAAACGCAGGCCCTGTTACCCAGACTGAATCAGATAAAGGAGCTGTTAACGAGTCCTGAGATCCGCACAAAAATTAGCAAAGAACTGTTTGAAGACAGGCACAACTCTTAACAGTAAATGGAAAAGTTGTATTGACTCTGAATCTCCAAATGCATGACTGTAAATTGCCATGATGTAAAATCTCATCAGGTTGTTTAAAGACAAAATATTTCTCAAGAAATTTTTCAGGTTGGTTTGTTTGGGTATTTTTTAACTGAAAATGTGAATGGGTGTAAATGGCTTATGAGGAATCATGCTGAAATACTTGCACAGAAGGATTATATTTCGTAATAATGAAGTACAGCCATTTCTCAGCACATGTTTGAGTGTGCAGGTATATGTCATGACTCCAAAGTGGAAAAATACTGGCTTCAAATAGATCTGAGCAAACACTGTGCCCTTCCTTTATCATTGTAAATAACTCAGTTTTTTCTCGTATACTCCTTCCCTAAAATTGATGGTTTTAAATACTTCAAAATGTATATTTGGAAAAGAAAATTCTCTTTTATTATCTGCCTTTTGTATATGTACTGGCATTTTGGGTTAGCATTGTCTGTTTTTAATTGGTTTTTTTAAACAGCACTTGAATACTTGTATAGATGCTGACATTTAGTTTCTGCTGATGTTTACACTAATGCAAAAATGTTTTAAATTTCAGTATGAAGTTCAGACTCCACTGATCTCAATGGCATACTCTCCTTGGCTTTAATGGAGTCAGGATGCTGCAATTAAGATTTCTCTTGCAAATAATAATATTCCTTGGGATAATATTTGCCTTTTTACTTTTGTAGAACAGTGGTTTTGTCTTTTGTTTTTGATGTTTCCTCCATCTCTACCTTCTGCTGCCTGAGGTGGGGTGTCAGTTTGCTCTCATTGTTCCCTCCACACACCTGCAAGATTCACTGAAGATTTGGATGATGGACAACAATGCAGGAGTAGGTCCAATATTTGCAATTTTTATAAACATTGTCATAAAAGCTATAAAATATCCTGTGATTGGTATCAGAATTGTGCTGTTAGAACAGCTGTGTGCATGTTCTTCATTTCTCTGAAGCACTGTTCATTTATCTCATGTCAGAGGTCTTTTTTCCTCATTTGATATATAACAGTATATTCTGAAATGCATCTTATACATGCCATGTTCACAATAAAACATTTTTCCTTTGCACTCTGTGTACGTTTTCACTTGTTTCCAAATGGACTTGAATAAAATTAAGTACTTGCAAGTAACAGGGTTACAGGACAAAAATAGTGCTCCAGTGAATCACAGCATTAAGTTGACTGTGGGTGTTGTGCCAACAACATACTGCTCTGGAGCCTGGCTGCTGAAATCATGCAGATAAACTAGGCCCAAGTCATTCTTGTTTTCAAGGACAAAACTTTGAAACTCTTGGGATTAATTTATATTCTGGGCAGCACATGTTTAGAAGTAAATACTGGGTACAACTTCCTAGAGGTCCACTCTTGAAGTGTGAGTTTAAGGAGTAGTCTCAAAATACTCTAAAATGATAAATAAAAAAAAAAATAAATCTGAGTCTGAAATCATCCCTGGAAATAACTGAGAGGCAGCTTTTCATAGGCTATCAAGCTACTTAAATCCAACTTGCACATAAGAACACAAAACCAGACACTCAGCTGTGAAAACAGGAAAACAATTTATTGTATTATATCTGAATCATAGGTTTTCATCTCCCATTCCTCTATGCAAGTAATTTCCATGACTAAGGGCCTTTTTATATCATTCAGCTTGTAAGAGTCATTGTTCTCATGTTTCAAGTAAAACTGTGGAAATTAATCACTGAATTTATGTCCAGGCACTTTGATGGGTGACCTCATTATTAGAGAGCCTGCTCATGCTGTTCCTATGGATGGCATCAAGAATAGCAGCTCTGAAAAATGTTAGGAGAGTTAAGGGCCTGAGTCTAGGCATCATCTGAGATGTACTGGCGTGGGTCTGCCAAATATGACACAAGCTATAAAGGAGACATGTTCTACTGGATCAGACACTGTAGGAGAGAGGACACCCCAGAGCCTCTAAAAAGACTCTGGATACCTATGTTTAAGCAACCCAAACCCATCTTTAATTTTCAGATGTTTTGAGACAGGAAAAGCAACAGGGCTTGTGTTTCTGAACCATTCACATTCTCTTAAAATAGCCTTTACTTCTGGTTTTGACAAGACATGACTATTAATTTACTCAAAATTCAAAACAATAGGGGGAAAAAAACCTTGCATCTGGGTTCATTCTCTTACAACAACCATTCTTGCTTTCTCTGTTTATTTTTTTTCACTGGCAGTGAAGCCTGGCTGCCAAATTGAAGGAAAAAATCTCTTGTATGGAGCTGTGAGATGAGCACTGAAGAATGCAGATACGTAGAGACTGAACCTCATATAGGCAGGTGTGAAGCTCGAAGCTGCACCCACCAGAACAAATATGTTTCCTTCCTCACACTTAAAAATCATTTTCAGACAACAATTCTGTTTCTTAAATAAGCTCTTCTTCTGGGGAATGTCTTAAGGTAGTGATGCACAGGTTATTCTAGGAAAAGCGTTGGCATTTCAAAACAGATGGTGCAATTTTGTCCATGTTTTATTTTCAGTTCTACCTTCCAGTTTGCTCATACTCAAGGAGTATTTCTATGCTGCTGATTGTAGAGCTGTCTGTGACAGATTTAAAAGCAGTAGCTCATCTTCCAGGAGTAATCTAGCTGGAACTGCCCATGACCTACTGAGAAACTTCCTGACATCTAGGCTTGGTCCAGGCGTAGACCGAAAAAGTTGCAGATGGCATGCATTGGATATGTGAGCAGCCCATGCCGTAAATTCCCTGCACTGTTGGGCTGTGCATCAGAGCTGTTTAAGAGTTGACAGGGTAACCAGAGCGACAGTAAATCAATGTAAGTCCTGACTAACAGATACGAGTTCTCTGATGGAGGAACCCCTGTCTCCAAGCACAGGTGCACATGGTGTAAGGTTGCTCAGCCTGGTAGCTAAGGGGTAATGCACCAGCTGAACGTGCATCAAGGTCTTGGTGAAAAGGAAACTAAATGGTGTTCCTGTGGTGGCTGAAGGTGACCTAAAGCTAAAATGGGTTGGAGCTTAAGGTCAGATCTGAACTCTGTGTCCAGATATTGGGACAGATAGACAGATATTGGGACCCACACAGGAAAACACCCCATATCTACTGATGGTCCTACTGAACTGTTTGTTACAATACTACTTCTTGGCAAGGTTATACAGTCCGTAAGTTAGGATTCAAGAGGCTTCATGTTACATATTTATAGAAGTTTCTGATTATAACTGCACACTTCTCTGTGTGCTATTTTCGCCTAAAGACCATGTGAGTGTGTCATGGATCAGAGTGTGAGCCATGCTTCATTCTGGTGACAAGAATGATAGTGCTTCGTTTTTATGTCAGTCTAGACATGACTCATATATTCTTGTTAGAATTCTGACTTTTTGAAAGTCTTGAGAGATATCCTACACATTTATGTAGTCAGCAAGCAGGAAAAATGGAAGAGCAGAGCCACTGCCCTCAGTGGAACTTGTAAGTTGAAATTTAGCAAAAACACACATTTAAATTTTTTTTCAGTTATGTCCAAGAATATGCTTGTGAAATGAAGTGTAAACTGAAACTTTTTTCACTGCAGATTAAATACTTCCTGCAGAGCTGGCTGCAGCCCAATGGAAGACAGGAGCAAATCTGGTTGCCTCAGGTGGACTCTGGTAGCCAGACATCTGAGGGTTGCTTCACTCTGCTTTTAGCCTCAGACTTGGTTTTGCACTGCCTTTTTCAAAACAGTGTTTTATCTGTGAATGCCCTCTGCCTCTGTTCAGCTGTTAGTGGTATATTGTCTTGGCCTTAAAAAATTAAGGGCTGAACTGCTACTGTGGCTTTCAGTTGTTTCCATCACTTTGAAGGAGGGGAGAAGCTATTGCTGAAATCCCAAAGAGATTGATGTCTTTGCAGAGACACCTCTGGTCTCACTCAATGGGCCAGAGGTCAAAGGAGGGCCTGTGTGACTGTTCGCTGAAGTCTTCATCTGGCAATGACTACTGTCTGATCCTGAGGCAGCAAGGACAGCCCAAAACCACTGGAAAAAAGCAGTTCCCAAGGGATTCACCAGAACCAACATGGTGAGTGGGTCAGCTGCATGATTAGTGAGCAGTTGGATAAAGTAAGTGGTGTTCTAGCTTTACGAAAAATGTTCTGAGTCATGGTCATGTAATAATTTAATTTGTGAAAACCTTTTGGAATTTCGATTCTTCTGTAAATTTTCACATGGTGACAAGGGGTAATCTCTTAAAGCGATGAAGCATTTGCTTTCAAAGAGCTCTTTAGTGCCATACCATAAACTTCTATAGAAATGCTTTGCACTTTTTATTTCAGTCAAACAAAGTCTTTCCTGGCCTGGTTTCAGAGGCAAGGAGTCTCACTATTCTTATGGGAAAGGAAACTGAACCGTGGAAGTAGGAGCACGTTAATGCTGACATGTGTTTTACTCTGCTGTTCCTTTGATCAATACAGTTTCTGTATAAGCAACTTCTTAGCATGCACTCATCTTCTCATTTATATTCTCCTCATGTTAAGCCTTTATAATGAGAACATTTGTACTGAATGAAAATCAGTCCCAAGAGACGGCTGGGCTGAGAAATAAAACACACTCATAGTGGAGCAATAATTAGAACAGTACATGGGAAAACAAAAAGTGATATGCCTGCCATTCCTGGCGCAGCAAAAAGGGCACTCTGGCACTGATAAGCAAATAATTCTGCAGCAAGAGGCTGGAGTTTGACTGATGGTTTGTGGTCTTTGCTCCCACTGCTGTTTATGTGCTTTGTTTAGTGACTCTTGGATGAAAAATGCATTAGCAGAGACTGGGACATGAAACTGTTTCTTGAAGGAACTCTCCTTATTGCTGGAAAATAAAGCCCCTTTTTGCTCTTGGTGATTAAGGATTAAACCAATCCAAAATGCAGAATTAGGGTAGTTAAGAGGAGATGATTAAAAAATTACACATGAGGATTTCAGCAGAAGCTTATTTGAAATAAAAGTTGGTTTTCTTTCAGATAAGGACAGCAGAGATGATTTGAGGTCAAGATTGACTCTAGAGATTCTGGAGGGGTTTATTTATCAAAATTACAATTTGAATTAAAACTCAGAGAAAGCATTTCTAGAATAATTTTTACTTTTAATTCCTTTTTTTTTCTTTTCTTAGCCGTACAGAGAACTTCAGGCACTGAAACACTCAGAAGATAAGAAGAAGAAAACATGCTGATATGATTGAACTTTGGTCATAACTCAGAAAAACAAAGCATAACAGAAGAATAAAGCCAAGAATAAATACCAGCAACCAATGATAAAATTCAAAGGTAGCTGCCAGTGTGAAAAAGATTTAGTAAGTCCAAATGTTTAGAAGAATAAAGGATGCAATGAAGCAAAAAAAAGCGGTCTCTGCATCTGGTCAGTCAAATGACGAACACCTACATTCCCTAATTTGTACCTTAAGATTGTGAAAAATAAAATGACAGAATGCATTTTTTGAGAGACTGGGAATTAACTTTCTTAGTTATATACTAGACACTTCTTGCACTTGCAGTATATAAGGGTGTACTACTTTGAAAATGACACAGACAAAACAGTTATGAAAAATCACTGGATTTAGTGAGTTACAGAAAAGATAAGTACGGAGAAGCCACAGACCAATTTGTCTCATTTTGTCTTGTTGCCATCCTGTAACCTCAGACTCTTGGAAGACCACTTTTCATCTGTCGTAACTGCAGAGATGCTCCTTCATAATTACTTACTAAGTCTCTGGGTTTTTTATTGCTGTAGCATTTCTGGATCATCAGCATGAATTAATAATTTATATACATTCATAATTTACAGTAGGGAGTGTGATGGAGTAACGGAAGCTGGAGGCCATGGGATCAAAGGGAAGAAGGATCTACTCTGTAGTCAGTGAAGTCACCAGGGTCATGAAGAGAGGCGCAAAGACTGTATGGGGAGCCTGCTCTCTGGATAAAGCAATGTGCTCTACCAAACTGGGGAACAAGCTACACCACCAGCACAGGAAAACCTGGGGTGGGAAGGTGAACATGAACAGGTCCTAGCTCAAAGTGTGTTGCGACCTCTCGTTCAGGTCAGTTTGTTTGGGCATCTTTAACCAGTCATAAAGAGACTCCACAAATTGGACATGCAAAACTCAAAAGCATAAAATTATTGTTTATTCCGTAACACATTAAAAAATGGGGTTTTACAAACTCCTAAGCTAAGCTTCGACACGCTCCCCACCCCAAAGTCTCTCTGCTGGCCAGGCGGGCATGGAACAGGAGGAGAGGGTTTGGTGTCCACAGTCCCCTGCACTGAAGTCTCCATGGTGCTGAGCTGCCATCTGCCACCCCCTCCACCAGTGCTGGTCCACCAGCTGTGTGAGCCAGAGATTCCCTCACTGCTGACCTGCTGCCACCCCATCTCACATCCTTCAGCCAGCCTCCATCAGAGCTGCACAGGGCAGCTGTCAACACAAGACCTTGTTCCCAGGCTGGGGCAGCCACAACATGCCCAGCAGCCTCGCCACATCCACATCTGTCACGTGGGCTGTTCTCCACAGGAGCAGACATTTCCATCCAAATACTACATTAGCTTATGCATGGGTGGATTAATGTTACTATTTGTATTCCAGACTCAAACTGGTCCTTGCAAGAATTAGATTAAGGAGGTTTCAGAGAAGTGTTAGCTAACATTTGTTAATCATTATTCTTGAACATAATCTCAGAGCACTTGCCTCTGCT
This sequence comes from Corvus cornix cornix, assembly GCF_000738735.6. Taxonomy (NCBI): domain Eukaryota; kingdom Metazoa; phylum Chordata; class Aves; order Passeriformes; family Corvidae; genus Corvus; species Corvus cornix. Next base: position 59,538,968 of record NC_047056.1, on the reverse strand, counting down.
GAAATATTGGACATTTTCCTCACCATGTCTCCTTTCCTCGCTCTGGAGAAATCCAAAGAGAAGCTTGCCCCAGAGGATTAGACACAAAGGTGCAGGAAGCCAATGGACAAAATCAAATGGAATCCTATGGCAATGGACACTGAACACACAGATAAAATCTCCATATTGCACATAGTCTTCTCCTTCCTGTGGTTTACTTGGGAGTCATCCTGCAGTGCTCCTTTGGTGGGGGCTATGCCACATGGGAATGCTCAGTTCAGCTGTTTTGTGTAATTCATCCTTCACTAACCATGTTATTTAGATTTGGAGGTTTGTGCAAGGCCAGTTAAAAAATAAAAACAAGCCCAACAGAGAGCTAGCACAGTCTGGTGTGAACATGTTGCAGCATCTGTGTTAAACTCTCCCAACAGTAAAGCAACTTCATAATCCTACCAACACTTAGCCTGAAAATCACACAAATAAATTAAGAAGCTTTCAGAAGAAATGAGAGAGAGAAAAGCTTGCTGGTGGATTTAGCCGCTAACCCAAAGTTTTATTAATTGTATGAGCAGACACCCCAGGTTATGCACAAAGCACTTGCATGCTCTTTCTTCTGCAGCTGCAGAAGTCCATGTCACGTAAGTTACGTGACAAGAAGAGTTGTGCTCATTCATGTGAACACCATGAGGAGCTTTACTGAAGAGAAAAAGAGGCTCAGAGTGGCAGCATACCCAGAAGCTAAGCAAACCTGGGATAGGAGACCCCAGATTCAGAGAATCTGATTTCAGATTCAAAGTAATCATCATGAGGGTCTTTCATCACCCAGATTTCTCTATTGAGAGGACAGAGAAAGAAGGAGAATCCCAAAACTGTACCAGTAAATACTTCTTAGGCAGTTGTTTATAGAGTGGGCTGCTGGCATGATGTCTAAAGTAGCCCTGTTTTTAATCAGACTACTGATTAAAAGTGTGTTTAAAAGCTGAAAATGCCCTTGCTACCCAACTGAGGTAAATTCCCCCAACAGTCTATGGGAAAAGTATAACCAGGGCGTCACATGTGCATTAACAGAAATAAAAGTATACTAAGGGCAATACTTAATAGCTTTAAAACCCTTGTTCTGAGCCTCTGGGATAAACAGAGTTAAATAATGGCAAAATAAACCTGCGAGCATACTTAAAAATTCATTCCAGAAGTCACATTGTTGCTTTTTGTGGGATCAAAAATCATGCAAAAAATTATTCAAGAATAATCAGCGACGTTTTTATGACAAACAAAACATTAGAGAAACTCAATATTTTTTGTCCGGTTTTGACTGTTTCCCTTGTGGGCCCCCTCCAACTCAGAATATCCCATGGTTTCAGAGCCAAATGAGAATAGGAAATCTGTCTCCTGTCTTAAGAGGTATTACACATATCAAGCGGTAATTCACATGCATTTCCATATTATTTTAAACCAAAAATTTCCCCCCCTCCGCTTTACTCATGTGAATGTAAGAACTGAGAGAGCACAAAAAGCTGTGTTCCCGCTTATAGGAGCAGTGGCTGCTGCAGCAGGGGCAGCTGAGTGTTTCTTTCCCCGGCACATCCTCCTAGTTTCCAGCCATCAGCCCTTCAGGGACTTTGTGAGTGGAGACTTGCATCTGGAACTGGAGGCTTTGATTACCAGCCTGATTAGCAAAAATGAAAATTATTTCCAAAGAGCAGAGAAGAGACATAAATGATAATAAAACACAGTGGAAGTCATAAGTGAATTAACGAGCAAAAGACAAACTCAGCCCTATTTCACAATAATAATTTGAGTGCTATTTGGTATAGTCCCAGCTCTCACAGAAGCAGAGCTGGGCTGCAAAATGCAGAGTGGCTTGGGTTGCTCTTGTGCCCTGCTAGGCCACAAATCTGTACCCACAGTGTGCACAGGAAATGGCCAGGCTCATACCACACCATGGTTCTTAGCATCCTTAGCAAGCCTTGCCCAGAGCTCTTTGATACTCAGACTGACAGCTGCCCTTTTATTGCTGTGCCAAATCAGAAATGTTTGGATGCCAAGGTCAGGGAGATGTTCCCAGAAACAGGTTGGTGGGCAGCTCTGTTTTTCAGACAGGACACTGCAAATCCTCACCCCCTGGGAAGATTTGCCTCCAGCTGAGGCACCATGGCCTTCAACTGAGGAACAGCCATGTGGTTGTGCCTGGCATAGATGTGGTGCCTTGAGCAAGGTCACCTTCTCCCAGGCAGGCAATCTGGGTAATTTACACCCTCTCAGGGCAAATGTATTTCAACTAGACCAGAGAGTCAAATGCAATACATTGGACCAAATAGATAATGCATGATAGATTGTGATTGCAGAAAATAAAGACTTATTTTGAAAGAAAATCTTTTTAGTGTGCTATTAGATCAGGATGAAACATTGCCTGAATAATAATTACAATTGAAATTACACTTTTGTTTCTCCAGTTTGGGGTTTGGGGGTGAAGTAGCATTGCCAGAGCTAGGAGAGAGTCTGGTTCTTCTCAGTGCACCAGAGCTGCTAACTGGAGAGAATGTATCATTCATACTGCTTTTCTGTTATGGTCCTTTCTGATTTATCTTCTATTAAATTATGGTCCTTCTTGAAGACCTGCCAGCCGGCTGGGTCTGTATTATTACTTGGTGCTTCGGTAGCCTGGATCCTTTCAAAATATTGTGTTGCAGTAAGGGACATCAGAGGATGCTGGCAGGACACAAACAGAAGAAGGGTTTAACATACAGTAGATAATTGACCTGTGGAACCTACCGCAGAAGGATCTTGTTAGTGGAAAATCTTTATGTGGCTTGGGGGATGAATGGATGACAGGAAATCCACTGTGGGTTGATACCAAAACCACATCCACTTTAGGAAAGCCCCTACTATAAAGCTATATCTGTCTTTTAAAATATGAGATTTTATAAATGTTTCATTTGGCCAGTTTGTAAAAGATGTGAGCTTTGTTACCCTTATTCCTTGGGCTTTGGAAAATTGCTGTACCATTCATTTGATCATATACAGGAAAAACATTGCTATCAAGCTGTGATCAGATTAGCAATAAAAATATAATCATAGGCTTGGTAAGTTCACGAGAGCCTACTGAAGGTGATAATATGTGCAGATTGCTCTTCTAAAGCCCGAGGGGATTTTCATGCTTCAGCAGTATCCACCACTGGCACAGGGAATTATCCTCATCCCTTGCACCTTAGCTGAATTTAGAGCTCCTTACTAACACAAATAACCCACTTGCTCTTTGTTGTCTATTTGAGAGTGTGTTTTCTTCTCATATGGGAACTGGTTTTTATTTCTGTATTTTTATCCTTGCTGACCATTTTTACACCTCTTGTGCTCTACAACAGAACTTCTGGACTGATGTGACTAGAACTGAAGACACCGTTATCATTCCAGAGTCACATATAGTCTGGCATGATGATGTTTTCTTTTGTATTCCCTATTTCTTTCCTAATAATTCATAGCATTCAGTTTAGCTTTTTCATCACTGCCCTGAACTAAGGTGAAATGTTCAGAGAAATACTCACAAGGATTGCAAGATCTTTTTCCTGGGTAGCAATAGCTCATTTAGAAACCGTTATTGTGAATGTGTAATTAAGGTAGGTTTTGCACTGATTTGTATTTATCAGTATTGAATTTATTCAGATACTGCATTATCTATCGACATTCTCACAAAATATTTTACAGATCTTGGTAGACTTAGCTTTGACTACTGTGAGTAATTCACTACTATCAGTAGAAAGTGTCTCCTAAGTCCTCACATTATTTTCATGATCACTTACGAACATTTATGGAGTTCTACATTTCCTATTGCTCTACTAATTTTATAATCATAATTGCTTCGTTTCTTTAATGCACTTTGAGAAGAGACATTGTTAAAATGATTTGATGATTACCTCATCCTTAATTGTATGTTTGTTGATATTTTCAAATAGCTCCAACTGCTTTTACTCTAAAAGCAATGTTGATTCATTCCATATATGACATATTTATCTATTTTCTAATGTTTTCCCATTAATCCGCTCAGTGTATAAGGCACATTTATCTTCTTGTAATTCTCAAAATTTCCCCAGGGTTTTCATTAAATATTGATGACACATTTACCACTTTCAAGTCCTTGGGATCTGAAATAAGTTTAGGGAATGGGGTACAGTGTGGCCATTTCAAACCATCCTAGGACTGAGTCATGCAGAAATTACTCATTTTCTGGTAGCCAGATTTCACTGGGTCTGTTTTGCTGCATTGCTTGATTTCAGAGGAAAAGCAGTGCACACTTAGCACCTCGTCACGTACAGTGAGCAGCACCTTGCATTTGTATCTCTTGCTTTCAGCTCCAGGACTTTTGGATTTGTCATGCTACTTATAAAGCCACAACAGAAAGTAGTAAGAACAAGCACCTGCTGCCAGTGACCGTAGTGGAGTCTACAGTGCCCTTTCAGTTGAAAGGTTTTAATGGTGCCTGTGCCAAAATATACTGTGAAAACTGTGCTAGATCCTTTATAAGTACAAGTGTAATAGAACTGGCATGGATAAATTAGTTTTCCTATATGAGAAGCTCAAATAGTGGAGCTCATGTACAGCTGCCTACTTCTCAATTCGACAGTTACCAGGAGAAACTTGGATCATACAAGGCCTTGCAACCAAAAAGAAAAAGGGTCCTTCTTCTCTTTCAGATGAACAGTTTGGCTGATGAAAGCTCCCAAGAATGGGTTCACCTCAGGGGAGAAAATAGAGATCCTAATGGAGGTAAAATTGCATGGCTCTCTCCTTTCATCCTTCTGCCAAGGCTCATGCAGGTGAAATCAGGGCACAAAACCAGACAGCCGTTCATTGTCGGAAGGAGGCGATGGGAGATCTTCCAAGTATTTACAATAGTTCTTTCCTCTTTACTGTATTTCAATTTAGGCAATCTGAGGCGTAGGAAATAAGGTCCTGAAAGAGAGAGAATTTAGCAAAAAGGAAAAGTCTGCATGCTGAAGGTAATAATATTTTATACAAGAAACTTTGATTCTGGCCTTCAAAAAGAAAGATGCTTTCAATTTTCTGTACTGCTAAAGCCATTTTGCACCATCTGGACTTATGCTGCAGTTTTCAAGCAGGAAATTTTTTCATTCCTGTGTAACCTTCATATCTTTGTTGGAGTGATTTCTAAAACTCAGTTACAGTAATGATATTTTATAATATAGACTAAATATCAAGCATCAAGTACCAGATTGATTTTCTCTTCAGAGATGCATTTCTTTAATGTGCAAGTAATTTCATCCTTGCAATGAGTCTGTTATAGCACTTTCCCTTCTGCTGGTGGTGGAAACAGAACCCTGTTCAACCCATGGCTGGATCCCAAACCTGCTAAGTGTACTGGCAATGCTGCCTGCGATTTTAGCACTATGGAAAGCAGACTTGAAAGACTCAAGGTCCCTTCAGCTTTCTGAGGGATGTGGCAAGAGTAACAGATTCAAGGATACAATTTAAGTCTTCATTTTCAAATGTAAAACTCAGCATTAGAGAAGATCTTTGGCAGACACCAATATAATTTTATAGACTTGAGTTTATTCTACATCAGGACAAACCTACCTGAAAACTTACCTTTAGGATTATGTTTTCCACAATGACAAACAGATGTATCCAGACAAAAAATTTCTTGTACATTTAGATACAGTCCACAGCACAAAACTCATTTGCAAGAGTACAAATGCTTGAACTTTGGTTCACAGAATCTGTCATCTTAATATTTAAAATAAATTCAAAGCAAATGCAACAGTCTCATGCCTCCAGTTATCTCAACTGCCAGTGGTAAATAATCCTGGAAAATCCACTTAGAAATAACAGTAGGTGTTTAGATGCACAACTGAAAAAGCACCTCAACTTTGTGCCTGGGTTAGAACAAAGTTTTCCTTATGATTACTGGGATATCCTGCTTCCGTTTGGGCTGAAAATACTTTGGGAACACTTTAACTCAACTATGCAGCAGTTTCAGTCCTAACAGCATCTCTGAAACAGAGAACAAAACATGAAAAAGCAAAAATTAGCAAACCCTAAAAATCCCATAACATTTGTTTGGCATTTGAAATTAAAATCTGAAGCAGAAACCTTCCTTTGAGGAAAAGCTGCTCTTACCTTTCTTTTCCTGGAAAGGTCTCCCTTCCCTCAGAAAAATGCTGAAAATGCCAAGAAACAAACATGCAATCTCTGTAATTTTTTCCAGCTGGGCAGCTTTGTTCAACTAAAATATTCTTAATCTCTTAAGCGTGATCTGATGCCACTTCTTTGCAGGCTGCATGAGTCCTCTTCTGACCTTGGAAATTGAGTTTATATGTATACTCGTCTACAGCTCTCATTTGCAATGCCAGAGGCAATTTAATTGTTTGGTACTTTCATTAGTCCCCTATTGATTGGTTCCTCTTTCTCCCTACTGTGCACAGAGAGGTACATTTCCTGTTGATATTTGCTGTTTCACAAAACCCTCTTACCATTTCTTCGGCATTTTGATGATATTTGATACTAATCTTACCTGGTTGTTCTTAAAGCAGCATTTTAATTTAATATTTTGTTTAAAGCAAACTTTGAAGCAACTTTATGTGGCCCTGGAAGTTCCACTCTGAACTAAGTAAATCACTTCCCCTCCCTCCCTCCCTCCTTTCCTCCCAGCATCTATTAAACTGAGTATTGGGCTGAGAAGTAGGAGGCTTTCCTCACCTAGCTGAAGGCATTCCTGACAAATACTATGGCATGCCCTCTAAGGCTGCTGTCCAGCATACACTGGGAAGCACGGCACCCTCACACACTATGGGTGTCATTAGCTGGGACACTAGGACCTGTTTTGTTTAGTTTTATTTGGGTTTTGAACTTTTGGAACAGCTTAGACATCATAGGTCTAGGAGAACATGTTGTTTAAATGCTCACTAGCACAGAGGAAAAAAATAAAAACTTCTTTCACTTTTTTTTACTGTAAATCCCAACAAATTCATACCATGTCTTTCAAATGTGTTATTTTTAAGTTTTTCATACTCACATTCAAGAGTCTTTAGGTGAGTTACTGGAGCTTACAGCTGTAAGGTCTCACAACACACACTTTGAGAGCTACACTAAAACTTAGGGACAGAGGAGAGCTATTGAATTTGCTAGTCAGGAAAAACTATGCTAAACTTCCACATCATGTGCTTTCATGTTCCCTGGCTTGCACAGAACAGGACTAAAGTCATGGAAGTGGCAACATGCCACTTCATCATTGCTGAATCCTTCTGCCAGAATGACTCAACTTCAGCCATGTGATGTGTAAGTAAAAATAGAAATAAACATGGGCATTGATTAATGGTATGAAAGATCAGATATTGAAAGTTAAATTGTTACAAACTTTCTTTTTATCCAAAAAGTAGTAAGGCAGACATGAAAAAGCTCTGATAGTGAAGTTCTCTGTGTCAAAGGCCTTTCCTGATGCTACTGGAAAATGTCAGCTGAGTTTCTCACTCAGTCTCCAGCAGAGAAATCCTCCTGCAAAAGTCTCATAATCCAGCATGGAAATCCCAAGTGTCGTGTAATATATCTCTGAGGGTAAATACCAACATGGAAATTGTCAGTCTGGGTTTTTTTTCTGGCTCTTGCCCATACTTCCCAGAACTTCGCATTTGTCTGTGAAGTTTGTTTCCATGGATTTCTTCTTTTTCCTCAGCCCTATCACCTGTTGTGGTTCAGGACAGGCAGGCAGAGCTGTGCTTTGTCCACTTGTGAACACATGCAGAGGCACTGAGCACCCTTGTGCCACAGAAACAACCCCTCTCTACGAGCAGAGAAACGTAGACATTGCCCTGGTATTTCAGTGCTGCCACTGACAAAGCCACTGCCTGGGGCAAGTTGTGTGGCACACAGCTGCAGGGTCCTGCTCCATCTCAGACAGTGATGAGGCCTGAGCACTTAGTGGAGAAAAGGAAGAGGAGTTACCAGAGCAAGGTTAGAAACAGTGAAAGCCTCAGGGAAGGGACCCCAACACCTGCCCCTTTTGGTTCAGCTTTGCCCCAGTGACACAAGGGAACATCCTGGGGTGTTTGGGGTATCTCTGTACCCTGAACCCAGCACTGATGGACATCTCCTTTCCCTGCCAGCACACTGTGGTTTTGACCATCATGCTGGGAGGGCAGTAGGCTTCCCAGTAGGCTTCCTGGAGTCAGGAGACCCTTCCCCTTGGCTGGAACGCCCCAATTCGCTCCTGACATGATCAGAAATGGCTTCATTTGGTGCAAAGCTCTTGACTGTAGAAACAACGTGGCTGAGTTGGTCTTCGGACAAGTTCTTCATCTTCCTTCAGGGAAGCTGAGTGTCTCACAAGCCACAGCAATTCTTGAGCTGGCTGAGGGCCCTCCAGCCCTGCCACATGTTGCAGACTCACCAGCTCCATTGCTGAACTTCCCTGCAGAGCCTCTTAGTGCCATCCATCATTTAAAATGACATTCCAGTAGTGCCCAAGAACCCAAGTACGTGGTGGTCTCTGGGGCTCCAGGGGTTGCTCCTAGGCATACTTAAAGGCATCCAGATGATGGCAGCAAACAGGACAGGGTACAGCAACACAGTCCTCCGCATTTCCAATCTTTAAAACAAATACAATTCTCTCTACTGCAGCTTGCACAAATGAGGAAGTTTTAATTACATCCTGAGAAAAAATGGCGTCATCCTTACTGATTTGAGAGTTCAGGGTTTTGCAGCACAAGCCCTTTCCTTCAGCTTCCCTGCCCAGAGCTGGGCTGCTCCGGGCTCCTCTGCTTTCTTTTGTCCTCACTTCACTCTACAAAACAAGTGCTCAAATCCCCTGTGGATGAGAGCTAGCCAAGGCAACGTGGCCCCTGGCTTGCCAGGTACCTGGTGCTGAGCATGGCAAGCATTTAGTGTCTCATGGTTGGTTTGGGAAGGAGCAAATGGAGCAGAAGAAATTGCCAGGGCTTATCAGGCATGGGATAAACTCTGGCATCTGGGGTAAGGTGCTATTGGACACTCAGGGGCTACAGATGGTGCAAGTTGTTCTTTTCCTCTTCTGTCCATTGCACATGGCTGTCTGTTGGCAGTGGGACGACAAAACCAGAACTAAACAAGCAAAGAACCCAAATCATCATATTTTTTGTGGATGCAGAGCTGAAAGGCAGCTTGGAAATGAAGTGTTTTCACACAGGCTGAAACAACAGTGAAAATACTGCAGTCACTGCATACAAGCACTGGCTTTGTAGGAGTGCTGAACTGAGACGGACCAGCTTGCACGCAGGTAATGCATGGACAAAAAGGACATTTACAGAAGCCATTCCCAACATATTGTAGCAGATTTAAAACCTGCTGCAAGTGGTCAAAGCCAGCAAGTATAATGTGCTGGAGGGAAGAGCAGAGAATTGTAGGCATTGCCCAGGTTTCAGACTCACTGCATTAAATGAAACCCCTCGACAATCACAGAAAATGGATCACAACCAAGTGAAAACAAGCCCAGAACTCTCAGTGCATTCAGTCCTGCCCCACTGACATGCTGGAAGGATCACCCAGACAAAATCAGTTCAGTTTTGCATGGTCAGGTGGGGTATATGAATCTGGCAGGTGGGCAGTTGTAGGTGTCAGGAATACCAGGATGTCCATGTCCTGCCTTTGGGTGCACAACCCCTGAGAAAAGAGAAATCGTGTATCTGAAGTAGGCTGCAAATACCCAAAATAGCACCTGTCAGACATCTCAAAGAATTTACATTTCAGCCACCACCTGGACTAAAGTATCTATGCTGAAAGGCAGCAGATCAGATTTTAGGGACAGTGATTTTCCTCTCCTCAGAGATGGAGGGGTGTCTTGCTCATGCCCAGCAGTGTGGTGTGACAGGGCTGCTGTCTCCGGCTCTGCCTCCCTGCCCCATGCAGTCCCACTCATTTTTCATGGCCAACATGCACTGTTGGTTCCTGCCCTGTTTTCCTACAAATGCATCCAGCTTTTCCTGGAAAACAACAAGAGATTTCTTCATTTCTGTTAGCACCGTGTTCCACTAAGTGCTCTTGGTGGTAAGAATATGATCCTAATTGCTGATTGGATTTCTCTGGATTTGCTTACCAGGAAGGGGTTTGTTTTGTTTGTTTTTTTTTCCTGATAGATTAAGGAAGCTCTTTATATCTTTCATTTTCCACTTGGAAAGATATATTCATGCTGCAATCATGCCACTATTATTACCACAGTTATCACCTGATACCTGAAGCGGACTGAACAAATCCTATCAGAAGTGATTCTCCATTTTTATTTTTAATTACTACTTTTCCTAAGACTTGTGGCAGGCTGCTATATATATATATTGCATTGCATTATTCACAATGATAGTATTTTTAAAACTATTGTATGTATTATCACCCTTCCACAGCATCTGAGACTCGTTCTCTTAATACAGAAAAGCCTTCTCAGCAAACTCTTTTAGGATGTGGGGATAGATTGGTTATATCTACGGACTTTAATTTATTCCCTGAATTTTCTTAACTTCCATAGGAGTTACTAGTGACATCCTAATAGGATACAGGTAGCTTGAAATATTTTCAAATACAGAACAAAAAATGGAATAAACATGCATTATTTTTTAATTATTCATAGAAATGAAACAGTTGATTAGTTGTCAATGGGATTCACAGGTATGTTCACCCACTTTTGTCAGTAAGTCCCTCTAGCTTTTGGTATTAGGTGGAAACATCAACAACAGCCAGATATTTTAAGATCACTCATCTTATTGTGTGCCATCAGTGGGGTTTGTGTCACTGAGCAACACAGCCAGTGCATGGGAAAACAAGCAGAAGTGATGCTACTGCTATTTATAATCCATTTTCTTTTAAAGCAAAAGATACTTTAAAAATAGTAAGATTATTTATAACTAATGGATGCCACCCACCAGAGCACACAGGGAGGTGTGCGCTTACAGACACAGACCACTCTGAGCACTTCAGCTTAACTGAATGTGAGGGAGGTCCAGTACAGCATGTAAACAGATTTCATCTTATGGCTCATATGTTCAATCACAGAGATGGTTTGTGTCCTACCAGCCTCGAACACAAACATAAAATAAGATATATATTAATCCATTAACACAAACCCTCTGTATACTGTCTCAGTTTTGTTTCAGTTTCTGCTCTGGACTGATGTTGAGGGGATTTTTTTGCTGTAATGCAGAGATCTAGACCAGAATGTGTTATTTCATCATTCATTAATCTGGCCTATTTATTCAATAATAATAAGAATCTGGACCCAATATGAGGACTGATAAAATGAAGAGATCCCATTGGCAGTAAAAGTTGATCAGGCTCTTCACAATTTCTTTGGTATATTTTGAGGACATATTTAACAACTTCAGAGGAGAAATAGATCTTTGAACATGCATATCTCTGTTACACCAACCCATTGCTTCAGGCATCAGAAGGAAAATATTGCAAGCATGATTAAGTTACTGGGACACTGTGTAAATATATTCCTTTGGATTTTTTTCCCCTGGTCTACTCTACATATTAGAAAATCTATGCAAGGATTGCCCAATGATGACACAATTGTACAGCTGAATAGCACATGCAACTGTCATAGAGTGTATATTCAGGAAGGGAAGATTTTTCAGTTGTTATGAGTATAATGCAATCTAAGGACACAGCAGTCATATTTTTGTAAATATTCACTAACAGGTTTCTATCCTGAATGTGAAAAGAAAATGCATTTTGCCAAGAGTGCTCCCAACTCTTTTTGTGAGCAGGTGACACCAAAGGCAGAGAAAATGCTTGGAACTTCCTCAGAGAAATCCTGCTACTGGAGATCTCCTACCATGCTTGTCCATTCTTCCAGGGAAATAGTTTTTGAGCCTCTGGAAGACATGTAAGGTTCAAAGGCTGGAGAAGAGACATGCCAGAGTCCCACATATCCAGCAGGTAGAGCAGAGATGCCTGCTGTCCCAGCAAATGGAAAGGGGATGACATGAACAGGAGGAGCAAAGAGCCACTTCCAGCATCTGTGTTAGAGACTGGGAGTGTGGGAAAAAGAGATGCAGCAGTATCTGATGGTTCATTAGTCTATTCCCACAGCATGATTAGATCAGTTGGGTCAGTTTTCTAAAGGCTCCAGATGATTGAATTAGTCAAGGATAGGTCAGATTATTTCTGCCTTACTGCCATCATTACGGTGCCACAAACATATCAATTAGAAGAGTTTGCTCTGACAGGATTCCTGCTGTTACTAATTCAATGGCTCCTATTGTAAAGAAAACCACCTTGGTGGTAGCCCTGAGGAGGTTGTGGCAGCTGAGTGTGTTGGAATGCCTAGGCTTGGGAGCCAAGGAATATCTCTGTTTTTCCTGGGAAGAGTACACATGACTGGCTGAGATGCAAAGGAAGCAGAGCTTTGGGGCCAAGACCCCAGTTTTGGGCGGCAAAGCTTTTATTTACCCAAGTAAGAAGATTGACTTGGGCTTGCTTTTGAGAATTTTGGGGGCATTGCCCACCACCATGGGCTTGTCACCTCCCTGTTAGATCAGTCCCAATGCCATGTCCCCCTCCCAGCTGGGAAATAAGCTCTTTTCCCTGGACACTCCAGAAGTGTGCTGCAAAGATGCAGTCATACCATAACCACAGTGTGCACTGGGCTTTTGAGACTTAAGCATGAAGACCATTTGGTCTTCACAGCTAATACTTTGCAGGAGAAAAATTAAATCTTTAAACTGAAAGAGTCTCATCTGCATTTCCTCAAAGCAGTAACAAGAACAATGGTGTGGGATAGCAGTATTAGCATAAAAGCATTATAGATGAAGAAATCCTTATCCGAATAACCATGGATGAGTTAACAGCTCACTGACCACAGAATCATAGAATTGCTAAGTTTGGAAAGGACCTCTAAAATTATCAAATCCAGTCATTAACCCAGCACTGCCAAGTCCACCACTAAACCATGTCCCCAAGTGCCACATCTAAATGTCTTTTAAATATCTCCAGGGATGGTGGCTCAACCACTTCCCTGGGCAATCTTTCCAATGCCTGACCTCCCTTTCAGCAAAGAAATTTTTCCTAATGTCCAATCTAAACCTTCCCTGGCACAACCTGAGGCCATTTCTTCTTGTCCTGCCACTTGTTAATTGGTAACAATTGTTACCAATTAAGGTTTTCAAGAACTGGAGGGTATTTCCAAATACAACTTTCCAAAGACCTTTAGTTAAACTGTGGATCTGTGCTCTGACTTTGGCATTATGAGATCTTAAAGCTTTCCCAACAGTCACCACACATCAAGAATGTTTTGGTATGTGTATTGATTATGATGACTTACAAAACCAAACGGTGTGTGGAACTCTTAAGTTTTGAATATGCCATTTATTTGCATCAAATACATACCACTTCCAAAGCACTCTAGTTTTTTCTCATGGAGCCTGCAGGATGGGTGGATCTTTCTTCCTAATGCCTGAAAATTGTTAAATTCACAATAAAGCAATACTCAGATGGCATAATTATTAGCATTACAGGCTGATCCCCTAAGAAAAATTGTGGAAAGAGCCCTTTTATGAGAGGGTGGCTGCTGTAGCCAGGGGTGGTCTGGCCCTGCTATCACAGGGCTGTGACTCCAGTTGATGACAACTGCTGACTCCAGTTGATGCCTTGCCCGTTCATTGAAGCAGCACAAGAAAGCATTGCTGCACATCTCTGTCCATCTGGGTTGAAATCGTCACTACTTGAACATCTTGGCTACATGGGTGGTCACATTTATGACTCAAAGAGTGCTCCTATCCACCATATTGTCCATCCTTTCAAAGCTTCCTCTGGGTTTTCTCATTCTCCCTGTGCTCAGAACCAGCTTGCTTTTATATCAGATATCTCTGCCACCTTTATTTGGTGCACTATGCCAAGGCATTGCTGGAGCATGAACCCAAGGCTGTATTTCCCAGGACAGACCTGTCTGGTTGTGTTATCCCTGTTTCTCTGCACACTGCAGGCCTGGGGCTTTTCAGCTGCACAAGCCCCTTGTGTCACTGCATCACTTCATCCTCCCACACGGCATGTGGGAGGGAAGCCTGTGCTACAGCATTGCTTTTTCTCTAGCATTGGGTGTGGAGGGGACCAGCAGCAGCTGCCCAGCACTTGCAGTATCATCAACGCTGGGCAGTGCAACCTTTGCTGCACAACAGCAGAAGTGCCCAAGAGAGAAGGGCATGTATCAAGCAAGAGTTTGGAACATCCAGGTATCCTGGAGAAGGACACTGACAGTGGGAGTAGCAGGGAAGAAATCCTAACTGGAAATGAGACAGAAAAAATATCTTCTTACCTATGGGACAAAGGTCATTTTTTCACAAGCTGCAGGTTTCTAGGTGACAGGTGATCATGCCAAAAAAAAAAAATTCCCTAGTTCATACATATGAAGATCTTCTATTCACTTTCAAAAAAAGGGCAGGAATACCTATAATCAGGCACCTTGGACGTCTCCAGCTTTGTTAATTGGTTCATTTCAACTGGAGTCTGAATCAGGATTGATGTTCATATTCACCAGATTACTCTTGCCCTTATCATGAGCCAAAAGGAAAAAGATATGGCTCAGGCCAACCTGAAAATCAGATCCAAAAGCTGTTCTAAAACCCGTCACTTTAAATCGGACTTTTCAGTACAGAGAATTAACAATTGTCAACTCACATCTACAGCTTTCAGAAGCCTTTTTACTCAAGGATGTCTGCTACAGTTTAACATTTTCTCACATATTCAGTATTTCTGCTCACCACCAAGGTGGCTGCAGACAGCTGTGAATGAGAAGGAGGAGGGAGAAAGAGAGCAGTGCCCCAGGGGGAGCTGCCATAGCTGCAAAGCTCCATCTCCTTACCAGGGACAAAGGACACAACTGTAAATTCTGACAAGAAGAAAGCCCTGCTTGGGCTCTGGAGCGGCAGCCTCTGTGGTGTGCCCTCTTCCAGAAGGGAAGGCATGGCAGCCCATGGGCTAAGGATGTGGGGTGCCCCAGAAAAGCGATCTCCCACAGCACTCGGAGACCAGCCATGTGCAATGTGCTACATGGCTAATTGGGGACTGTTGAAGGATGCAAACCTACGGAGTCCAATTACTGATAATTTATTGCATCAATCATTTAAAATCAAAGAGTGAAAGGGGAAAAAATTACATTTTTTCAGCAAGTTAAAAACACTGAATTAAGCAGATTGAGTCTCTCACCACCGCTCTCTAATCACGGTGTTACTTCTGCATCTGCTGTGTAGGTTTAGCTGGAAGTGTTTTCTAGAGACAGGAAGACAATTAGACAAGTACCTGTGAAAAATGTTGGTTAATTGGTTTTTTGAGGTTTTTTTTGGTCTGTATCAGGAGGAGAACACTGCCAACATGCTATGAAAACAAAAATATGGAATCATAGAATTCTTTAGGTTGGAAAGGACCTTTAAGATTATCAAGTCCAACCATTAACTCAGCACTGCCAAGTCCAACACTAAACCATGTCCCCAAGTGCCACAACTACATGTCTTTCAAATACCACCAACACTGGTGACTCAACCCTTCCCTGGGCAGCCTGTCCCAGCGCTTCACAATCCTTTCCGTGGTGATATTTTTGTAATACCCAATCTCCCCTGGCACAGCTTGAGGGCATTCCTTCTCATCCTATCACCTGTTGTTTGGGAAAAGAGGCAGACCCCCACCTGGATACAACCTTTCCGGCAGTTGTAGAGAGTGATAAGGTCTCCCCTGAGCCTCCTTTTTTCCAGTCCAAACAATCCCAGGCCCTCAGAAGTTCTTCATCAGACCTGTGCTCCAGACCCTTCTTCAGAAGCTAGGGAGAACTTGCCTTTTCCCCTGCTGCTAACTGGGAGTGTGACATGGAGCAAAGTGCTACTGGGCTTTATCTCTGCTCACATATAGCACCGTAAATATTAAAGAGCATCCACTTACTCCAGACATTTCTCACTACTGAAGTGGGATCAGGTGGTGGGAGCCATTGATTATTTTTATATCTTGCTTGCTCTCTTTTGGAAACATAAAATTTCATTCTCTTTTGAAGATGCATCTGTTGGGGTTTTGGGAGTTCCCCTTCTGTTTTCTTTTTCTCTTGAGGAATTTTTCCCATATATGTTGCTGGGGCAACAAATTGCTCTGTGCTTGGGAGAAAACAGAAGACCTGGCCACAGAGGGAGGGGTCCAACGGGCTACTCTCTTTCACCTGGGCTTGTGGGCTGTTGTTCTCAGTGTTCGGACGGAGAGAGAGGCCGCCATCGTGGTGGAGGGAATTCGTCAGCACTGCAGGCTTCTGCTTTTTTGGCTGCCGTCCTTCTACCATGAGTGGAGCCTGCTCACTGGAGCAGCTGTTGCCCTGGGACCCTAACACCCCGCCTTATTAAAAGAGGGACCTGTTCACTATCTTCTGGGGTGCCTCAGGGAGAAAACCCCGGGATTCCCAAGCCCGCCTTTCCCTGCCCCACTGGGAGCTGGGCTGCGGCCGCCCTGCCCCTGCCATTGCTTTGAGCCTTTGCTACTCTGTAGCCCCGCACGCCCTGCCTGCTGAGACCTCCCGGGGTTCCCACTGCAGCTCTGGAGTTCGATCCATCTCATCTGCCACCCGGGATTTGTGCTCGTCCCTGCTGCTCCAGCCTGCTGTTCCCGAGGGTCCGGCCGGACACCGGGATCGGCTGCCCAGGGGTTTGTGAAGCTTTTTTGTTCCATCCCTCCCGGGATCCCAGGGCACCGGTGCCGCGTGCTCCCCGAGCTCGCTCTGGAGCGCCCCCTGCAGCCGCGGGGGAACCATCGCACCTGCCCTGCTCACCGGGAGCCACCAGCGCCCCTGCCGGCTGCGAGCGGAACTTCACCCGAGGGGAAAGGGCCCGACAGCCGAGAAGGCTGGGACTGGGTTTGTGATTGTTTGCTGTTACTGCCAGAGTTATTGCTGTTTGTTTGACTTGTTAGAACTGTTATTCCTGTTCCTCATATCTTTGCCTGAAAGCCCCTTAATTTCAAAATTATAATAATTCAGAGGGAAGGGGGTTGCATTTTTCATTTCAAGGGAGGCTCCTGCCTTCCTTGGCAGACACCTGTCTTTCAAGCCAAGACAGCATCTCATCGCTTTTACCAGTGACACCAGCCCTTTCTTTCCCTCATACTATGTCACTGCAATTTCACAGCAAGCAACTGAGAAAAAAATGTATTAATGGTTCTTGGTTCATAGGCAGGCTCTGCTGTGCTGGAGTGGCAGTGCTCTAAAAGGGCTAATCGCAGACAGGAGGCCTGCTGAGTTGCACATACTGAACATGGGGCCTCTCCCTCACACTCCCATGCTACGGTGCCTGCCTAGTCCATTCCAGCAGCACTAACAGAGATTTTTGTGAAGGGACAGATAGGGTGGGGGCAAGGGTCTCACTTTGCCCAAACCCTGTGGTGAAGGTTTCCCTTCACTGAAGTACTTTCCTTTTGTTTGCCCAGCTCAGGCTGCTTTGCTTGACAACCTGCCCTTTGGCTAAATACTGCATATTAAATAAAAGATCCCCGAATCTGCAGATGAAGGGTATCCTTAGTTCTGAATAGACCTTCCCACGTAGAAAGTAATTTGAATTTCAATCAGGGTATAAAATGTAGTGTATACTCAACAAAGCAACTGAAGGCAGGATGAGAAAACATAAATGAGCTTCATTTAAGTTGCTTTCAAGTTCCTTCTGTACAATCCTTCCAGTTCTTATTTACTGTAATCAACATCCATCTGATGGCAATTTGTAGGCAATTCTGCATTACAGTTTGTTCAACATTCAGAGAAAAAGTGCATGTTTCTGAAACCTGAGGTAAACTCCACGTATGCTAGAGCTCTGGATAGAAGATGAAAAGGCCTCATAACAGGACACATTGTTCTGCTCCAGAAAAAGGTATTGGGAAGAACAAATGGGCACCAGTGGCTCCAAGCAGTTTTTTACAAGATTATTCCAAAGACAAAAAAGGTCAAAATAGAGTCAGTTCTTCCACCACTGTGGGTTGTGGCATGGTTAAGTCATCTGGACTCAGCACCTCCCATTGGAGATGTTTTCTACTGAGCCTCTTCCTCTTCCCCTTCTCACAGTCCCTGGGTGGGTGATGGAGAAACATATTCTGCTGTGAGAGCAGGTGTGGTGTGAGGAGAGCAGGTAGCACTGGTGAGTGGGTGTTTGGGTCTTCTGATGAACTGAAGCAACACAAGAATTTTGACCAATTTACTCAGCTGCAAATGCTGTGCAAAGTGCCTCTCTTGGTATCACTGTTGCTGTCTACACTGGTTTCACTTCTCATGAAGCCTCCTTCATGCAAAGCCAGGTTTTATTGTAGGAAGAATAACGGAGGCGGAAAATGCCTGGTGTTTAATGCTCTGTTATTTCAATTTCATGATTGCTGTTTCAAGTGTTGAACGGGCTCTTACTTCTGGTGATACCAGGTGAGAGAGGCATTAGTTGGAGCTCTGCCAGGCTGAGATCAATAAACTCACCCACATCCTTACACTTCTCCCTGATCACAGTTGAATAGCTCATTAGCCTCGTTCCAACTATTATCCTGGCACAGCACTTTTTAAGCTGATATGGTCCCTCCTTGAAACAGTAACGATGTGTTTGTGTCTGTAAGGCATCATGCACAGTTATAGGTCTGCCTCAGTCATGAGCAATAACGAATGTACCAAAGGTCAGCGCAGCCGCCAGGCTCCATGGGGCTCTAAGTAGTAAGCTTGATATGAAAAAACTATTGCAGTTATACACAGATAACCTGATCCTCTCAGGCAAATCTGGTGAGATGCTACCCCGGGGAGAGAATGGAGCAGCCAGTGTGAAACTGCAATTTATAGGGGCTGAACAACAACATGTGCACACCTTAAGCAGTGGCTGCAATACAAGAAGGGCATTTTCCCTGTGGGTCTTGACATTACTGGAAGTTTTCAGGCTCTGAACTGGTTTAATATCTTGAGACAGACTGTGATCTAATTGTTCTCTGCCTCTGTGTAAAAGGTACTTAATTTCTATGCATAGTCTTTATCCTGGAGCATAGGATAACTTTGAATTTATGATGTGATTACGGAAAGCACTTTTTATCGTAAGCCTGAAGTGTGATAGGTCTAATTTTGAATAAATCATTCTTATCAGCTGGATCAGCTATTGCTTCTGCCCTGGGCCAACAACCAGGTCCTTTTGCTTTGCAGCCAATAATGTTTTAAAGCTTCTTTAACACCCAAAATGCCTAGATCCTTGCATAAACAAACCCACAAAGCTAGTTTGAGAGAAGTCAAATTCTCCATGGAGGTCTAAACACTCTGCAGCTGAGAGACACATATGAAAGCTGCTTTGGAATAGCTAAACCCATTTAAATCCATTTAAAAGCCTCACAATTAAATTTGCATGCAGCCAGCTACTGCTCTGTCTCTCCTGAGTCACAGTGGGTTTAGCAGGCTGGAGAAAATCAGGGCCACTTTTTCACCAGCACAATCCCAGTTGGTTTTCTTCCCGACTTTTACCCAGATGAGCTGTGGGAAAAAGGCACTGTTGCCAAAGTGCCTTGGTGGGAAGATGATGGGGATAATTCAAAGCAAGCAAAGTACAAAGAGACCCCAAAAAAGCAATGTGAGCTGAGCAACCTCTCCTTGAAGGAATGAACCACTGAGCAAGAGATGCCAAGGGCCAGGTGTCCCTCCCAGACGAGAGAATGAGTGGATGGGCGCAGAACACCCATGGATGGCCTGCAGGATGCCATGGGGCTGGTGGTTGCCTGGTACTTCAGGCAGCACAGAGCTGATGGAGTGAGAGTATTTCTGGGGTGGGGTCAGCATGGACAAATGGAGAAGGCAGCAGGTAGTATCAAAGAGCAAAGTGTTCCTGGTGAGCAAAGCTGCCGGTTTGGGGACAGAAGAGGCCACACGTTAAATGGGTTCCCAAACACCTCCAGTAATCACTGCTTCTCATTAAGAAGCTGCTGATGGCAGAAGTGTCACTTGGCAGCTCCCTGTCTTAAGATACAGAGAGGAAACATTATCTTTGCCATGCAGATTTAGGGTCCCACCTGTCCTTGGGTGCAAATGGTCCTTATTGAAACACATGGCTGCTGTGGCTTGATAAACTGCCAGGGGCTTGTCTGCCTGTGTTAGAAAAAGAACGTCTTCCCGCAGCCACGCAGAAATCCCGGGGCTGGTTAAACAGGCATTTCTGTCTGCTTTCAAATACGGGCCAGCGCCATGTGTAATGGCAGCTGTGTGTTCCCAAAACATTTCCATGCAATTAGGTTGCAAGGAGACAAAAGCAGCCAGCCAGACTCACTTCTCCCTTACTCTGCTCCAGCCTCAGGAACTTGCTGTGTGCTGACACCAGCCTCAGCAGGCTTTCAGCAGTTTCTAACCCAACCTTGCTTCCTAACTCCTGGAGCAGGGAAGGCATCCATGTCCCTGTACCCCTCACCGTTTTCCTGCTAGCTCCCACAGAAAGCTGATCAGGGGGTCACTGAGAATGTTTTTGTGATGGGTTTTTTTTTCCTAGTTATTATGAACTTATTCTGGGTTTATTCTGGGTTTCATTCAGGAAGAAAAAGGAAGACAAGACATTATTTCAGTCCGAAAAATACGAGTAAGGAAAGCACGAGTGACAGTTTGCATTCTGAAAAACCTGAGCATTTTAAAAGTTGTTTTTACAAGATCAAAATATAACAAGACATCTTTTTGAGAAACAAGACTAACCTTACCTTGACCTATCCTGTATGTGTCAGAAAGTATTTTACGCTTTTATCCAAGGACATCAAAGTGCTCCTGTGCTCCATCCTATACACTGTATTCACTTCAATCTCCTGAATGCCCTTTGTCCCTCTTCATTGCAAGTGCTGCTGCTCCAAGGAGATGTGCACCCAGCTGCTGAATATGTGCTTTGCGGGATGTGTGCCTATCTTATTATCGTATTGAAAGATATGTTCCTATCTTTCAATAATCTAGATTAATGATTATTAATCCTTCAGCTGTTCAGAAATACTGTCAGAACAAGCAGTTTTAGCAGACGAGAGCAAAGAAGGTGTGTGCTTCCATGTGTATTTGCTATGTTGTTCCTTCAAATTCTCCAGGCATGAAATCATTACATGTCTAATTAAGTGGCAATTACAAAAGCAACACTCTGTATTAGTCCCTTTTGCACAAGGGATTTTTCTAGATGTTTTTGATCTCACCTTTTACAGATTCAAGTGAAATTCAGGGTGAATTTCTGAAGTTTTTTCACCAACTTCAAAGGAATCAGAGTTACCTCCAGCGGGATGATGGCAGGGATGAATTCTGCAGGGCAGTGTTGGAGAGGCTGAGTGTTTAACTGGCTCGTGAGCGGTTGTAACACTGCCACTGCGGATTCAATTTGTGGAATATATTACAACAGCAGTGTGAAAAAATAGGTTTTGCAAATTGATACACTAGAGCTTTAAACTAGGATAGGGAAGGGCCAATTTACACTTCAAAACCGAAACCATGCCCTCGGATACATTTGCCGAGCTCCATCAGAAGTTAATAAGGACCGTGAAATCAAAGAAGATACAATTTAGCTTAACTATTTGGATGCCTAATCCCTTTGACTGTGCCTGTTTTACATCTTCTACAAGCCAGTTTTTCAACTGATTTTCTGAATGTTCTGAAAGTAGAGGAGGCAGTTTGAAGGCTTGGCCAACAGAAGTCTCCTAACATAATAGATGTCAACAAATTAAACAATCCTCAAATCTCCAGGTTCTTCAGAGAAGTGGTGTCCAAATCCTCATTTCTTTTCCAGCTAAGCTACTTCATTCAGTAAAAAGGTCAAGTCTGCCTACAAATCTTGTCTTATCAACATGCCTAAGAGTAAACTATTTCTTTTTATAATATGACTCTTTGAAGTGTTCCTGACTGGAAGTCACCAGCTTTCTGTGGAGTGAAGCTTTTCCTCAGTGTATTTCTACTTCCTCCTTTTTTATATCAGTGTTTTGACTGAAAACGGCAAACTCTTCATTGTTAATAGACTGGCAAGATTTGTTAACATAAACACAAATCTAAAACAAGCTTGATATTTTAATTAATCTTCTCATACCAATAAAAGGAGCAGTGGAAAAGGATGAGCGAAGTATTTCTTTTTTAATTTCAAAACGCTCCATACAATGAAGTGACTTAGACACTCCATGGTCTCAGATATTTCTAAACTCCTGTGTTTTTGTGGCAGGTTGTGCCTAGCTGTTAAACAGACAGAATGGGTTTCTCTTCTACAGAGATTAATTTCCAGCGTAGGATTTTCTAAAGTGGTATAAAGTGACATAAAGTGAGAGTTCAGGAAGATGCCAGAGCACAAACACAGTGTTACCTTCCTCTATCCTGCCTTGCTCTAGAAACAGGTATGTGCAACACTGGCATAAGCACCATGGAGGTTTCTCTAATGCTTGGAGGGACTAGAGTGGGGCAGAAACAAGAGCAGGATCTCAATTCCCACTATTTTTTTTTTTTAAAATCTGACCAAACATTTTTTAAAGCAATTTTTGCTTTTGCTGTTGTTTTCTTTTAGATACTTTTACTGTGATGATAATGCACCACTTATTCCTCTCCTACCCCTCTGCCTTTCTCTGCCTTGGGTTTTGGGAGTTTGAGAAGCTGCTGCTGCCACAGATTTTTCAACGAAAAGGATGCAGAATGAGTCTGAGGGCCTTCCACATGGCATAGGAAAGCAGGAAGAAACAAGTATGGCATTAAAAGCAATAGCTGGAACTGGATAAATAGTTCTATACTATAACTATACTATAACTATAAAGCACTCCTACAGTGCTTGGATGCTTGAGCAAGCTTCCTGGCTGCCACACCTTCCCATCAGGGTTTCTGGAAGCTGAGCTGTCGTTGCTGCCTTTTGACTTCTCTTTCCCCTTGCATACAAGGACCACACTGTCACTTTTCACCTGTGTCCTCTCCCTCTACAGCCATCTCTGCTTAGAAACTTTGTGAACTGAGGATCAGAGGACAATTTTGAGTACAGCTCTAGCTGATTTTGCATTGCACCATTTTAAAGCCTAGGAAAATTTGCTATGACGGCAATTACAAGGTTAGATTTTTTGGGGGGGGTGGGGGAGGGGGGCATTCTTTGTGCCAGAAGAGAGAAATAAAATAAAGAATTTTCAGCTTCTCTACTTCTAAACAAACTCCAATCATGTGATGTATTCCAGGGTAGAAGAAAACCCAAAAAAACAACAAAGCAAACAAACAAAAAAACCCCAAACAACAGACAACAAACAATAAAGAAAGTTATGAGATTTCTGGATATTAAACTTGTTTAAAACTGAATCCTTTAATAGCAGGAACCAAATAGGAGAGGAAGTGGGGGAGGGTTTTGTTGCTTTAAGGCAGGCCAGGTATAAATTTCTGTTATTGATGTGAGAAATCACCAGAGACTTACTATACTAAAGTAGATCTGCAAATGTCTTAGGTGGAAAAAGTACTTCTCTTAAATACAAAGATACTTGGTAATAGCTTATCTGAGTTTCAGAAGCAGCAATAGGCCCATTACTAGGTCTTGGCTACCCAGGGCCTGTTCCTACATGTCAGTCCCCAAAGTCATTGTGTCTAGCAGTGCAGCTTGCCAGCTTAACCCATGACCATGTGATCGACTTGCAGTGATTTTCCTCTGTGCTAAGCCAATAAAAAAATTTTAACTCTATTAAGACCCCAAGGCTAAAGTTACACACATTCTAAAATAGGAGGAGTAGGAGCAGATGGAATATTTAAGGTTTATAATACAACCTTTGACACTTAACAATAAAGCACTTCAGGAATCCCCTGTGAACCTGGTGGAGCTTTATACTGCTGGACTGTAGCCAAGCTGTGAACTATCCTTAGCAGCACAGAAGGAAAACAGGACTTTTTGTCAAAACAAGTGAAAAAGTTTAGTCAGTTCACATCTATTGATTAATTATACTCAGTAAAGCTTTTGCTTGCTCTCTAATAAAAGAGTTTTCCAGCAAAATCAAATGCTAAGACCACTGATTTGCTATTGTCTTGCTAAAATACTAATTTACATTTACTTAATCTAATGTGAAAGTATTCAGTACTGCATCTCAG
The DNA here is from genome assembly GCF_000738735.6 of Corvus cornix cornix. Taxonomy (NCBI): domain Eukaryota; kingdom Metazoa; phylum Chordata; class Aves; order Passeriformes; family Corvidae; genus Corvus; species Corvus cornix. Next base: position 59,514,958 of record NC_047056.1, on the reverse strand, counting down.
TGAAGAGCCATGAAATACGTACACAGTACAATGTGAACAAAAGCTTATTCTCTCCGTCAAAAATACTGTATGGAATATGTCTTATTAAAATGCTGCACTGTGAAGCTGTCCTTTTTATGGTGCTGATAATTGACATCTCCTGTCTGGAAGTAGGAACACGGTCACCTTTCAGGGTTCACATCAGTATTTATTACCATAGAGACCATAACAATGTCTCCTTACAAATGTTTTGTGTAGTTTTCCCTGCTATCTACTTATTTTCCTGAGCTATTGGGTTATAGGATAATTTAAGGTGGAAGGAGTCCCTGGGGCAGCATGACTCACGTCATTTTGTCCAGGGCCTTCTGTAGTCTACTTGTGAATATCTTCAAGGATGAGGAGTCCACAATGCTTCTCCTCAGCAGGTTAATTGATGATTTGAATCTAAAGAGGACTAGGCAAAATTTTGTGTTGTTGTTTATCATTTGCCCACAGCTGCACCCTTCCTGCTTCCGTGGCTTTGTTCATGTGCAGCATTAAATTAATGTGTCTTACCTTTCCCCTGTGGTCCTGTAGTCCCGGGCTTGGACAAGCCACTGTATAATGCTGACATCCTATTCCATATTCTCTGTCCTCTTCCTCAGCCTGATGGTACCTACATGCCATGGGATGCAGCAGTGCTGAGGCACTGGGCAGCACCTGGGAGCAGCTGAGCACACAGACCTGTCCCTGTGCCTTTCCTCCTCATGTCCCTGTGCTACCCGAGCCACTTCAGCTGGCACATTCCCAAAAGGGAGGCTGAAACTGAACTGTGGTGGTTTTATCCAGGCCATGAGAAACATGACTTAGTTTTTAATTTCTTAATGTCAGAATCTACTTCTCAGTGTTGCTGAACTGCAGGCTGCAGATCTGAGATGCCTATTGAACTCCAGATAGGAGGAATAGCTCCTCCTCAGAAACATTAGTGTGTATTGCTGTCAACATTTGACAGCTGTAGGAAATAAGTCTATTGTTGCTACAAAATATTTGCTTCCTGAATAAAGTGGCAATAGATATAAGGAATCCCACTGAGTTCTAATAATCCAATGGTTCTGAAAAGCCACCTGGATCTGGTGATTAAATACTGATGAGCTGGGTGAATTAATGCAGTGATGGTACAGCATTGCCTTTCAACATTTAGCTTGACTGCTGTGTCTGGTGTATTTACAGTGGGCTAATCCTCAGATTTACGAATGAAGCTGAATTCCCTGGGGCATTGTGTGTGATGTTTTTTATTTTTTAATGGGAGATGCTGAACTGATGAAAAAACCAGCTGTTCCTATAGGCTGGGGAGGCCACAAGGCTTTTATTTACTCTCCAGGTGTGACCAGCTTGCAGCCAGCATGGCCAGCAGGGTCCTTGTTAACCAACATCCCTCACTATGTGTTATAAACGCAAGAGTGGAAGAAGCTTCATTACATTCAGAACGAATCCACAACACTCTGAAGTCTGTGTTGGTGTATCTGGTACAACAAAGCTGACTTCCCAGGGGACAGCTGGACCTCTTCCAAGAAAGGCTTCAATAACATGGGAAATGGAAGGAAGGATAAGAAATAACAACAATGCTGAGAGCAGACTGCCGAAGATGGATCATCAGACAGTATCAATTCTGCTGGCACCATGGATGTTAATGACTCATCAGGCCCTTTTCTTCCTCCAGGCCCAGTTTGAGTAGAATATTGATTGCTTTACAGTAAGTTCTTGTTTACTGCAGCTAGATTCAAACACAGAGCTGCATGATAATGTGGAAGTAGAATTAGAAGTTTTCTAGAAAAAAACCAACATATTTTCCTTAGGCTCCAATTCCATACAGTTAGCTCTTAAACTGTTCTGTTTTTAAGGCATAGACCAGAGCAAAGAAGAGAAAAGAAACCCTCAAAAGTGATCAGAAAAATCACTGACATTTCTGGTGCTTCTGCTCCTGTGTTGTCACAAAAAAACCCCAAAACCCATTACTTTGAAAACTCCAGGGACTAGTGCTGTAACTAGAGGAGCAGGACTGCAGAAGTGGCAGTGTGTCACGCATGTCAGGTGGTTGAAAATGCATCAGGCTGAGTGTCTGGCAGCACGTGGCAGCTGTCAAAACCAGGATGCTGTTTGTGTGCCTACAAGCTGTCTTCTCCATTTGCCTTTTTGACTTCTGGAGGGGTGAGCAGAAACTGGAATTCAGAGCAGGGGACTTGAAGGCAATGGCTCTTTGGTTCCTCCATTTCCCCATCTTTATGTGCAGTTAGGTAGTACTATAGGAACTGAAGCACATGCAGTATTTGTGCATTTCTAAGATGTAAAGTGCCATTGAGAACACATCTTTTGACAGTATTCACAGTGTTCATTCTTTTTTTCTGATGACAGACCTCTGCATAATGGAAATAGCCCCAAAACATCACTGATAGCAAAATATATTCTGCTGTGTACTACCCGACTTGCTGGTCCAGGCATATTCTGTGCAACTGAGAAATGATACACCATTAGTTATTTCCATTTTCTCCCTCCTGAATTTTCAGTGGACTTAGGGCACTTCAGGTCATACAAACAAAAAGTTATTCTTTGCATCAGGAATTTCTGAACCTCAACTTCCAACAGAACACATGGATAAGCTAATAAAAAAATGGAAAGAAAAGGCTTTAGAAAGGTCAATAAACTGCTTTTATGCAGGAAGTAGTAGAATTTTAACCATAATTTTTTTTCTCCATGAATTATTAACATATGCCATTAAAAATGCTATAACCAGAGGACAAACAGGACATTCTGAGAGAATTTCAGAGTTTGATGTTTTCACCTAAAACATACCCTCTTTAATGGTACAGCTGTTAAAATAGGGGCATCCATAAAATCTGTTAAACATAAGGAATGTTACTCTCTTATGACTACTTTAAAATCCAAAGAGACTGAATCTTGTCTGTTCCTTATGTAATAATGACAAAGTTTATAATTTTAGCATTATGACCAAGAAATTAACGTGACTGCTTGGGAAAGTAGTAAGACAAACTGGACTGTTACCTCAGTGTCTTCTGAAATCACATTTCTAAGATACTGAATTAATATAGCTCTGCCAAAGACAAACATTTTTCTTTTTATAAATTTAATTCCTGTCATAAATACTTCATAAGAAGGAAAAATGAAACCTTTCCTGGAAAATTGTTTCAAGGCATATTTTCTGAACCTTAACATCAACAGCAGCAGTCTTGCTTTGCCTTGTTGTTTTCTAATAGGCTGAGTAACACAGGCATTGGCTTTATCTCAGTACAGAAGTTGTTTAAAAGAGATCATAGAGAGGACTTAGGTGTTCTGCAATGTTTCCAGGTTTGCCTGACTCCAGGGCAAAACATAAATAACTCCAACACTAACCCGGAATAAATAAGGAGGAAACTAGTTCTTGCTCCAGCAGACGAAGGATTCTGATTCCCATACATAGAATGGGGAATCTTCCCCTGGCCAGCCTCAGCCAGGAGCAATCTGCCTTCCCAGGGATGCAGGCTTCTGAACTCCCAGTTAGAAGAAATCCTAACCTGGCCTGAGTAACACAGGAAGAGCAAGAAAGGAAAAGAACAAAGCCCTTGACTAATACTTTCAGCTCCTTTCCTTCTCTAGACTGTAGTTTATATAAATGCCAACAATGACTTTCATTCCTCAGGCTATTGATTTTCCAGCACCCTGCCCTTAAATCCATCCAGGCAGAGAATTACAGTTGAGAAAAGAGAGAAAAGATGGGCTGTAATTGAAGGCAGCCGCTTTCATAACCTCTCAGTTGCTACAGACCAGAGCAAACATCCTCAGTTAGTTATTGGATTTTAGAGGCCATCAGCAGCTATGAGGATTTGGTGAGGCCATTAGTCCTCTTTCCCCATGGGGTTCAACCCTAAACTTGTGATCAGCTTACAGAAGCATCCCTGAGGTACATCATAGCACTAAGACTGCAAAAGGTGAGAAAAAGCTTTTGACACAAGTCATCCCAGCCTTCTTCCTAGCTCAGCCTCCTGCAGAGTGAGGTCTCCAGTGTTGAAAGCTTTGTTTTGCTTGATTCAAGCACCAAATAAAACCCTAGCCCTCATCTGAATGACAAGCCCACAAGCCCAGTCAAAGATGCAGGCAACAAAACCCCTCAGTTATCACCATTAGCCACAGTCCTGGTGGTGGTCAAATCCTACTAAATGCATGAAAAATTTCTGGGCTTTGCAGGATTTTTTTTATAACCCCCCACAGAAACAATAACTTGGCACAAAATCTTCTGAGAAAGAAATTAAAAGCCCTTGCCCCCAAAGATAACCAGATGCTTCTCATGCGCTGGATCCTGAAACCAGAGCTGAGTGGGTGCGGGACAGCCCTGGCATAGAGCAGAGCCAAGCACATTTAGCATCTTGGAGAGGGAATAACCACGGTTTGATTTCCCATGAAGCCTGCACAGAACAATACCCCCTGCTAAAAGCAAAGAAAAGGGTGAATGATGCTGCAAGTTCTGCCCAGGCTGTCACTGAAGTTCTGTTTGGTCCTAGGGTTAAGATTGGAAGATGGAAGAATAGCAGAAGGCTGCAAAGGGATGTAAGAAGAAAGTTGGAGTTGATGACAGCCAAAGGCTTTGCCTGCTGTGAAGGACAGGACCTGCTTCCTGAACTTAGGAAGATGGTCAGACCAATTTCTTCTTAGGGCTGGAGAGGTTGGAGAAGGCACATGAATTTGTTAGCCTAGGCTTTTCTGTTGCTTGGTTTTGTGGAAGGTGTCTGCACATTGTGAGGGAGCTGTGGCAAGTGCTGGTGTTAGGCTTAGAGTATGAAAAGTAGAACATGGAAAATACTTCCAGAAGAGAGGTGGGGTCTGCTTCTTCTACAGGATAAAGTGGATGATGAAGAGGTCTGGAAAACTTTATTGCCTGAACACTAGTTGTAAAAAAATTCAAAAGAGCATACTTTGATATTTTTGCACTGTTCTGATACCAGTGCTTTAGGATAATTTGAACAGATGTGTATATTGAGCAGAAAAATAACACATCTGTGTGCTGTGCAGGCTGAACATGACATGGATGTAATTAAAACTCAGCACCTGCTGCTTAAGTGATTGTATTAATCTGACATGAGCGACATTAAAGTGGTTAACAGGAATGCCCAGGGCACAGAATTTCTAAAGGTAATGACAGCTTGCTCTGAGCCAAGTGGGTGGGGAGGACAAGGTCACCAAAGGCAAGGCAAACACCCATGGCCTCCTGTGGGGAAGAAGGAGACACTGCTTTCCAGAGAGGGTTTCAGGGCACGAGGAGTGTGGGGGCTGTCTAAACTGGTGCCCTCCAAAGCAGGATGTGCACACATCAGGGCTGCACAATACAAGCCATGGGGGGGGGGGGGGGGGGGGGGGGGGGCAGAAAGAAAATATTTTTTGTGCATTAATTAATTAAATTTAAAAATAAAATAAACATTTTTTACCTTTACCTCATCCTATTTTTATTTCTATTGTTGTAATATTAATACAGTCCTACATTTATTTATACTTAATAAATAAATAAGTATTGGGGGGGAGGTGCTCAAAATGCTTTTACTGCCCAACCAAAATAGTTTTGGGATCACTGATCTAATTTCCCAATAAATGCTAGGGACGGGAGGGCCTAAAATCCTGCTTCTCACTTAACTTCATCCATGCACTGGCAGCTTACCTGAGACAGAAACCCATGTCTTTGTCTGGGTCCCAGCTAGCTGCTCTGACTACAGATACCCCTCTGCCTCTTGTCAAACGGCCTCTGTTCTACTGCATGTGGAAATTTACAAAAGACTTAAAGAGAAAACAATTTTCTGTTCCATTTAGTTTGCCCGTGTTGCTTCCCTGCCTTGTGGTGCAGCCACAGGTGGGAGCTAATGGCTGGGGCTCTGCTCTCTCACTCATATAAATAACCCTAACACCAAACATAAAATGTGATGGTATGGCCAGCATCTGTTATTTTACAATAAACATTACAGAAATAGATGTGTGACCTGCTGCTGACAAATCCTGATACCCATAACTGGCATTGCACTGGGCCACTATTTCCATGATTTACACCTTCAGAAAGCTCTGCACCAAGTGCTGCAGAGAGCAAAGGGACTTTCTGCCTTTATAAAAGAAACACAGGAAAGACAATGACAAAAAACACATGTGAAAACTTAAAAGACATTTAAGAAAAATTATGTCTAACACTGGAGATTAAAAATTGACAAATGTATCATAGAGAGGAGCAGGGCTGTTTTGTGGTGGATGGATTTACACTGATAGCAGCCACCAGAGTTGCAGCAGGAAAAACCCTGCTGGGACCTGGGAGCCAGAGCCTTTGCAAATCCACAAAGGCAGTGCAATAACAATCCACTTGTTTTTTTATTGTACAGATGACCGTGGCCGTAGGGCTGCATAATGAAGTGCTTCTTGCAGCGTTGCAGCATTTTGTCTTGCTAGCCCTTTCACCATTGTTAGCAATTTCTCCATCTTTTCCTACAGAGCTATTGAGGGATTAAATCAGTTGTCTGTGGTGTGTCAGTCTGTGTCAGTAATTCCCTGCAATTGAGAAAAACTATCTACAGTCTTCTCTTTTTCCTCTTCCATGCTCATCAGCCCAATACCTAAGTCTCTGTGAAATACATCTTACTCTATTTTTGATGAAAGCTCTTTACTTTCCTGCTCTTCAGCTAGAAGAAAATACAAGCACAATTCCAGCAACTTCAGTGAAATTAAGCCAGCTATGACTAGTTCATGAGCTAGCTATGCATTTTTGTACTCCACGTTGCATTCCTCATCTCACAACTGCTGCTGCCATGCAAGCATCTCATTTATAATTTTGTTATTAGATGAATCTCCACATGGAATCCCTCTAATTCCCCCTTTCCCAGCAGATGAAATGCAGAAAAACTGCAGTACCTGATTTATAAATTTTATTCTCTCTATGGAGACAGAAAGCAGTAGTCACACATATGAATCTCAAGATGATTCCTGCCTAGAAAAATTAAATTAAAGCTTTTCAGTTGAAGATGCTTACAGTACAGAAATAGACTGTTTCTAGTCAGCAGGATTAAAGGAAAGAAAAGCTCAGCAAGAATGAAGTTGCTTTGCAGAGTTTTCTCTATCTAGGCAGCAGACCGTAATTTCCATAAACTAAAGAGAAGATTCTCTTCTCATCGCTGATTTTCAGGTCAAAGACCCATTTTTAAATTCCCTTCTCTTCTCTTTCTTTTCCTTAATTCCCTCACTGTCTTCTCTTTTGTGCTTTATTTGAGGATCAAAGGATAGTAAAATGTAGAAAAACCGAGTATATAATTTTAAGGTACATTTAGTTGTTTATTTAATAGCATATTTTGCAAGTGCAAACTTAACAGAGAGGGAGAAATGCCCTTTAACAATACCACCACTTGCAAGCCATTCTCTGAAAGGATGTTATTTTCTCTTGGTCTCTTAAAATCAATGTGAGCTGTTTTTCACTAAACTGGTTGTCCTGTAGACCTCACTACCTTCTCCTTACTCTCTTTAATCCCTCCCTTGGCCCAGCCCTTCTTTTGTGCAGTCAGCTGCTGGAAATTAACCTATCACTGGCAGTTACAAAAGTACAGTTCAGCTTTGAGGCAGATAAACTGTGGGATCCAGTTCATTGCACGGCCGTGTGAACACTGGTACCAGTTTGAGGGACACCACAAAAACATGGGGCCAGTGGCAGGTTGAAAGGTGAAAGCACCACTTTTGACTCTGCCCCACTCTTAAATCTGCTTTCGGGGATGGCAGAGGAGAACCTTGAGCCAAGCAATGGGAATGCAGTCATGGAGCTCCCTTGTCAAAGCATAGCTTGTACTGGGTTCTATAATATGTTCTGATAGGTGACTGAGCTATCCCAGGCAGCCACTTGTCCTGAATACAGTAAGAGAAGAAACCACCATTAATGAAAAACTGAAACTGTAAAAAGAGTGCTACTGCTTTCTCTAGTCTTTGATTCAAAGCCTCAGGATGAGGAAAATTAAAAATAAGGAGTAAAATCCTGCATCTCTTACAGACTGTGGAGGTACCAAGGCAGAGTCAGGTTTGCACTCCTGAAGCAGTGGTATGAACATGGACAATGTAAGCTATGAAACTCATGGCTGGGATTACTGAGATTAACCAGAAACTGTAGAAGATGAAATTTTTTTCCCTGAAGTCACAGGAGGAAGTCCTGGCAAACCAAATGGTCACTGTCTCCCTTCTCCTTGCCGAGCAGCCATGTCACAGGGTATGTTGTCCCCTGGCAGTGAGATACAACACCCTCTGCTGCAGTGCAGGGGATCGCCAGGATGCTCAGGACCCCCTGCATTATTTGCTAAAATTATTGGTTTTGCTATTGTTATTATTATTTTTTACTACTACTATTGCTATTATTGTGATGATGCTGTATTTTTAACATCTCAGTCCTCAAGAAGTAATTAAATAGTATCTTTGCCAATTTCTGAATTTCACTATCACAGTTCAAAAGAATAAATACAGGAGATGTTCAGTTTTTATTTTTCTGTGATAAAAAACAATCTCAAGAATTTTTGTATATCCCTTCAAGAACAATACCCTTGGTTAGGTTATCCAAGCACAGAAAAATGCAGGCAAATGCTCATGCCTTTCCTGTAGTGAGCATGTGAAATAACAATATTTGTGATGGAAAAAGTGTTGCAGAATACCTACAGTGAATGCATATTCAAAAACTAATTGCACCCCTTTGCTTTATCCCAAATATATACACATGTGAACAAATATCAAACTATAGAAGATATTAACTGTGATATATACACATCCCTATGCAGAGGATAGGAGAAACATATATGAACACTCTGAGCATAAATTCTTTTATGCATATTTTCTAAATTCTTGCTCAGTAATAAATCTATTTATCCACATGCCTTGATATCCAAATAACTTACTCAATTAATATACCATTGGTCTGTCAATCTGGCACATTTTTCAACTAAATGAATAGCAGACTTTTTGGACTCTGCCTCATTAAGCTGTTTAGGGATGGTACTTAGCACCAAGGAAAAGCAAAAAAGGAGAAAATGATCCAAGCAGCCTGCAAGGCTGATTACTTCTGAATGCCTTTGGCTACAGCCCAGGGTAATCACCACACAGCCTCCTAACCCTGCTCCAGAGCAGCTGAGCAGGGGGCTGCCTCTCTGCTTGCCTCATTTGGGAAGCTGGCAGAGCAGGTGTTTTTCCTTGCACAGCTTTCCACCCTGTAGATGAAGACATCCTCTGAGTTAATGCCATCCCATTTTTGTCATGACATGATTTTGCACTTCCCTCTTCACTATGGGAGGCGTCAGGGCAGCCTGGGAGTTGCTGTGGGCCTGGGAGTTGGGGTGAGCAGCACCCACAGGGGCAGGGGAACCCATGGGGACTGTCACTCTCATGTACCCCTGTGCCAGATCTCAGGGGCCACGCTCACTGCAAGCCCTTAGGATAGCAAGGGAAGACTGGTTTTGCTGACACTGGCATTCTGTTCAACTAGAAGAAATGAAAATAGAAAAGCAAAATATTATAGTGATAGCAGGAGAAAACATAACAATATTTTATACTAATGAATGCTGCTTGGAAAACTCCTTTGCATTTACCAGTAGTTTTTAAACAGGTCAAATACTGTATTTTTGTATACTACCTGAACTTCTGCACATCTGCACAACTTTTACACAGTGCCTGTAATGAAATTTCGACAAGGTTATCTGACTTTCTATGCATAATCAGTGATGACTGACTCATAGCTTCTTGGAGTCTCGAAAAAACATATGCATGGCAGTTTTTATAGCTCTTCACTTTAAGCACAGTTATAGACATCTCTGTATGTTTCTATCAGTATGACTGAAAATGAATGCAAAAAAGACTTTATTCTTATGCTAGATCCTGCCACTATAAAGACACCAAACACTTGCTCTGCAATGAAAAGGAGAACTACATGGCATATTTGTAGGTTAAGCTCTGAACAAAAAGCCCGTTTGATAGAGCTTTACACACAGCTGTTGTAAATTCTGTTTTATCCTTGCTAATTTTGTCTCTGCTTTTGACTAAATAATAAATCCCCACTGAGTATCTGAATCCTTAAATGCTGGCAGGACTTGCTGAGTGGAATACCTCCTAGTGTTGTCCATGCTGCCAAAGTGAAGGGTACAGCCTAAACCCAATCAAGGCCTCTTCTCCAAAGCCTCTATGAGGCCAATTCCAGGTATTGCCTAGCTCAAACTAAGGAAATTTAACAAGGCCACAGTAAGATGCAAATTTGGGCAAAGGTCAGGGAGGTCTGGTCCTATCCCTCACTAACACATATCTCAGGGCAGGAAGAGATGTGTCCTTTGGGCTGTCTGTGGGGAAGCATGACTGCTTCCTAAGCAAGTCATCACTTCTCTGCTCTGTGCAATTCACAGAGAGCCTGATGCCAGCCCAGCTGTGAACGATGGGCAGACCCACAGCCTTTCCCCTTCCACACATGTGTTTTCCTTGACCAACAGCCTCGACCAGGGAGCCCTGGGGTGTCAGCCAGGGTCAGATTTAGTGCCTTTTAGCTTCCACAGAAAATCTGGCTTCAGCTTCCCCCCCCCCCCCCCCCCCCCAAATTCATCACTGACTTCTAAAGAGCAGCTGGTATTTACCAATGGAGAACAGGTCAGCATCAGGGAAGGCAGAACAGGCTGAGAAAGAGAAAGGAGCACAGGAGGCAGGTAGCATAGATGGAAGAGTAAATGTTAGGACCATAAGGAGGAAGACATGAAGGATGTTAGTGTGATATTTAACTCTGTAACACTATTGACTGACTGTGTTGATTCAGGAAGCTATACTGCTATTAAAAGATTTCCAGTGTTTAGCGGTCTCTCCTGCAGAGCTTTTTTCTTTCTTCCATGAACAAGCATTGTGAACATCCTCTTCTCCATGCACAAAAACTGTACTCTTCTTTTTATCTTATACCTACTAGGCTGACATGAAGCCTTTTGAGCTTCAGTATTTTCAGCAAGAGTCAGCAACACCTTCAGTTTTGTGTCTGCAGAGGGGTATCATGAGAAGCAGCAGCAGGATAGGTAGCCACAAGTCTTCTGTAAGGTATCTGCTGGGTCCCACATCATCAGCTGATGAGTTTTTGAAACAAACCTTGGTTGTACTGTGGCTCTGGGATGTCACACAAACAGCAGAGCAGCTAAGGCACTGCACCAAGAGGGAGAATTTGGGCTGCACCCCGAGTTCATCCCAAATGTCCCAGCAGCTTGCAGATGCCTGTGCTAGTGGGGCTGAGTTGGTTGCTCCAGAGACTTGGAGAAACTGTCACACCCACCAGGGCCCTGTGAACTTCCTGTGTTTCAAGTGCAATAGACAACTTTTTGCAAGGTTCCTAATTCCTACTCATTTGTGTACATTTGTAGGAAAAAATACATTCAAGAAAATAGGTCGCACAAAACACCCTGCCGCTCTCCAGGGCTCAGCTATTTTTTGCTCAGGACCTGGCAATAAGAGCTGCCTTATTAGCAGAGGGGCTACACTGTGCAAAACTGGACAGTTTATGTCTTAGGCTGAGCCTGAGTTGATAGCTTGCTGCACTGGGCTCATCCTGCACCAGCCTCCCCAGGACTGCATTTCTGGAGCAGTGACTGGGCAGCTGGGGTGTACACTGCTTTTCTTCATGGAGCCCTGCAAGACTGGGTTACAAAGTGCAGGAGTGTAGGTGCCACCATGAATTCAGAAGCAGCAACACCTTCAGTGCCCATTTTTTTTCCATCATTGTCTATGGCTTCAGATGATACCCTTGAATTCCCATGAATGGCTCAAACCAGAAGATCAAAGGTGGAACAGGCCCACTCAAAACTATAATTTGCCCATTTCATATATGGAAAATATACGAGGTAACCTATTGCTTCAAAGGCAGGTTTTTGGATGGCTGTAACCAGCCTGAGCACCAAAGTCACACATGTGTACTCAAGTAAAATCAGTCTGTCACTGCACCTACGACAGTCTCAGCACCCTCAACTCTATTTACTAAGTGCTTATCTGAAAAGGAAGGGGAATAAATCTGTCAGTGACAGTCTTAAATTACCTCTCTGTGTTCTGAGTGAGTGCTGGATGCTGTTCCCTGGTGAAGGAGGTTGTGCAAACTGACACTTTGCCTCTCTTGAAGAAGTCTGGCTGTGGAGCACGCAGAGGGCCAGCTCCTCACCAACTCACCCACAGCCCCAGCACCCAGGGTGCTTCCTTTCTCCTGTGCAGACTGCTTTCCAGGTGAAATATTCAGGATAAATGAAGTGCACTAGGGAGAATAGCTTGCATGCTGTGTGAGACTCTGGTAGGACATGCTCCTTTGACATTGAAAGGTGTGACTGCAGGTCCTGTAGTTACACCTAAGTTTGTGCTAAATGGGGCAGCTCAAGGGCTGGTGTCACTGAAGCACCTGTTCACCTGGGCTCACTGCCTGGGGGCTGTGAATCACATTTGCTTGCAGATTTGGCTGACAGTGCTGCAGCACAAATGTTTCATGCCTGGCTCAAACCTCCTTTACATCCTGTATTCCCCAACACTTTGGTCTTTCCCTTGTATCACCTGCTCTCTAGTGCTGGCACTGTCTTAGTTTTTATGAGTCAAATGGTCAGGGATTCAGCGACAGCAAGGCCAGAAAGGCTACCACAGATATCTACTTTGATCTTCTATAACAGGCAAACCACAGGATTGCTCTGATTCAGTCTTTGTTACGCTCTTGGCCAGGCTTTTAGAAAAATCTAGTATAAGGCAAATGCAGCATGAACTGGCTAACTGAGCAGTGTGTGTGTGTGTGTGTGTGAGCACTGCCCAGCTGGTGTCTGTGCTAGACACCATGGCACACAATCACAGCTGCTGCCCTCCTCTGAGAAAGGACACGATTCAGCACAGTGCTCTGCCCCATTGCTGGGTGTCAGGACACTTAGGGACTTGTCATATCCTTGAGATTTCTATTTTCCCACTGCCTCACCCCAGTAATGCTGGTTGTAACTGGACAAACATGCTAAAGGTATTTAAAATTTGCCTGAATAGGAGAGGAAGAGGAAAAACAAGGGGTAGATCTGAAAGGTACATAGACTTTGCTATCCCTAGGAAAGCACGTGAAAAATACCCTGTATTTGGCTACCTTGATTTTCCATCTTTTGTATTTGTTTGTCAATGTGAAGACTAACTATCATATCTCTCTTCCCCACGTTTAAAAAGCAAACAGTTCCTTGGTCAACATACATCTGAATAAACTAAATAGGTTAGATCCCTTTTTTTCATTCTCACAAGGACATATTTCCAGTCCCTCAGTAATTTCTGTGGCCCCTTCCTGAGTCTTCTCCAATTTCATCAACATCTTCCTTGAATTTGTAGGCATCAGATGAGACAAACATTTCAGTAGCAGCCTTCCTGTGGTTATGACACAAACCTCTCTGTTCCTTTTGCTTTGTGCTGCTATAATCAGGATATAGGAAAGATGAGAGCAGGTGGTTTTGCCACCATCATTCTGAAGCTCATGCTCAGCAGGTGAAGTGCCAGGACCTCCAGCCTTCACTACAGCCCTCCCCAGAACTGAACTTGTAGTCTTTGTAGAGACATATTTTCATTACAGGCCACGCTCAAATACATATTGCTTATTTGCATCCTATTTACTGACAGGTTCATATTGCTCTGTATCAGAGACCTGTTTTCCTCATAATTGATTAGTGCACCTTTTATTTCCTTTAACATCTGCAAATGACTGTGTTTCTCCAGGTTGTTACTGAAGAGATTCAAATGGCATAATATTAAAAATTTATCTCTGTGGGAAGCTCTAGAAATGTAACCATGAAAACAAAAGTCCCCATTACATTTTGAGACCTATCAGCTCTGCCTCTTAATCAAAATGCCATGCCGTGCCACATCATACACCCTGCAGAGTCTGTTACAACAGCCTCAGCTAGATTTTACAATGAATCTCACAAATTATCAACAGATAACAAGCTACTTTTTCATAATTGCACTTTGTTCAGCATTAAATATACCACTTTCTTTAAATTTTTTATTAGTTGACTCTCGGATCAGCTACAGAGTATTTTACCTGGATTAGTTTCAGGCTATTTGATTTATAATTGCATGGACTCCTTTATTTGCCTTGCCAGGGAAGATTGGCAAGATATAGCTAATTACCTGGGGTTTTTTCCATGGGTGTAGCAAAAGATGTTTATCCAAGATAGAACGTGACTTTGGCTGCATTGTTTTGGGAATTTTTGAACTACAAGATGAGTGTGTGGAGACATCTGCCCTTTTGTCATCTGGGAAGCTGCTGGGTTCTGATCCACTGCACAGCTCCTTTGCTTTTCCTGGGCTGAAAACTTTAGAAACGGAACGTTTTGATCTCCAAGGTCAGAGAAGACTTATCCAGAGGGAAAGGAATGGAGAGAACCTCAGGCCTGATACCAGGAGAGCAGAAGAGTATGCAGGGAGGTTGTGATGCTGCAGGGAGAATGGCTGGGGGCCCCCCAGTGGCAGCATCACTTTTGGTGTCCATGTGCAGGACCCAAATTCCTTCCATCATGCTCATCACTGTTGCTTCTGATGTCCTGTTCTTTGTGCTTCCAACCTTTTTGTGGGGGTGTAAAAGTCCTGTGTGTATCTCTACACTCTGTTCCTATGTGTCCCACTTTAGTTCTTCATTAACCAGTGCTGGAAGGGATAGAAACTACAGCTGGTTGTCCTTCTGTTTCTTACTCTGGCTCTAGAAAAGAGACCTGACATCTACTGAAGAGTTCAAGTTCTACTGAGATTTCCTGGAGAAACAAACTTTCTCTACCTGAAGGTCATGGAGAGAGGCTGTTGCCTGCCTGAGATGTGTCTGCAACAACAACAACATTGCTTTTCTATTTTTACCTTTGGTTTCCTCAAAAGGGATTTGATGCACAGCACAACTGCAACAGGAGGGGGCTCCTAGCTAGAGCCTGAAGCCAAGCACAATAGTTTAGGTGAAGCTGCGAGCCTGTATTGGTTTTCATAAACAGAGAGTGGAGTAGAGCTGAAGCTGGTATGAGTCAGGACAGCCAGTGTGTCTTCAATGGACCTGTCCCTGGTGACATCTCTTGTGGGTCTGACTCTGAAATGAAGGACATGCTGTACAAGCAGATATGGGTGCAATTATTTTTTCTGATGAATCCGAAATACATGGAGAATGGGGTAGGTCCTTTGTACAGGAAGAATCAAATAAAGTAGCTGAGATAATAAATGTGCCCTTTTACCCTTCACAGGCAGGTAAAAAGTAAACTCACCTCTTTCATTAAAACGGTTTGGCAGTACAACTGGATTTGTTGGTTCCTTGTAGTCATGCCTAGGACCTTGTCCCAGTTTCTTCTTTTCCCCTTCCACCTGCTCCTTTAGTAGCTGCCTGAATAATTGTAAAACAAGAGAGTGCTGAAAATCGGATGCATTTTTTCTAAATAAAGCAGCAATTTTAAATCCCCTACATGAATAAATAATCCCTATGTTGCCTGAATCTTTTATGACATGAATGCCAAAAAACAACTTAAAAAGCTTTCTCTGTTGTTTTGGAACTGGGTCAGAAAACTCGCTCAGGGAATTTTTAATGAGCTACGCTGCCTCCCAGCTCTGAGTTACGGGTTCAAGCACGAATCAGGTTAGTAGGCAGCAGAATTTGTCACTGCAGCTGAAGAAGCCAGACACACTCCTCACCCCAGACACCCACATTGTCACGGGCAATAGTGGCACGATGAGCACAAAAGCACAGGGAAAAATGGGAAAAGGGTCTAGAGTATGAGAACTGCTGAACCTCCTTTCATTCAATACCTGTCCTTTAACCTATGCCTCAGCCTGGACTTTGCCCTCCTGTGCCCTTAGTTTCTTTCAGCACCTTCTCCACTACCTCCAGCTGTAAAGGGACCATTAACCTCAGCTGGCTCACAGATAATGAAATAACTGCTTTTGTCAAGGGAGACCTTAATACACATAAATAAGTGCCAGTTAGCAGAAGCTGAAAAAATAATTTTTTTCTGGAGCCATGAACCTTCACTGTTGACAAAATTACCAGACTTGATGTTGTCTTGATCAGCACAGAAAGCCTATTTTTGACCCTTTATCATTGCTCTGTAGATCTTGTACAGACTAACTGTGGCCAAGTTTTTCGGTGTTTTTCTCAATAATTTTACTAAGACTGATTCTTTCATGATTTTTTCTTCCTTTCTTTACCATGCTTTCTCTGTTCTTTTAATTTGCTAGCTTTTCCATCCTAATTTTCCTAATTCTCAAAAGAAGACAGTGCTACTAGGTTCATGGTTTTTTCACCAATTCCAACTATAGGATACTGCTCTTAGTGTCATTCCAGGCTCTCCCATCAAACTGTTCAAGCACTTCTGTTTCCTTCCCAGCTTTCAGACATTGAACATAACCCATCCTACTGCCTCTGTCATTCACCCCCAACATTTTGATTGATAAATATCTTGGATATCTCACCTTGATGTCCCCATCCTGGGTCCCACAGCCCTCATGTCCCACATGGGTGCTGTCAAGGGACCACAGAAAGGACATGAAGATGAGAGGAGGTGCCCAAGGCACAGCTCTTTAGCAGCATCCTAGCACCATGGCTTCCCTGGCTGACTTCCCATCTCAATTCCTTTATCCTTTTTTCTGGAAACTGGGGTTCTGGCAAAGGGTATGCTGGGACCTGTTGCAATACAGAGCCTGTGGACTGGGCAGTGTCTGGGTCACACTGTTGTGATATGTTTTTTCCTGTTTCTCCTATATTCCAGGCAGGTACGTGTCCTGATAAAAGCAGAAGGGTAGCTCAGGTACTGCATGGGGCTCCATCATCACACCAAATGGCCTACATGGACTGTCAGTCCTCCTTAAATTCTTCCTCCAGCCCTGGCCCTGCTCTGCCAATGAGGAAAGCATTGTCAAAGGGTCAGGTGCAGACAGGAACACCTATTTTGTCCAGTTACACCTTTTTTATTATGAAGGATTGATAAGTATGTAAAATATATCTTTCACAAGTTAGAGGAAAACAATTAAGAATTAAGCTGCGGATGCAAAATGACATTTCTTTTATATGTTCCATAAAATGGTAAAAACTCTATGGAATCACTGATGCTGCTTCACCACTGTGAAACACAGAAGAGCCTTAAGGAAAAGATGAAGGAGGAAAAAGGGAATTGTGGAAATGCATTTGATCAGAATTGTACTTTTTGGTATTTTTAAATACATCTGCAAAATACACACAAAGCAGCTCTTAGCGCTGTACCTCATGCCATCTGACCAAGACGGTCATGTTACAAAATCCTATAAAAATCAATAGTAAAACTTTCAGACTGTGCTAGACAGGACAGCTATCTGCTCACAAATCTCGTTTTCCAGTTGTCCAGCTGCTGGGAATGGGAAGATCACCAAACAAAACAGTGTCTGTCAGGTTTAATCACTTCCCTTAGCGGTATTTGTGGAGCTAACAGAAAGAAACATTTTTTTGGGGATGGTAAAAAAAGGTAGAGTGTCTTCCAGACATGACAGCCAGAGGAATTGCTGCCTCTGGGAGCTAATGCAGTCATTAGGAACCACACTCTTCAGGGACATTTCAGGGGAAACTGTGACTATGCCCTAAATATCCAAACAAAGCATTTTTCCTACACTGAAGGGAAGCTGTGAATTACACTGGAAGAATTTTAAAGACTTATTGCAAGAGAAAACTACTAATAAGAAAAAGAATAGAAATAAGAACAGACAATAACAGCTAGTTTATTTTACTTCTTTCTTCTGTCATATGGAGTAAAAATAGAGATATTTACTGAAAAGGTTTTTTTGTGAACCCTGCAGAAAATGCCAAAATATGCACTCCTAATGCAGTGACCTGTTTGAATTAATAAATATGAATGTAAATTAGGGTGAAATAGGAAGAGTAAATGTCATGTCACTCCCAGCTAAACCAAAGTCAGGCATTTAGGATCGTTTGGTTTACCTGAAAAGAGAAAAGCCAAGGTTAGGGTTGGGTGAGTGACTCAGAAAATTCCATTTCTGGAGGGAGGGAGAGAGGAAGGGAGGAAGGGAGGAAGGCAGGAAGGAAGGAAGGAAGGAAGGAAGGAAGGAAGGAAGGAAGGAAGGAAGGAAGGAAGGAAGCCCTAAGGACACTAAACATAAAGGCAGAGGAAGGCTGTGAAACCTTGACTCCACTTACTTTGGGGAACTTGTTACACTAAATAAACTATACTCCCAGAAGAACAAAATGTTCTTTGGCATCAAACCCAATGTTATTAAAACTTAGGGGAAAATAACATATAATAGCTTACTTAGAGATGCAGAAGATGGTTAGTAACAATCAAAAGGCTGTTTGAAGAAACCTGGAACTAATACAAGACTGAAGGAAACTGGCAAGGTCACTAAACCACGGATCTCAGCAATTGCATCAGGTGATCCTTTTCTTAAGTGTTTTGTTTCAAGCCTGGTTAGGGTTAGGACTAATATATGTGTTGGTCATTCCCTATCAGGCAAAATTTAAATAAAGAACAACCATTTACACAGATGGAATATATATGATTTTTATCTCTGTCACAGTTTGACATGAAAGGGCATTTTGAAGTATGTGTCATCAACATTACACTGTGTTGATGACACATGCTGAAGTGCTGTGAGGGAAAGAAACTTCCTGGGGAGTAATTACCCACAAACAGCCCTTGGCAATTTCTCAGGGATATGTGATGCAATAGAGGACATTGAACTAATCTTGTATCAGGTTGCAATTCTTAATTTTTTAGTTTACATCTGCCTTTCTAACAGGGAGAAATATGTTTTTAGGCAGTAAGGATTAGTATCACAGGTAAATATTTAATAAGAAAGTTGCTTTCCTCTGGTCCGGATATCTGGATGTGTCTCACAATAGCTCTGTAATACTTAGTTACACAAATGAACAACTCATGAAACCCCATGACTCAGAGGTGGAGATATCTCACTGTATTTTGAGTTGCTTGACTTGCTTTTATTTGTGGGGTTTTTGTTCAGCTTTCTGCAGACTCCAAATTTCTGTCAGAAAGGACCTTGCAATCTGATAAGTACAAGCGATTTGTTCCAGCACTGATCAGACTAAACATGCATGTTTTGTCCTTTATGTTTCAACAATGGGAGGCTTTGTGGTAGGGCATGGCTCCCTGCCACCCAGGAAAGAAAGGACAGAGCGAGCCCAGCGCCGGTGCAGCCGTGCGGGGGAATGCCGTGCCGGGAGCCCTGGGCATGCCACTGTGCCGGACATCCATACATGCTGCACCATTAAATCCATAAATGTGACCTACTGCTGGTGTGCAAGGGCAAGTCATGGCTTTTTGACAAATACAAGTGTGATAGGAGGGAATAGTACTGACTTCCTCATAGCAAAATTTTTGTTTAAGGAATTACAGGTGATGTCTGTGAAATTGTCTGACACTGCCATTGTCACCACAGCTTCCAGTTGCTCTGCAGTCCCTCAGTGGAGGACAGCAGGCTCCAAAACAGGAAGGTAGCTACACTGACGACTGCAATTACAGCCAAAGCTGGGGGAGAAGATTAGTCCTGAAGACACTTTTGTGACCATTCCTCACAGGTAATTTTTAGCAAGTGTTTGCAGGGGAAAAAGACTTTCCTTCCTGCAGGAAAAGGATGTCTTCAGTGACAGGAAGGGATTCACAGGCTTTTCCAGGTAAACTCCTGCCATATAAACTCAGGGGTTTTTTTCCTTTTTTTTTTTTTGGTGGAGATTTTTTTTGGGGAGAAACAAGGAAACAAGATAACTGATCACAAAGTTTCTTTGTAACATTTTGAGACTGGAACATAAAAAAATCAAGTGTTAAAACTTTTAGACTGAAACACCAAAATGCAATCACACTGAGATACAGCCCTTGATCAGTTTCATTAACTCTGTTCTTCACCTTTCCACCTCTATTTGTTGTCCATTTTCTCACTTTCCTCAACCCAGATATATTCCTGCCTCATAGAAGACAAAAGAAGGGCTAAATAGTGATAAAAGGTCAGAATGGGGTCTGAAATGGAAAAGAAATGGAGAAAAAGGAAAGATGAAGAGGAGGGAAATAAAAATGGGCAGGAATTTGGTGTGTGTGTCTGATGTCCTCGGAACTTAGATCTCTCATTCTCCAAGGTGTATAAGTACACAGGGATCTTCCTGGGCCTGGGGATGTAGGTCCTGCTACTGCTGAGCAGTGCCCACCTCAAAGTATTTAAGTGCCATCTTTAACTGCAATTTGAGTTTCATCCCTCACTATTGTGCAGGAATTCAGAACAGCACTTCACAGCTGGGATGCTTAGATGCTTTGATCTAGATTGCAGGTCATAGTTACAGATGGCTGGTTCCTATCTGTGTATTCTTGTGACAACACCATCCTTTAGCTTTAGTAACCCCTTTCATGGCTGTATCACGTTGGTATCTCATGGCCACAAGTAATGAATGCACCCAGGTCTTGGTTAATGATAACATGCAGTGAAAACGTATTTTCAGCTTTAAATGTCTGTAGCTGAGTAGTAGGAGGGACATTTAGGTACTGAGGAATGACTGTTCTGTCAATGCTTTGGGGATGAGTTATCTTAAAATAGACACAAGTAGCTTAAAATACCAGATGGTATCTTACAATGTTATGCTCTACTTTATTAAGACTCCTCCACTTGAGAATGGGATTTTTTCTCTTCTTATTTCATTTGCATTTCCTCTTCCAATCTGAGGATTTCACCGTATCCCTTTCTTTTTGCCCATTCATATTTCCTCTATCCTTGTACCTGCAGTAGGAGACAATGTGGAGGTGCCCTTCCAAAATTTCCTTACCAGAACCAGGAACAACAGCAAAGCTAAAGATTAACAAGCAGCAGATGCAGAGAAGAAGGCAGATGGAGAATGAATGTAGCAGGAAGCAAATCCAAAAGATCTCTTCAGGGATAACAGCATACAGAATATATTAAACTCTCACAGAAAACCCCAAAAAACTAACAAAAAACCAAACCAAATGAAAACAAAAGCCCCATGAAAAATATGTCTATGCCAAGGAAATATGGACTCTGGTTAGCTATGCAAAAGTTGTGTGACCCATTGAGGTTTCCAGTATTTTACTTAAACTACTGCATTAAGTAGCAGTTGTACTCATTAGGAAATGCAAGCAGAACTTGTGCTTAAACACCCATGCTGCTAATCAGCAACAATTCATTGTTAACTCCCATCTTTTCTGATGCAGAATTGTACACTGAAGATCAAATCAAACATTGGTTGAGAATGTGAAACGTAGGCAACTCCAACACGTACTAAAGAGGTTCCCTTGAATCACAACCCATCATCTTTTCTGCAGTGAGGCAGAATTTTTAAATTGCATCAATGACATA
The DNA here is from genome assembly GCF_000738735.6 of Corvus cornix cornix. Taxonomy (NCBI): domain Eukaryota; kingdom Metazoa; phylum Chordata; class Aves; order Passeriformes; family Corvidae; genus Corvus; species Corvus cornix. The sequence continues at coordinate 59,493,631 of NC_047056.1, read as the reverse complement.
CATTGCATCACCTGGGGAGTGCAAGGGGTGTTGCAGACTAGCCACAAATGATGAGCAGGAGACTCCTTTGGCTTTGAAGTCCATCTCTCATGTCTCTCTCATACTCCTGCCCCAGTCCTCCTGGCTTAGGAATTTGTCACAAGAGATCAGTTAAAGACATCTTTGCACAAAACCCCGCATGGATTTCGTCTGAGTAAGAAGCATAAAACTGATTATCACTTCACAGTCTTTGGAGATGGGGGGGCTCTATTGTTTTGCTTTTTTTGTCCCTTTATGACCATTATGCATATGTCATAGATTTGAAAATACAGTCAGACTACACGACTGAGTAAAAAAATCATCTCGACATGAGTGGGATTTTTTTTTCCCCTTGACTCAGTGCCTCAGGATTGGCCTGACATTGGGATCTGTGGGATTCCAGATAGCACACTTATCTATCCTGCCCTCTTGACAGCTATTTATACCATTTTCTCTTTCTGAAGGATCAGCAGTTTAACTTACTAGGACATGGGAGCGGATTCTGCAAGATGAGTATAAGCCAAAGGGTATTAAAAAAACCCCAAACCCCAACAATGAAAGAACCTGACTTCAAAAGCATTCTCTGTATCATCAAAACCAGTCACAAGAACAAAGCCTCTCTGGGATATTCTGAAACAATGTACCTTTCTGTGGAAAAGTTATATATCCTTCTTGACCAAAGCCTATCATTCCTAGGCTTCAAATTGTGAACTTAGATAGTTGCAAAGTTTTCTTACTCTGAATTCAAAGGGAATATAACATTAGATAGATTTCAACTTCTGCTCTGACAGTGCCTTAAGAAACATTTTTAGGATTAAATATTACATAAGAAAACCGTCTCTGTACCTGTCAGTGTAACACCATCCATGAGTGACATGCTGCTGACTTCTTTCCCAGAGGGAAGCAAGTAGCTTATTTATTTAGAGATCTGTTATATGACTCAGTCAATAACTCAGCTGTCTTGTTCCCTTGACTATTCATTAGTTCTAATTAGAAATAAAAGCCTGGAAGATCAAACTGGCTCCACTCAGTTAGTTTATTGATTACAAAATTCAAGACAATAATAAATAAAGACATAAATTCCTTTCATTTCTACAGACCTAAGGCACTTCATTGCTCCTAAAGGACACAGCTCTTTAAAGTTGTTCCGTACTCCAGACTCAGAGAACTCTATTCCAATATGCTAAATACCCTCCACTTCCTATTCTTGGGAGTAATTAAAGGTTGAAGCATCCCAAGTGATGATAAAATCAGCATGCCTTGAGTGGCAAGAGTAGCAAAGCAGCACCTGACACCATCTCCTGACTCTCTGGTTCAGCAAGAATTTAGACAGGCATGTGATGGGATCTCCTCCTAGTCCCTGCACACAGGCTGGCTGAGGGGGCAGCAGGGTCACACCCATGTCTCATCTGGGGCACTGGGCTCTTTTGGGTAACTCACCCCAGGGCTCAGATTTGTCAGTGGCTGAGATTTGAGTGTTGCTGGCAGAATATTCCCCACTTTCGCCTTCCAGTCAAGCTACTGGTTTCAGTTCAGGGAAAGGTTGACATAAAAGAAATAATCCAGGATCCTGACCCACACTGCCAGTGTTTAGTCTAAGTGTGAGAGAAGGGGTTTCCTTCTGTACATATCCAGGGAATTCAGAGAAAGTAGGGCTGGATTACTGAAGGCCCTGTTGAAGACTATATGAAAGACAAGTGTGAAAAATACACAGCATGGGTATGTCAATCTCTTAATTCAAACAAAATGTTCAGCCAGATTTATGTTATACTGACAAGTCAGGAATTTAGGAGGGAAGAAGAAGTACATCTATGAGTATGTCCCTTTTAATTCATTTATCCAGCTAAAAATAATAATAAAGATGATGTTGTTTTTTCTTGGAAGCCTGGCTAACAGGAGAAGATTTCAACTTCAAGTAGTCTGAAAATGGCATATTCAGACCCAGGAGTGACTGAAGAACAGTTCTCTACATGAAGCCCTATGTATTACTGGCTTAGAGTTTGCTTAAGTCAGAGAAATGAAATTTTATGCCTTTTAAGTAAGTTGTCTTAGCTTTTAGTGTTCGCTACCTGAAACATTAGAAAGAACATCAGTCACATGGTCCATGGGGGTGACCATAATCAACAAATGTCTGTTGGTATTGTAACATCTGGCTTTCGTGGCTGAAAACACAGTTTTAAATAGTGTTTAATTAAAAGTATGAAGCCCTTCTACTCTCAGTGTAGACACTGCCCTTGACAGGAAATTATACCTTTTCAGACAGTAGGTAGAGCAAGAAGTACATATGTGTTCTGGCGAGTAACTATAAAAACAAGGAGGACAAAAATGATCCCTAAGACAGAAATAAATTGTCAGGGCAACAAACTGGTCTGCTTTGGGTTTGAGGCCTTGCATAGAAAGCAATGCAGACAGATATGCCCAGTTTTTTTACCAGGACAACTTTAGCTGGAGTATGGAGGCTAAAACCAAGGAGCTGCAAATTAGAAGATACAAATCATAGACTGACAGAAATGTAGGCCCAAACTACCAAGCCTTCTTTCATCATAGATATAAATTGCTTCCCAGTGACAAAATTTTACAAATTTGGACAGAGCATGTAACATTGAAATAAGGTACTCTTAACTTGATGCACTTTTGTTAAAAACGAAATCCCAGCAGTGTTTTCCATATTGACTAGTCCTTCACTGGAAGCAACCAGAACAGAGAAAAGAGAAACCAGAAACTACAGCTGGTTATACGAGCATGATTTTAATCACGTTTTTACTAAATCTATGCAAAATCTGAAGTATCTTCAGAAGTTCATGTAATTTCAAGCAATTCTGTCCTGAGTTTGTCAAATAGCTTTCAATGATGCCATGAGAGCATGTGTGGGAAAACCACATTTGCCCTTCGTTATTCTTCTGCAAAATACATTCACTCACCAAGTACAAAGAAGCGCTCCAGGAGCAGGAGGTCTCAGGGGAAATGTATACTGTTAGTTCTGCCCTCTTTCCTCTGGGACACACCTTCATTCCCTGTTTGGCACCTTTGCCAGATGCATTTGCTGACCTACTTCTGCAAGACCAGCTGGGAGAATCTTGGTGGCATCAGCCCTCCTTTTTATTCAAACTGACCAGATGCCATAATATAGAGCACTTAGATAGCCATTATATGTGGGGGTTGGCAAAGAGACCACATGAAAAAAAGTGTCCTTAAAAAAGCCACCAAGCAGACCCGCTCATTTCCTTCATCCCTCCAAGAGGACCCAGTGCCCTTCACCTGCCCAAACGCTTCCTGATGGTGGTGGGAGCCTGGCTGGTTGCTCTTCTCTACATGGAGAGGGGAAGGCTTCCTATGTGTGTGCTGCCTGGGCTGTGCCTGTGGAGGTGCTGGTAGCAAATGAGAACTAAGAGGGAGCACTTCCAGATGTCTGGGAGCCCTTCCTGTTGTCAAGACCTTGAAGTCTTCAACCCCTTGAGTGTGCACAGGATGTGTCTTGAACACGTGCACACCTGCCCACCCGGTGATGGCACAGCCTGCCAGCCACCCTCACATCCCTCAGACACATCAGCCCTCCCTGTCTGGGGCCGGGAGGGAAATAGGAGATGAAAGCCAGAGACTTGTGAGCAAGACACATGTCCCTGATCTGCTGCAGGGACTGTGTAGGCGGCTCTGGTGCAGCCCTCAGCAAAGGCTCCACCTGAGGGGACACCCAGCTGGCAGAATACACACATTGAGAAAATTGTTGTTTCAAATGATTGGTCTTCTGAGATGGTTTATGGTGTCTGATTTTTGAACATTTACATGAAAAGACAAGGGAAGGAAAACAAGTGAAAACATTTTAAAATCAAGGCCTTTTACAACGCAGATGACATCAGGCCTTGTTGAGCTTTAAGCTCAGGATCAAAAAAATTATTGGTTGCTGGAGTTTTCCTGCTGGAAGGACCAGAACCTTGCAGTGCACAGGGAACCCTCCCCCACCTGCTGGCTTGGCAGGAGAGGGAACAACAACCACACAACAGCATAAATACATTTCTGAAAAGGCTCTTAATTAAAAAAAAAAAAAAAGGGATTGTATATTTCATCCACGTGACACTGACACATTCCAATTCATATTATATGACACATAACTTGGAATATTTACATGACTGATGAGCATATTAATAAACCAAGCTTTGACAGGAAAATGTCTTTCAAGGGTTGAATTTTGTTGACATAGAGTTCTTCTGTGCTGGAGATAATTAGTGCTGCCTGCTTTCCCCTTGTTCTCAGTAGAATTTTTTCCCATACTACAAGGATTAGTCAGAGCTTATAAAAATCCTGTTCAGTTAAATCCAACTAGTAAAGAATGGTAGACCACATGTCAAATAAGAGGCAGAGAAAAAATCAAAATAAAAGCTGATTAATTTAAGGAATCATTTGAAAATCATTTCTGCATTTTGTTTTCAGTACAAAATAGCTCATAATGAATATTGATTTCGATGACTACTTCTACTATTTTTGCTAGACTAAGAACTGTATCGAATGTTTGCCTCTGAATAGGGATGAGCAAACCAGCTTGGAAAAAAATGTGTTTGCTGCTCCAAGCATTCTCTGAATCCCTACTCATTTAGATGATGAAACCCTGACTGCATCCAGCCTGAGAGTCTGAACTTCAGCATCCATGGGATCTTCTGGTTTAGTCCTCATAGAAACTAGATTCACACCTCTTCTTGCATGGTGGCCTTTTCACTAAGAGTGTGCTATGCTACAAGAAAGGTGAATTCACTGTCTGTTATCTGCAGGATGTGGAAAGTGTGTAAATATGTTTTTAGAGACTGACATGGGATAGTTCCAGTTTCAACTGTAGTAGTGATGGAGACATCCCTCCTTCAGAATTATTTTTCTCTACTGCAGTGTTGTGCAGTGCCTCAAACACAGAAGAGTTCAAATATCTCATCCCATCATTACTTTTGCAAGGCAATCATTCCAGAAATATTGTCATAGGCTTTCTGGCTTGTTTCCTGCAGTGCGGACTGGAGTGACCTGCTTTGGGTTGTTCTGCAAACCCCAAAGAGATTGTGACAGAAGACAAGTGTGTGTCAGAAACATTTCTGCAAGTCCAGCTGGGAGAAGGTGCCGCTAGCAGAAACTGTGGCAGAAATCAGCAGCAAGATGGGAAATCCAGTGGGAAGGGAAAAAAAATATGTTCTTTCTTAGTAACTTTAAATAAAGCTGACCTAATATATTTTTAAATTTTACGAGTATGAGCACCAGTTTAATTTGCCCACAACATCATTAAAACACATAGTTAGTACTTATTAAACCATCCATCTCTCTTTATGGTGCTACATCATCATGTGTAATGGAGCAGTGCCCTTTACTCTGCCAAAACAGAGTTTATATTAATCTATAATATACTGATAGGAAGATATTTGGGAAGATATTTGGGCGTTTTATAATCAGATTTGATTCTCCATACTTTATAAGCTTTACTTGTAATTTAAACATGAGGAATGCCTTCCTTATTACAAGGTGCAGCTATTTTTTTTTAAGTGAATAGCCAGCAGTATTTGCTCACAGCTGAAGTGTCTCATTACCATTTTATATATTTACACCTATTTTCAATTTCTATGCCAGGATCTTCTTCCAGCTACATGCTATGCAATGTCTTCTCAAAGGAAAACCCAAGGTCTACTACTGAAGTTTGCATCAGCCCAGACTGATCTTTCTCCTTTCCCTGATGCATGACTCTTTCAAATTAATGAAATTCACTGGTGGATCCTTACAACTATGAGTAGTACAACCAAGTAAATGAAACCAGGCCCAACCTGTGAACAAGGGAACTAACTCAGGTTCACTCTTCCCCACATAGGGCTCATCCCCAGCCCAAATGCAAGTCTCCAAACTCTTCCTGCTCTGGAGAGGAGCAAATGAACACATCACCCATGTGCACATTTCTTGAGCATCCCCTGACTCTTTAAAGCAGACTGAAATAAAATCCCACCTTAAGTCACTAATAACCACAGTAATTTTCTTATCTTTCAGGATTGCTTCAGCTTTTAAAGCAAACTGTAATGTAACAGGGAATTGTGGTATCTCAGGACAACTGGGCTAGAAGGGACTGCAGGAGGTCTCTGGTCCAGCCTCTCTGAGCAACCTGCACCCCTGCATGACTGTCCTCATTGTGAAAACTCTTTTCAGCATATGCCCGTTTTCTCTAGAGCTCCTTAAACCTCATCACTCAGGTTGTCTCAAACCAGACCAGGAGATGCATGCTCCTGCATGCCTTCAGCATTCCTACCAAGTCCAAATCAAGGACATGGCAGGAACAGCTATTGTTATTTTTTCTTCTGATATGAACCAAGGTGCAGCATGGCAGATGGAGGCTGAAGAATGCCCAGTTCTTGCTCCAGCATAGGTCAGGAATAAGGTTGATCAGGTGGGTGCCTCAGTACGTGTGCTATCCCTTTGGACCCTTTGGAGTCCACCAGTGTAGACATAGGTCCTGAAAAGCCAGAGAGCTGAGAAAAGTCTGCGTTGGTACCTGAGTGGGAGACACATTTCAGAACAATGCTGCACCCAAATGGAAAACCAGCAGATCCACTTCTGGTGAGATACCAAGACCATTCACCAGGCACATACTGTTTCTTTCCTGGGAGCTGACAATAAAGTGTTGATAGACACAAGCCTCATATATTGTCAACTCGCCCTTGTCAGGTGAGGAGATAAATGAAGTAAACACAATAAAATCTGACTTGGCCCAGGCACAGGGGTTAACAGTCTCGGCAAAACATGCAGCAAGCAGTGGTGGTATAAAAGACAGAAGAGCTGTAGACCTAAATCACTTCTGAAGTGAAACACCTAATGCATCAGCAACATGAGCCATAACTTCAGGAGAAGGGAAGAGCACCATCTACTGAATGACAAAGGCAGTTATTGCTTTTCTTACTCTTTCATGGAATCATTGGAAGAGACCCAAGACCATTAAGACCAACCATTAACCCAGCACTGCCAAGCCCTCCACTAAACCATGTTCCCAAATGCCACATCCATTCTTCTTTTAAATACCTCCAGAGATGGTGACTCAACCTTCTTGGGCAGCCTGTTCTAATGCCTGATAACCCTTCCAGTGAAGACATTTTTCCTTATATCCAATCCAAGCCTCCTCAGGTGCAATTTGACACCATTTCCTCTTGTCCTGTCACTTGTCACCTGGGAGAAGAGACCGACCCCCACCACGCTACATCCTCCTTTCCAGCAGTTGTAGAGAGTGATAAGATCTCCCCTGAGCCTCCTTTTCTCCAGGCTGAACACCCCCAGCTCCCTCAGCCACTGCTTACAAGACTTGTAGTCCAGACCCTTCACCAGCCCCACTGCCCTTCTCTGGACTTGCTCCAGCACCTCAATGTCTGTCTTGTATTGAGGGGCCCAAAACTGGACACTTTCAGTAGAGGTTGTTCATTCAGACAAACCAGCAGGTACTGGAGACTGTATAGGGAGGTTACTTAACCTGTATTAACAGTTGGCTGGATCATATCAGGGAGAAGAAAGGATTACATCCCTCAATTCTTTAAGACGTTCCTAGAACTCTGACATTCACAGTAGCCATAATGTCTGAATCCTGTCTTCACCCTACTGTCTTTTACCAAAATCACAGAATATTCTGTGTTGGAAGAGACCCAGAAGGTTCATCAAGTCCAACTCTTAAGTGAATGGCCCATACAGGGATCCAACCCACAACCCTGGTGTTATTAGCACCATGCTCTAACCAACTGATCTAATCTCTAGCTAAGGTAACTCATTAAACTTGTAAAATATTTTAAAATAAGAATAGGCCAAAAGGGGATTTAGTTAAAGATTAATCAATCATACTGTTAATGTAATGGATTGTGAGTCAGCCAGGAAATCACTCATTGGGATTGACCTTTGCTGCTATTGTAGTAGTGCACTCTTCCACCTATCATCAGTCCTTTGCTCTCAAATATGCTCTTAGAATAAAATAAGCCTCAGATTTATATTTCTAGACTTTTTTTGGTCATGAGTTTATTGATGTTACTTCATAGTTTGGCTTTTTAAAGCACTTGCTAAATTTGCTTGTAATATGAAGCTACAGTAATCCACCATCCTCCCACACTGCAGTCTGTTCTAGCCTACACCACATAAAGACTCCTTTGCTGTCACGGGGTGGGAACTGTGCACTGAAGCACCTAAAATAGATTCAAAAGGAAAAGAAGAGCTACAAAGAAAAATGGGAAGACACTCTGAGTGTTCTGTTCTGTACACAGCACAAACTGCATGTTCACATCACCATGTCTTTTGAAAAAATTGGCCCTTTACAAGGAAATTCAGGATAATCTCACTATTTTGATGCAATTTTTGAAAGATACAACCTTATTAAAGATTAACTTCTAAACTCTGGCCAGCTCAACAAGCACGGTATTACCAGCTCTGGAAAAATGAATAACAGGTCTTGAACCAGAGATGCAGCCATTGCATTTAAAAAATCTGTCCTGTGTGTATTACTTGCACAGTGAAAAGTGCTGATCTCCACAACACAACCATTGCAAAAGACAGCATAATCACACCAAAAGCCCCACCTGCATGCTTCCTTAGCTTCTGGTACTTCACCAAACACTTTAGTAAAATTATATTGTGACATCTGATTAATTCACACCGTGATCCAAATCAATACATGACATGGTAACATTATTTTTCTTCTTCTGCTTGGAAGCAATTTTTAAATTGCATGAAAGAATTCCCAAAGAGATGGTTTGATTAGATGTGCAAATATAAGACACACCAGGAAAGAACAGTAGGATCATATCAGTGTTCTACCTTTCAGAAATATAATTCATGTAATTTTTTAAGAAGTACAGAAACTCTCAGGTTAAGCTTCATAGGTGAATCAGGAACAAAGCCTGATAAGCTGGTCAGTTCAATGATGTATCGTAAACTAATTTCCCATTTCAAAAAGATTGCCACAAAATCAGAATTCTAGTCTGACCAGATGTCAAAAGAAACTTCACACCACCAAAATTTAGAAAAATGATTCATTAAAAAATCCGTAAGGTTACCAGTGATTATGTTTTGTTTTCAACAAAGTATTCCAATTTTAATTTGTCTAGTAAGTATGCAGTATTTTAAAACCTACACCAAAACCTCATTTTGAAAGAGAAAAAAAAAATGTACTGAATCATTTCTATTCTTTCTGTTGAAATCAATGCAGTGCAAAATACTTTCAAGAAATTATTGGACTCTGACAGAGAAGCAACCTTCTTCAGAGCTGTCTGACCGCAATTGCCTGTGATCTCCCTGCTCATGTCCTGTTGGGTAAGCTGTGTTTCTTACACACAGCAATTCTACTGTCAAGCTGACAGCAAACATGCACTGACTATTAAAGAAAGTCTTTGTGTGGACTCACTGTAGTGCTACACAAAACCTGTCCTTACCTACAAACTGCTGCCAATGGCTCTAGTGTCACATGTTTCTCTAGATTGGATTGACACAATCTCTGCAGCATGGCACTCTGTCTGCCGGGTCTTTGGGCACAGCAAACCCCAGCAGCTGTAGGTGCCTTTGGGCACTTGTACCATCTGGTGTTTCTGGCTCTCAGCTTAGCATAGACCATTTTAGATTTGAAAGACTGAAGTATCAGGTCATATCTCTGAACTCCTTGAAAGGAAATGGAGTGATTATTATGGACTATGATCTGCAGAAGGCCATGATGCAGATGTAGACACCTCTTCTGACACGGCCTTCTGTAAAATTGATGAACTGCATTAAGACCAGCAGTTCTCCACAGAAGTATCTGATGTGGCAGTTTGGTGTTTTTCAGTAATACTATATGGAGGCAGAAGAACCTATGCTTTGTAGCCTATGATACTGGAAGAGCACTGCATTCTTCCTTTGGTAAGGCCTCCGAGTCACTTTGCATTTAACCATTTCCTTGACCACACTGAACTCTTGCTGGTGTTACTGGTGATGCTCGTGGCTAGAAATGACACCCAGCTCCCAATCTGGGACTTGGCAAGTAGCTCAGTTCCACCTCAGAGGAGGTAATGGCCCACGGCCTTGATGATTTCACTCAGAGGACAGGGACAAACACTTGTGGTGTTCTGGTTTCCACAGCATGGGAAAAGAGCGTGATTAACTTTGTCCTGTTGAAGCTGACCTTTCTGTGATGTATCTGCACAAATTTTCTTCACTTGTGGAAAGCTAAGCAGACCTCTTCCCAGAAAACTCAGCTGCATCTGTGTCTTCCAGATACCTGCAAGGTGCTCATGCTCTCCACCCTCACAGGAAAATTTAGGTGCCTGACTCTGTGACTGGGTAGAGGTAGCAAACCCAGGACGGGGAGAAGTGAAACACCCTGGTCTACAAGAGGAGAATAGAAAAGAACTCTACAAATTTGAGATAATTTCTAGAAAAACAAAGCCAACCGCAATTTAACAAGTGAAAAATTATACACAAGAAAGCAATTGCCCAAGTACAGAGTAGGGGATGATGGTTAGCAAGTGCCCTGCAGAAAACACAACATCCTAGAGTTGATCACAGCCTGAGAGAAAGTTAAAAATGATCATCATCCTTAGTAAAAAAAAGGAACACCATCCCAGAATGTAAAAAAGGGAGCTGTTACCTACAGTAGTACATAATTCCTTTAGTTTACTCAGTACTGGTAAGACCTGACTGTAGAACCAAGCCCGGTTTTGGTACTTCAGGGAAGAAACTGATCAATGGAAGAAAGTCAGCCAAAGAGCAACAGGAATTATTAGCAGTCTAGAAAGCATAACCTACAAAGGAAGTTGGAAGCAACACAGACTGTTTGCCCTGGATAATAAAAGAAGCAGAAAGGATCTGACACAAGTCATGCTAGGACAAAGGCAGTAATTTGCTCACAACATTCACTACAGAGAAGGTAAGCAGTAAACTGTCTCAAGGAGACAAAGGATCAACATTAAAATATCAAAGGAGGACTGTGAAGCTCTGAAATAGATATGTTAATATTTCCCTCTCATGTCTATACTGTGTGCCCTTATTTACAGGCACAGAAGGTCTCTGTTGAAATTTCTTCTGCAAGATTACTTCCCATCCATTACACTGGCAGGTGCACTGAAAGATTGATCATAAAGCTAAAGCAAACGGTCATCCATTTCTGAGGAGTTAGTGCTGCCCTTCACCATGTTACAGGGTGAAGCTACATCATAGCAAAAAAAATCTTACAGGAAGATGTTCTCCTTACTGTGCACTGCCAGTGCAGATTTTGTTAAATGTGCATCCAAAGACAAGGCAGACACAGGCACATATGGCACCTAACTGCTAATGTTGCCACTCTTCTTAGAGATGATTGCCAAAAACAAGTCAGTGAAGTTGATGCCATGATGATTTTTTGCCTTTTCTTTTAAACCCCTTTTATACCTTTTTACAACTTCTGTATTCTTTAGTTCTTTTTGCCTACATTCTTGGACTTGTTTGTCAAGCTGAGAGACTAAACATTTTAGAAGCTTCGTAGTTTGGGGTTAGTGTGCCCCAGACCCCAAGGTCCTCTCCAGAACAGATTCTGTAAACTAAGATAGAACCATCCAGGGGAAGGTTCCTTGGGGAGGGGGGGCTCACTCGAGCCTCTCATTGGGGAATCTTTGATAGATACGCTAATTAGTAAAACCTATAATGTTATACCTGATCTTTTGGGGGCGTGCATTGTGTTGTGCATTGAGGTGCATTCCACCTGGACATGTGCACCTAAGGATCCTTAAAATAAATACCAAGGTAAAATCCCTTTTCCCCTTTTAACCGTGTCTGACTCTTGATTTTAAGACCAGGAAAAGGCATCAAAGTGAGTAGATAGATTACTGTGTAAAGAAAATTAACATCTTTGAAGCCAAAGTCTGGAAAATGAGAGAAATACCTTTGCTATTATGTCTCTGTGGAAGAGGCAGCAATTAATCTCTGTGGGCAGAAGTGAATACTAGGTCAGAAAATACCTAGTAAGAGGGTCTATTACCCTCTATTACCACTAAGAGGATGGTAATCAATAGGTACAACAGACACTTTGCTTTAGCATCCTCCCCTTGTGACATGGTCAGCTTAAAATTGAAAAAAATTATAGAAATATGCATTTCAAAATGAGATTGTGTACAACTGAAGATGGTAGTTCAGTTTCCCAGGAACTTGGCATTAATCTGTTTTCTAGTGCAGTATTGAGATCTACCTTTTGTTGCACATCATTATGGGTGAGCTGGATGCTACTATTCAGTGTAGAATACTTGCTCTAAAGTACTAATTTCTTCTTATTGTGTTTCATTGAGTGTAAAACTCAGGCTGCTTTTTAAGAATAAAAGTCATAATGAAGTTGAAGGATTTGCTCCTTTAAATTTCCATTGACATCAGTGAAAGTCTTTTGCACATTTCAGATAATGGCCCTTAGCAGGTATTTGCTTTCCTTTCTGCCAATCCCTCTAACTAAGGTGTTGAATCCTAAAATATGGATCTAAAAATCCATTGCAGAACAGATTTTGAACAGCAACTCTTTCATACCAACCATTAACAGACTTGGGTGATTGAATAGCAATTTTCATCCAGCAGCAGAAGCATCAAAGCAGCAACAGAACTTGTGACCTCTGAACAAGTCACCACCAAATGATTAGACAAACATTTCCCCTTTCTTTCTATATTGGGAGCATTACCTCCTGATGGAATAATGATCCTAATTGTGATAGCAGCTGTGACAATTACAGAAAATGGAGGTCACAATGCATCATTGCTAATTCCACTGCAGTGTCTGTACTCTCAGTTGGAAGTTTCCCTTCATTTCAGAAGCTGAGCATCACCCAATGAATAATTACAGCTTTACTACTGTTCTTTACACAGTGAAATGATTTAAACTGAAATCCCTGTGATCATTGTTTCATTTCAAGCTTTTGAACAAATGCCATCTGAAAGGGCTAGGCAAAAATCCTGGTTACCAAAGGTAGTATTTGAATAAAGCAAAACGTCATTGTATATACAGAGAAGTTCATTCAGACTGTCAGCTAACTACATTTTAAATAATGTCCTCAGAGCACTTAGAGTCAAGTAGCTTTTTGAAAACTCCCTTTGCTATTCTGTCAGATTAATTTTACATCTTGGAAATGAGTCAGATTTCTACTTATCTGGAAATAATGTGGCAGAGGTCAACATACTTGAATTAATGTATGAGATTTCCACTTATTGACTCTGATCTCTAAAGCCCTTTTCAGTTCTTTTTGGTGCACCTGACCAATCCAATTATTTTCAGTCACTGGGTTTTTGTCCAAGCATCAGCCTGGCTGGATCTGGGCTGTCCCTGCAGGTATCTCTGTGGGCTTCTGGGAAGGCTCGGGCCACTCTTTTTTCACAGCTGCACAGACTAATGCAGAACATGTTCCTTTGGCTCATACTGTCTCTTGTAAGAGCTTTTTGACCCCACTCTTCACCTCCAAGATTTTTGCTGAGAAATACATGCTTCCTCTCTTCCATTCTCAGTGATAATCACATTTATTGGAAACACAGCTCTGGAGAAGAAGCTCAGATCTTCATGCTGTGTGCTGCAGCAGGGCAATGCAGTCCACATAAAACAGTATCATTGTTGGGAGAAGGAAATGTCTGCCTCCAGAACACACCATTTTGAACTGCCATCTAATTGGATGCATTCTCAGCCAAAGAGCACTGGACCTGAAAACTCTGGGAAATCTTGAGGACTGCAGAACTATAAAATTAATTAGACACATATATATTAACTTGTACTTCAACTAAATCCCTCTGGTCTTGACTCCTCTCCCTCTTACCACTACACTGGTTGTCCATCAATACGTAAGATCTGATGGTGGGATCACTGTTCACACAACCAGCTGTGCAGATTTACTTGTGCCACATCTGGGGACTCTTCTCTTGGGCAGGACAAAAAAAAAAACCCAATGAAATCTCAGTAGGTTTGAGCTCAAAAGTGCAGTTCGTGTTAATGTGACTCCACATGTCCCTCTCCTTGCCAGTAAGATGTCTGTGAGTAGTACCCTTGCTACACTGAGAGTAGTCCAATATCCTAACTGTACTTGAAGCAGATGGTGCCAGGAACTTTTTGTACCTAGAAAATTACAATCCAAGAGTCAGAAAAGGTGCTGCAGAATGTGAGAAGGCTCATGGTGGCTGTAGTCAGAAATGGGGATAGGAGATGTTTCAGCTGATGTCAAGGGATGAAAACATGGTTTGTATGGGCAGGGAAGGGTGGGGAAGACTAGCACCCTTGCTTGAAGAACCATCACAGCTGGGTGGCGTTTAGATAGATATACCTGCTGCTGTTCTTGGAGCTGTCTTGAGGTTTTGGCCTTTTGGCAAGGGGGATCCCATTGGAAAAAGAAAGCCAACAGCTGAGGGGGAGGGAAAGGGATGGGATTGAGGAAAGTCTTTTCCACCATTTCCCCACTGCTGGTTTTGAGTTGAGCAAATTAATTTCTCATTAAGCTAATGGTCCCCCACAGAAGTCCCTGGCCTTATCTATAGCAGAAATATCTGTTGCAGATTTCAGGGGTCTCTGGCTGAGAAACAACTCTTTCACAGACATAAAGAGGAGAACAGGCTGAAATACTTAAAGCTAAATGCACTGACGTTTCTGTGAAGTGTGGTCTTAGAGTTATTGACCAGTCAACATAAAAAGGCTTTAAAATGTCACTAAATCTAAACAGAAAAGCAAAACAGGATGTTTGTTGGGAAATTGCATTGCACAGAAGAAGCCTGGGTTATCTTATCTTGTATCTCTAATTTAAATCAGAAAAACACAAAATCAAAAAATAACTTAATTTGGAAGTAATTTGTTCCTAATTTCCACTCAGAGAAAGGCTATCTTTAAAGCTAGAGCAGACATCTCAGGTTGCGTCCATCTGAGTTTCAATACTGCCAAGAATAATAATAAGAATAATTTTTCTTGTTGCACCATGTGTTTGTTTTCTCCTGTCGTTTCAGTGTGCACCTCTATGAGAAGTGAGATTCCTAACACTGCCCATAAGGTGGGTGGTTGAAGGACACAGTTAGCTCCCTCCAAAGCCCTCTCTTCTCCTGGCTGAACAAGCCCACCTGCCCCAGCCTCTCCTCCTATGTCACATGCTCATGTTTTCCTGACCCAAACCAAAAACATATACTCCTGTTCCAAATGAAAAACATGTGTCAAGCTCATGTGTGAGAGCACTGCTCTGTGGTGTGAGCACAAAGGAAGTATCAAGAAGGTACTAAAAATGTGAACAAAGGCCGAACAGAAAAAGAAGGATGAATTCAGTGTAGTCATCCTTGTTAAGGACCCTGATCATTGCCACTACTCCCCTGCAGCAGGTATCCTTCATGGTCAGCAGAGTCAAGGCTGCTTTTTAATTTGCTACTCGCCATATTTTGTACTATATGTTGGCAATTTGTATGTGAACTTATATTTTAGCTCCACATTTTCGTTAAGTAAACTATAATTTTATTTCTAATTTAATTCTGAAATACCTTTAGAAACTACCAAGAGTAACACCCCATTTACCCTATATCAAACACAACCATCTAAAAATAATCTTATTAAATTTACTTCAAGGAGCTGCAGGACCTCAGTCTTCAGGGGGATTTGTCTCTGTGCAAAAAGGAAACTAATGCGTTTGTTTCACATCAATACCTTACTAATGGCCATATCCACAGTCCACTGAAACCAAAAGCCTGAAGGTTGCTGGGTGTGGTGGCCTCTGGATTGGACTTCCAGCTAGTGAAGTCTGAGTAATCTATTGGAAGAAAAAACATCTGAGCCCTTTGAAAGCTGCTTTAATCAAGTCTTGTAATAATCAAACCATCATATATACCACCACTTTCTAGCTTCCACTTGACATCTGCACTTCTCATCACCATGACAACATAGCAATGTGACCTATTCTAGACTCTTCTAAAAATTTAAAGCAAAGTATTTTATCAGCTTGCTAATGCTGATCTAAACCTTTCTAAACAAAGGGAACAGCAAGGCTTCTGTTTGCTAAACTAAAGTGCAAATGCACAGTTTCCTGGGTTCCTGGTAACCAGGAGTCTGCAACACTTACAGAAAAAAAATGTTAATCAATATGAACTACTCTTCTGTTCAGGCAGAGAAGTGATGAAGTTTCTTTTTTTTCACTCTCTAAAATCATTGCGTTCAGTATTTGAGATTGAGGGGTTTGGTATCAGAAATATTAAAAAGTACTACATTTTGGAAAATATCCACCAGTTTAAAAGACAAGCTTGCAGTTAAATGATTAATGGATTTTAAATATGATTTAACTAAATTTGTCTCGGTTTTTAAGACAAAACTTCAGAAGGAAACACTCTGGAGTGAATGTCTTCTCCAAAGGGAAAAGGGCCTCCCCTTTTCCTCTGTCAATGAGACAAATAGGTCACAGCAAGTCAAAGCAGAAAAAACAAACTGTTTATTAACACCCAAACAAAACAGGGTAGAACAGGGGAATAAAACCCCTCAAAATACAACAATTTCCCAGAGAGAGAATAGATGATACACGTGGGCTCGGACCAGCTGGGGCCACCCGCAGGCTCCCTGGACTGGCAAGGACGGAAGGGAGGCAGTGAGGCAAGGGGAAGGGAAGGGAAAAAAGAGCATGAAATAAACCAACAGAACCTTTTCCCATCTACCTGGAACACAAAGGGAACACAAAGGAAACCCAAAGAGCAGCACAGCGCTCCCGGCACACTCCCTCCCGAGCCCTGCCCAGCCCCAGAGCCCCTGAGCCCTTGGGCTGAGCCGTTCAACCGCCCCGCACTCGGTCCCGTGGCCCCGCCCCCGGGTCCATCCTAAAGGCGCAGCGTCCTTGGGCGTTGAGCGGATGGTTAAGGAATAAAGCGGCTTCATAACATCACCCCAGGACACTAAAATTATGCAAGATTTAAAGACTGTGAAATAGATTATTTTCTTCCTGAAGAAAGAAAATGTGCTATGCAGTATAATTTTAGAAAAATATTCTGGTTTTTTATCAGTTGGTTTATATAATTAACAGGGTCAATTCCAATCAAGGAGACTGATTTCATAGATGGCTTTAGCTACCTACTTGTCTCCAAAATTTGTATGATCTTCAAAACCTTGATCCCTGCAACCTTCCAAGTGTATCCCACTCCTGGGTTTTGGCACTCTCTCTAACAAGCTCCTTGGCTTCCTGCCTGGGGAGTCAAAGCCCCACAAATCCCCTTTCTCAGGAAGATTCCTTCCCTCCTTGCTACTGCTCTGGGACCTGCTGGGGTTTGTATAATCCTTTTGTCACATCTGGTGAACAAGAGCAATTGCACAGCTGGAATCCTATTTTCTACCTTAATCACTTATTAGAAGTCCCACCTGAGGCAGGAAGACCAAGATTATTCTCTTTGTTGTTTGCATTCTGTAAGACCTACGTCTTCAATGTAGTTGTGGATAACAGCCATTGAGATACTCTGCAGTTCACCAGAGAGCTCATCAAGCCTTCTGGTTTGAATGACACCATTTTTCATGGAAAGAGGAATTGCAAATAGCTATTTTATTTCTTCCTTGCTGTATTATCTTGAACTAGGTATTAGATACTTAATTGGCCCAGTGGATTTAATCAGAACTCTAATGGCCTAGAGAGAAACATGACTAAAAATTAGATATTGCAATGTCCTGCTGTCCAGGAGTACTGTAGGTGCCAACTTCCACCTGAGTTCTTACACAAAGCTGTTCTTAAAAGTATGATACTGCTGCTTTCCAGAAGGCTCCATGAGGGCCACGTGAACCTGAATGTTGGATCAGATATGAAAGCCTCAAGGACTTCAGGAAAGGTTAGACCTAAAACATTCCTTCCGCATCCTTGAATCATCAGCCTTTGCAATACCAAGTTATGGAAAACCTCAGAGAGAAGGGAAAAGTCTTAACATTAATCTGGCAACTCACAGAATCACAGTAAAATTTAGGGTGGAGGTCACCTAGTCCAATCTCCTACACTAAGTTTAGCTACTTGTCATGTAACTGCAACACTAGCACTGAGAACAAGATCCTAAGGCAAATTTATCCTATGCCTGGAAGCCTGGAGGTTTCCCAGTTGCTGCTGTACTCACATGGACCAGACATCCAGTCCAGCTGTGTGGGCCCAGAGCTGAAGCATCGAAGAGATGCTTGCATTGCCTGTCATTCTGGCATCAGCAATGCTGCTTAAAGGCCCCACCTGAGGAGTCTGCATGAATCCTCTTTGCCATGTTACGTTACCTTTGAAAACCAAGCCTACATAGGCCCTAAAAAGACCTTTGCCCGGACTCACCTGCAAATCTCCTTGAAATCGGTATTAAAGTATTAAACTTAGGTCGAAGGTTGGACTTGATGGTTTTTCAGGTCTTTTCCAATCTTAGATTCTATGATTCTATAACAATGAGTAGAAAAATGGATTTCTATTAAAGACCAGTAAGGAAATAGTTGGGCTATCCAACTTTTTATTTCCAGCTGTTGTTTAGTGAAAAGAATGGAAAATAAAGAGTGAGTTCCACAGATGCAAGCCTCCGTCTATGCTGTTATTGTTCCCATTTTTCTCTCATTTTTATTTTGTGTTGTATCCTCAGATAATATTGTAATATCTCAGTGCTGAGATTTCAACACATCTGGATGCACATAGTATGGTAGTTAATATAGAGATTTTTGGCTTCTTAAATCTGGACCTAAAGTGCTGGACTCAAATCTCACTTCTGTTCATAGGAGCCTTTTTGCAGGGGTTAACCTCATGTGCACAGGAGTGGAACACCAGCACACAGGTGGATACAGGGTGAGAATGGCAGGCACAGATTTTCTGTGCCTGTCTCAGTGGCTGCTGTGCTTTCCTGTGGGTAGAGGGAGGTATGCCAGCAACTAGATTAAAAGTCATGATTGTCTTAAAATAGCATTTTAGAGAGAGACAGGGTACCTGGTACAAACAGAGGAGAAAAGTGGGTAGAAATGAATAATGTCACAGTCTGGCTACCCACAGCAAGGAACGCTGCCTGATACTAGGAAGCAGTGCAGATCTGTAGGAGTCAAGTGCACTGTAGTTCTTTAAGAGCCTGTGAAAAAGAGAAGGTTCAAGGGAGAGGTTCTGGCTCTCTGCCTCTGCCTGATCAGAAGATCTGAGAAGACAGAAGACATGAGAAATTCCTGTTAGATATCAGTAAACCTTTTTTGGCATGGGGGTGGTCCAATACTAGAACAGGGCCCAGGGAGGTTGGAAAACCTCCATCCTTGGATGACCTGACTGGACACAACCCTTGGAAAAGGTGATCTGACTAGACCTCAAGCAGAAGGTCAGAGTAGAAGGAACCTTATGAGATCCCTTCCCACCTAAATTATTCTGTGGTTTTTCTGAATCTATGTTGCAAGACACACAGAGCCTGTCAGGGGTAAACCTTCATTCTTTGGTCATGAATTGTCATGTTCCCTTTCTGAGTAATCTAGTCTAGTGAAAGGCGTCCCTGCCCATGTCAGGGGAGTTCAAACTAGGTGATCTTCAAGGTCCAACCCAAACCATTCTATGATTCTATGATTCCTTGATATGTTGAACACACAAGTCACTTTCCATGTCCACACATACAAGTGGATGACCTAGATAAGGTTATGCTTTATTTTCTTTGCATATGTTCAGTGGAGTCAATCATAAAAATTTTAATTTCTGAACTTCTGCACAGTACTCCTGCAGATAATACTGGAATGTTGATCCAGACTTTTTGAAGGCTAAAAAAATAAAATTAGATTCCCAAGTCTGGATTTCCAAGAGCCAAGCTTGGAGCCTGATAGAGACCTCAGTAATTCCAATACATGAGTTTATTGTAATTTTCAATGGCTTTTTGTCTGAGGAATTTCTCTGGCGGTAATTTCCACATGGATATACTAAAGTTGGTGTGGGAACTTTAGTATATTATCGATGAACTCCTGGTTATACTCCAATGCCCATTCCCATTTACATGCAGAGGAATAGGATTTTGCCTCTTTTGCATGCTACTTGTTGGTTCTTGTTGCAAGCTTACAGAAAGCAAATTGTACTGAACATGACTAAACTGTAACACTTCTGAGGTCTCTCCATTGTCCATACGGGCAAGCTTCAAAAATCTGATACAGAAGTAGACATCGGTTCAGAGGGGGCTGGTGTTCATTTCTCCCACAGCCTGTACCGTGAAGGAACCTTTGCCCCTGAAAGCTTGTGGTTCCTGGTGGTCTCTCTTCAGGCTTATGAGCCGTGCCTGAGCTGATGCAGACACACAAAGCTTCATGTTCTTCTCTGTTCTCATTCTAAATTAATAAAGCCTTAATTATACCAGCAGAGGAGCAGAAACTATTTTTGAACAAATTAAAATACTCCATCATGTGCTTTGTGCTTTTTTCTAAGCCATTGGGTTTTTTTCCCTCCTCATTAATGCTTTTCACTGTCGATGCTAATGACTCACTCAGCAACGATGCCATTGCTTTTAGTTAATCAGGGCGTTAGCAGTCACTGCCAGTGTCAAAACGAAACCAACCTCCCTGTCTCCCATTGAGTATAACTCACACTGTGAGTGTTAAGAGGTGCAAACATGCACAACAAAAGGTGTGTTGTAAGGTAGCTTTTACCAGATACTTCTCTGTTGCAACCATCACGCCAAACCTATCACGAACTATTAATATTTGTTCTCTGTAAGGAATAAATTCCTCTGCATTTTCTCATCTGTAGAGGGAAACAGTTACACAAATAGAAAGCAGTCAACCCCTCTACAAAATGGAAATAAAAAGTTTTCAGTTGGGTAATTTATCTAAAGATTATATAAAGCATGCAAGGAAACAGGCAACAGTAGAAACTTTTGAAGAATTATGCATTTACATATCGGTAATGTCAAATTTTGACAGCTGGAACTAGGGATAGAGAACTTGATACTCTCCACTTTTTATTATAGTTTACGTATCCATTTTTACAACATCTTTTATAAAGATGAGAAGAATACTGGTTTCGGATTACAAAAGGCTTGGGTAACACACTGGCAGAATATGGTGAGGACAATTGGCAGTACTGACCCCTTGTCTCACTATCAAGGCAGACAGAGGATATGAAAAAAACGCCATGAATCATTGAGGAATTTTACTTGTTATTACTTCTATAGGTAGATTGGCAAGAAATCATTGATAGAGGGACTCACATTCAATGCTTAAAGTACAGAGACACCCTGCATGAGGGAGAAAATGAAATTACGTGCTAGCCATAACACTGCTCTGGTATTCCCCAAGCTCTGTGCTGTGCCCTTCAAGGGAAAGGATTAGCTGGAGGGGAAGGAGGAAGGATGCTTGGGAAATTCAGGGCAGGAATCATTGCATTTACAACCCCAGACCTCAGAGGTGCCTAGGAGGAAGGACTCCAAGTTGCTGTTCCTCTGGAAGGAGGGCATAAACACAGTTTGAGAAACACACGCATATATACATATACTCACAATACACAAAGAGAGCTTTCCTGTTTGTAAGAAAGACATGTAAGAAAGAATTTCAGACAAGTGTGTTTCCAGTGTACCCACAAAGCACACCAGGTATAAATGTTGACTGGTGGTGCTTTCCCTTTCTTTTGTTTTCTGAGTCATTTAAAATTGAGCCGTAAAACAAAAAAGTATTTATAGTTCTAAAAGTCAATCTTGCGTCTTACACCAGGCTGGACTAATTTCAGTCTCTTTTAACTCTGCCCCCATGAATTTGTCATTCTGAGTACTGAGTACTGCTCATTACTGGTTTCTTATTTCAGATTTGAATATATGTTTGAATTTTACCCTGTACTGCTGTATTTTGGACACTTTGTGCTGGACTTCTCACATGTGTCTTCTCCCATTAAAATCCCCTTCTCTGACCCCAAGCTGAGGCAGCCAGACAGATTGCCCATGAGTAAGGACACCTGACTGGAGGGTACAGAAACTTTTGAGAATGTTTTTAATTCCAATCATTACCTCCTACCAGAGCCAGTGGAAGGACTCCCATGAACCAGAGGCAACAGAGAACTCAAGTTCTTCAGGAAAGAAGGCAATTTTCACCTGATCTCACCAGTCTTAATGGTATGAGTAAACAAATATATTTGTAGATATTGTCTGTAAAAAAACCACTGTTTATTACTCAGTTCTGTCTGAAATTCCACAGAAAATCTTTTTCACAACTGGCTTTTGTTCTTATTGAAACTTGCAAAATAAAAAAATAAAGCAACCAAGGGGATTGTTGACAGAGCATCTTCTTGAACAAGCAGAGCCTTTTGAACGGTCTTTAAACGTGTATATGCTCCTTGGAACAAAGCAAGTCTTATACATTATTGGGTCCCTTTAGAATAGTCAAAAGTATCCATTTAGAAAGAAGAGCTATTATGAGGATTGTGTGGGACATATTTGTCATCAATTCCTTTTTCTTTATTCAGATGCAGTATCTATGGGAGCTTTTGGGCTACAAAAGCTTTATCTCCCCAGCATGTATTATATTCCCACACTCACACTTCAGTGCCACCTGCCTTTGCTGGACCTTATAAACAAATCGGGGTAATTCTGCCCCTCTGTACCTGTGCATGAAATGATTGCATGTTCCAGCTCAAACAGGAGTGACACCATCAGAGCATTTGTTGTCATCTCCCAAGCAGCCATAAAAGCCTCATAGCTTTCCTTCACCACCAGACTGTGATGCAATCAGTCGGTCAGGCAGGCAACCTCTCTCTCTCTCTCACTTGAGGCAAAAGCTGTGAGTATTAGAGCAATAACATAAAAGGTTTCTTCCTGATTTTGGCTTCTGGTGATATGACTGCTGATGAATTCAAACTAGAAAATTCACCGCTAATTATCTCACCAGGTAGCTGTTTGTTACATAATTTGTTCTATTTGTGATTGAAATTATTTAAGGATAAAAACAAGGCAGCTTCTTTTTTATATATATTTTTAAAGCTGAATTGGCAGCAGTGCTGCTGTTGTTCTACTTCTCCATGTCAAAAGCCAAACAAAGGCCCCTACTGAAAAAATGTTTCTTCATCGTAGAGAGAACGTTGTATGGTAAAATGACCTCTCCAGAGAGGTTTAGGAGGGGCCGATCCTGATGAGGGAAAATGCACTGAAACCACTGTTAAAGAATGAGGTTGTGTCTGAATAAACTCTTCAGTGTGCTCTCAGGCTGCATAGATAGTAACCATTGATTAGTCCAAGGACGCTTGACGTGTTTTAATGGCCCATTACCCAAGGGCTGGTGAGATGAAAGACTCATGGGGAAGCGCGGCAGAGTCAAAGGGAGGAGCCGCAGGGAAGTATTGAGATGCAGACGGCAAGGAGACTCAAACCAGGCTTTTCTGGAATTTTTCAGAAAGGACACGGAGTAAGAATGGGTGAGGCGTATAAATGCAGGGGTTTAGGTCCACACGTGAACAGTTAGAGACTACTGACCTCCCCACTCTTGGAAACAAACAGCTTTAGTTACACCAAAACAAGTATTTCCCTCTCAGATGAGAACAACCTAAACAAGTCAACAATTCATTCAGATAAAACAAAATATGTTGAACAGAATTAAACTCCTTTCAATTTTGTTTTTTAATTTTGCTTCCTTTCTATATCAGAAACTGTGGTTTTGAATGAACCATTGTAGTCCGAAAGCATTAACATGAAACGCGTTGACATTTTCATACCAATATTTTATTTCCATGTCCCTTTTCTTTAATGTTGAGGGATTTTACATATCTATGTTTTGGGTGGAGTGAGTACAAGCAGAACTGACCTATATATACATATAGATAGATATATAGATGAGTTTTCTGAGGTACTAGTATGCTATAGCACTGAGGGCTATATAAAATTGTATATTTCTGATGTACAAATAGATTTAGAGGAATTTGACAAAAATTCACTAATTATTACTGAACAGGACCCTATGAACACCACTGTCAGCAGCAAATTCTTAAATTGCAGGTTATGTTTTTATATATTTATTATTACATGCATTGAGTTATTAAATAGTGTATATTAAATATGCAATTATTGAATTATTTAAATACAAGTATAAAGTATTTCAACAGATTTCAGTTCCACTAAGATCATGATTTTTTCCCCCAGTCTGATAGAAACCTACATTAAAAGCTCTGACTTTGGTCCGTCAGTTGGTAGAGAAAAAAAAAGCCCTTCCAGATTCTGGCACTGGCTTGTGACCTGCTATATTACCACAAGGTCCAGAAATTCCTCTTGCCCTCCCAAAGCTTTTCCATAATCTGCCTTCCACAGCTTTTCTATTGACAAGGGAAGTGAAGTGTTTACAGAAATGGGAAATGTGCGGCGGCAGTGTAGCAGAAAAGGCTCCTGGTAAAGCCATATTGCATTTGTCAGAGCAAAACGTGAATGCTCCTGGTTCATATAAGGAAGATGCAAGATGTGCTGGGTTAAGCCCTTACAGTCTGACCATGCTGAGTATGGCACTGTGGCCTCACCGCTGGGCAGGACTGGGCAGTGTGCCCTGTGTCTCCTACCAGCCCAAAGTGTGGCAGGTCACAGGGATGTGAGTAGACATGGCCCCAGTGTTTGCTGCATTGCAGGTTTGCCCTCCCTGTTCTACCATTTGTGACACGACGTTTGAGCTGCAAGAAGCAGCAGTGTGAGCCACCAGCACCAAACCTGGCTCTTTTTTTGGCCTCTCACCCCAGTTCTCCTGGAGCCACCTCACCATGCTTGTCTTAGCCTGGGGAGACTGGTGGGCATTGCCTGTGCCACTCAGAGACAAGGTCCTGCCCACTAACAGCCCATTCAGCCTGAGAAATACTTTAGGCAGGCCAGACACTGTTCAGGTGAGCATCAGACTATCCCAGAGTATCTCCAGCTCTGTGCTAGGTTTGCTCTACTAATCTTGCTTTCCTGACCCCTAGCCACCACAGGGAAACTCTCTGCAGAGCGAGAAAACACAGCAGTATGTCTTATCTTCCTTTCTGTTTTGTTTTAAATCACAATGACAAAGAAGAACCTTCTTTTTTCCTTTTTATTTCCTTGTGATTCTAAGTCCTAATCAAAGCACTCATGAATCCCCCACTGTGCTATCACGGTGTTTTAGGAGTTGGAAAAATTGTAATAGTCTTTCCCTAGGTGAGAAATAATGAAGGAAAATCTCTGATATTTACTGATAAAATAAACCCAAGAAAAGCAACTGATAAGTATAAAATCTTGCATGTCGTATACTGCCTTACCTTAGTGGGGCAGTTGCATTTTTGTCACAATTTGACTGCTGTTCAACCCGTGTCTGACTTTCCTCCTTTCTGGAGGAAAACTGTAAGAGCTGTGCTGCTTGAGTAAACTCCAGGTTTTCATTTGCAAGTTTTGTGAGTTTTAAAAAAAATTCTCACTTACTGTAATGCACAAAATTACAATTCTGCCTTTTACTGAATACTTGCAACATTTCTACTCTGCTAAAATCAATTCCACATAGTTTTGAAGCACTTTCACATCGAGGTTTTTTATGTCCACAGCACTACTTGGTGTAAGGGTGAACACTCAGGACTGGATGAGTGATCTTTGGAATACATAAAATGAAAGCATGACTAAATTGACAGCTATAATTCGCTGGGAGTTTATATGACAAGGATATAACACCTTGAAAGAGCATGCTTTCTGAAATGGAGCATGCATCCAGTTCCATTCTTCTGAAATGTTCTTAGTGAGGCTGAATCCAGTTCCCCTGGAAGTCAAGGTTTTTTATTGAAGTGGCAGCATTATCATTATGAGGAAGGTTGCTATGCCAGCATAAATACCTGGATTTAGTTCCCCCCTTTCAGGAAGCTATAAAAGATCCTTCTAAATTACGATTTATTGACTTTGTTTCAAGGCTCTTAGTCAAAAGCATGAACAGCAGAGGACTATTTCATAGCATTCTCAGGAAGACAAGCAAAGCTTTTGAGACGTGCTGTGCAGACATCTCAACGAACATGAAATGTCAGAATCTGCATATTTCTACATCTTTGAAGGTCTGGGATTTTCAAGCACCTAATGCTGCAGCATAGCTGTGCCTAAAAGCCCTGCTGAGGGGAATTAAAGCTCTGCTTTACAAGTTACTGAGAACAGATGCAATAAGAGAGAGAATTTCTGTCCCAGGGAAATCTTGACCTTGTATATAATAAGACACAGTGGACAACCACACTGAATATGTAGGGAATTTGGCCAATGTAAAATGATCATTTAGTATGAGCATCAGTTGCAGTTGAAAGATAGTTTAATATCTTGCTTGTAAACTGAGGGGAATAGCAAAGCTAAGCATAGTATTTCTGTGTGACTACTGGGACTTCTAAGGCATCACTATGTAATCTGTCTTCCTGCACACACTCCTGAACCTCCACTCAAAATTTGTATAACACCACTCAAAATTTTTTCCCTCCACTACCTGCAGATATGAGCAGCTGCTGTTTTGGAAGCTGTAACTTTGGCAAGGCCTTACAGCACTCTGCAAATGAGGTCTGTTTCTGAATGTTCAGAAAAGTAATGGAAATACCTTTGTTATGAAAGGGAGAGGAGGAAAGGAGGAGGAGGAGAGCTGATAGAAGAGAAAGCTTCTCTGCACCAGAGTTTCTTACAATGAATTCCCATCGATACTCATTTCTAAACAACTGGTAACAGTGAGATGACAAACTGTGGGGAAATCAAGTCTCAGCTCTTCATGTGATCAGAAGTGATGCTTTTCAAGTCACTGTAGTCTTGCATATCTGCATGTGGGAAAAACATGAGCTCTAGCAGGGTAAGGGGAAGGAAAAGGAGAAAGAGAAGGGAAAGGGGAAAGGTAAGTGTCTTCATACCACCTTTCATTTGAAGGGGTAACTAACGATTTGCCTTTTCTTTTTCCAGGGCTCAGCTAGGAAATACTTGCCCAGAAAAAACACTGCTTTGAGAAACAGGGACAGTGCAACCTAAAGCACGATCCCTACTACCTCTTACAATCAGGTGGAGATCCTCCCCTGAACTGCTTCTTCACCATCATGCATGATGAGAAAACAAGAAGGACTGTCATTATACATTAAATATCCATGCTATTGTGTTGAAAGAATAGTAGGTATCCATGTTGTCCAGTCATGACTTGTTTGGCAGCAGCCAGGGCCATCACAATGTCCCCCTGCCTGACACCAGGCAGGGACTACAGCGGTGTTAAGTCACAGCCTGCCTGTGCTCCCTGATCATATCTGCCTGTTCATCCTGTTCACTGGACTCTTGGTAGTACTACAGAGGTGCTGGTCACAGGAAAAACAGCTCGATACAGAGCTGAGCAAATTATGAGAGTCCAATTTTTCCTCATTTATAGCTGTGCTGTTACTTTACCACTTTGTAAACAAAGAGGTTAAAGAAGCTTAAAAGCCCTTGGCACAGCACATGGAAGGACAAGGACAGTGGAAGGACAAGGACAGTGGAAGGACAAGGACAGCAACCTCGCTGCAAGGTGGAAGAGCTCAAAAGGGGCATTATATATCAACCACAACATGAGCTATGGAGTTGTACCACTCTAACGCACCAGCCTGGCTGAGCCGCACAAGCTCTGCTATAAACAAGCTCTTAACTCTGTTCTGGACAAATTCTTCCTGACAGTTTCAAATGGAGGGGCTTGACTAAGTTACTACCGGTATTAATTTAATCATTTGCATGTAGAGAGGTTGTCAACAGTCTTCCCATTACACACAGTCATTAATTTTTTTTGTCTTCTCTCCATCACCTGGCTGCAGGATGAAAAGCTCAAGAATGAAGGAGCCATCATGCAGCTCCTTTGCCTCAGTGGGGTTCCTTGTCATGGCCTGAGGCTGGAGAGGGTGGGACATGTTGATAAATAGGATTGTGGACAGTGATTTCAGCAGGAAATGTCACTCACTTAGATGAACAAGGGGTGTGTAAAAATGCTGTAGAAGAAATATGATCCTGTCCTTTGAATGCTTATGTCTCTATCTGAAACTTGTTTTTCTACCCTTCTTCTTCAGGGGAAAACAAAACCCACCTCCACCTTGATGGTCATTTTAGATTTTGACCTGCCTGAATTGTGGTAGATTTGGTGTGGAGCACCTAAGCCATGATTTCAGATACTACAGACAACTGAATATTTTCTGTAACAGGCAGAAACCAGGGCAGCAGCTGACAGTGAGAGTGGTGACAGCACAGGAGCACAAGTCTGAGAACCTTTGCAGAAGCCAAAGAGGACAGTACCAGGCTCAAGGGGAAGGATGCACTTAGCAGTTATTTCATGATTTTCCCTGTTATTTCCCTATGGCCATCACATGGCCCTAATTACTGCTATGTACACGAGTACTTTACATGGCCCAAGCAGGAGGTAGGGATGCATCATTTGCCAAGTTTTAATAGTGAATTCCAGAGCTTTGTCTAAGATCATTTGGGAAGACTGTCAGAGAAGGAGAACAAACCTGCAGTTCCTTCCCATACCTCAGCCATGAGCCCTGGTTGTTTGTCAGCATTTTATACTTTAATTTCTCAAATACTCCCACTCTGTAATGTTTCATCATAATGATTTTTTAATGCTGTCCTACTTTTCTATCTTTTAGTTTGTCTAATTTCAGGGAAAAAGATAGACAACTGATGCCACAGAAACCTATAAATCACTTTATATAATTTGTAACACTACTGAAAAATCTGTTTGAGATTTATGTCACTGCGAATGAAGTGTGCTATTTGCAAGCTGCCTTTTATAATTTATTAAGCAAGCTGAAATGTTTGCTAAAACAAGCTTTGCTAGCGTGTCATCTACTGGAGTAGAAGAAATAGTTTGCTGACAGATCATAGAAATTGGATTTTTATGGTCCCCCATCCACTTCAAAGGGTTTCTTTTCTCTAACAGGGTTGACACAGGATGCTTCTTTAGAAGCATTGCATGTGCTCTAGGGTACCATCTCTGTTTTTAATTCCTTCAACGATCTATCTTGCATTTTCCTTGAGTTAGCTGAATACTGTATGCTCCTACACCTTAATCTAAAACAAGTAAGTATATAGAAACATGGGTTAAATGTTTAAGGCCGATGTAATGCACACTTGGAAAGATTTAAATCAATCATTTATGCCACATAACCTGCTTTGGGCCCTCACTCAGTTGCAGGAAGCTGTTGAGCAACCCCAGCTGTTAAACCTGGTGGCTGGGCTGTGTGTGTCAGTCTGAGAAGGGCAAATCCGAGATCCATATCCCAGAGAAGTGATGACAAGGTTTCCCTGGGCTTCACCGAAGTTTGACAGAGGACCCAAAGGAACACAGTTCTGATCAATCTCTTTGCTTCAAGACTCTTGCACTAGCCCAAACATCGGGCAGGTGCCTAGAGCAAGGATTATCCTAAGGGCTGTACCAGTATTTTGGGATACAACGCTAGAAAAGCCTCCTGAGCAGGACAACTTGAACACCCTGCATACAATTTCCAGTGTAAGGCCCAGACCAGGAATGTTCATACATGAATCTGTTTCACAGCTTGCAGTGCTGCAGCTTCTGCTTGCACACTGCCCAGAAATGTGCTCAAGCCAACATCTTCTCCAGTGTTAATTCCACGCACTGAGAGAAAAAGAGAGTATAATTATAGCACTCTGTTATTTTCATTTTGGTGAGAGTGCTCATTTTGAAGAGAAGAAAGAGGTGCCCCAAGCTTCCTCTGAGAGAGGTGAGAGCACCATCAACACACTCAATAAAACTGTTTGCAGGCTGGGAGGTTGGACCTCTGCCACAGCTCATGTGATATAGCACATCTCTCAGAAAGCTATGGAAAATAAAATTAAATAGTGACATTCCTTTGCAGGTGGCAAATATTCTGATCCTACTCACATGTTAGAGTGACTGAGAGAGGAAAAAAACAACTAAATAAATAATTTCTATTCAAGTTGCGTGGCAAATATGGGTCATTGCATTTTTGCAGAATCAAGGGATTTTTATATTTTCTCTGACAATAATAATGAGAAATTATAGTTAATGCATCTATTATTTTCTTGATCGCTGTAATTCCTCTTGCCCTCTTTTAAAGACAGAAAGTCCCAGGTCTTCACTAAACGGTTACTACTATTTGCAATACACATGCTCAGCTCTTGGCTGCTTCCCATGCTCACAGGGGGTGAACAGCTCAGAGCTGGAGGAGGCTGAATCCAGTGGAAGTTGTGGTTGGTGGCCACTGAGGTTCTGCAGAGGAAAGCTGTGATGACAGCAGTGAGAGTGGGAGCATGGAAAAGTGAAAGAAATGGGATAATGCCAGCATGGAGGCTGTGGAAAACCAAGAAGCTGCATTGCAGTGGTTCATGCATGACAGGGCCACCCTTCATGGGTTGGTCTGGAGTCTCTCCAGTTGCTCGCTGGGTGAGAGAGGAGAAAGCTCAGGGGTGCAGGATCCGAATGCAGGGGAGCCTGGGAAGGCAGGCATGGAAAGGTACCATGTGTCCCTGCTCTGCAGAGCACTCCCCGGGCGTGCTTGCCCACTTGTGCCTCACGTCGGGGCAGAGCTTCTCGCAAACACTGAAGCACAGGAATTTTTCTCAGATATGTAGCAATGCTGTGGGGAATCATGAAAGTCCTCTGGCCTTGATTTTGTGAGTCTTTTCCGACAGAAAATGCTGAGTGAAAAAAAAAAGATAGGAAAAACCCCAAGGAAATCTCAATGGGAATCTGAAATAGTTGCCAAAGTGCGGGGGTGACAGACTTGTTATCTCTCAAGGGTTATCCATCTTATTAAAGCAAATGCCTAAGTCTACTGTAAAATGAAGCTGTTAAGGGGAAAAAAGGAAAAAAAGAAAAAAAATTTGACCTTAATTGTAAATAGCAAGGTGAATCATATTCTGTGAATGCTATTTTCCTTCAAAGATACTCAAGAGGTGCTGCCCAGCGTTGTATGTCATGGAAACACGTGTTTCTTAAAATCGGCTAAAGTGGCATTTCAGTCATATGACAGACTGCAAAAAGATGGTCTAAGAAAACAGTAGAACAATTGCTACCCTGCAAAACAGCTCAAGGACAAGAAAGCAGTAACAGCTGTGGCTGGGTTTGTGCTTTTGTTTTGCCCGTGGATGGAAAGAAAAACAAATTCCTCCTTCGAGCAACTTCACCCGTGTTGCAGGTGTCATAATGAGTGTCAAGTTGAAGCAGTGAGCTGGAGTAATTGGAACTCCTCTTTCCGAGGCACAGGAAACAGCATTTCCGGCTTTTGCCCGATCAATCTAGAAACACTTTTGCTCAGAGCATGTGAGACTGCAAATGATGAAGTTGCCACTGGTTGTGACCTTTCTTCAAGGCTGTTTTTCCCTTTTGCACAAAAAACCCCAGAGCTTCATGGAAAATATGGAAAACTCTTATCCACAATTTTTTTATAGTGGGAGGAGAAGGAGTTTTCATAAATATTTCTTTCAGGATTGACATTTTTTGAACTTTCAGGATTGTCTTTGCTTTGAGCTTAACACAGGGGTTGATTGGGGAAAATGAGAAGTTAATTTTGCCCAGTGTTCAGGATAATTGGGCCCCTCAGCAGTGTCTCATTATACTCCTCACTTTTGGCTTATTTCTCCAAACCTCAAACCTTGCAGAGGTCAAAACCAGCTATTCAAATATGCAAAACTGAATCCAGATATTAGAAGATGCCTTTTTATTAAGAAAAAAGGGGAAGTTAAAGTGAAATTACTATGGTGGCTGCTCTCTCCCATCTGTAGTGTGGGAGTTTTACTCATCCTAGTGAATAGAAAGTTTAAAATTCTCCACTTGACGAGTGGAAATAGGCAGCTGTGTGCCATAACAAAATAATCTTACTTGAGGCTGCTTCTTCAGCTAGGTACAGCACATACAGTGCTTTTGACATGTTAAATTTGAGGCCCACAGAACTCCAGACAACATCTGGGTGCTGTTCAGGCTTCCCTCAGTTGCTGCTTTAATTCCAGAGGTGGAAAGCTCAGAAAGGCTTTATAGTGCACTGTTGAAATTCAGCTTGACCTGCAACATGTCAGCCCTCAGCACCCGCTTCCCTGCACCTACAGCCAGGCCCCTCTGAGGGACAAGCAGGGCCAACAGGCAGGAGGTAGCAGGAGAGGTGAAATCCATCCTGTCCTGTACTCGGGAAGGCCATGATACTTCCAAGGCATCACAAGTTTCGATCTGAGATCATACGTAGGAAAAAGACTGTAAAGACTCTGTTTCCAGCTGCTCCTAGAATTTCTCTGGAAATATGTGATTCACAAGGCAAGCTCTCATGAGGAAAATGGGCACAAAGCCACCAAAGAAGAGGAGGTGACATGGCTGATGTGTGACCTGCACTTCCAGAGCGTGGGTGCATGCAGGCCGAGGGACCCGTTACCAGCGTGGGCTAGGTCCTTTGCAATTCCACCAGCACCAGTCTGTACTGTGGCTTAGTTAGATCAGCACTGCACCCACACCTTCCATTCCAGCCTCACAGGGTGTCTCCTGTCCCTTCTAAAGCTACCAAGTAACTCAAACATTCCTGGTCCACACTCAGGATGTAGTCCTCCACCAGCACCTTCACCACAAGTTGCGCCTCCTGCAGCATGGAGGCTGGGAGATGCTCATGATGCTGATCTTACCCCAGGCCCTGGTGCTCATCCAGCCTCTCCCATGCCAAGTACCAGACAGGATTCACTCCCAAAAGAGAAAAGTAGTTTTTATTTTCACAGGGTAGCTCTGCAGTTAGGGAGGAGAGGAGTCACTGGGGCCACAAATGAATAGGTGGGAAGGGAGAAGTAGAAGATAGTGCTGCTGCTGAACTCTTTCTATGATGCGGTTTAACATGGTTTCACTCACAGAACAATGCTAGTTCTGCAGTGGTAGAAAGGATACATTCTCTGACTTTCCCCTTTCTATGCATGGTCAGAACACTGCAGCTGCTGAAGAGGCTCAGTGCCTGCTGAAGGCAGGTGACAAGCTGCTCTACTATCATGCATGGAGTCAATCTACACTTCTCTAATCATCTTATCTAGCCTTTTAAAGAATGACAGCAACAAAAAAAAAAAAAAAAAGGGAAATTACTCCTGTAAGGGTCCTTAAAGGCTGGTTCAGCTGGGGCTTGATAATATGAACACACAACAGAAAAGACACTGATGGGATAAGCTACAGCCAGGACTCCTTTCTGCTAAATTACATCTTAGCTGAAACAGCATCAAGGAAGGATAGAGCCTATGAGGATTTCCTTAGAGAATTCAACCTCAAAACCCTTTGGAGAACATTAACAGTTTTCCATTCCCATGTTCATCTCATCCTCACCTCTCAAGACTTTTCTTCATCTGCCAAACACCTCCATAAATTAATTCAAAAATATCACACATAGATCCTGCTTTTGCAGCACTCACAGGAAAATTGATATTCTAATAAGAAAACCCAACAAATTTTTTCTTCCTCAATGATGCAATTTTTCTCTTTCTGCACAGTGTCATTTTTAGGTTGAAAGTTCACCAGTGCAGGGACTGGCTCACTAAGGACTGGCTCATTCGGGACCTTCTTTTGTGCTCTTGACTTTGACATATTTACTAAATAATAGCATGCCTTGAGCTATAGCTGCAGTAGGAATTGACACTGAATTTCTCAACTCCTCTCAAATCATACAGATAATGCTATGCTGTCATTTCACACAGAACATGCTAATTGTGTTTTCTACAACTTTCAGTAGAACTTTACTAATTTTAAATATACCTGCTGTTGATGTCATGACAGGTAGTGTCTTCAAACCAGCATGGAACAGGCCATGTGTACCTCAGTAAAAATGTTACACAGGACTGCCAGACTGCTTTCTGTCTGCTCATTTTCCCCTGTTCATAGCCACATAGTCATGTGTTTATAATGACATGAGACATAAAGTCACTGACACTTTTATGTCCTCCCCTTGCTTGTTTTGCAGTATTTAACATGCCCTAAAGATCACTAGATATTATATCCCATCAGCAGGATCATAAAAACATGAGGCATATGAAACTTGTTTTGTACATTTGATGAAGAAATTGCACCTGAGAGACAGTAACTGTGAGAATGGCTCTTCTGGATGTGCAGAATTCACTGTAGGCTGAGCCGAGCTAAATCAATAATGGAGTCCCATCTTAAATCTGGAACATCAAACTTTTGATTTATTTTTAGAACAACAATATGATCAGAGCCTCACACAACGTGTAAATTATATACCTAGGAACTATTTAATAGTGCTGGGGTTTTTTCCTTTGGCTGCATGACCTCCCTCAGTCTCTCCTCCTTCATGCAGGACTTTGAAGCCTTTTGCTTCAAAGGTACCTGGGTTGCTTAAGAATTTCCCATGTAGCACTGATGTAGGGGCAGTTAGATGCAGGGACTTTTCAGCTTTTCAATTAAAAATTAAACTATAAAGCAGCCTGGGCCTGCTCAGGTCTGAAACAGGGTTGGGACAGAACTATAGATCCTCTGCCTTTAATGGCTGACAGGAACCGATCACATTCCTCTCACCAGGACACAGGATTTCCTCACATTTCAGGAGAAAAATATTAGAAGGTGCCCATTTACCTTTGAAACAACTCATGCCTATTGAATCTGACATCAGATGCACATCACCAGGTCACAGAGCAGTCTCTGTGTGAAACATTAATGATGAGAAGGACCAGACCTGAACAGCAACACAGCTCACAAGAACTTATGCAGAACAGATATATGGGGGAGGGAAAGAAAAAGGAAAAAAGGAAAAGAAACCAAGAAAAAAAAGACCACCCCCACACCCTCAAACAAAGACCTCTCTTTTAACTGAAATGATAAGAATGGATGGAGAAGCACAGTGATATCTCTCTGATCATGGCTAACAGCAGGTGCACAAGTGAATAAATAGGGGGGTTGGATGGGAACCTCGCCATGTTGGCTTTCTGGATCCTGAACCAGAAAATCCCTACTGTGCTCATATTTGCTGAAGGAACAAAGGCACAGGGAAAGCCAAAAATATTCACCACCTTTAAAGTTGCAGAGATATTGTCCTTGTTAGGTCCACCTTCAGAAAAGGCTGCATGATTTCAGGTACAGCCTGCCAAGCCACAGGTATCCATTTATGTCCTAAAAAGCCTTCATGCTAAAAATCAAACTCAAATACATGGTTCTTATCTACTGCTTTTTTTTTTTAGGTAATCAAGTACAAAAATCTGTCATCAACTCTGGTATCTGTTGCATGAATCAAGTGAATGGTTTTTATAAAAAAAAAAATAATCTGAGACAATTCTGAAAGACTAAAAATCTTTGTATTTGTTTGGAAGATTTTGCAAATCCCATAGCTCTCTGGGGTCCTCCAGCAAGCCTTTGAGGAAGATAAATAAAACATATTTCAAACATCAAGGACAACGGTGTAATGTGGCCTCTATGTTGTCAAATCTTGGATAAAAATGTTGGTAGATCCAATGACGATCTGAGTGTTCAGAATGTTGCATTATACTCAGAAACAACTGAAGACCAGATTATATTTTTTGAAGAAATCTCCCTCTGGTGGCTAAAAAGGGAATTCAAATTTTTCCTGACTAATTTTGTTGGGGTTTTTTTAGGTTTAGGAATCTGTTGACTCAGCCAGTCACATTATAATAGACTTTCAAGTCCTACTTAATCAATACTCTCTGTGAGAGTCAGATCTGAGATGGAAGAAGCCTGGTACTACTGTGTCTCTCCAATAGTGGCTACCTGCAATTTGGAATACAAAACAAAAACTGTAAGTCAAACCCCAAACCTCAGACTAATGTTACTCCTCACTACTTTCAACCACTTTGAGTTCCAGCAGACTGACAGATTTTGACTGACATATTTTGAATTTCAAAACCCAGCCATATGACAGCCATAATCAATAACAAACATATGTCTGAAATTACACTAAAATTTTGTCTTGGTGTGCTAGCACTTTAGAAAGGGAATTCGGTTAGCTGGATTTTAAAGGACAAGATGTTTAACTCAAAGCAAGCACCAGTAAGAATTGATTTTTAGACCACTACTGTTGCTGAAAATGCAAATGTAGATGATTGCAGAAGAGATATTATTCCAACTAGTGAGGGTAGCAACTTCAGAAACTTGGTGAGTTTTGCAGAGAAAGAGCGTGCGTGCTAGGAGAACAGATGGCCTTCCTTTGCATTTTACAACATATAGAACATGTAAATCCCTAATCCTACTAGGTGAGCAAGGGTCCCAACTCACAGCACTGTTAGTGGGATGCACAGCCTTTAAGCTGTGGGACAAAAGCTCAGATTGAGTCCACTATTGATGAAATACAGGTTTTTCAATGATTTGCCAGTGCCAGTTCAGCTGAGGCAAATCCCACCCCAATAGTGCCAGACCAGTGTTCCACAGTCAGCTTAACCTAACTGCACACGTGGCAAAGACACAAAGCACAGTGAGGGAGCTTTAAAGAATTTCAACAACTCTCAGGATTTGCTGCTGATGACAGCTACCCAATTTCCTCAATGCTCCCTCTGGAATCCCTGTGACTGAAAACAGGTGCTGGTTTAAATATTAAAAGGGACACTCCAGGTGTCACATAAAGCACCAAAACTATTTCAATATGAAATAAGACAATTCAGAAAGACGCTCAGTTAGAACATGCAGGCAGAACAGCCACAAAACACACTCTTTTTACAGGCTTTCCTATTTATGTGCTCCAGAAGTGCTTAGGAAGAGAAGTCTCACTGCCAACAAAAGTCTGCAAACCCACAACCAGAATTTTGCTTCTTGGGTCTTCCCAGAAAGCCTATGGGAAGGCCTGTACAGAACAGTTCACTGGATTTTTGGGGACCAACTATTTGACCCACTATTGTTTGTCTTGTTATCAAAACCAAGCCCAGTGGCGCTAGAGTGACTTGACTCTGGAATGGAATACAAGATGTTTAAAAACACAGAATCATAAAATTACTAAGGGGTGAAAAGATCTTTAAGATCATCAAGTCCAACCTTTGACTAAGCACCCCTGTGTTCACCATTAAATCACATCCCCAAGTGCCACATCCATATGCTTATTGAACACTTCAGTGATGGTGATTCTACTTGAGCAGTGTATTTCAATGCATGAACTACTCTCCAGCAAAGGAATTTTTCCTGATACCAAATCTAAACCTCTCCTGCTACAACTTGAGGCCATCTCCTCTTGTCCTTGTTACTTGGGAGAAAAGACTGACCCCCACCACGCTACCTCCTTTCAGGCAGTTGTACAGAGCAATGAGGTCTCCCCTGAGCCTCCTCTTGTCCAAGTTAACAACCCCAGCTCCCTCAGCTGCTCTTTGTAAGACTCCAGACCTTTCCCCAGCTCTGTTGCTCTTCTCTGGACATGCTCCAGCACCTCAATCTCTGTCAGGTAGTGAGGGACCCAGAACCAAACACAGGGTTTGAGGTGTGGTCTCACCAGTGCTGAGTACTGCTGGCACAGTAGTATCCCATACTATCCCACCAAGTCCTGCAGGCCATACTATTCCTGATCCAGGCCAGCATGCCATTGGCCTCCTTGGCCACACTGATGGGTCATTGTAGTGGTTTGGTCCAAAATACTCATTACTGTTTATCTGCTGTGAGATAAGAATTAGGAGAAATGCAAAACAGGCACCAAACTTGAAAGAATATAAAGAAGTTTATTAACAGACCTAAAAGAAGAAAAAAAAAATTATACCACCTTCAGAACTCTCCTCCTCCCCCCACCTTCCTCCCTTCTCCCATTGACAATGTTCAAAGACAACCCTTAAGATGTTCAGTCTGTTTACCACTTCCATAATAACCTTGTTCAGTCCATCTAGAAAGAGAAGTCTCTTCTTGCTCATGCTATGAAAACATTATCACAACGAGACAGCCGCCCACTTCCAAATATTGTTCAGTCCATTTAGGAAGAGGAGTCTCTCTGCCTGCGTGTGAGTCCTTTCCCCCGACTTGCAGCTTTTCCCGCAACTGCTTTCGAGGGTCCACTCTTGAAGTTTTTTGGGGTACAATTTTAAGGTTGAGCCGTTCAGAAACAAAAACAGAGGCCCTTCTCCTTCCCTGGGAGCAAAGGGTCT
Organism: Corvus cornix cornix; assembly: GCF_000738735.6. Taxonomy (NCBI): domain Eukaryota; kingdom Metazoa; phylum Chordata; class Aves; order Passeriformes; family Corvidae; genus Corvus; species Corvus cornix. The sequence goes on along the minus strand of NC_047056.1, from coordinate 59,455,723 downwards.
TCATCATCTTCATCTTTAGGACTATCTCTGGGAGCATCTCTAGGGACTGAGGTTTTCTCCTTTCCCATTTGGAGCAAAAGTCCTCATCTGGTTCATCTCTCCCTGTCCAAACTTCTCATGAAATTACAGCTGCGTCAGCATCTGCCTATCTCAGCGCAGGTGCTTTTGCTTACGAGTTGAACACTCCACCCCCCAGATCTTCATGGAATTACAACGGGATACTCTGATATATCATAGCTTCACAACAGAATTTCAGCTTTAAGCATCTCCTCTCTCTCTTCCCTCAGGTTTTCAGCTCTTCACAGCAATAAAAAGGGTTAATCTCACCTCGGCCTTGCAGCTTTGCAGCTGGAATGTTGAATTTTTCTTATCGCAGTGGAGAGGGGGGAGAGCCGAGCCGCTCCGGCTGCCCACGGCAAGGCAGTGGGGGGGTTCCACGGCTGGAACAGGTCCATGGCTTCAGGATGGCCGTGGCCCGGCCCGGCCTGGCCCAAGCAGGGCCTGGCCGGGCCCGCTGGCCCCCACTCGGGCCCCGCAGCCACCTGTGCCAGCGCCGGAAACGAGAGAGAGCTTGGAGGGGGAGTTTGCCTATTCTTAAATGTGGATCACAGAGGTGGTCACAACTTTAAGTGGCTTAGAGAATTGTCCATATTCAAACTGGCCAGCTGATAGGTTCTATCAGTTCCCAGAGGAAACTGTAAGCACCCCTTAGCAAGGACGTCCCTTCCGGGACTATGCTTGCTAACCTATGACAGTCATGTTCAGCTGTTGTCACCAGCATCCCCAGGTCCTTTTCAGCAGAGCAGCTTTCCAGCCCCTCTGCCCCCAGCACTGCCAGGGGTTGTTGTGACCCAAGTACAGGACGTGGCACCTGGCCCTCCTAAACCTCATACAGTTGGCTTCAGACCATGGATCCAGCCTGTCCAGATCCCCCTGCAGAGCCTTCCTGCCCTCCAGAAGGTAAACACTTCCCCTTGAGTGAGTGTGGCCTCCCCCGTGATCTGTGACCTGACTGAGGGTGGCCTCAATCCCTTTGTCCAGATGACTGACACAGACATTAAGCAGGACTGGCCCCAACACTGAGCCCTGGGGAACACCACCTGTGACCGGCTACCAGCATAAATAGACAAATGGGGTTTTCTGTCAGACTACAAGTTCATCAAAGAGCACTCACAGTTCTGTTACTCAGATTACACTTGGCAGAATTTAGGATCCCAGTACAAGAACAGCAAAAAAGCAGACTAAAGAACTTCAACCCACTGAGCCAGCAACTTCTTTCCATAACTGCTAAATTTTTAGAGATACATAAATCAGACCTGAGTTTACTAATCTGTACTCTATCTGTAACATGTTAAAACTGTCATTAATGTAAGGCTGATAGAAAACTTGGGACATGGAAGTATCCTTGCTATGGTCAATCCTTATTTTTAGAAGTAATGGTTATGGAAAAAAAACCAACTTAAAAATACTAATGCAGTTTCTTAAAGTGTGGGGGTTTTTTAATGAAAAAATTGTCCAAAAAGATGAGTATTTACAAAACATTGAGCCTTTCAATTCTCTTCTCAAAATCTGCTGAACTAGTACATAACCTTGAGGCAGAATATTATACAAATCCAAAATATAGTAAGATCACTAAAATTCGTGTGATTGACTTAATAAAAACTACATCACTTCCCAAGTGGGAAAGATCAAACATGAACCAGCACAGCTTGAAGAGAATATGCAGACTTCCAACAGATTCACTGGAGACAGCCTCCAGAGTGTAATCCAGCAGTCTAGTAACTGACACAACATCAAACCCATTGAGGTGTGTTTAATGAAATCTGTACACACAAAATTTACAAATATTTTCAAAGGTTCATTCTTAGTCTTTGGAAAGATGTCATAATTAACTCAATAAAATTGATGCAATCTCTCTGTGTAGGAGCATTTCTGTATAAGGGCTTAAACTGTCTGCCCAAAAGACAAAAAGAATTTAAGTTCTTCTGTTGGATGAAAAAATATAAATTTTTCATAAGGCAAACCCAAATTTTAAGAGGCCATTTTACACACACACTGAGAGTCCTTTCATACCACAGGCAGAAAAAAGGAAAAATCCAGATGACTCAACCCAGGATAGGGAGCAGAATATGGTACACTCTTCAGAAATCCACGTATTTGCTTGCAGAGGACCTTTACTCAGTGCTTTCAGAAAAAGGCAACATATCCCTCATCTAGTGTCTAGTACAAATAGCTAAGACGACCGGCATGCACAGAGCTGGGCAGCTTCATGATGCAAAACAAATCAAAGCAGAAGTCTGTACATGGTTCTCTGCCCTTTTATAAAGCATCCCAGATTTCAGATCAGATGCTGCTTCACCTTGGTCAGTAACAGGAGGAAGCCTTCACACCAAGGTCAGCCCAGCACTTCATTTCACTGGGTTACTGGCAAAGCCACGTTGACGGGCACTTGGCTGGGCTGCTGTGCTGGGGACCCATTGCTGAGGGGCTGCTGAGAAACAGCAGCCGGCTCCATTTTGCTGATGTGTGTTATAAAGCGCAGCCGAAGTTTCAAAGCTGGCCTTAGATTACAAATTATCTTCTCAACCTGTTTTAAAAAAAGAAAAAAATGCATTCAGTAAAGAACAGGAGTATTTTACAGACTGTTCACAAACATCACATTAGCACAACAATGAATGGAAAAATTTTTATTAAAAATACTAACTTTTGGACCTCTTCTGATAACCAATCTTAAAAAAACTGTCCCTGTTGTAAGAGTTGTGCACCAAAGCTTTGTAAAACAGGTCACACAACTGACACTTTTTAAAGGGCATACTGTTATAAACGAGAGATAAATTGGGTGAATAATTTTTCATTGAACATGAAAGAAATCTTCCTTTGACCTTTGTCACAGGTCAAGTTACACTAATGAATCAGAAAATAAGTAAAACTTTAGAGAAACAGACTGTTAGGAAACATTCAATAGCTTTATTTCTAGTGATAGCTCTAATAATAGTATTTAAAGCACCCTGAAGCTGTATCTTAAATTTTAGACTACATAAATTTATCTTGCAATCTGAGATACCTAGACTACTCCATCTGAAGCTTTTAAATGTGTAGAAGTGCACCAACTTCCTAATTTGTATATAGGGACTAATCAACTGTTAGCCAATTTGTTGTACTGCTACTTATGAAAAATGGTTCACAAAAAGATTAAATTACTATATGGGAAGAAAAACTGAAGTATCAATATCTAATGTTTACTTACTTGGTCTTTCACACTGTCACCTGTAAACATATATTTCATATGATACAAGAAATCACATATGGGATCCATGTAGTTCAGGTGGGAGCTGTACCGGTCTGCATTCAGGAGCATTTCATAAAATGCCACTCCAATCTGTTTCCGTGGACACAAAGAGCAGCCCAAATGAAAACAGGTTTTAAAATGCTTTAGATTAGAAATACTGTTAAATAATATAATAAATATGTACTGCTTTTTAAGTAGCTGTGATTTCTAACAATTTGCTTTCTTACACGGACAAATGGACACATCTAAGTCATTCCATTATGCTCAACTAAATGATTCCCAAGTTAAGCTCTTCTTTGTAGCAGGGTCTGTACTATCTGACATTTTTCAGCTCATCTGCCTACTGGCCAGCTCCATCTCTTTTTTCCTCCCCTACTCTTATCAACTGACATGCATGTAAGAAACAGCTTATATTCTCCATCCTCACAATTCACCTCTTGCATACTCCCTTCCAGGCAGTAAGTTTGATGTGTATTTTGCAAGTAGTTTAAGAGCCAAAGAAAGCATCTATTGCTTGATATTTCTGGGGTTTTATTTCTTTTCTTGCTTAAAAAAAGTGTACTAGGTGTTTTATCCAACAAGATTTCAGTTAATGGGGTAAACTGAATACCCACTCAGCAATTCAGATCCTTGCAATTACTGCTTAATTTGTATAGAATTTAATTCTGAATATTTATTAAAGATTTCTATCCCTTTCTGCTTCATAAGATAATTGCAAAGGTAAAATAATCTATACAGTATAAAGCAGACTTTACCTCTATCATGCACCGTGTCCTCTCCTGCTGGAACCGTTGCAGGAAAGGGCCCACGAGGTGGTAAACATAGAGCAACTGGAACTCTGTTTTCACTATGGGTATCAACGCTTCTGTGAGAAACCTGCAGTATGTCAAGACATTTACTACATCAACTGTTTGGTTATTAGGGGTTTTTCATTTCTTTCACCTGTACCAAGCTCTAGCCAAAGCATCACATTCTCTCTCACAGATTCAGACCTTTATTTTAAAAAAACAGCATGCCTCTGCAAATATGAACTATTTCAAATATTATTTCAGGGCAGCTCTAGAATTTAGAATAATATTTACTGTTACAGTTGATGCTTTAGGAACATGCTACAGTCCATGCTTTAAGAGAAATTCAAATTTATAAAAGCATAAAAGCTAATCAAGATTAAAAAAGGATTATTAAAGGCAGTCTCACCACGTGACAGCCCTAAAGCCCACAGACAACAAGAGTTATGTCAGTGGACAAGGGAGCTGGAAAAAACCTTGTGATCCATCTGGCAAATTTTGGAGCTCCCCTGTACATACTTATTTGCTGGTATAAGTGCTATAGGTGGAGCTTTGTTATCTACAGTATGTATGGAATTTAAAAGACAAATTACATTATCAAGTATCATTACACCTACTTAGGAATGAGAGAAAGCTGTCCAATGCTGGAATGATGCCAGACTGCATGTGCCAAAGCCAAAGTGTAGCTACAACTCATCTCGGAGTAAGACTGGTGACATGCTGTGAAGTCAAATAGCTGGAATGGGTAACCAACCCACTCTGTCTCTGATGTCAAGCTGGGACTGTTGATGACATTCACAATGCAATCATGGAGAACAATCCAGTATGGCTCCTGGGGGAAAAGAAAACAAACAAACAAAACCCCAAAAAGTCAGAATTGTTTATAAAAAGAACATCACCTAAGACAATGCTTCCTCAGCTCTTTCTACTACTATTGCATTTCTAAAATGTGTATATAAAAATATATACATAGGTATATATAAAACTGTTATAAATGACATGGTAGTTTATAACCATGTCTGATGAAGATGAAAATTTAAGACGCGCGACACAGAAAGCATCCATGTTAGTGGGTATGGCACACTCAAGGGTGTGGCATTATCAAGACATATCTCACAAATTTAATTATTTAATCACCTAATATAAAGGTTTCTAAAAGAAGCAAAGACAAGGCAAAAAGCCTTAGTGGAAGAGGTCTGAGAATTTTCTAGTCTTCCAAGTGCAGGCACAAACAGACCAAAAAACCAAGATGGAAACAGGAAATAAAAAAAGGTACAAAAGGCAAAGAATATACATGAAGATGCAAGGAGGGAGAACATGAAGAATAAGAACCATTATAAAAATAATGAGGATTAAATCCATGTTGTCTTCCCTCCAAGAAGAGGAACCATTTTATTGGAGAAGAGAGGTCACAAAGGAAAGACAGCTGTGACACATATAAGCAACACGGCAAAATCGAAATTACTCAGGCAGTCTTTGTCAGGTACCAAGAGTCATGATATTCAGAAAATCAAAGTTTCTACTGATACACAAGCTGCAGTACTGCACACATTTCCTTTTGCAATCTTAGCCACATCTCATTTACATGGTTTAAAAACTATAGGATGTAAAAGTGCAAGCATTAATCAAAAAAAAAACTTTGCATGAGAACCTTTACAGATCTTCCTATTACATAGCTCCAGTTCTCAGTACTACACACATGGCATTTAACTATATGTTTAAACAGGAGTGATTTACTTCTTTTCATCCTAGCCTCAAAACATAATAGAAAAACAAAACACATGGTCAATTTTTCCATGCTGGAGGAGTAGATTTTTCTCAAACATGCACACAGCCTTCTGAATAGCTTGCTGTGGAATCTACAGATGTTGGCTATAAGTTTTTACAATGTACACTAGAAAGATGATAAATCTTTCATGGAAGATTAAGTTTTGTATTTTAAAATACAACATATTGACTCACTGGTAAGGCTGTGATAATCAGTCCAATCGCATTCATCCAAGCTGTGATGTTCTCTCTTGGCACCAGGGGCTGACTAGAGACAAAGAAAAAGAAAACTAAGGCTCTGAAATACACAACTGCAATTTGTGCTTCTTGTGCATCTACAGACCAGGTGCACTTAGGGCAAGAACATTGAGAGAACTACAAAAACACATACAGGTATTTAGAAGAGCCAAAAGATTGTATAAATGCTACTGGGATGTTGCATGCAAAACTTTATTCGGGCGTGTTCTGCATTAGTAGCAGGTATTCTTCAAAGGCTTCAAACTTTTTTCCTTAAGCTTTAGTGTTTAAGGGTTGTTTGTCCCTTTATTGACCCCTTCCCTGCATATTCCCCTAACAGAGCTAACAATAATGTATTACTAAGCTGAAGGAGGCTAAAACTGAATAATTCCAGTTTGTCATTGCTCAGTGAACGGCTACAAGAATACCAGGTCCTGTCTCCCACTGCAGTTTTTTTCAGTGGTATAGGTCAAATTTAACGCATCGTGACAAAAGGTCACCCTTGGCACACCACTGTTTCAAAGTACCTCTGATCTGCATCAGCATTGGGAAGATTCAGTCCTGCCAATGACTCCTATCCCTTCCTTGGCACTCAAGGATGCTGTGACATCATCTGATGAGATGTCCTTCTCTCAGCACGCCTCAAAGAACAACAGGCTTTCTCCAGGCTTTCTTGCTGAGCCCAAAAGATAAGATCTTTGCCTGTGTGAGATCTTCCCTCTAACTTTTATGGGCATCATGCCAAGTTGACCGTTCCTGAAGCACACAATCCACTACACCACAGTAGTCCAACGTGATTTCTCTGCTTGATCCCTGTCACCTTGTCATCCAAAAATACCTTATATATAAAACATTACCTATATATATTTTAATTTTTTTAAAAATTAGAAAATTAGTATCACAGACTACTTTAGCAATCTCTTAATTATGTATGATATATTGCAAAAAAACATTTCAGAAAGCCAACATACCTTTTCAGCACAACATTCAGCAGAGCATTGCCCACCTCCTTCCCTGGAACAGCCAGAGCCATGAGCTCAACACAGGTAACATGCAGGGCATGGGCAGCTGGGTTAGGAAACTCATTGAACCTCCAGTCACAATTTGGAAATGGACCAGGTGATTTGCCTGCCATAGGTGGCAATGGTTAAGGGAAAAAAAAGCTGCCCCAACACAGACAAGTATAAGCAGCACAGTGATTGAAAACGGATGCATAAACCACATACTAAATTGAATTGAAAGGTATTGAAAACAAGTAGAACAACCACATTTCATAAAAAAAAGACATGAAAAAAAAGTATGAATATAAGATGCTGACACTCAGTCATTGAAGGACTGTGGGAATACATAGCTATAAATATATTACACACACAAGACCATGCAAAGGATAAACTTCCCTGATTAGGAGGTGGAAAAAACAACACCAACCATCTCATTCACTGTCTGCTTCCAAGATGAGAAAATATAAATAACAGGAATTTTCTGCTTGTATATTCAGAAACCATTAATTTGCCTCTCTGTAAGATCTTCTAGCAGACTTCTAGGGTGACAGTTTATGCAAAAGGAACACCTGCTTAGTCTCTGAAAATATTTCATTTTCCCAAACAAGACTTATTTGAAACACATACAGAAAAGGTCTCCAGAGTTAACATTTGCAATAAAGCAGGGGCTTATATAATTTTAGCTTTCACACCCAATAAACTTCTTTCAAGTTACACATTAAACAAAGGGAAGTTCAGGAAAAGGAGTGGAAGAACTTTTAACATCCTGAAAATTGGTCTACTCGTGTAAAGCTGCTTCAGAAAGAAGCCAAAATCCAAGGAGATTCCTATTCTCTAGTTTGCCAGCTATTCCCACACCTTAAATGTGGCACTGCTCCCAATATTATTCTCAGTAATGCTTAATGGTTGGCATTACAGAACAGTAATCTCATTTTCGAAAAAATTTTTAAATACTCACACTTTGCATCAAGCTTATTTTTTTGGATGATCAGAATCCAATTCAGAAAGCATAAACACAAGTAACTGTATTTCTAAGTGATGCTTCTACAGCGAAATATTTATACAGCTGAATTTCATTTTCACCGTATCTTTTAAGGCATCTACTCGGGCAGCACAGCCCCTCTCTAGAATAATAAAGAAATTGAACTTCATATTTTGATGAAATGAAGCTGTAAGACATTGTCACAGCTTACTTAAGCAAACTTTTACAAGGATATTGTCTACCAGTCTTCCAATGAGCTTGCAATAGTAAGCATCATCAGGAACCCATGGGTTCTCTTCTCGGGGATTCATGGCACATTTGAGGTAAGTATCACTCAGACACCAGCCGAGTGGACGATTATCTTTGAGAGAGCCAATTATGGCATGAACGAGTTTTCTCTTGAGGTTTGTGCGCTCTCTGAGATGCCCCTCGTAATAGTGAAGAGTGTTGTACAGGTAGGTCACTGGTCGGTCTGCCAAGGAGGAAAGGAAAACAACAAAACCCAGAAATAACTTCCAGCATCACTTCTATGTTTTTGGTAGGAAACAAAACTGAAATCAAGAGCTCTGCAAGACTAAGTTGCATGTATTTAAAAACAGCGCTTATGGAATTGATTCATGTTCTTTACTTCAATGTACTCTACAAAACTGATTTTCCTTTGTCTTGTACATACTTTAGTGCGTATGCAGAACAAAAGAAGTGGAACAAGGAAGGTCAGTATTACTAACAGTTCACACCTTAATGATAATATTAATATATTTGTAAGTAAACTGACTAAATCATCTCTTCATATAGAAGGTATTAAGTAAGAAGAATCCAGGTACGAAGTTACAGTAAAAAAGATTACCGTAAATTGTCTGAGCATAACACAGCAATGACACCTATTTAAAAAAAAATTATTATAAAAGTGCATTTCTAAAAGTATTCAAGTATCAGGTCAAACTATTTGAATCTTCAGTAAGGATAGAGAGAGGAACAGCTTTTCAATTGTTTCAGTCTTGGTAACAGAAAGTTTGTTAGGACACAGGGGTCCAAGTATTTACTACTAGAAGGGAATGGAAGGGAAAAGTGTGAAGGAAGCATGAATTAACAAGAGATACCTGAATAAAAGCAAGTTCACTGTTAGTAAGCTGAAATTCACTAAACAGGAAATGCACTTCTCTGTGTAAATGTACACGGGGCTTAGAGAATAGGAAAGGAATAAAGCACTGCTGTGCTAAGACATGAACATTATGAATGAAAGAGGTGAAGAGGACAGAATGATCACAACAGGAATACATCCGTCTGTATTCACGGTTAACTTACCGTGGAATTTGTATAAACCTCCCAGATGATCCAATAAAGTTTCTAGTGATTTGGACACTGGAAGCAATTCCAGAAATCTATGAATTACAATGTCAAACACTGGCAGAAAGCGCAGGCATACATTTCCAAAATAAATTGGTAAGTACTGGGGCTGGATCTGAACTGGGGGATTCACTTGCTCTGCCAAGCCTTCAAAATACAGCTTTTCAGGGTATTTCTGGAGGGAAAGAAATCCAACAAAATCAAAATCTCTTTCTTTATAAGCAATGGGTTAAACATTCAGCATCTACATTGCTTTAAAAAGACACTTCATAACCCTCTTTATCACATTTGAATTCAGTGAGATGATTTCACTGTAGAGCTTACTGAAGAAAATTGAACTCTGACTTAAACTGGCTATATTAGAATAGTAGATAACATCTTAAAGAAACCCCCAGAACAAAGTTTCACCGCCACTCAAAATGGGCATAGCAGAACATTAAGAACCCCAAAGCAAAGCTGAAAGCAGCCAGCACTGAAGTGTCCTTTGTCATGTACTTGAAGAGAAAACCTAGGGGAAATCAGCACTACTGGAAGTTTCTGCATCATATACTGAATTGGAACACTAGAAATAATTGAATGAAATAATTCCCTGGGAAAGAACTGTAGTGTATTCAAATAACAGATGGGTACTGCTGAGGGTTGAGCTTGTTTTACCTGTGACTGAACTTTCTATATGGCAGGCTGGGTCTCGTGACTGTGCAGCCATGTCAGAGCATTTCCAGGCTAATTTGCTTCCCTGCTACCCTTACACTTTTAGGCACTGTCAAAACACTGCACAGCCAAGTCAGAGGGCTAATATAGACCAAACAGCTCCTGGATCAAACTAGATGGCATGTACTGAGCTACATGAGAGTTTGCTTGTATCTGTTCCACCTCAGTGTTTATTTTTTGACAGAACAGCTCATTGGCACATCCCTTTCTAGCCAGCAGATACCAGTATGCTTACAGGAGCATTAAAATCTCAGCAATTCTCTTCTCTTAAATATCAGGCTATCATGTTCTTGCCACACAGAAGATGGAAGAAGTTTTAATAATTAGAAGAAAATGTAGGTTTAACTGTTGGTATAGTCATAAAACACCAGAAAGAAATACCTTCTCCTTGACACACAAAAACTGTGCTCTAAATGAATTTCAGTAAAACCAAGATTTTAAAATTATTTTATTTAGATGAGCAAGAATGAACATCCACCAAATTCTTAAGCTGCTTCTATCTTTGAATATTACTGCATTATAATTTCAAAGTTATTACGTACTAGCCTAAACAAATTACAGCTTATTAGGCAAGTCCAAAAATTGATAAATCTGTCCTGTAAATGATGGCTGGTATCAACTCCACAGAAATTACTACAATAAAAGAATGTTATTAGCTGTGATACCTTGTGGTAACTCATATGCTTTGTATGCCAGTCATTCTGCAGCCAGTGTTCGGGAGAATTCTCCTTCACAAAATCACTCACTCTGTTTCTGAAATCATTAGGCTTCAGTAAGAGTAATTGGATTATGAAGTAACAAACTTGAGCTTCATTTCCTTCATGACTACGCATAGCCTTAAACGAAATAGATCAGATACATGAAATCACACTTGACACTGCTGTCTGCTCTAAAACATGGCAGCCAAATTTGCTACATCTGCACACAAATTCCCAATGAATATATGGTCTTTCAACTCTATTTTTCAAGTGAAGACATGAAAAAGAGGCAGATTCAATCCCTATCCCATTCTTTATTCCATGGGCAGAAGGTCTTACAAAATCCCCAGTGACAGCACTTTCTCCACAAATTCCAGCTCTCTTTTATCTGTCAGTTGTCTTATTGAAAATAATAAATTAGTGACAATGAAATTAAGATTGCTTTTAACCTCTGGCCACTCTGACATGATTGAACTTCAGTCTGAAAACCAAATTAGAATTCAAACAACCAGCTTTACATTAAGATGAGATTTTATATATAAAGGACAACTGTTGAATGCAAATGTAGTTCTCTCTAGGTGATTACTGCTTTATTTTATAGGATAACACGAAAAGCAAGAGAATGCCATTTCTGCCTTACTATTATGATGAAACAGGCTGATTTCTAAGCAAAGAAACCATACTGTAATGGGTACAAGATTTTCCGTATGCTTGAATCATAGCATGCCATTTCCCTTCTACCTTCTAAGGCTGCAGGAATCGCACAACCATAGAATCATTTAGGGTAGAAAAGACCTTTAAGATCATTGAGTCCAACCATTAATTAAGCACTGCCACTAAACCATGTCCTGAAGCGCTGCACCTACACATCTTTTAAATACCTCCAGGGATGGTAACTCAACCACATCCCTGGGCAGCCTGTCCCAACACTTGACAACTCTTTCAGTGGAGATATTTTTCTTAATATCCAATCCAGCACAACTTGATGCTGTTTCCTCTTGTTCTATCGGCTTTCACTTCTTATGGAAGAAGAGGCCGACCCTCACCTGGCTACACCCTCCTTTCAGGTAGCTGTAGTGAGTGATAAGGTCTCCCCTGAGCCTCCTTTTCTCCAGGTTAAACAACCCCACCTCCCTCAGCTGCTACTCACAGACCCTTCACCAGCTCCACTGCCCTTCTCTGGCCATGCTCAATGTCTGTCTTGTAGTAAGGGGCCCAGAAGTGGCCAGCCTGTAGCACTGCGTGGCGCTATTGTGACTCAAGTGCAGAACCCGGCACTTGGCCTTGTTGAATTTCAGACAAGCAGCCTCAGCCCACTGATCCAGCCTGCCCAGGTCCCTCTGAAGAGCCTGAACAACTGCACAGCTCTGAAGTCAGAGACCCAAACCACTAATCACAACATTTAATAATACCAGTTCAATGGTTGCCATTAAATAACGAAGAAATGCTTCCCTGAAGACTCAGAGAACTGTAAGAGTTGGAATTTTATGTTGCTTAAAGAAGTAATCTCTTTATTTTACTCGATTATTGACTTAGCAAATAGTCACTATTTAAGAACAATCCATCTAAGAACAATCCATTTTAAAAAGATTGCTCCTAAAAAACGAGTCAGAAAGCAGACTGCATGAACTGCCATCTTATCTTCTGAAGTGATACTTACCAAACAGAGGATTAACCTATCCAGTGTTACAATATTGTATTTCCACACCATGTCATTGAGAATCTCAATACATTTATTGAGCTGCTGTCCTCCTGCAGATGTAGAGAATTCATACACCAAGAAATCTGCAAATGTCCTGACATGTGCCACCAGAGCTCTGGCCCCAATTCTTTCTAACACTCTACCAGGGAAGAAAAAAAAAAGGCAACAAGAAATTGTTACAGTTCCTAATACATTTATAACTGGTCTATTTGATATGACTTAACAGGTTTTAACACAACTGTCTTAAACAAAAAAAAGGACAAAATTTCCTCCCTTTTATTAAATTAACTGAAGGAAATGCCAAAGCAAAGCAAAAAACCCAACTTCAGAGCAAGTGAATTCCTATGTCCAAATACTAATCAGGAGAAATGCTTCAAGTTCACCAATTTCATCTGTAGTATTCTGCCCAGAACCCATGCTTTACTTATGTAACTGTAGTTATACACCTCTGAGGACAACATTCTGCAACTCAACTTTTATTTCCTATGCTATGCACTTTAATACAGCCATAGCATTATAAACTATTTCCTCATTGCACACAAGAGTAACACATGCTATCATAAATACTGTTTCAGCAGACCTAGGAAGGACTGAAAAGAAATAAATATATTTTTCACAGCTGGAACTAATGCTATTTCTACTAGGAACAAATCTTAAAAGTCAGGTGATTACTATTTCTGTAATGAATTTTCATCTGAATCCAACATTTGTTTTTTAAAGAAATGTTTGGCCTTTATTCATGCATAAAGGCTAAGTAAATGAATGCTTCAGATTTTCTGTTTACTCTTTCAGATTGCCTGAAACACTGCTATTACAAGTAAACTGCTTAATTCAAACACCTCACATCCTTGTTTCTCATCAGGTAAAACATGCACTGTGGACCACTGCATGGTGGAACCAATCTGAAACCCTACACAAGTATCATGGCATGCTGGCTGCTACCTATCTTCACACTCTTTTTCCATGCTGTGCATGCTTTGGATTAATTAAAAGAACAAGCTGTTAATCCACAAGACCTATATCCTCAGAACCGAGAATGCTGCTGTAATAACTTTAAATTAGCACATTTTTAAGCTCACCTGTAACCAATTTGATTAATGTGATCAGTGTCTAACAACATCTTCCAGAGGAGACAAAGGAAAAGTGGGGATGAACCTTGCGCAGAGAAGTGTGTGATTATTTCATTCTCACTGGTCATTGACTTCCACTTCCGGTATTCTTCCTCTACATTCTTCTTCAGGTTAAAACGGCTTTCCTGGGGCACATTGTTCTGCTTGAAGAACACCTGAAAAAAGGAGGCTTTGCTGTGACTGAGAGCCTACAGTAAAACATTTGAACAGGGAAATTTTGCCTGACTTAGCATTGTATGTGTTCCTACTTTCTTGTACAATACAACCTCCTAAGGAGGGCTGTTATTTCACCGTGATACCACAGTGACTGTTTTGTCACTAACAAAATCACATGGCAAATTGCCACAAGAAAAAATGGCTTTTCCAACTTTTTACTTTTTCATTTTTCAGCCATCTGATTGACCTTTCACGAGAAGTATCAGTTGACCACACTTGGCCTTAGAATACTCCAGGGGAATGTAGCTGACACATTTCTAAAGAAATAGCAATGTTATAATCACGCTGCATTCTTTAGGGACTTGAAATCAATTCCCCTAGACAGGGGAAGAATCTCACCAACCCACAAAAGGCAAACGATCTTGTTAAGAGAGTAAATTCACAGTATTTCTAATTTTAAGATCTTCAGTTTTAAACTATTACCTGCAGAGGAGCTGGAAAACAGCTCAGTGTATGTGATGCCCAGTTATGTGGAGTGAAACTCATGATAGTCTGCAGTATGTCCTTGCACCAAGTTCCCTGAATTGAATCAGAGCCTGTGAAAAAGTCTAGAAAACAGATTGATGGTATTAGAATTTCACACAAAACCATTTCTTATTGGTATTCCTTTTGTCATCATATGCATCCAGGCTTTTCTAGTTCAACAGTTTCCTTTTTGTCTGAGTTCTCACAGCCCCTTTCTTTGACTTTATTTCTCTACAGAAGAAGCTGGATATTACCTTTTTTATGTTATTAACAATAAGGAAATTATTTGTAAGTTTTGAGCTAGAAATAAAGCAATCAGGATTTTAACATTTTATATTTCATTTCCTGTAATGTCACTAAAACAAGCTTCTGCTAATTAACTGATTAGACTTTTAGAAAAAAATCCTGAGGAAGATAATGATGATGAAATTGCCAGATGCCATTTTATATTCAAAATAGCTTCAAAAAGGCTGTTCAGTAGTACCTCCCCCAATTAAGCTGTAGATATGAAACAGAAGCCTTATTCCCCCAATCCTTGGGTTGATTTCATCAAAGGTTGAGAAATGGCTAAAAAAACAAAAAAGAAACCAACACAAAGAAGTCCTTTCCCTTTCAAATCACCTCCACCAGTCTCTATGAATCAGTTGTTCAAACACTCCAGCGAGGCTGCAGACTAAAACCATAAAAAAGGAGAGAAAAAACATCCCCCTCAAAGCTAAGAAAAACTTGATCCATGTCCCATAACTGCACACTGTTAGAACATTAGAAGACACATTGAAAGCTTCCTCTTCTCTCTTCCCAAAAAAAGAAACCCAAAATGCAGACTACTTTTTCTTAAATGCAAGCTGTACAGGGGCTGGCTTCCACATGAGCAGCACAGTTGCTGTGAATATTTCATGTTTGTTTTTTTAAATAGCATGTATCAGTAATCAATCCAAACATTTAGATGTAAAATAATGAAACTCAAAATAAGACACTAAAAAACTCCAAACCCTACAGTGTACCTCAGCATAAATTTTTAAAGAATGTCTCATTTCACTACTGCTTCAATAATACCTTTTTGCCTAAACAGAAGCAGTTGGAAATTAAAATTAAACTTTTTTCAAAACCAGAAGTGCATGGGATATGTTTTATTAGTAGGTCATTTCCATAATACTCTTTTGAACAGTACTTTAGAGAAACTGTTTGACTACAGCTTTTACTGGGATGTACTGCCATTACCTGTCACATGTGTTGCCCTTGCCAGAGTTAAGATCAAAGCCCTGTTGAGCTCTTCTGATTCTGCTGAAAGAACTGTTTTGGGATCATTGAGGAACCGTGTGAACTGCGGTTGGACTTCTGAGCTGCCCAAAGCTGTGATTAGCCTTAGAGCAGTACTCTCAACACTGAAAGAAGGAAACAGTCCAGTTAGCAAATAATGCTTAAGCTGATGTTTCTAAGTTTCCAAAAATACCTATTTTTTTCCTCCATTTACTGCTTCAAATAATACAGAAACATTTGTTTTAAAGACTATGTTCTTAACCTTTTGAAAAAGTTCACTTTTTCTACTGTTTAATAAATTTGTTATCAACTATTTCAGTATCTTGTTTTCAAACAAAGCACTCAAGACTAGCTTTAGCAAAAATTCCAAGTGCAGAGACCTTGAAAAAGAGCCTCAAGTCTCTCAGTTTAGAGCCCCCCATTGTTCTTTTTTGCACATCTTCATCTAACGAAGGATACACAGATAAATAAATATATGCAAAACCAAAATAAAAACGCATGAATAATGCATAGAAATCTTCAAAGCTAACTACCATCTTCAAGTAGACAGCAGTAAATTGTCCTTATTAAAGAAATGAGGAAGTTGAGGAAGTACAACTTTTGATTAAAAGCACTTTAATTTCCAGTGCTTTAGCTGGAAGCACTTTTCACACCAGGCAGTTTGAAGTCATTGGAAAGACTTTTATGACATTGTGTCTTTGAAATGCCAAAGCCATAATTTCGTTAACTCTATTCTACTTGCATGCAGTGCTCATTAAAAGTGACTAACATCTGTATTTTACAGACTACGATGCTAAAACAAGATTGAGGTCAATAAAGAGAGCAAGGCCTTGAATTTAAGGAGAAACTTGTCTTAACTTGTTTCCTTTATGCTTGGTACAGGGTAAGCAACTAGGCAATTTGAATTTGGACTAAGAAATTGAGAAGCCTGGTCCAGTGGAAGGTGTCCCAGCCCATGGCAAAAGACTTGGAACTAGATGACCTTTAAGGTCCCTTCCAACCCAAACCATTCTACGAATCTGTGAATTTAGTGTATAATTAGACGTTCTCTATATGAACTGGTAATAATGAAGTTACTCTGTCTCACATACTCCCAACAAGATTTATTGTACTCTAAGAGTGAAAGGACACTATTTCCCCCAATTTTTGACAAGCCCCAGATTCTACATACAAACTGAATCTCATGCTCTTCAACTTCGTTAACACTAAGGTAAACTCAGAGCTTTTGCCTGGAATTACCTGCATAACCTTTCTAGACTTTCTCTAACCAGCTGTTTCACCTTTCCTGTATTCAAATTAGCTACTGTTTTAGGCTGATAGGACACACCCCCTATGAGGGACTCCACTCAGGTTCATGTACCGTTACCACAGCTTTGCACAAACTCCTTTTCAGCTGCAGGGTAAACCAGATTAATTCTCTGATCTGACTGAAAAGCAACCTCACATAAGAATTAAGTGGGACCAACTTAACTCTTGTAATGGAATTAAGCATCCTCTACAGAAAGAAGCAAGGACAGTCTCACTGGCAGACAAGCCAAGCACTGACTACAAGTTACAGGCATTGCCCTTTATCTACCATGCAAGAAGCACTTCTGGACATGATAGTTCTGGTGCGCATCCTGTGTGCTGACTCATGACACTGCTGCCATGTCTGTGCAAAACACTGCCTCATGCAACTCTGAAGAGCACTACTACTAACATCCAACTGTACTGCTGAAACATGCCCTGCTGAGATACCCCAAAACAAGTTAGCCACAGAACTAAGACTGGGAAGTATCATTTAAACAGTTCTCATGCAGCTGAATCTGAGACTATGGTCAAATATGGCAAATGTCACTCACCAGAGATGAAGCTGGTTCTGATTAGTCTGTGGCACAGCAGCCAAGGAATGAAGATGGCTGAGGAGCTGGACTCTGTAATGAGGCTGGATGTGATGCATCCGATAGCTAAACATTTCTAGCAGAGTATGCAAAATTCCCCATGCATGAGATTTGAACACTGTTGGCAGGAGCTGACCTTATGAAAAAGAAGTTTGTAAAGTAAGTTTTACAGCTGATCACACCTTAAAATATAAATACAGAGTACACTGGTTTTATTAGGCTGCAAGTCAGACATTTGATTTGAAAAATGTATTCCCTCCAAAGAGCATATGTGCAAGTGCTGTCTGAAGATGCTGTAAATGTACAGAGCTTAATAATCTTTTGAATGAACATATACAGCAGACATGCAAATTATTTTAACAAGAACAATTAAGTATCTTGTGTGTCTCATAAAGTAACTTCGCTTATGCTTTTCCATTAAGCATGTTTTTGCACAATGCAGCACAACCAGGAAGGTCCTGGCCATACAAGTGATGGCCTAAAGGGACAGTAGCACAACTAGTCTGGAATTTACTGCAGCACTAGGACAACTCCTACAGTTTCCTGTATGTTAAAATAATTTATATATGCTGCATCATTACATTTTCAGTTTTACTACAGTCTCCAGTTGCCATTAAAAGAAAATACTGCTTAACAGAAAGAAAGGGGAAAAAAAAGAGGTTTTCTTACTGATAAAGCCTTTGATGCCCAAGGATTCTATTTCCATATAAACCAACAGGCGACTATAGGTTTCCACGAGAGCAGGAGCCAAGGCCACACTAGATTTTGCATGAGCCAGTTTAATTACCCTTGTAGCTATGCTGTGAATCAGACTGAGGAAAGAGAGAAAGCGTTTTTCAATCAAAAACGTGGACTTGAAATTTAACACATTTTTAAAGTAAATGAACAGACCTATAAATGACATATCCAGAAAGCCTTTCTGATAATTAGCTACACACAGATTAACAGGTTAAAAAAAAAAGAAAAGCTAGCCGTGTATACTGTACCTCATTTTGGCATGAACTGTGAGTGAGTCCAAGAGGTTCATTGGCAATGGGGTAATAGACCCTGATGCCATGCAATTAGTCCCTGGAAGAGGTGTCCTCATGTTGCCATTTCCATAAATAGTCTCTACTAGTACACCCATTGGCAAAGTGAAACACTCTGAATTGGTTGAGTAAGCATTGCACAACAAGGCAATTTTGTAGTCATTCATCTGTAAGCTTTTGTTCCTTAAACTCTGTTGCAAAAACCTGTGTGCCAAAAAGATTAAACATTAAGCAGAAAGAAGAATACACATGCATTCCAGGAATACAGCTACAACAATCTCAGTCAAAAAATCGATTAGAAAATAGTAGAAAAAATCAAAAGTTATTAATTGCACCACATCAAAACAACTACTTCTTATGCCACAATTTCACTGTATTACGACTTTTCTACATTAGATAAACACCTCAGGAAAAGAAATACACTTAAAAATCACCTTTCCTGACAAAAACTTAACCCAATGTACTGCTTATCCACACTTTCCAAACCACAGCATAACAAAACAAAATCATCCATTTACTTTCAGATTCTCTATCACTAATAAAGACTTATTATTCTGAGATAAAATATATAGTTTCCACTAGCTGGATAACAGCATTTCACGAAACATTTTGAGTTTGAGCTCTGTCTTTCTGAATGACTTTGAAGTCACTCTGTTGATAACCTTTATACAGCATCCCATCACACAATACATTCTGAATACAGACTTGGAACTGCCTATTTCATTATGCCTAGACACAAATCAAAACATAACAAAACCCCCACACTCACTCATGGTGAAGTTTAAGAGAATGAGGAATGGGAATCTGTAACTTGGAGTTGTCACTATGGGCCTTCCGGTTCAGATGAATCCAAATGCAGGTCATTGCAAAAGCATGAGTTGACTGGGGTTTGTTAATATCAGGTACAGGAATATACTAAAGAAAGAACACATGAATGTGACATACCACATGGATTAATGTACAGAAAGCCAACTTAGATAGCCAGTATTCACAAGATCAGGTTTTCCTTTTTTCTGACTTGCTACACCATAAGGAACATTTTTAAAGAACAGATTCTACCCTCATTAGTGTTTGTAATTTTAAATCAAGAGCTATGGAAGAGACCTGGACCTCAGTAATTATTCTGAAAAACACCCAAACCAAACAAAATGTCTAAGACCTTGGCAAAAGGAAATTCATGCTTAAGAGTATACAATTTCCAGACATATATAGTCACAAAACATATACTTTTCCTCTCAGCCTCACAAATCATTCAGAAGCCAGTTGTGGTATATGCTTCCATAGCAGGTACTCAGTGGTTCAACAGTATTTTCTAAAATGTCTAATTGTTCAGCATCACAGTTAATCCTTAAACATTAAACACTTCTCATGAAAAGGTGCAGATACAACCTAAAATTAAAAAGTTTTGGAGCCAGACAGCTATAGTACTGCCACTGGAAAAGGAACTCTGGCTCTCTCCTTGTCAACATCCACATTTCTTTCCCTTGGATACAGTTACTGCTGCACAAGCACCACTGACAGCGCAAGTGAGACAGCACCAATACATAACCAACAGGACAGCAAGACAGATCCTCTTAACAGCAACAGCCAGAAATAACATTTTAAGTGCTTGTGAAACTGAATCCTAAGTTTCACAAGCACTTAAAATGTAGCACTTAAAAAGCACTAGTCAAACACAGACTTTCTGTAAGTGTAACTTACAGCCATCACTACAGCTGAAGTAAATAGTCCTATTGCTCTTCCCATATTTGATGCTGACAAAAGCAATTGAAAACTCCTTATACAAATTTTACTGAAGAATTTCTGTGGGTCAAAACTAATGCAGCAGGGGGAAAAATATGAGTTTGATACATCACACATTCGTATTATACCATCCATTCACCCAAGTAAAAAGCACAACGAAAAGAGTAAGCAATCAGGACCTGACACTGACAGTGCTGCCAGAATTAAAGCTTAAGAACTTCCTGTAAGTGCCCCCTCCTCAGGAACTTCGATTCTAGAGGAATGTACAAAGCATGAATGTGATTCAATTTGCCCCTGCAGAATGGATTTAAAGTACTATTCTATTACAGCCCAGATGTAACAATAGAATTACACATTATTCCTTTACAGTCTCCTCAGTGCTTTAACAAGCTCCTCCAAACCTCAGTCAAACCGAAGTCAAGAAAGAGAGGAGTTAACACAAGTCTTTCTTGCCCCTAAAAACAAACATGGTTACACGGATAGGAAATCCTCAAAAAATCATTTACTTATGAAACATCTCCCTCCAAATATGCAGCACACTGCTCTAAGAGTGACTCAAGAATGATAATAATATTGACATATGAAGGTCCTAAGTTGAATTAAAAATGAAACTTTTAAGTATCAGAGACTTACTTCTTTCTCAGGATACAGGAGGTCAAACAGCTTCATAACTGGGAGGAAGTCAGCCAGTGCATTCTTCTGGATGCTGCCAGAGATGAACTGGAGTAGCACCCACATCAGGTGGTCTCTCCCCTTAATGAGACCACGGCCTGCCAACTGTCAAGAACACTCAGTAACAAATACAGCATGCAGAAGAAAAATCACTGCAAAGATTCTTATAAAAGCAGAAGGGCAGACTAAAACAGTTCCAGCAGAGGTCACTGAGAATTTTATAGCAGGACCTAGGCAGAAACATACATTGTGTTTCCAGAAGGAAGGGAAATAGGTACATTAGCTGCAACACACAAACAGACTCTGTGAGGGCCACAACAATTAATGGTAAGATTTAAAATGCAGTTAACTCCTGAGGCTCACTGCTTTGAAAAATTAGCAACACTTCAATATTGGTCTTAAATTGCCACCTTGTAGGCCCGCAGTGAAGTACCACATTGCCATAAGGCCACAGGTTTTATAAACTCCTACAAAGGAAGTCCCTGAGCCAGAACAACTTGGGTTTGCTTCATCTGGACTCACCTGGGGTTTTTTTTTTTTGTTGTTAATTAACTTCTTTATCTGTAACAGCAACTCTCTAATAACTAATATTCTACTCTTATCTTCCTTGCTGTAGTTTTATACTTGATTGTGCAATTGTGTTGTATAATGTCTATTGTTTCAGTGGTTTATTAACAGTAATTACAGAAATACAGCCCTGGTAAAACTAATTTCAGGGAAAACAAAGAGAGCAGAGAACTACAATCCATCACAAGCAGAACACAAGATACATAGTAAATTTTTATGCAACACAGAACTGTGGACAAATGAAGACGGAGTAGCGTGTTGGGCATATTAGAAACTGCACCTAAATAGCCACAAGCTGATCCTACAGTGAGGAGAAAGAACCATCAACAGCATACAGCTCTCAGCAAAGAGCTCAGGATGTTGCTGACTGACTGTAACCCCTTGCTTCGCTTACGGAGGACTGGCATCACCACCCTTAGAACTATAACCCTGAGCACCAGAGAAAAGGGCAAATACTAGTATCAGTTTTAATGGAATTATTACTAGGAAGTAATAATAACTTGGGACTGTGATTGCCAGTATTACTATGATTGGACAAATTACCTTTGATTGCTTTGAGTAGATTGATTAGACAAATAGCAAGTTCCTACATCCATTTGCCTGGCATGTTTTTTTAGTCCACAAACAGAACAGGGCATTCACTCTGTTCAAAACTCATTTGTAAACTGGATGCAACAGCACGGTACTTGGATCTTCTGAATTATGCCAGTTTACCTCTTTATTCTAGTTATTAGCACACTTTGAATCCAAATATAGTGCAACATCCTGTAACTGAATACACTAAAAACACACCTAGCTCACAGAACCATAACTTGAGAATTTGACTTCTAGAGAGACCAGTGATTAAAAATTTAATTAATTCTTTCACATAAACTAGTTCTTGCAGGGATGAGCAACACTTCTTAAAAAATACTGGGTTTGTTTTTTAAATCCCTCTTACCGTGTGGGAGTGATACAAACAATTTACCTTTTGATGGAGTGACAGGACCATATGAGGAAAACTTGCAAACTGAAAGAGCACAAAGAAAATGAGCTGGCTGGAGAGATGCTGCCACAGAAGCTGACTGGTTCCACCATCATCAAACTTCTCTTCAGTCTCAGACCGTTCCATGGCATACACCACAAGATCCACCAGCTGGTCCTCCAGCACAGGGCAACGTTGCTTGTGCTGTAAGGCAGAGATCAGATACAGTATTCCAAAAGCCTTGCCATTAACTCCAGAACTTGCACAGTTGCAGTTACAGCACAGTATTTTGACAGAAGGCTGGGAAGCATGAGATGAAGTCTGAACTTAAGTTAAGGATAAGCCAGTGTATTAAAGCTGCACTATGTTACAGGTCACAATGATTTTTACATTTTATCATATATTCCATAATGCCCTACTCAGTTCCAGAACACAGCTCATCAATGCACAGATAACATCTGGGTTTTTTTTTGCTGTTTTATAACAAATTCATGCAGAATGTTATTCCTCTGATCTTGCATTCACAGAAAACAAAGCCCCTTCTTTGGGGTTTTTGCTGGATTTTTTTTTCATTCCTTCTTTTCACCATTAAGTCCATTTCAAAAGTAGGCAACACCATAAAGATGTATCAATTATACCACCAAATGCAGAGGAAACATCCCAATACATGATGAAGGTAGTTGATAACTATTCTCTTTTTACTCTCTTTTTACTTGGGTTCACCTACAGCCTACAACTACCAGCAAAATTAACATCTGGTTAATGCTCCTATCACTAGATGCTGTCCTATTGACACAGCACCACAGGCTACAAGACAACATCAAAAAGGCTTGAAAATTAATCAGTGGTACGTTCTACATACCGTAAATAGAACAGAAATTACACATCAGAGTGAGGAGCTCCTCAAATGTTAGACTGCCACAGTCTTCACACTGAGCTATGCAAACCCAGAAATAATTAAAAATACACACCATCTCTGATGATTTTTAATAATGAGCAAATAAGGAATGCATTATATATTCAGATATATTCTGTTAGTACAGATGTATATAAAATAGGTCCACTACCAGTAATTTGGAACTCAGATGACAAATCTTCAGTTCAAGACTACCAAGTATAATGTCACATGTTACAAGTTCTTCAGTGCAACAACTTTTTATTACTATCCTGCATTTGTATTGTTACACTCATATAATGTACTATTGTTATGGAAAAAAAAACCATGGAGAATTTAACTTATTTCAGAAAGTGCTAGAACTTTGGAAATAATCTAACCTGTTTGTTTTGATGCAATCTATACTCAGGAATGGTCACATTTACTCATTTATTTATTTGGCCTGATGCCTGTAACATAATGCAGCCTTAAAGAAAAAAATATTACTTTAATGATACAAAAGAAAAGGAACTGAGCTGCTCAAACACTCATCATGAAAATGCATTATCCCTTTCTAGAGGCAAAAAAGTGTATGTAAAAAAGTTTTAAAAGATCACCCAAATACTCATAAAACATTTTAGGGATGCCTTAGATGAATTCTTTGACTTACTAGCCAGGCAGCCTAAAGAAAGGCTACTAGAAAGATATAATAAAAGTAAAGAGAGATGCTGAAAGGAGATGCTTGTTCTACCTTCATTGATGGTAGTCTTTTGCTATGAAAAAAAAGAGATTCTCTTCAATTAAAAATAGAATACAGAATTGGCGAAGTTGACAAAATACAGTGAACAGCATCCCCTGTTGCATGCTCTTTGCGAGCTCAAAACTGCAGAAAGCTACAATTCCAGCTGTGCTTTCTTGAAGCATGCTTAACACAAACCTCTAGCTAAAACAGGAAGCACCGATGATACCTTTTCTCCCAAGTACGCAACGTCATTATCACAGACCAACCACGGTACAGGTTTACAGAGAGCAGTATTGGCACCATCAGTTCAGAACTCTTTGGGTCTTTTGTGGCTTGTTTTTCTCCCCCTCCCAAAGCAACTAATTATGAAGCAGAGCAGGGTGCAACAGACAACACTACAGACTAGTTTATAATCCAGCATGCAAAACTACTATGTACAGGGCTTGAAATTTAATAGTTTGCTAAGCACTGCGTTAATGTAAACCTAAAGCCTAATCAGGTTAGGCTATATTAATTTAGAAAGTTATTCAAAGAATACAACAGGAAAAATACTACTGTTAAAAAGACAGCCAGAATTTCCAGTAGGAATTTTCACTATTCTGAATAATTCTATGACTGGGAAAATTTTAGAAGCCAGGAAATGAAAAAAATGAATTCTTTTATACTGAAAACCAACTTTTATTGTTTTAAAAACAATTTTCCATCAGAAAAATAGCAGTACATCCTATTCTATCTTCATTAATTTAATTTTCTGTCAATTTTTTTTCCTGTATTTTCAGTGAATATACATTTTTGCACAGATTTTGTATCTATAGTTTTGGAACTCTTGGAAATAAAATACTGTGCTGCACAGGAATTTGCAGGATTGGGTCCTTGTTTTATTAACTACTCATAAGTGAAAGAAAATCTCAGTATAAACTGAGATGAATAAAATTATAGGTGAGAGCTGATTACCCTCACTACTAAGCAGGAATTCATGTTTTGGCATGGCTTAAGTAAAACAAAAATGAACAACAAAAAACCTCTGAACGCTGGATTATGTATGAAAAAATACAGCATTCAAAATAACTATGCTTTTCCCCTAAAGTAAACATGATTCAAATTTTTACAATTTGGTTGTACTAACATTTTCCCCATTTTGTTCTAAAAATAACATTTAAAGATCTGAAAATACGTAATTTCATTTAAAACATTATTAAACCATGAAGAAATACAGGGGGGAAAAAAGCGCTTCCATGACAACTTGAAACCAAAATTTCTCAAGACCAGCCCTCTGATGGACTAGTGGTATTTCTTTAGAGTGGATCAGAGCTTCACTTCGATGGTGGCTTGCTGTTCTTATTTGGGTTTGAATTTTTAATTCCTTCTTTTTTTGGGGTGTTGAGACAGGGTGGGTATCTAAGAGTGGGGCAGGGGCATGGCTAGCATTAAAAGGGCTTCCTAAAAGAAAAATATTTTAAGGAGTCAGTAAGGCTGGCTGATGGCTGTGACAGCTTTTGAGTATTTTAAACAAACAACATTTAGTAAGTATCTACACTTAAGAAATGGACTCAGAAGACCAAACCACAGATGCCAAGTTCCCTACAAGAGTAAATGGCATCTCCAGAAGTCCAATTCAAAATGCCTGAAGTAGTTAATACATGACAGAACTACTCCCACACTTCCATTTTCCAAAACTGTATGCTAAGAGGACACAAAGCTTATTGTTTATATTATACCTGATTCTATAATCTCTTCCAAGTTTGGCAGCCATTCTCAAGTTTCCCTCATTAAAAAAAGGAGTAAGTTTCAACAAAAAACATGTACTTGAGTGTTCTCAACACATACCCTTACAATCAGAAACATATAAAAAATAATCACACCCCTTAAACTAAGTATTTTGCCATGTCATCATCAGTAAAATTGGATAGTAAGATGCCAGCATCAACCTAAATTTAAAAAAAAAAAAAGTGAAAGGAAAGTAAATTTTTAAATATTGCATTATGTCATTCCTTTCACTTAATGATTCTGCTTACAACCGTGTCCCCATGCTAATTATCCTGATTTGTAGCTAGCAGAGAACACAACTACATATTCACCTGCACAGAGTAAGGCATAGATAAGCTGCAGATTACCACTGCTGGTTTAAAAGGTGACCAGCCAAATACACTAATTAAAGAGCAAAATCATTAATACAATAGCTGCTAATTAAACATTTGTATATCACAGAAACAAGACACCTGAAAATTACCTCCTCTCTCAAATATTCCCCAAACCAGAGAAATCAAAATAATAGTTTTTGATTGATTAGAGGACTGCAACAAGATCCTAACTGCAACTATGCAACTATGCAAGCAAAAATGGCATTTTATTCTTTATGCAAGTCTGTACAGAGAAGGTAAAGATATAATCCAAAACCTCCAAAGTGAGTTCATATCCTTAAGACACTACTTTAGTTCCCTTTTAAGAACCAACTGTAAGATCCCTAAACCAAGTCTTAATGTGGTATCAGTGCACTAAGACACTTTGAACTGTTAATCATTTTCCAAAAAACCAAATTGTTATATAGTTCAAAAAATTACTTAAAAAATAACTAAGAACTGAAATTAACACCCCAACTAGCAGAATATAAATTGACACAGAATTGTTGAGTCACTTAGGTTGGAAAAGACCCTTAAGAGTCCAACTGCAAACCATGATAACATACAGGATAAAATACAATTTGAGTCTTACTTCCTATTGACCAATTCAAACAGATATAAAAGAGTATGTACTGTCCCACACAGAAGTACAGAGCAGCAAAAACTCAGAGACCCCACTCACCAACAAAAGAAAAGTTTTGAAGTCCACATTATTACATTTGGACTTAAAGCCATATACTTGATAAGGGTATTAGAAAACCTCATCCCTCAAGAAAACATAGAATCCGGAAAGGAACACATGAATCTGTAAACTTAAGAAATTTTACCTTCATTTTTCTCCCTGCAAGGTTAACAGGACAGCTGGGTTTGTATGTTTTTTACACAACTCAGTGATGGCTTGAGTAAATGGTTTTCTAACACAGATCTGCTTAGTTAAGACTGAACCAGAAAATTTCATTGTTCATCTTCAAGAATATTTGAGAACTAGGACAAATCTGGCTGAACCATACCTAGATTGTGATGCCAAAAGACTCAAATGAAGGCTCCAATCCTGCAACTGGATCTGTGTAAATAGTTGACAGGGCATACAAGCAACTTCACATAAATAATGATCATAAATAAATAATGATCATTGTGTTGTTTCTGTATTTATTCTGAAACAAAATTGGCACTTTTTGCATTTCTAAGTGTCTTCTATTATAGTGACAGTTCATTTCTGCAGGTTATTTCTCTAATAATAAAATACAAAATTATCAGCCATTTTACTGAAAGCATTGATATAGTTACACAACTTCTGAAAAGCATGCTACTATTTTTGTCACGTGGCTACATTAACAAATTGAACTATAACACAACACTAATTTGTACCTAAAAATGAGAAAAATTTTAATGTTTTCCACAGTTTAAGCAGAGTATATTAACATTTAAATGGAACATATTTCCTGTCCTATACCACTGTACCACCCACCTCTATATTTGTATTTTTAACTCACATATTTTCAACTCACAAATTTTCAACATCTTTATGCTGGTGTAACTGTAGTAGCACAGCTATAGTTCATGTTCTGTCAGCATTTCCTTTATAAGCTACATTCTTCACGTTTGTTCCTCGGCCATAAAAATTCATGCCAGGATGAAACTTTGTGTAGGAATTCCTATACTAGCAAACAAATTTTAAGAAGTATAATTTAATACATTTTATTTCTTCAATTACTTTTAGAGGACAGTGAAGTAGGAGTTAAAACCCAGCATTTTAAACATAAGTGGTTTTTTACATGAAAGGACAGACCATCCATAGTTAGAAGAATAAAATGGGTTCAAAATAATTTTTGCCTAGATCTTGTACTATTTACCAGCTACAAGATGGACAGAGGAATAGTTTGATTTATCAACTCAGTGCAGACACAGAAAGACGCACAAATACTACTCATTTAAACAGTAAACCAAGCAGCTCAATTCCAGGGTTTAACATTTCAGCTGCTTTAAGTCTCAGATACAAGAGATTGTCATATACAACACAGAGTACTGTTAGCCAAGATGTAGGAATCTATGCATTCAAAAACATTGTCCCAGTTCAGAAAATGCACTGGTGTATTCCATTACATTGGGAAATATACACAAGGTTTCAAGATCATGTAAATTTTATAGTCAAGTTACAAACCTGAAAAAAGTTTCTTAAATGGAAACACTGACACAACCTTCACTATAGTATTGCAAACAGCAACGCTATTTTATAAAATCTTAAACACTGTTTTTTTAAAGTAGGTGTGGCAATTATTAGCGTAATGAGGGATAAACTGTAAATATAACACATAACTTCAAATTTCAAGCAGAAGTCCACTTGGTTGATTTGCTCAGGTGTTTATTTAAACAAGTAGTCAAAATTTTAAGGAACTACTTTTTCTGTGGTACTCTGCACTACTGTTCTTTCACCTAGATTGGAGAATATTATAATTACCTGTTGGGAAGTTCTTTACAGAGGATTCCTAATGATAAGAAAACTCCACTAGTAAACCTTTCTTTTTTTAAATGATGTATTTACAGCCTTATATTTTTACAATTAAGTCCAGTGGATGTTTTTTCCACCTGCTTAAGGAAAGAAGTTTTGAACTAAAAATCTCTCCTCATCTGAAAATTCCAGCAAAGTAAGTTATGACTGGTAAGGGAAATGGTAGCAGTCCATTCCAACGAAAATTTTAGTATCAAAGGACCACTAACTGTCAGCTTTATGCTACATCTCTCATATCTCTACAGAATTGTAGTGAGAATTTGCCCTTGACTAATGGTCCTGCCAATTTCAAGCCCTGGCTGTACACGTATTCTCTACCTGGAATCAGTGGCTACAAAGCGGCCAGCGTATCGTTAGTCACAATACAACAGTAAGGTTGTGAACATACCTGAGCAATGTTCAAGGTCTAGAGCATTGGAGGATGGGCAGGACAAGACAGGACAGAACAAAAATAAAGGAAGAAAAAAAGAAAAGACAAAACAGTGACTATGAGGCCAGCCTCAAGGATCCCCAAGTCAGACTAAGCCCCCCCATTCTAAGGTTTCAAAAGAAAAAATGTAACAAAACAAACCCCAGCTTTCAACTGTTCTAGTATTATAACATTCCAATATAACAGAGTACGAAAATGCTTTAAAAACTAACCAACAATAACCAGTCTCCTACTGTCTGTCAAAGGTGTACTTGAGGCTGGCCTTATAGGAAAAAAAAGCAATGCAAAAAAAAATCATATTTTAAATCTCTACTTTTCAATTTAACATTCGTAAAGCAATATACAAATGATAGGAATAACAGTGTCCAATTAACCTAATATGATCTCATAAAAAAAAAAAAAATCACTCTCTGTACCTAAACTGTTTTGCTTAGTTAGCTATAGCAAAGAAAAGAGAAAAAGAATAGTGCAGATTCTATGCAGAATTAAATCACGTTACAGCACAGTACAGTACCTGCTTATTCAGACCTAGCATATTGCAGACCATATCCCTTGAATACGGTTGTTCCAGCACATATCTCAACAAAGCAGTCTGTGGCTCAAACAGATCCTTGAAAAAGAAACAAGCAATCACATACAAACATATATTGCCTCAAGATGATGTTTAATACTGAGTTTACATTTAATTGAACAATGTAAGAATGAATGTTTCATTTATGCAGATATGTATTATCTGGTTAATCGTCTTGCTCTCTGATAACCAAAAGAAATAAGGAGATAATCATAGCTCCTAAGAAGTGGCAGATTTTATGAGGACCAAGTAGAAGTACATTCTTCATCCAATAAAAGGATAGTACAATTCCAGGAACAGCCTTGAACTCAAAGAAAAAAATGTAAGACAACTGAGGCAATGGACCAAAGTGCATAAAAATCAGGACTAATGTGAAGAAATCAGATATGAAACAACTGCTCACTGCATCTTCCAATAGCTGAATCACTTCAAATAAAAACATTATCTGAAGCTGGCTTCAAAACAAACAGAAGGAACTGGTTCCTCATGCAACATGAAGCTGAAATGTGGCACTCCTTGTCAAAGGAATGTTGAGGATACTAAAAGCCTACAGGGACTCAAGAAGAGTACTGAACAAGTATTTGGGAGATGAAAGTTTACTAAATACAGAGAAACCACATATGTCTCAGGAAACACACAAAATTATAATGACTGTAGATTGTCAGCACTATACATGTCATTAGATATACTGTATTTATTTCCTTTCTTAGACATCTAGGATATAGGGAATGGGATGCAGGACAACATAGATATTTGTCCTGATCCTTTAAATTCTTTCAGTACATCACTACTTCACACTCAGAGTTTTAAGGTTAAATATGCAAACTTTAAGTTTGAATTGTAAAATTATCCTTCCTGTGGAATAATGAAGAGCACAGAAAAGAAGGAATTCCTTTCCCATTCTCTTCCATCTAGCCAATTTTCCAATCAATTCTCTGCTCTCAGTTGCTTTCTCACATGCATACACCCACAAAGCACATTAAATTATATCTCATGTTCTTCAGCATCCTGGACAGCAGTTATACCAAACACTACTTTCAAGGTCCTCTGTATACAGCTTGAAATCATTGAAATATAAAACATCTACACCTTCGAAGTTAGCCTAAGTGGAACAAATGGATATTCACAGTTGAAACTTTTCCCTGCTTTAATGACATAGAGGTTTTGTTTTACTGAATATAACATGTTTGGGAAGTATAATAAGGCGTACCTTATCATATGGTAAGAGACCTTTCAAAGGAAAACGAAGGGTTGTAGGATCCAGCTTCCATGAGTTACACATGGCGCCTGAGTTATTTACCACGGGAAGGAGACTACAGCGACCTACATGCAATGAAACATAAATTCTCAACCAGTGAGACTAGCCCATTGCCTAATAATTTTGATGCAAAAGCTGGCCTTGGCCACTTTAATGCTCTCCTGAAATTTCCACTGTTTAAAGCTCTTTACCATAGGATTGTTTCAAACTGATTTTATTTTTCTAATCAATTTTTAACTAATAAAATATCTAAGCAATAAAGTCCTCATTTATTCAGACTGGATACCCCAAAAATAAAGGTATTTGCAAATATCAGTCTAAAAGTACCCTTACAGATTACCAGAATGCTGTTCCCCTACCATTGCTTGACATAGGCATTTGATTTTGGCAGACTGACCCTTTCCACAAAGATTATAGCCTTATAAACCTAAGTATAATCTAAGTCTTTCAATTTCCCTTCATTCACCCTGTGGGCAAGGTTGTGTTCAGTAAAGCATTCAAATGCAAGCGTGTGTATTCCAATTAAAGTCAATGAAGGTCCAGTCAACTCAGTCAGTGTACCCCAGTGAGACCAAAACACATGGAAGTGTGTTTGGTAGGCTACATTTACACTTGTTGGTCAGTGCAGATTAGACAACTAGCCTTTATTTTAGTTGCTTAAACATAAGCCTCTGAACTGAGCCCCAAGCAAACCTGTGTATCAGCACGTAAATTTAGGTGCCTCAACTTTGACCTCTCTCAGTTCAAATTCTGTGATTTCTATTATCCAAATTGACCATATTGTTGTCACATAAAACAAGAAGTAAATAAATGCTTATTTCTTCCCTTCAATTGTATCTATACAGGTCATTTACACACACAACACTTGGAAAAAATAGTATGTGATCCCTGTCAGTCATACAAATAAAAGCTATGCCACACTTTCAATAGACGAATAACTGGATGCTTCTGAAACAAAAAGCTTTAGGAGCATTACGGATGAATTTACATTTTTAATCTCTGCACTAAAGAAGCTCCATCACAACAAACCTTGCTCAAAACTAATGCAGCTGTTATTAAACTACTCAAAGCAAACAGAAGACATTTTTATCTTTTGAAGAAAAATGCAGCAGGCATCACATTAGAACAGCCAAATTTTGATCATCACATTTCTAACAGTAAAGGAAGATAAGCATTTCTTTCACAGAAAAGTAGAACCAGTACTCATCTGAGCTAGGAAACGTTCACCCAGAAGCCTGTGACAACAGGCTGAGCAGCTACAAAAGCTCCAATGGAAACTGAAGTCAAAACACTCCATGACTAACATACCAGTGGATATTTATTAACTCAAAATCCTTGAGCACAGAAAACCTACAATTCTCCTACTCTACTAGTCACCTGTAGTTAGAAACCATACAACCATGTAACAACTAGTACACTTCCTCCACCAGCTGCTGGCAAAAAATTATTTTGATCTCATCAATATGAATTTTCCCCCTCAAAACAAAAACTGAAGAGAACCAAGTCTGAGAACAAACTGACAAGGGTAGAGGTACTACATGAAACATAAGATCTGAATTATTTTGCTTAGAGATATATGTCCCAAAAGGTTTTAAGAAACAAAATAGTTCAACATAAATGAATTTATTGTGAAGTCATTCATTAAGACATTCTCTTACCACAAATAGAATTTATTCTTGCTGTAGGTCTGAAGGTATCCACAAAATCTGATACTAAATTACCTAGTAACTGGGTGAGAAGAGGAGAAAAAAATCAGGGTTTAAGTTCCAGACACTGATAAGGAATATTTAAGACATAAATATATATATATATGCATTTTAATAACATATGCAGGAATCTGCTAAAATAACTAGCTTCCTATGCATCTCAAAAAGTTGGCAAAATCATCTGGAACATAAAACCACATAAGGAAAAATGTGGCATTAGAAAGGAAGTGCAGGAAGCACTCTTCCCAGTTTGCACTCAAGTAGGAGTTTATATAAGAACTGTCTCCTATACCAACTATGTTATTTGAATGCATAACACTTAGATTATTTAAAATAAGCTGTAATTTCTGTTCAAAATAAATCTCTGCCAGTGAATAACAATTCCACATAGAAAAATGACCCAGATTAGTACAGTCTACTTCAAATCTCTCAAAAGACAGTAACAGTTTTCCCATTAATACAAGGGAGTTGGGATTTTATCCTATTCCAAACACCTAGTTATTTTAACAGAATGCAAAATTAAAAACTAGATTGATACTACATTCTTTTTTTGAAACAATGACCATTTTCATCCCACCAGAGCCCCAAATATCTCTGTGTAACCAAGTTTAAACACAGAAAACACTGGTCAGCTCTTTAAAGTGATTTTTCTTATCCTGAAGCCATAGAGAAAGCACAAAGTGGCAGGTGTGCATGACCTGCATTTCCAAACGTATTCAACAAAACCAACTCAGTGCTTCAAGAGTTTTGAACATCAGACCATAAGACAAAATTATGTCATCAGTTTCATGCAAGATCACAGGGAGCTACTGCTGCAATCACATCAAGACCGTATCTTCCTTTATGTGACTAAACACAGAGCTTACTGTTGAACAGAGTTTAAATTTTCACATAAACTTTGTTTTAAAAAGTAAGTGTTGTGTGCAACAAAATTCCCGGGTACATTAGATATCCTATCATTACCCAGTGGGGAAGTTTTCCTTCAGGATATAGTTTTCTGATTTCTGTAACTGCAAAGTAGGCAGGCAACAAACACGCATTTCTTTCCAAGATGTAGGCTACCACCTATAAATAAAAAAAAATACATCAGTGTAAAAGACCCTGGATAGGGTAAATAAATGTGTAATCTGTCTATTAGCCTGAGACAGCGCACTAAAACAGATACAAGAATTAAAATATTTATTCTTAAGTTGTATTCTGACAGTAATACTTCAGTCTAAAACCTGTTTTTAATTGTACAAGCTAAGTTAGACTGTTTGAGCCTAAGAAAGACCATGCCTCTATGTCTGCCCACGAAGTGTTGAAAACAATTACTATTTTTATTCACTAAGAAAAAAATATTAATCGTTACTATATCCTATACATCTTACCTTAGGCAAGCCAAGCATTGGGCCTGACTCTCTTACAGGGATTTTAACACTTATTTACAATGTCCCACAAAAGCACTTTGTTTATTATATAAAATGCAATTACAGTAAAGAATTAGAACACAAAGAGTAAGACTTTCCTGTTGAACTATACCAACAATCAGAGCTATCCCAACCATCAGAAATTCACTAATAACAAAAGAATGAGGCCTATTTTCCTCTACAGTGGTATAAAACCCATATAGTTACCTCTCTTGCTGCTAAAAGCTGCTGTACAACAGCTGAGCTCACAGTGTTTGGAATCGTTAGGATTTTCTCTAGGATCACTTTCAGCAGATCACGCACACCCTGAAAGCAAGCACATGAAATTAACATTCCCAGATATTCTTTATTTCTGGCAGAATGATAACACAATCAATATGGTCAGACAATATTTTGACAGACAAATTAGTTCTTGTTGCTAAGCGTCAGAAGACAAACTGCTACTGACTATATTAATACTAATTACATTAAATTCCTTATGGAACTTCTCAGTCTTAGGATGCTCCCAAAGAGAAAGTAACTCTTGGTATTTTGATGTACATCCAGAGGCATCCAACCTAGAATGCCTTTTGCAGCCTGACCAATGTTTTATTTTGTGTTTTCTGCTCTAACATGATCAACAATGCTGCAAGGTGATTCTCTGCAAGACGTGTGGTTTCCTACTCCTCATGGAGCTAAGGGCCACATCAAGGACTCAGCTTTCAGGAGCTTTTGCTATGTAGCAACAGGGTTAAAGTAGATGACAGAACTCCAGTCTTAATGCTTGATAGTTTTATTTTCCAGTGTTTAC
Organism: Corvus cornix cornix; assembly: GCF_000738735.6. Taxonomy (NCBI): domain Eukaryota; kingdom Metazoa; phylum Chordata; class Aves; order Passeriformes; family Corvidae; genus Corvus; species Corvus cornix. The sequence goes on along the minus strand of NC_047056.1, from coordinate 59,420,867 downwards.
CACTTCTGCAACTGAATTAGGGTTATTTAGCTTGTAACTGAGAAAGGTGGAAAGGGACTGTAACAGAGAAAAGAGTATGAAGAGTTACACAATATACACAAATACAAAATTCTCTCTTAGGGTGAAGTTCAACCATGAAAAAGCATTAAAAGTGGTCTGAGTTTTCATTTGTAAGAAGAGCAGACTTTGAAAAATTGGATGTGTCTGAGATAAAATCATAAAAACAAAGATAGCAAATAACATGTCTCTGCAAAAAGAAAGGAATAAGTGGAAGATACCTTGTAATCTACACCTCCAATAATCTTCCGGACCAATTTAAATGTTAATGCCCACAGCTGAGTCCTTTCCCACTCAAGTGTATCGGAGTTTATCAGAGATTCACAAACCATCCTAGAAGAAGAACACAATGCAAGAATGAATGGCAGGTAATAAGCACGTGTTTTCCAGTAGTAACTGTACAATGGCACTGTAAAAATACCTCCAATATAACATCTTCCACATATCTTATCAATTATTCCAACATGGCTTACCTAGGTGGCAAAAGTCCAGTTTCTACTGCCATTGCTAGACAGTCATAAAGAAACGAAATTCTTTTAGGACTATGTTGGCTATGAATGAATCTTACAATCCACTGGACACACTGTTCATGGGACTCCTGAAAAAGCAATAGAGGGGAGAAAGAATGTATTTACAGGTAGTGAAACAAACTATAAAATTCATATAGTATCCCACTATGAAAAAATGAAACTAACACGAGAACAAGACTATAGATCAGTAGAAGTGATCCAGCTGTCCAACCAACAGTTTTTCCTACAAGTCTTTTAATCTTATTTTGAAGAAGCTCACTTATCCAGCAGAAGTTGGTCAGCTGTCCACTACAGGAAGTATTTCCCAGCTTAACCACTGATTTCTATAGTCATCTTTGGTTTTCACATGTAAGTTAGCACAGACTAAAGTAAAATACAACTGTTCTATATTACTTTTTCCTTTTCACAGTTATAATCAAATTCAGTGAAATTTAATGAACAGGTGTCCAATTATGGAGCAGTGTCTGGAGTATCTAGCTTTTGAAAGGTGATTTTTGAACTTAAACATCTATTTGTTTTTTTTTTCTTTTACCTACTTATTCACTTCTACCAGAAATTCTGTAATAAACTACCTTTTATTGTTTATTTCTTTACTGTTACATTTCTATTTGCTTATCTTTATTTGCACTGCACAACCTCTGCTGAACACTATACAATCTCACAAATCTCAAAACTACCTTTTTTTTCCTTGCTATGTCTTCCTATATTCTTTACTATGGCATGTCTGAAACCAGATTCTGAATGACTGAACACAGCCCTAATAGCTTAAATGTCTGTCTACCAGAAAAGGTATCTTTATATTAAAAAAAGCATATAAAGTTCACAGAGATAAGCAACAAATCAAATGTTAACCTGGGAAAGACTGCTCCAGAACTGTCTAAAAGCTCCCAGGCAGCTCATCAGTTTGGTTCTCTCATCTTCAGGAGTGTCCATAAACATCCTAATGCAAATAAGAACATTAGTTTTTAGCAGTACCCAATGAAACAAGTAGAAAAATACATTTATACATAAAATTTTGTACAAATAAAGTAATATCACACTTACCCAGGAAAAGCTTCTTCAATTACTTCTGTTTTCTGTAAGAGAAAAACCCCGAGTGATACTGTTAGAAGGTTTGCTTTGACTATCACACCACCACGATGAAGCACAAAAGAGTAAGTTGTGCTGTTACAGGACTGTACCAGAGAACAATGGATCTCTTCTGCTAAATCACATTCTTCCAAAGATGAGATTGCTTTGTTTTCATATAAACCTTGTAGATCCAGATTACGGCTGTTTCTTTGTTTTGGGTTGTTATTATTTTGTCTTCTAAACACCTAGAGATTAATTCACTTCCCAAATTTGGACAAATTGCTCTATTGTATGATTACAGTTCTTATAATCCGAAAAATTAGTATTTTTGAATCCCATTAATTTTTTGTCTCACTTATGTTCCACAACACTCAGTTACACAGATCAATTAAATATAATTACTTTCTCATCCAAATTTAGATCCATTGCTTTTTAAATTCCATTGAATGATGCAATGATCTTGTACTAGGTAAAAAGCTAAACACAAATATCCAGTTTATCTCCTCTAAGACCTTCCTTTCCCTCCCTTTTCTTTTTCAACTCCATTTTGCTCAAAGGCTTCTACATTGTTATTCTAAAACTTCAGCAAATAGGTTCTGGAAAATACTGTCCTAAAGCTTTTCCTACCTTTCGTAAGAATTTCATATTATACTCAGTTGTGATCTATCACTGACCACAGTGTATTTTCATTGCTATGTTACAGACATAAGAGCATGTAACAAAATCAACTTTCTGGTCCTTTTCCATCACTTGGCCCAGAACTTCCTGTCACTGCTACTCAAGAAGAAAAGGAGAAACTGACACTCATCTGCTCTGCACAGTAAGCGAGGTAAGGTTTGCTGCTGTCCCCCAAGTCGGTACCAGCAGCAGAGAAAGCAGTAAGTTGCTATATTTTCAGTCGTGGCTCCAAAAATACAGTGACATCTTCTCAGGAACTATTTTGTTGTTGTTCCATATCAATTTTAGGCAAGTAACAGTGCATAAAAATGGGAAGTGTGACAACACAGGCAAATGACAATGTTAAAAATGTGAAAACAATCTGAATGGCAGTGCCAAAATGAGGAATCAGTCATGTGTAGGCAATTAATATGCTACAAGCAACTTAACACCACACAAAGAAAAGTACATCACACATTTTATAAGGCCAACTTAAAACAGAAAGGTTGGGCTTTTCTTCCCTCTACTGAAATTCATCATATGGAAATAAATTTCAGCTTCTCTGAGACCTACATATTCTTTCCAGTTCAGATATTTCGATCAGCTTCTTTAGTCTGAAATGTCAGTCAGGCCCCCATTCAGGACTGTCAGCTACTGTCACCCCAGGGTTTCCAACTGTGAATGTCTGACATCTACCAAGAAGCTCATTCGTGTTCCACAGAAGTGTGATTAATGACCCACTGACTTGGGTTCACAAAGTGAAAGTCCTATTTAACTAATTTAGTATCTTTCTACCATAAGGCATCCCACCATTCCTATCCTACCTAGAGAGGACAAAGAGAAGGCAGTGGAAGTACTTTTTCTGGATAATGCTTTTAATACTACCCCTCACAGCATCCTTTTGGACAAGTTGTTGAACTGTGGGATAAGCAGGTTCACAGTGTGCTGGGTGAAGAACTGGCTGGAGGGCAGAGCTCAAAGGGCTGCAGTCAGTGAGGCTGCATCTGGCTGGTGATGGGTCACCAGTGGTGCTCCTCTGGGCTCAGTTCTAGAGTTCAATATATTGATATCTATATTTTGGTGCAGGAGTTGAATGCGCCATTAGCAAATCTGCTGATGATACTAAATTGACAGGTGCTGTTGGCTCTCTTGAGGAGGAGAGGCCTTACAAAAGGATGTGGATAGACTGGAGCACTGGGCAATCAGTGGCATGGAGTCTAGCAAATACCAGATTCCGTACCTGGGACAGAGTAATGCTGGGCACAAGTATAAATGGGGAAAGGAGTGGTTGGAAACCAGCCCTGCAGAAATGGATCTGGGGGTGCTCATCAGCAGCAGCTCAGAGTGAGCCAGCAGGGAGAACCTGGGCAGCCAGGAGGGCAAACGCCATCCTGGGATGCATCAAACACTGTGTTCAACCAGCCAGACAAAAGAGGCGATTATCCTGCTGCACTCAGCTTTGGTATAGCCACACCTTGAGTACTCTGAGCAGTTCTGGGGCCCACAAATTAAGAAGGATGTGAAAATCCTTGAATGCATCCAAAGGTAGGCAGTAAAGCTGGTGAAAGTGCTGGAAGGAATGTCGTACGGAGAAACGAGGAAGACTTTGGGCCAACTACTTCATTTTGCAGGCAGCGTTGAGTGTGTGTATTTCCACAATCTGATCATGCCACTATGCTGGCTGGAGAAAAACGTCTCCTCGGGACATACATCCTCTCACAGTCTTCTTCAAAACTCCTTAAACTGCTTATTTTACAGTAAATTCAGCGCACTGTAATTCGGTATTGGCTAAGCACGCTGTTTTATGCTCAGTCCTGCTCTGTCCCAGCTCTCCTATGAAGCCTAGCGGGGGCAGATTTCAGCCCTGAAGCACCACCTTCCCTCACGGCTCCCCCGGGCGCCCCCGCCGGGAACAGCGCGAAACACGGCCGGGGAGGGCGGCGGAGCTCCACCGCACCAACTGCGCCAGGAAAACCAAAAGCACCTCTCCCACCTGCTTTTAATCTCTTTCAGTACGGCCCAACCCCCTCCCCAGAGGAGCACGGCGGGCCGCGGGGACCTGGACGAGCCGCGGGTCTGCCACAACGCTACCCCGGCAGCGGCGGCGCTCCGGGGATGGACTCACCACCACCTCCTCGAAGATGCTCTGCAGCTGCGTCTCCATGGGAACCATGGGGATCGCCATGGGGCCGGGCCGGGCCCTACCGGGCCCTTTGTCAGGCGCAGGCGGCGGCGCCCAGCCCTCCTCCTCCTCCCGCCCGCCGGAAGCTCCGTCGCGGATCCCGCTCCCCGGGAAGCGACTGCTCGGCCCGGTCGTTCCGGGCGGCACCGCCCGCCCCGGCCTGCCCGCCACGGGGGGAAAGCATCAGCCGCTTAAAACTTGGGAGTGATTTGGTTTTGTTTTTCTTTTTACGAAAATATTTGCTTAGGCTTCTTTGCTTTTTGAATAATCTTTTCTTAGAATAATCTTTTCTTAGAATATTTTGGCGAAATGCTGGTTCTGGTTCTTACGACGAGGATTCCTTGCGTTATGATGAGATCCCTCTCCGCAGGGCTGATCTCCAGCCACTGCTCTCCTGGTTTGTACTTGCGCCCAGTTTGGTGTGATTACTGTGGAGTTATTCATTCCTATAGTAAGTCATAGGACAAACTGAAAATGCGTTTATCTAAAGACATCCAGGAATACAGAATCACAGGGAAGGGACAACAGTGGATCATCTGCTCCAGTCTCCGTTCTCAAGCAGGGTCATCCCAGAGCACATGGCACAGGATTGCATCCAGACAGTTCTTGAGTATCTCCAGTGAGGGAGACTCCACAACCTTTCTAACAATCTATTCTGGTGCTTGGTCACCTGCACAATAAAGAAGTTCTTCCTCGTGTTCAGCTGGAACTTCCTGGGCATCAGTTTCTGCCTGTTGTCTCTTGTCCTTGTTATAAACATATATTATAATATTGGCTTCTCACAAGTATAAAGGTAGATATCATACAATGTTAGAAATGCTTTTTGCTGTGTGGATGTAGTTTTCTCTCTTTTTAGCAAGAATGTTAGCAAGTGTGAGCAAGTAAGATAACCTCCAAGCGAGCAGAGGAGGAGGCCCAAGGAGCTGCTAATCAACACTTTGTCCAGGGAACAAAAGGGACCAAAGGCTGCTCCGCCCGGAGAACGGGCGGCCAGGAGGGTTCGAGAGCCGCTATCACCGCTCTGCCCGGGGGGCAAAGAGGCCCAAAGCTGCAATCAGCCCTGACTGTCTGGAGAATTAAGAGATCCACCCTACCATCGACTCTTACCTAGCGAGCCCAACCCCAAGAATCAAAAGAAATAAAACTGCAAGGCAGAAGAATACGCATGCTCTAAAAAGGCGGACCCAAGGAGTGACCATGCAGAACAGCTCCTGGAAAAGTTTGAATATGCATAGAGAACAGACAGTAAAAATGGTATAAAAAGGACTCACCTCGAGCATCAGGTGTGCTCTTGGCAGAGCGCCAAGGCACCCGGCCGTTATCCCTTTGCTTTATTTTATGTCTCTCTTATTGTCTTTATATTAATCCCTTTAAATTCTCACAGGAGAGTGAACCTCGTTTTTCACATCCTGTTGCTGGGCACTACTGAGAAGAGCCTGGCTTCATCCTCTTGGCACCCTCCCTTCAGATACTTTCAGACATTGATGATGTCCCCTCTCAGTTGTCTCTTCTTGAGGCTGAAAAGGCTCCCTCAGCCCTTCCTCATACGAGACATGCTCCAGTCCCCCAGTCATCCTCACAGCCCTCTACTGGACCCACTCCAGGAGCTCCTATGCCAAAACTGGACACAGTAAAATACCATAGTATTACATTTAAAAATGAGCACAATAGTATTACATTAGAATCACAGAATCATTAAGATGGGAAAAGACCTCCAATATCGTCGAGTCCAACCAGTTGCCCAGCACTACCAAGCCCACCGCCAAACCATGTCCCCAAGGGCTACATCTGCACAGTTTTGAACACTTCCAGGGATGGTGATTCCACCACTTCCCTAAGCAGTCTGTTTCAATGCCTAACCACCCTTTCAGTGAACATTTTTTTCCTTATATGCAATCTAAACCTCCTCTGGTGCTACTTGAGGCTGTTTTCTTTTGTCCTGTAATTTGTTACCTGAGACATGTGGCTGACCTCCAGCTGTCCACAACCACCTATCTGGTAGAGAGCATTTTATATCTATTTATATATCCAGAGGTTTTTATACTAAAAATAAACATAAAATGCCAAATCAAGACAGTTTTAAAATTTTGTGTATCTTTGATGCTGACGCTGTATTTTCTGAGCTGTCTGTGGATGTTTGGCTTCAAACATCCAGCTAGTGCTGGTAAACAGATACAAACTTATGTCTTCAATGGAAAAATAAAGCTGTTCACCTCCCTGTCTGATCAACTATCAAGCTGATAACTAGGGGCCTCAGAGCAGTGAAAAGTTAACATTTCCAGGCTTGGAGTTGAGCAGGAGGTAGCAGGGTGTACTCATGGGGGAAAGGCTCACATGGAAATGGGTAGCCAATTGCTTGTTTTAAATATAAACGGCTTCTGTGTAAACAGGCCTAGAAGAACAGATCACATAAACAATGAGAAATGTTGTGAGTAAATTTAAGAAGTACCACAGAAGACAGTGATACATGGGGCAGCAGCGCTTGCACAGCTAGCAGAGATATGTGTTGCAGCCAACAGGTACAGGATGCTTTGAAGTCAGTGCATTCTTGTCAGCAGTGGGAAGTACCTGGTTAGGAAACAAATAATGCTTGCATGTGCGTTATTACCTACATATACATGTAACAGATGATCACTGAAAACAGAGGGGATGCAATTGAAGGTCTGCTTGTACATGCTTGTCTTGCTCTTAGAATTGGGTTGGCCTCAGTTTTAACATGAAGTTATTTTTTCTGTAAAAAATGTTGATAATACTCTTCATTGTATGCTTATTTAAAGAGTGCTGCAGAACAATCTGACATTATTCATGTTTGACATATGGAAGACGATAGAGAATACAGTATCATACAGTCACCCCAGGACACCATGCATGTTCCATCAATACCCAGTGTCAGTACTTGTCCATCCTGGACAGATCACCTCATATTTTATTAAAATGACAATGCCCAGGGTAAGTGTCTACTCGAATTCTGTCCCATGCTCCTAATCCATTCCCACAGTGACCCATAAGAGGACTGGAAACTGAGCCCAAAAGAAGTTGTTTTACTCATCATAATGCCTTATTATTATTTTGAGGACCAATCTACTATTCTTACTTTTTTCTGCCTTACTACTTTGTCACACTTATGGGCTAACAGCCATTCCTATCCAACCCTAATATTACCAACATACAATCTGTCCACTACTTTGTGCCTAATACAACTTTATCTTGATGTTAGGTCATTAGCCAACGTGCATTCTCAACAGTAGTTAGCATGCAAGCCTAAATCTAGCTGGTCACCTCTATTAGAAAGACTTGGTCTAATCCTAGCTAGGGTCCTGTTTCACAACTTGTCCCAAATACTATACCAAATTTTGAATTTTAAAATTCAACCACTCAACTATGTAATAGCCTTGAACCCTCAAAGAGGTTCAAATGGTGAATTATGTCCTGAATGAACACCTTGTCTAACCAGATCTCATTTTAACAAAACCAAACTACCTATGATCCTACCTTTGTGTAGAAGAGTGGTAGAGAGGAGACTCTTGGTCAGGCACAAGAAACATGATACATTATGTGGATGAGTATGATTAGATTTATTGCTAATACAATATCCTAATATTGCCAAAGCAGTATACAATATAAGCATGTCTAAACATATTATAACCAGCTTATATTATAACCAGCTAGAAATGTACATATTCACAGTCTTTGGCCTTACAAAGGCAAGTGGCAAAGCATCAAAGCACCTGTGGAGCTGCTTTAGGATTTTGTCTCTGTCTCTTTAGGATTTTGGTGCTTTTACTTGCCTGTCCACTCACCAAAAGTGAGTGTTCCTCACCTTTGGGCTGGATGTACCCTGCAGGCACCCCTGCCAGGACAGGGGGATCTGCCTGGAAGCTGTCTGCAGCCTGGGAGACCAGTTTGCCCAGTTGGCCCAGTCTCCAGAAGTATTTTAAACACTTTTGCAGGCTGATGTGTGCCAAAGTCAGTCGAAATCATGACAGCTCCCTGTCTCTGAAATGTGTCATTATAGGAACACCCAGACAGTTCCTCCTGGAATGCTCGCTGGGTGTTCTTATCTTAGTATTCTCACTCGGTATTCTTATTTTAGGACAAATCGTATTTCCCATCGGAGACAATTGTAAAGGAGAGGGGGTGTGTGTATGGGACAGGGCTCACCTGAAGACCTGACTAACTTCTCTCTGTCACACTTTGGCAGAGAATCTAGTTATTGGGATGGAGCTGGGAGCAAGGGGTGCTACAGCAGGTCAGGCCCTAGGCAAAGGTCATCCTGCTTTTCCCAAGGGAGCCACGTATCCAGGAGGAGAAACAGTATTGCTGTTAACCCTGGAGCGACTGTACCCAGGTGTGCCTGCCAAGGCATGAACCACTATTAGACTCTGTACTGGGTATCACTGAGCCACACACCTCACCAAACAAAGCAGGAAAGCAGCATTTGCATGAGGATGAAATGACTCGCTTCATCCAGATACAGAAAAAGAAATGCACTTTTCAAAATGCTTGTAAATATCGCAGTACTCTAGCAAAACCACCTTCATCAAAATGATAATTTTAATGTTTATGGCTGAAAAGAAACATTTATGAGAAAAATGGTTAAACTTCAGAGTGTTTTTTCCTAAGTGAGTGCCATTAATTTTAGAAGATAGATGACAAATGACTACAAAGGTATCTTAGAATTCATGGTGTGTTGGGCCTGCCTAGTTCTTCATGCCTTAGAGGACTTTTGACTTCTTAGCAGTGAAAATTGAAAGTGTCTACAACGAAGTGCTATTCAGAAATTACTCTCCCCATTTTCCTGATGTGCTTGTTAACATGTGTATGTCAGAGATGTCCTGCCTGTGTTCTTTGAAAACACCTTCCTCTTCCTGAAGGTGCCAGATGAACTGAGGACTGCAGTGTAACTATAGGGGAATGGGGTTTTTTTCACCCTCTCCCTGCATTTGTATAGTGTCAGTCTGTAGGCAGAATGGTCACTCAAATTTATGGTTTAGTAATTGAGAACAGAAAGAATGATTATTTCTTTCTTTCTTGTTGCTTTCTTTATTCTTATGTATTGATCATATGGATTGCTTTTTTTCTCTTTTGGTAGGGATAAAAAGAAGTATTTTTAACGTGTGAGGCTTTTGATCTTGAAACAGAAAAGTTTGGGTTCTTGGCCGATTTTTATTAAGTTTTTTTAATTGTAATCTAATTTTGTTGGTAAGGAATGTCCTAGAATGTGCTCATCAATAAAACTTAGGGAAAAAAATAAGGAAGGCATAGGGAATGGTCAGAGTGATGGTGTCTACCTTCCCATGTAATCATGACACGTGGTGGAACTCTACCTTCCTCCAATAAACACCTGCCTGCTGGTGGAAAGTAGCGATGGAGTGATTTTGCTTTGTTTGTGTGCATGGCTTTGCTTTACCTATTAAATTGCCTGTGTCTCAACTCACAAGTTTTCTCATTTCTACCCTTCCTGTTCTTCCCTGCTTCCCACAGCAGGGGACGGTGTGAGTGTCTGTGTGGGTCTGAGCTGCCTGCAACCCACAAGTGTGCTTTTTGGCACCCAGTGTGGGGCCAGAGGGGTTGAAGATAACGACAGATTTGATAGGAACGCACTATACTGGATTTACAGCTGCTACAGCTGTTTAGGCTATTAATTGGCAGGCTCCTGCTCTCACCAGAGGACCTGCTTGCTTTGCTCTATATTAGAATGGAGTGATTGTCCATGGCTGCCGTATGCTGTAGCGCTTATCATCTTACTTTCCTGTGCCTGGGAGCATTTTGATAACAGCACTGGCCACATGCCTGGGCAGACAGATGGCCTGGTCATTGCTGCTGGTTTTGTACTACTGTAGGAATGCTGTAACAATAGTCTGAACTCTGGTTGAAGGGGCCGTGAACTCTGAATAACACCAGGCTGGAGCAGATATACCCCAAAGCGTCTGTGGATAGTGGAGCAGCTACACCCCTGAATAGTAGAATCATGGAATCATTTAGGTTGGAAAAGACTGCTAAGTCCAACACTAAATCATGTCCCTAAGCACCACATCTACATGTCTTTTAAATACCTCCAAGGATGGTGACTCAGCCATGCCCAAATGCTTGACAATACTTTTGAGGAATGTCAGGAAAATTAATCCACAAACACCAGAGTTTTATGTCCAAAAAGGAGACAGAGGAGTCCTGTTACTTTATTCGAATAAAGTGAGAGGTCATGGGGCATTTCCCTTGGGGTCTCCCAAATTGTTAGAGGACGCAGCCTCCTTTTTATCCTAATTTCCCAGCCGCATTTCCCTCTCTCTTTCCCCATTGGCTGAGGTACTTGAGAGGTACAGACTCCCCGAATCACCTAATACAGACCCCCTTCTAATGTATACTCACCTTTTTCTTTTCCCATGGAATTTATGGGTTTTCCCATTGCTTCTTTTGTCTCTCAGTATCTATCTTTACCTACCAGTAAACCCACAGTTTGTTTGTAAAGACAAATCCCTCTCACTCCTTTCATCAATCAGTGGAATTCCTCCTATTGTTTCTTTCACCTCTCAGTATCTAGCTTTTATCAGCAGACCCATAGTTTGTTTGTAAAGACAAATCTATCTCATTTCTTTCAGGAAGAAATTTTTCCTAATAGCCAATCTAAACCTCCCCTGGTGCAATTTGAGGCCTTTTCCTCTTGTCCTGTTACTTGTTACCTGGAAGAAGAGGCCCACCTGGCTACAACCTCCTTTCAGTAGTTGCAGAGAGTGATAAAGCTCCTTCCTAAGCCTCCTTTTCTCCAGGTTAAGCACCCCCAGCTCCCTCAGCCAATTTCTCATCAGACTTGTGCTCCAGACCCTTCCCCAGCTCTGTTGCCCTTCTCTGGACACCCTCCAACACCTCCATGTCTTTCTTGTAGTGAGGGGCCCAGAACTGAACACGGGATTGGAGGTGTGGCCTCACCAGTGCCAAGTACAGGGGGACAATCACTGCTCTGGTCCTGCTAGCCACACTATTGCTGGGACAGGCCGGGATGCTATTGGCCTTCTTGGCCACCTGGCCACATGCTGGCTCATGTTCAGCTGCTGTTGACCAGCATCCCCAGGTCCCTTTCTGCAGGGCGCCTTTCCAACCAAGGGAAAGTCTGCAACCTGTAAGTCCATCCCAGCATGGTAAGAGGAGGAGTTAATTAAGGAACCTTTTAACCTCGTTTGAAGAGCCCAGGTGTGGGAATTGTAAAGGATACAATGTCTAGCTGTTGTAACTCATTGTTTGAGTTGCGTGGTGTTACGTAGGAGGCGCAACAGCTGAAGCCGCCGTAAGGAAGGGCAAGCTTCACAAGAATCACTGCGGGTGTGACCCAACCTGAATAGGTTTTGGCAACTGGTAGCTCTACACAACACACCTCCTATCCTGAGCAATCACCACAAGAGATGGAACCCCAGTCACGGAAGAAGGGAACTCAATGGGCTTTTTATGGGTGTTGTACAGGGATGGCCCATGGAGTGAGGGAGTGATAGCTGTCTATAAATTAAAGTATGGGGGTGTGTGTGTGTGCATGTGATTAATGAGGAGGTACTGGATAATGTGGGACTTCAGCATGACACAAATGTATAGAATAAGGAGATCGTACTGGTTTGGGCTGCAGTGGAGTTAATTTTCTTCACACCACCGTGTTTAGTATCATGATTTGGATTTTTATATATAATTATAAACATTTTAAATTTAATTATTGTAAGTTGCAGCTCATGCGGTGCTCAAATTTAGAATCAGATCAACATCTGGATAGTTACACATTCATAGTCCTAGTACGCTATGAAGGTACATTTTCATAACAGCCTTCCATTAACCACCAGGTTGAAAAACAGATTTTAAATTGTACTTAAATAAAAAATATTGTTGTTTTTTTTTTTAATTGAATTTGATTCTGTACGTCTGTATACCATCTGTTTTTAAGTAACAGTTATAGCAACTTAAAATCAAACATATAGAGAAGTGGAAAAAAGTTGAGACAAAGGTGGATTGAAACTAAACGGGACAAATCCTCTGACGCTAAATAAGGAAAGCGATCTGAAAACATAGGCGTGACACAGAACACGGAGTAAGAAAACGTCTCCTTTCATATTGGTTTCGTATATTTAACACTTTCTTTGAGGGTAAATTCTCTGGATGACAAGCTTTTAACCAAATAGTTGACTACTTGAGTATTTTTGCATTTTATTGCTTAGCAACGTATTACTTCTAATCTCAATTTAAGTGTTTGCCTAATGCAGTTCTTATCTTGAACAGCCAGGCTCCCTGAACACAGATAATGCTTTTCAGCCTTTGACCTTTCAGAGTAGTTTTCTTGCTTGCTTTGGCTTCCTTCAAACCTAACACTGATGCAAAAGCTGAGATCTCATAAGAAGACCTATGAGCAAAGTACTAGGAACTCTTGAAGAAGGAGTAGCATCTCACTTGCGGCTAACCCAGCTGGGGACGCTGAGGAGGCAGAAGACGCAGACGAGAGGCAGATCTCGGCAAAATGGAGCTTGAGGGTGATATACCCAAGGATCACAGAAGATATTCGGAGCAGATGTCTTTACAACCAGGAGAGTATGTGAAGAAAAAATCCGTCTTTAAATACAAAGTCATCTGTGCTGTAAGTAGGTGCTGCTCTTAGGGGCTGCTAGTTTAACAATTCTCAAATCTGCAGGATTTTTTGAAGTTTCATTGTATTAGTATAATCATTCAGGGTAGCTTGGTAATTGGTAGTTAAAATTTTACTGTGTGAGTGTGTCACTGAAACTGCACTAATTTCACTGGCACATTTCTAAAGTTCTGGTACGTAAGAAGCAATTTTTTTTACGGCAATTTTTGTTGTGATTCATTAACCTGACTGTTCTTTTGCACAGTGAAGACATTGCTTCGATACTTTGTTTTAGATATTGTCTTAAAACAGATGTGTTTGTGGCCAAAGCAACCACAGTTTCTTTTTGCTTACTTTTGTATCTTTAAATTTGTTGTTAACGAAACAGAACATATAGGAAAGTCGTTGGCAAAAAACAATCAGGAAGTAAGGCATGGGAAAAACCTAATGAAACATTTTGTACAGTATTGTCAGTCTCACATCTCAAATATCATGACAACTCTTTACCTCTTCCCTGAGGCTTTAAGATCCATGCAGCTGCCTTGTAAATAATAAAGTGTAGGCTTTTTGTTAAGCTTTAAACATCTTTTGTTGTATCTTCTGTTTGTGACCACAATAGAAACAAGCATTAAATGTGTGTATATGTTTGCACAAGCTCTTGCATTTGTAAATTGAAACTTAGAGAAAACTACAGGTACTGATTTTAGAAATACTTGCAACTTAATTTTGAAAACAGCCCTATAGAAAAGAGTCAAACTACTACACTTTTCAGCTCTATGTAATCAGAACAATTTCACATAGTACAGTTTCCTATTTAATGCTGCATTGTGCAAGGATTGCATAAAATAAGAGGGAAATACTGAAAACTGTGTTGGTACTACCAACGTTATTTCACCTTAAGAACGAATGTCCCAAAATCAAGGGTATTTGTAAATGTTGTAATAAATGCAGCATCTTATCTGTATACCCGATAGGAGTTTTTGGGTTTTACTTCAGCTGTCTCATTACTTGAAAAAGTGGGAATGTTTGTTGCTGTAATATCTGTACTTCAATTTGTACTTCAGTTTAGTATCATCTATTTATTTCAATTACAAATGGGAGTTTTAATCAAAAAGAAGGGCAAAACCATAGTGACTTCAAGGTGCGAAGTACATGCCCTGGTGATTTGACTTATCTGTGCTCAGTGAAACGAGATCTGTTAGGTTAACCTGGCAGTGTTATCCTCCCTGTCCAGAAAGAGTGGCTGCTGGTCTAGCCCAGATGAACTCCCTGATTTTCAGTCCCTGCTGACTGGATGTAGGATTAAACTGCTGCCTTCACACCTGAGGTCTCTTTTCAAGGGTCTCCAGCATTTCTGTCAATTTGGGCAATCTTTCCACACATCCTTACTCCATCTGTCTCTCTCATCCAGTTCTCTCACCAATTCCATTTCCACTCCTTTTGAGGTACATCTGTACAAAAACCTGTGAGTAAGTAGCAGGAAGAAAGTAAAGGTGAGAAGGAGAAAGTGTAAAGGAAGTAATTATGGCATTTCTAGTGTTTGGTATTGCTTCAGAAAAATACCAGTTGTACACCCACACCTGAGAGCTGAGCAGCCCTCCCTGCTGCCACGCTTCTGCCCAGCACCTGGCAAGGCAGGACAGGCAGCAGCAAAGATCAGGGCACATGCAGTTGTTCTCAGTTCCTTATAGTTGCTGTAGTCTTAAGATAAGAGGCTTCATTACAATAACACTGAGCGTGAGAGTAACCCTCTCTCATTTTTACTTTATTTTTAACCTTAGTATTTCCACTAATCAGTCATCTGATTCCTGGAAATGGCAGAAGACAAAAGAAAGCTCTGAGGCAAAAGTGGGACATAAACTGCCAGTTCATGGTGATTTTTTCTGTGATATGCATTTTCTTTCCCACTATTATCTTGGCGAAGATGAAAGTGCATACACCACAAAATACTCTGTCACTTTTCACTGCACCTTTCAGCCAGCATGCATTGCCATTTGTCTTGGGTGCCTATTGAGCTGATAAAAGCTTCCTCAGTTCTCCCCCAGTCTCCCAAAGTTATGCTGCTTTCTGTTACAGAGTTTCCTTGGGCTGTTAGTCTCTTTCCGATTTCCTCTAACCTTGCTGACAGGGTGACTTATTAGCAGAAGCTGTCGTATGGGTGAAAATTTTACACTTGCAGCCTCAATCCAGCTAAATCTCTTAGGAGATCCTTATGATCATTCCAGGTAAATACAGAAAATAAGTAAAAGGAATTACCTTTATTTGTACAGATAAAGGATTTGCAAAACAGATAAATACATTGATCCTACTATCTTTTCCCCAGCAAAGATTTCCCCAATTACATCATTACAACTGGCCATAGGTTATAAGTGCAGCATTAGAGCCTCAGATCCTAAGGTTATAATTATCGTGCCTCTCCTATCTTCAGGCTCAATTTTTTGATGAAGTACAGAGAAGAGATTAGTTCTTAAGAAATCATGCATTCATAGAAATATTAATAATAGAGTTAATTTTTAATAAACATAACAGTTTATCACAGTTGTGAATGTTGGTTTCCCTGTGTCTGTGTGACAGGTTCTACTGTGTGCTTTGGTGGCTGTATCCCTGGGACTAGGTTTAGGACTAGGACTCAAGAAGGAGCAAGGTACGTTTATGATACTTTCATCAGCATAATTGCCAATGATCTGGATCTGGTAAAGGCTTTCAGCAAAGGCTCTTTTATGGTGTAATGTAAATGAACTGTGAAAAGTCACCACCTGTGAAAATAAAGTTCTTGAATTTTTCAAGTTGGATTGCATAAAAACTAAACACTGAAAATCTATACTTGAAAAACCTGTCCTAAACAACCAAGTGCCTTGCTGATCTTTCCAGAAATGTGAAACCTAGTCACAGCATGTTTGGAAGTTTTATTACATTAACACTTTCAGAAAATTTGAGATATGTGTTATCTTACTACATATAATGTCTTGCAATTATTTAAACAGTATTTTGTGAGAGAAATGTCATTGGATCATCTTCAGGACTCATGCTTTGAATATATTTGGCATAGTTCAGGTAGCTGATTCTAACACTGATTATGAATATTCTTTGAAAACTTCAGTTTCTGTAAAGCTACAGTAAAAAGGGGATAGTGGCTTGATTGGGTGGAACGGTATTTTTTACTTAGTTACTAACACTAGTTAGTGTTTTGATGTCAGGGGGTCATTCTAGGTGAGAACAAACAAACACAACACATTGTGAATTAATACTTCCTTTAGAATCAAAGCAAGAGTAATCCCACACTGGAGGAGTTCAAGAAAGCAGAGTCTCTTTCTCATTGCTAATCAACACATCTTGTACTTGTTTACCTAGTAGTTCATCAAGTCTTAGATCCTTCTGAAGTCTTTCAATACCATGGGCCTAGCAAATAAGATGAAGTGGAACCATAATTGTTTTTTCATCATTTGAAAATCATTTTAGCTCTACAAAATGATTTGTAGAGCATGGACTCTACAAAGTCGATACTAAAGCCCAAATTTGTAGGCAGTGCATCCTGCAAAAGCATGAAATGAACCTTGTGGCAATTATAAGGGAATTGCCCTAGCAAACCTGAGTAGATAGTTATACCTTTTCCTGTCCAACAGTGTGAGGGGAGAAGAAAACTGGAAATGCAGGAGGTCAGCATGGTTCAAATAGTATTTCTGGAGTACAGAGAATGTGGACACCGGGCTTGTCCATGTGGAGGCTGGTGTGGAACTGCAAGTGATCTTTGGAGATCGAGGGATGTCTTCAGGTGTCCTCAGGAGACCCAGAGCTGTTCCTTCACCCTGCACGAAGGTGTCAGAGCTGTGCTGAGGAATACAGCTTCCACCGCCAGGCCCCTCATTTGGACCCTTTTCTTTCTTTTAATTAAAACAACCAAACCTACAGATTTTTAAGGGACCTTTTAACAATAAAGTAGCAGAGATATTTCCAGGGTCCTGAGTGCACTAATAAGCTTTATGGTTTGTGTCCAGATGGCTTTTGAATGTCTCCAGGAAAGGAGATTCCCCCAGGCTGCCCCCACCCTGCCCGGGCCCCAGGGGCCACCTCCCCTGTCCCACCACTGACCCAGCAGGGATGGCCTCTATCTCCCCACAGCCTTGCCCTGCCCATCCATGAGTTCTGCTGAGCCAGGCCCAGCCACAGGCCAACAGCCTGGCCTTGACCTGTCTCTTTTGCCAGGGAAGGGCCCAGCACCTGGTGTGGGGCTGCCCTGCTCCAGGCTGGAGTGGTGGGATGGGTCCTGGTTGCTGCTCCCTGCCCAGATGCCCCTGGGGAGCCCCCATGGCTCTGGTACCCAGCCCTGAGGAGGCTTCCATCCCACGCAGGCATATTACAGAACATCCAAAGTGGGAATCACTCTTCCTCTTTTGTTTCAGACTGAGAAATGAGCAGGGGAAATGGCAGTCTCCTCTTCCTCATGCTGGCAGTGTGGTACACCCTGGCATTGCCTCCTGTGCCAGTGGTTTTGGAGAGACCTGTTGCAGAAACAGCTCTGCCCCAGGCTGTGGACCAGCATAGTCCCAACAGCTGTCAGGACCTTCAGCACCCAGAGGGATTCCTACAGCCTTGCTTGCACCTTGCTGGCCTGTGTGCTAGTGACCGCATTGGAAAATGGCTAGGGAATTGGATTTGGGAAATTATTCAGCACATTTCTCCCTGCAGCCCATATCCATGACCCGTTTAACAGACCTGCCTGGGACAGGGTTATCTGAGCACTCAGCCTTGCTGCCTTCTCCTTACAGTCAGCTGCAGACACAAGTGCAATGAGCCACACAGGAACGGCGTGCCCGGCTGCCAGTGTGACAGCGGCTGCAAGGAGCGTCAGGATTGCTGCTGGGACTATGAGGACACCTGTGTGGAGCCGAGTAAGTCACCCTACAGGCAGTGCTCACTGGTGTCCATTTTATTTTGAATTTGTTTTTTCATGTGACTGTAATAGAAAATGGGTAATTCTCATGTTTGTGCAGATACACAGAAGTCATGTCACATTTCCTAGGGAGGGAAATGTGACAAAAATCACAAAATCACAGAATGGTTAGGGTTGGAATGGACCACTGGAGGCCATCTAGTCCAACTTCCTGCTCAAGCAAGGTCCTAGGGCACACTGCTGAGGCTTGTGTCCACACAGCTTTTGAATGTCTTCTGGAAAGGAGATTACACAACCTGTCTGGGCAACCTTTCCAGCGTTCTGGTCACCCTCCCAGTAAAGTTATTCCTGTTCAGGTGGGTGTGGCAGATTCAAGCTGCCTCGGTACTCAGGTGGCTAGAGGGCTGTAACTTGATGACATGACAGTACACAAAATCTTCCTGCATCTTTCTCAAATCAGATCCCGGTATTTTTGTCCCTTATGGGTAACCAAAGCATTTGCCACACGTATTTCATGGCACATATAAAGCTGAAGATGAGCATGAGCAGAAATCATGAGTTATCTTTAAGCAGGGCCCTTGAAGCAACCCTGTTGTGCCAGTACCTCTTGCACTTTTGAAAATAAGGGGGCGTTTCCCAGTCGGCTGTGCTCTCCAGCCTCGTGCATTCCTTGGTGGGTGCCTGGGATCAGAGGAGTCCACTTGTCTTCAAGGGGAACAGCCTGGTTCTGCATTGAGGGCAGGCTGCTCTCCAGTTACTGTCTCTGCTTTCCCAGCAGCTGTTCAGATATTTCTTCATCCTATTTCTTTTTCTGCCTACTTCAGCCCTTACTTCTCTTTTTTTTTTTTTGCTCTCTGCTGGAACTCATATGCAAAAGCATGAAAAACGTCAGTTTGCTTCTCTTTCTTCTCTGTAAAAGAAATATGGAGTGTTTTTTTGGTGTTTTTTTTCCCTAGATGTTTTTGGAAAGATGGAAGGCATTGAAGGAGATGACTTGGGGGATACCTTTGTAAAATAAATTATGTTATGACTCTGTGTTACGGTTCAATGGCCAAAGAAATAGGCTTTTTCTGTTAAATGAAATCTTGAGTTTTCTTTCCAGAGAAAACTTATAAAACAACTCAAACGGTATATATAAACAACAATTTTTTTTTTCTTTACCTGTTTGGGGGGTTTCCATGCAAAGAAGTTTACATGAGGTTCTGTGAACTGAATCATAATTTTTTTCTTGGAATTTTCAGCCCGATCTTGGAAGTGCACTAATTTCCGTTGTGGTGAGACAAGAATACCTGGAAGTTACTGTTCTTGTTCTGATGACTGCTTGCAGAAAAAAGACTGCTGTGTAAATTACTACAGTGTTTGCAGAGGTAAATCAAAAGTCAAAATGTTTTAAATATAAATTATTTTATGAAATAGATAGATGGTCAAACATTGAAAATATAAAGGTAGATGAATTTGTTTCTCAAGACTAGATTCTGACTGACATTTTGAAAAATTTATGTTTTGAGGTGAATCTTTTGGTATTTTTGACTGTGAAAAAGACAGTTTCT
This sequence comes from Corvus cornix cornix, assembly GCF_000738735.6. Taxonomy (NCBI): domain Eukaryota; kingdom Metazoa; phylum Chordata; class Aves; order Passeriformes; family Corvidae; genus Corvus; species Corvus cornix. Next base: position 59,401,336 of record NC_047056.1, on the reverse strand, counting down.
GCAGAACACTGTGAATTGTGTCGTTCTTGAGAAAGACAGAATGATTTGGATACTGCAGAAGTATACCACATGTGGAGGCTTTGGGTTGTTTCCTTTCTTTCTTTTGTTTTTTTCCTTTGTTTCCCCCCAAAAGAGATGGAGACAATCTGAAGTACATATTGTAGTAATCATCCCTAATCTACAATTTCCCATCCTTTTTATTATAAATCTGTTTTTGGAATGGACTTATTATGTTTTACTTATTTTTGAATATCTTTGTTCATGGCTAATTGTTTCATACTGGCTCCAGCTAAACACATGAAGAATAGCACTGGTATAATTCAGTTACAGGAATGGTACTTGAGGAATATGCTGGTGACATAGTATCTGTTATCAGAATTCCTTTATGCTGTGGAAGGCAATAAATTTAAGGCAACTCCTGCAAAATTATTGTTACCTAAATGCAAAATAAAGCTAAAAGGGGTTAAACCACAACACAGAGAAAGAAAAGAAGTGCTAAAGGCAGCCCCATTCTTCTCTCTAAGTGTGTCAATGGTGCACAGAAAATAAAAAAGGAATAAGTAGTCCAGTGTGGTCAGGATACAGTTTGAATATTTTTTCATTTAAAACCCAATAAAAGCCTAAGCTTTCATAGTGTTTTCTTCTCCGTTTTGTTTGTTTGCTTGTCTGCGTAGTATGTGTGCTTTGTTTTTAACTTACAGTTGTGAGCACTAGTCCTTTCAGGGTTTGAGGGGCTAATAGGTTGCACCAAATTGTTCCTAAAGGTATCTTTAGTCCTACATTTCTGTTGAAGCAGAAAATATTACAAGAAGAGCTTTAAAAAGATCATCCATGTAGCTGCTTTTTTTGGTGGGGGGGGGGGGGGCCGTGTCAGTGCTAACTCAGGATTTTTTTTTCCTTTTAGGTGAAATATCTTGGGTAGAAGAACCATGTGTGCCAATTGAAACTCCTCAGTGCCCAGTAGGGTAGGATAAAGGAATTTCTCTTCTTAGCAAATAAAATCTTTGAGACAGTCAGAAATACTCCAGTGTTCTGAAACAGGTTTTCATATTTATGGAGAGTAAGGTCCTTGCCCTGAGCAATATTCTGTAGAAATTGTTTGTGGCTAGGAATGTTTGTTCTTTCTAAAACCTTTGTCATCTTGTTCTACATTCATTGATCATTTACAGTTTAGAGCAGAGTACAGGAGTTCAAATTCAGATTGAAATTCAGTTTGCAAAGACCTGGAAAAATTGTTAGAGTTATCTCAAGATTCATTTATCACAAATTGGTCATAGTCCATTTCATGTTACCATATTGTATCTTTGACAATTCAGATAAGTCACCTTATGCAGTCTGTAATAACTGTTAGAATCCATGATTGCAGTTCTTTAGGCAACAGGGTTGTTTGGGGGTTTTTTTGCTCCAATTATTTACAGGAAGAAAGGTGTGTTGAAAAGGGAGCTATAAAGTAGCTGTATATCTACAAATGCTGAAACAATTTTGCTATTTGTGCAGTTTTTCAGAATCATAGGTAGAGGCTAGGCAGAAACACCATTTAAAAGTTGTCCTTGAAGAAAAATGAATTAATTTCTGATTCAGTTATGGTACTTGTGATATTATCCATTATTTTCTTTTATTTTACTGCCAGTTTAGTTTAATTATAATAGTAAGACCATTAAAGTTGTGGCTTCTTTGTGAGTTCCTGCATGTACCTCCCAACATAGGTATAAAAATACACTTTTTAGGTTAACAAATAGCTTGCTGAGTTAACACAGTTTCATAGGCTAAAGCTTGGAAAGTAGTGGAGGGAGGCTTCTTTAAGTGCTGTAAACAGCGTTGCTATATAAAGATCCATTTAATTTCCGATTCAAACCAGTAAGCTGTTTTATGCAGACTGTTTTTATACAGACTACTGATGCTAGTGTGCTTCTGTGTTTTGGAAAGACCACTTTTAATAAGAAACTAACTGGGTTAGTGATCACTGCCTGATGTCAATGTGTAACTTTTTGTTAATATTATCACTGAAAGGATTACTTGTATTTTATTCCTACGGTATTTCTTACCAGGAGGATTGTATATTTACTCTCAATATTGAACTATTTCTTTATCTCACACAATGATATTAATTCTGGGATGTACATGAATATTCTAGATCCTGCTTATAAAAGCTGAATTTATATTGTTAGAATCTTAACAAGTCACCGACTCTCCAAACGTCTTTATGATGATAAACTTATATTTTCTTGTAGATTTACTCGCCCACCACTTATCCTTTTTTCAATGGATGGGTTTAGAGCAGAATATTTGCAAACTTGGAGTTCCTTGCTGCCAAATATTGAAAAACTCAGTAAGTTTCCAAGGGTGTTTTCACTGTTTTCTTTAAAAGTCTGCATGCAACCTCTCTGGTCCCCTTTGCTACTGTCATGCATATGTGTTGCTCAGCAATGAAAAAAATCACAAATTAAGTCTCTCATCAGTTGTATATTTTCATTATTATATGTTCTGCATTGCTTCTTGTATCTGAGTGCACAGCAAACATGACTTTTTTTTTAACAAGGCCTCTAATATTTGTCAGCAGCTTTTTATTAAATACACAGTTTGAAATAAACATTAAAATACAGTTTAAAACTGAGAAAAAGTTCCAGATAAGAATTTTCCGCATTCTTGGTACTGCATTAAAAAGTTGCTAAATAGCTGATAAGGAGCTGAACATTAAAGTACAGTACTAAGAGGAAATGCATTGTGTTATTGGGAAATTTTCCTCAAAGATTCATTTTCTCAAGTCAGATATTTTAAGATGTTAGTATGTTGAAATTATTGCAGTAAGGCTCAAGTAACCATTTTCCAGTATTTCTGAATATTGTGAGGAAGAGTAAGTTGGATATCTTCAGTTTGTGCTATAAAGGGCTCTAAAAAGTGAGATCCATTAGTGCACATGTGGTTAAAATTTCCTGAATATTTTGGAGCTCAGATCTCCAGATACTTTGTACCTGGACAAAATGTCTGCATATTTATTAATTTCTTCTCAGCAGCAATAGTCTAAATTGACAGTATTTTTATCAGTTCTGAGTACATTACATTGTGTTTCTATTTGAAAATTTCCCATGGATATTATGATGTACTACATTTTACTGAATAGTTAACAATCTTGTTTGTGGATAATGAGAGTATCCAGAAACTTGAAGTTGAACCAATGTGCAAACCTGACTTCTCGGGCAAATGGTTTATTCTCTGAAGTCATTCTGACTGGAAGGAATTGAATCAGTGGAGGAATCATGAATTTTGAAGTCAGTAGCCAGTTCCAGTCTTTTGAAACAAGGTGAAAAGGAAATGCCAAACTGGCAAAAGGGATGAATACCATGCTATGTCTATGTTTCCAAGAAATCCTTTGAAACAAGGAGAGGTCTAATTCAACATTGCTCATATTTGTGGTCAATTTGAGCAATTGTTTATGCACACTCGTGCTTATATTTCTCAGAAATCTACAGGAAAGGGAAATACCTTTATTTGCAAAAGAACAAATGTAGTGTTGATTCATGGCATAAAATCTTTCCTCTCTATTAACTCCTTTAACCTAGAACATTCAGTAGAGCTAATCAAGCTAGTTGTTATAGAATATGTACACTATTGATATAGATCCTTTATAGATCCTTCCATAGAAAATTTTGCTGAATTTCTCATGTCTTTATAAATTATTCAGCCCTTCTTCAAACACTCTCTAAGCCTTTTTTTTAAATCTGTATCACATTGGAATAGTTTTGTTGAAAAATTTCACACTTTCATTGTTTAGGTTGCTTAGTTAAGATCAGCTTCTCTTCTTTGACTGAAATGCTCTACATCAATTAATGTGTGTTTGAGCATGAATGAAATAATCATCTGGTTACAGCTTAATATAGGACTTTGTACATGTGAGTTAGATGTAAAAACAGCATTAAGGCATCTTCCAGTCTTCACATTTTTGTTTTGTGGGTAAATAAGTTGGATCCTACAGTGGATTTAGACACTACAGATATTTGTGTGCTGAGTACCTTTGATTGATGAAAAATAATGCAATGTTTGGAGATACAGGTAGGACACCTGGAGTGGGATTTACTCCAGGGCAGGAAACCTGGGGAGGGGTTCACTCCAGGACAGAGCACCTACATTTAGACATATTCTTGGAAATGTCTGCATGTGAGATGTCTACTTGCTCACTGAAGTCAGTGCCTTTATGGTTAATACAGTCTGCATAGTGCAGTGCAAGAGCCTAGAGGACAAGTCAGCTCAATCAACAGAAGGAGGGTGCCACAGGACAAATTGTTGCCTTAATCTGTGTTTTTAGTATACTTCAGAGTGCCATGGCCTTCAATAGCTGTGTCAGGAGAACACAGATCTTGAAGAGATTTGCATCAAAACTGTCAACTTTCATGCAGATGTCTTGAACATCAGAGGGTTTCTCAAATGACACCTGGCTCTAGTGCTTAAGCCACTGAGTCCTTCCCTGCTTGTCACCAATCAGCTCTGCAGAGTATCTTGTTTGGTCTGACCTCAGGCTTCATTCTCATTGCATAAACATGCATATCTAGGCCACTTAGGATCTCAGAAGCATCTGAGAAATTTACTTGGGTTGGCAGACAGGATGTAGAAGCAGCATCTGAAGGCCCAACAGGATCATCAAAGATTTCTCAATGGACCTTAGGCCCCGAGGCTTTAGGCAGCTGAATTGGGCATCCAGGTCCACTGACTGCATCGGGACAGTAAGCTTAGCTCACAAGGAGGCACCAGGATTGTATGAGTCTTGTTTTGGAGTGACATTTCTCCATCTAAAACTGCAGGAACTGATTGTAGTGATTTTTGTTTGTTTGTTTTTAAGACTCTTTGTTTTCAATTAAAAAAAAAAAAAAAGTATATTAATACCTTGATCTGTTGCAGAAACATGTGGCACACATTCAAAATACATGAGAGCTGTTTACCCCACAAAAACCTTTCCAAACCACTATACTATTGTAACAGTAAGTGAGAATTTTTGTTTTTCCTTTTCATAATCTGGATAACACAGAAAGGATTTTGTGGTGCCTGTCTTTTAGTGGGACATGAGAACTCATGCCATAGATATAAAAAAGAGAGAGATGCTGAGATGGTACACACAGGCATGATCTGTGTGGCTACACGTGTGCTATCTGACCCTGGCCTGTGAGCCGGTTATTCCTGATCCTTGTCAGTCTAACTGGATATGGGTGAGCATGGGTAAGGACACAGCCTTTTGATGATAGCATTTCTTAGGGTGGGTTTGGCAGCTGATAAACAGCCACATGACATACAGGGTACCTAATCTATAGCACATCAGATTTTAATTGGGCTGGGAAGGAAATATGGAAGCTGGGGAATTTGATGGGCACACTGAATTCATTGGCAGGAAGCGTATGATTTGTGTGAATTAGGAAAGTGTTCTATGATAAAACAGTTCTTTCAAAATTGCAACATTGCAGCAGTGTGCATTGAAACGTAGTTTAGGGTCCATTTGACTTTTGGACTAAGCATTTTATTTTGTTTATTTTCATTTTACAGGGATTGTATCCAGAATCTCATGGTATCATTGATAACAACATGTATGATGTACACTTGAATGCGCATTTCTCACTTTCAGGGGAGGAAAAATTCAAACCTGCATGGTGGAAAGGGCAACCAGTAGGTTTGTTTCTCATATGGTATTTATGTCCAGAGTGGTTTGTGTCATATAATAAAACAAAACAAAAAGGGAGTAACTATCAAAACGGTGCAATATATTTGCAGCAAGTACTAGCTAACCTGTAGGCTTCATATAATAGGCTGCCTACAAAATAGTTTGCTTGTTATGGAAGTAAAAGGACTCTTAAAGTGTTAATTCTGAGATGTAAAATTTTTGTGGCAGTTAGTAAAAAAAGACTGAAATATTTTGGCTAGCACTGGAATGGACTTCTTGCCATAGGGAGCCATAGTAAATTTTTGGTATGGTTTGATTTTGGGGTATTTTTTTTCTTTGTCTTTTGACAACTTGCTACAAAATGAAATTGGTTTCCAAATTACATCTATTTACAAATACACCTATATCTATTTGCAAATGTCCAGGCATTTAAAAGCAAGGAAGGGAGTACCAAAGAACTTAATTTCTGAAAAAAAAGTCAATTATATATAACATAAGGCACATTTCATAGCAACCCCAAATTTTACCTATGGTTATGATTAATATTATTAATTTACTAGAAATATCAATCTCTAATAATGGTGCTGAAAAAACCCCAAACATATGCAATATATAGTATACCTACTTAATCTACATTTATGTATGTGTGTCTGTGTGGTCATGTTTATAGTACACTCAAATACCCAGGTTTTGGTGCTCTTTTTTTCCTGAAGGATTCCATCATGTTTGTAACACAGCCAGAGCTACACTTTTTAGGATTAATAGAAATATGCCCTCTTATAATAAAATCATATAATTAGAATCTATATCTGAAATAGAAATAGACACAAAACAAAAAATTGAAACTAGTAGAATAGAATATTTCAGTTGGAATGGACTTACAGTGATCATCTAGTCCAGCTGCCTGACCAACTCAGGGCTGGCCAAATGTTAGATCACATTTTTAAGGGTGTTCTCCAAATGCCTCGTGAACACTGACAGGTATAGGGCAGCAACAACCTCTTTAGGAAGCCTGTTCCAGTGTTTGACATTGTATGTGTTAAAAAATGTTCCCTAATGTCAAGTCTGAATATCCCTAAGGCAGCTTCTTCCATCTTCATGATCCTGGGATTTGCCACAGGAAAAATGATCACTGCCCATTGCCAGTTATGGAAATACCTATATGATTTTTTTCTATGCTGAGAATATCCAAGAAATGACAACATCATTGTTTCCACACTAATTTTTCTTCAGAATGTGCATGTAGGAAACAAAACTTCAGATCAGATATGGTCATTAGGTAGCTATGTGATGTGTGAGAGGAGAAGTAAAAATGCATGCTTGCAGCACGTTTCTACTTTTGTGATCTGAGGTCCTCCAGTGGTGACAAAAAATCATTTGTTTGTATCTTTACCCAAAGGTCTGGCTGACAGCAATGTACCAAAATTTGACAGCAGGCACCTTCTTCTGGCCAGGCTCTGATGTTCCAATTGAGGGAACATACCCCACCTTGTACACCATATACAATGGGTAAGATTTTATAGGGCTTGTACTAAATTCCTGAAGATTACTCCAAAAATCCAGACTGCTATTTGACAGTTGAAGGAAATGAAATACAAGATTTTTAAACAAGTCTGACAGATAAGTGCCATGCCACATCATCCTGGCTATGTCATGGAACTACCAAAAATACTTGAAATTTTCAAAACCAGTCAGAGGATTCACAATGAAGAAGTCAAATGGTACTGTATATTCTGCTCTTCTAGACATTTTGGAAGTTTCAGCCAACTGCAAAACAGTAGGAGAGCATCCTGGAACTGATTAGTAGCCACTGCTAAGTTGCACCAATGATTGCCATATTTCCATGAATAAAATCAACAGATATTATGTAGCTCTTTAAAAATACTTGCAGTTGACAATAAGCTTACAGATAACCTATACCCTAAGACAGTGAACACAAACTAGGAAGCCATGGCAAGAGGCTATGGGAGACAGAAATTAATTGAAGAGAGAATGCTGGATAGGGAAGCTACTGAAGGCAGAGGGGCTCTAAATCAATTTCCTCTGGCCTTGCTTGCATGTTTGGTAATGTGCACACAGCTGTTGAATCATAGTTCTTGTATGGCTTTTTCTAGTCCGTTCAAAGGTTACACATGTGAAATTGCCTTCATAGTTTTTGTGACATTGTTTTTGTTGTGGGTTTTTTTCTGTTTGTGTTTCTTGCAGTTTGTTTTGCTATGGAAGGCATTGATATTAGTAAACTATTTCTAGATTTTTGATGATTGTGATGACTGCAGTGTATTTCCCATGATTCTTCACATTTAGAAAGATAATCAAAAGCAAGCATAGAACTGTAAGTCTCTATAGATAACAGACTTTGCAGTGATGTGTAGGATTGGTACTCAGAAAACACCTGAGTACTGTAAGTAACTAACACACAGCTTGTGCGTGACTTTGAGGGAAAGCAGAGCTATTTAATGGGTGAATTCTCTCATCAGAAACAAAGCATGATCTCACAAAGACTTCGATGGGATTATTACTTACTTTTAAAATATGAAAATCCAATGCTTATACATACTGAAAAGAATAAAAATTATTCTACCTTGTATTTCAAGTTTATTTCCTGAACTTAAAATATCTTTTTTTGCATGTATTTATAAATATACAAGTAGTCCCACCAACACAGATTTGTGTTTGTAAAATCAGGGTCTGTCTAATTTGCCACTTAAAGTGACTTACATTCAAATAAAAATGGGACTAATAAAATTAATTACTGTACCTTGTTAAAATGCATCATTCTTAGTTCCAGATCTATGACTTTAATATATGACTAGAGTATGGACACTTTCTCTGTATCTAGGAATTAGAAGTGGATGGAAAGTCTTGTTAACATCGTATTTTTTTTTCTTCTTTTCAGTTCGGTTCCATATGAAAAGAGAATTTCAGGAATACTGAAATGGCTTGATAATGCCCAACCTGAGAGGTAACACTTTGTAATACCTTACCTGCTTTGTGAGACTATAGCTTAGCTTTTAATGCTTAGAAATGGAAATTTCTGTCGGTGTTTGTGAAACATGGAATCTTCCTCACCATTTCAAATGATTATTTGCTGAACTTAAGCCTGTTCTGTAAGTATAGCTGTGATAAGACTGTAGGTACAAAAGATTAAAAAGTGAACATATATCTGAACAGGACATACTGTCGTATGAGTTTTATCTTATTGGGTTGTCTTTTTTCTTGGTGCATGGCCTGTAGGAAACATTGAACATTCAGTTTCTAGTCTAAGTATATGGATGAAAGATTTCATAGGAAGGCTATTGCACAAGAAATGTTAAATACATGAAAGTAATTGCAGTAAGTAATTCAGGATAAAAAGTAAATGTCAGTGCTGATCATGATGTTAACTTTGTGACATATAAAGAAATGAAATCTTTTATACGATGATTTGCTAATAAAGTCCTAATGTATTTGCAGTTGGGATGTGCTCTCTTGAGCCTCACTGCATAGTCAGGAAGAGCTATTTCACATGGTAGTTCCATTTACATCTCAGAAACGATTGTTTGCTCTGGTGTTTGAGATCTTGAATTTTTCCGAAGTGATTTCTGGGTACCCATAAAAAACACCGGATTATGTTACTGAAATTGTAACTTCAAAGGGCCCATGTTGATTAATTACAGATCTCAGAGGAAGCTGAATGCTTATATTTGCTGTATGGACTTTTATCAAGGTTTAAAGAGGTTATTTATAATACTTTTAAAATGTCATTTAATATTGCTTTTCAAATGCTGCCTCTAAATTCTCATAGTGTTCCATTCTTACTTATTTCTAACTCAAGGCCTCATTTATACACTTTATATATTGAAGAACCAGATTCTTCTGGACATTCATTTGGACCAGTTAGTGCTGGTGTAAGTAGTTTCTATATTTTTCTTATACTTAATTGGACTAAAAATGGTGTTGTACTAGAAATTTAACCAGTTTATAGACCTGAGAAGGATAGTAGGTGAAAAAATGCCATGACTGTTTTATGATTTTTATTAAGAACTTGTGCTTGTGTTTGAGCCCATTGTTATGATTCCAACACTGTGTGTGAATCAAAAGACCCATAAACCAAACAGAATGGCAGAAAATCATTTCAGATCATACTGTTAGAAAAAATATTAATATTTATATTTAGACTGAACTTTAATTATATTACAAAGTGATATTTAGAGGCATGTGGCCTGGCAAATCCTCAGAGCTGTCTTTTATTTATTCATAACATTGTACTTCAATGTTTGCTAATATGTAACCCAAAAATATTACATTTTTACTTGCGTGAAGTCAAAACATTAAACCTTTAAGGATCTTAGTTGTAGCTGGTTTATCTCACAGGTAATCAAAGCCTTACAGGCAGCAGATCAAGCACTGGGGATGCTCATGGACGGACTTAAACAAAGAAACCTGCACAAGTGTGTAAACCTCATTGTTTTAGCTGATCATGGTAATGTACATACTTAATTTTTCAATCTAATTTTACTGAGTCACTGTTTTCTTCCTCTGTGCAATATGTGGGCTTAGTAGTGTTAATCCATTTTATAATTCACTTTATCTTCATTGCCATAAAAAAGATGGCTGTTTCTATGTTGCCCTTTAGGGATGGAGAAGACCTACTGCAAGCAGTTAGAGTATATGACCAATTACTTCAAAACGGTGGATTTCTACATGTATGCTGGGCCTGCAGCTCGCATTCGAGCACGTAATGTTCCAAAGGACTATTTTACCTGTAAGTGTAGACCAATCCTGGGATTGAACAATCAATATAGCAGGAAATAAATAAATAAATAAGGAAATGGATAATCAGTAGTGATCAGCAGAGTGAACAGCTTTCTGTTTCCCTTAACTTGGCTTCAACATCCATGGAAGTTGTTTGGGTTTTTTTTTTCCAAGAATGACCACTTTAGATGAAATTTGGATGAAGGTTAGAAAAGATCATTGCAGACTCTGATTTGTGTTTTTTTGGCATGGAAAGATGAAGTAAAGGTAGTTTTATTGTTTGGGACTGGAGTTCAGGGCTTTCATAAGTGTATGGCTCTTCACAGATTTCTTGTGCAACATTGACAGAGTCAGTCTTTTTGAAGCAGTATTTCTAACTGTGTGTACAAAGTTACAGAATCTGAACCTTAGCACAGTGGAATCTAAGCCTTGGTTAAGCCCTTCAGCTAATATCTCAAAAGAACAGAAAATTGAAACCATGTGAGCTAACTCTGACTTGAAATAGATACCATGCTACCAGACTGGAAAAAAAATCCCAGAACTTTCTGTATCAGGGAAAAGAATGGAGAGGTATTGTAAGAGGCATAGTTACTGCAGGTTGCAAATAAGAGCTGGGATCTCATTGTACTTTTTATTCATATTTTAGAATTGTACTTATAGTTGAAGGCACAATATTTTTATGATATAAAGCAGACTTTCTTTGGTTTAAGTCAGATAAAATCAGAGTAATGAGCTGCGGAAAGAATGGTCATGTTTTTTGTGTGTCTCAGTCTCAATAAAATTGTTGACTCATTTCCTCTAATAGTCTTAGATTTTCTGTAGGAATTTTCCTTCCATGAAGTGCTCAGATTTGCTTTATAGAAAGTTAATGTCAAATGGTTAAATCACTCTTTCAAAATGTGCGAGGTGAAGATACCAAGATAGACTGAAATTTTCTCTGTGACTGTTGCTGGAAGCGAAATACAAGACAACTGCTCCAGGTCCTGTTCAATGTGAAAAATGTTAGACTTCAAACTGAGGTTAGATGAGAGAAAAAACCTCGGGTCTGGTGATCTGTCAGCTTTAGGTGTAGGCAGTCATCACCATGGCAGTTTTCTACAGTCTATCTTGATGTACCCAAAGTTCTAGTTACTTCCACAGGCACACTTACAGGCAGTGACCATTAGAAATGTAACATTCCTACCTGTGGAAGGCTATAGTTGACACAGTCTTCACAAGCTAATAAGGAAAATTTTATAGACAAAAAGTGTGTTTAAGTTTTTTCTCATGAGGCTTTGTCCTTCAGCTGTTCAAATGTATATTAATCCATCTTTTCTTTTTAACAGTTGACTCAGAAGGAATCGTTAAAAACCTCACAGTGAGTAAATATTCTCGTAAGTTTTACTCATAGCTACTCTTAATAGGAATCTGATGAAAAAACACAGTTTGTAAAAAAATGGAACTATGGTGCCAGTTTGAATAGTGTACTGACTCCAGTGTGCCATGGGAGGCAGTTCTGGAAGTTGTTCAAAGATGATGCATAAAGGTACTTACTTCACTTTGAAAGAGAAGTGGCTGACTTCAGGGGGAGAAACCAGGGTGTATCTTCATGGTAGAACAGAATACAGCACAGAGATGCTTTAGACAACAGGCATCTGTTAGCGCTGAACCACAAGTGCTGCACTCAGGCTAAGCTAAAGTAACTTTTCCACACAACAGGTAATGACATTGTAGAGCACATTGCCATGAAGTGTTGTAGAGGCTGGAAGTAGAAATAGAAAGGGGGAATTTTAGAGACATTAATGCAGGGCAGCCCTGTAAGGGCTTTTAAACCTGATCCACAAGGAACACCTGACTTTAAAAGTCCCTGAAGCCTAGGTGAAACTAAACAGGTACAAGAAAGAAGCTTCATTCAATACTTGGCTTGTTCTTACACACTTTCTCTAAGTGTCTGATTCTGGAAGTTTTGGAGATCTGCTTTGAAACAGAGTACTAGGCAAGATGGGCCTTTGGCATCAGGCAGTATGACTCTCTTAGGATCTTTTGACATATCACTGAAATACTTGCAGTGCTTTTATGTATGCTGCACCACCACAGGGTCCTGTACTGGTAGTTCTGCTTGGAACTAAGCCATGCTGAGTGGATGTAGCACTTGAGGGCACATCCAAGCTTGCCCGTGTCTCCCATGTGGGTACACTTTGACAGCTGAGTTCCGAAGGATACAAACAAAGAAATGCAGAGCGGAGTGCAAACCAAAGGAAGACCAAACCTATTTCTTTTACTGAAAGGTGTTAAGATGTGACAGTGCATGTTTTTTCCTTACACTTTTTTAGACAGATAATTTACTGCCTTTTTTGTTGTTGTTGTTGTGTCCAACATATACATTAATACACGTGGGATGAATGTGCTGGACAAACTAAAAATCTTGTAGGACAGTTGTCTTTTTGTATTTCTTTCCTTTTACAATTTACAGTGAGTTAAATATTTAAACTGCTTGCTCTCAGTGTGTTGTCATAACTCCCCCTTCTTCTCTTCATTGCCAGTTTGTTTTCTATTCTGTGGCTTGTCCTGGGCTAAGTAGTAGACAGGTGTTGTGGTATATTTAGGAAAAATGCTTTCAGTTTGTAAAAATTCTGGACTCCCATATGGGTATGTTTCTGATAAATCACCACTAGAGGTCTTCCTTTAACCTGTTGAACATGCGGGAGTAGGCTCAATGGCTGGAAATAGCTGAAGGCGCTTTCTCAGTGCTACATCCCCTACCTTGCTGTATGATATGGAGTCTGTCATATCAAAGAGCATGGTATGATGGGAATATCACAATTTGCATGTTCTCAAGCTCAGCTGAAACTTCTACTGCTAATAGCTAATAGTTACAGAGATGTGACATCTCATGCCTTATGGGAATAGCCTGGTGTAAGGACGTGTCCTCCTTCCTTTTCTCTTCATAAATGGTTAGTGTACTTTGTCCCTGTCAAGTTACTAGAATGAGTGCTTTTTGCAGAGAAGGGAGTTGTGTGTTGTATATTAATTGCTAATGAATAGACATAAAAGGCATATGTTGATTTTCTCTATTTTTCCTTTTAATTAGACCTCTTCTTCTGGGCTAGCAAACACATTGAATCCTTATTTTTCATGTTTCTGGATTCCTCTGTGCTTCTTTGATGACTATTGAGGCATGGTTACTCTCATGTCACATCTTAAAGTCTGCATCCTGTGCAGTGCATACAATTCTAGTACTTAGAAGTGAAGATGTCAGATCAGACCCCAGGCATGGTATAGTTTGCACAGCCTATGTGGTAAAACAGGTCCACTTCTGTGGCCTACCCAGCTTCCTAGCAGCTCTTCCCTTAGCATTTCAGATATTCTGGGTTATCCCAGTGCTGGATGCCTGATCAGGAGCAACACTTCTGAAATGTTGCCATGATGCTTGCAGCCAGCTGGAATGGCTTCTAATGGCCATATATAGTTAGGTCTTTGCAGTATCCCCTATGGTTATCATCAGGCTCGCAATTCCAAGCTCTTCCATGGCACGCCTGCTAATGCAAGGGTTATATTAACACACTAAATGTCGGTGTAAAAGCGAAGACCTTTAGCTAACAGCTGAGCAATGGACATTTACGTGTTCAGGCTTGCAGCTAAAACCCTAGACTGCCCCATTGTGTATAGTTGGCTTGCTTTGTTACTTATTGTAAAGTGACTGAAGGTGGCAGAAATAAACTTCCAGGGAACTTTCTCTTGTAAAGTGTGATCTTATCAACTAGATACCAATGACATTATTACAGAAATAGAGACTAAATATTTCTACTGAGTATCTTCCAGCCTTAGGTGTACTTTTACCACAGTATTTGTGGACTTGCTATATATATTGTATGTAGTGTATTTTCGAAGAGTTCCAAAAAAGTGTTGCTTTTCCTTGCATTGCTTCTGGGGCCAAAAATGACATCTACAGGTCATCCGAGAAGCTGTCTGTGAATAATGGGCTTTGTGCTTGCATTCCTGTCACTGAGATGTTTGTGATAATTTTGAATGATGGACGGTTTTTGAAGCTGAGCGAAACTCGTGACTGGACTCTTTCCTCTGGCACAGTGCAGAAGATCCCCTCAGCACTTCAAGCCCTATCTGACTCCTGACCTGCCCAAACGGTTCCACTATGCTAACAACATTCGTATTGATAAAGTTCATCTTTTGGTGGATCGACAGTGGCTGGCTGTGAGGTAACATAATTTGTGTGATTGTTATGCTATTTTTTTTAATCCCACTCTCATCCCTTTAATTTCCTTCACAGATGCTTCATTTCCTGTTGTGCTTTAGACTTGTTACATTTCCATGTTTGTTACAGTTAAAATCATACTGTGTAAAAAGGAAACATGCCTCATAGAAAAAAAGCCCAAGAATTAGTGTGATTCAAAACTTAACAGTCTAATACAAGAATCATCATTGCTCCACATCAAGTTTTTACCAAAAGAAAAAAACATTTAAAAGAAAAAAAATTGATACTACCTAATGGAAAAATTCTCAAAAATAGTGCAAACAATAATGTAAGATTTTTACACAAGGTATTCCCATATTTAGCCCTTTTCTTGGCATTGCAGTCACCACCCCTCAACTGCCCTTCTCTAAGGCTGATTGCTTTAGTCTGGTGCACGTGTGGATATGGCCAATGATCAGCATTAGGAGTCCTTCATCAGGAAGAATAGGATGTTGAAGTTTCTGCTTCCTCACTCTGTGATTGCAGTGGGGTTCTTCCTATATGCATGCTAACAGTACAGCTTGCCCATTCTTCACTAGCCTGCAAGTTAACATTACATCTCAGTTCAGTAGACATGGTGCACTCTACATGTGTTAGGTGTACTTGCATTATCACGCAAAGATAAGCTGAAAAGGTAAAAAATTAGACATAACTACCTGGTCATTACAAAAAATTGCTGCAAGAGTGAAACATTAAAAAAATAACTCTGAGTAAGTCAAGAGCAGTTCAGACAAGGCTTAGACCTGAGGCTTTGAAAACTCAATACAGACATCTGTAGTGTTTGCAGCAATACTGTATTTACTGAGCTACAGTATTGCTGCAGGAGAAGC
Source organism: Corvus cornix cornix (assembly GCF_000738735.6). NCBI lineage: Eukaryota > Metazoa > Chordata > Aves > Passeriformes > Corvidae > Corvus > Corvus cornix. The sequence goes on along the minus strand of NC_047056.1, from coordinate 59,385,897 downwards.
GAGATCCAACTTGGAATTTCAAGACTGCTAAAACATTAGAAAATGCCTGATCTAAATGAATATGCAACTTGATTGTTTGTTTTGGTGTAGCCAAATAATTGTCCAGGACATTCAAAAAGAAATGTGCCCTGAAAAAGTCTTATCATCACCCTATTTTAAACTGTGCTCAAATGTTCTTGAGCCTCTGAAAGCAGGATACATGCACTTGACAACTGTGCATTGAATTGGCATGGAGTGACTGTCTCTTTATTCTTCCATGTGTCTCAGCAATGGGTAGATAAAAATAAGGTTTAGTCACTATGTCAGAGTATTCTGACATTAGTTATTAATTCTGTAACCCAAGCCCACATTATCCACATGTCTCTTTACCCTTCAGAATCCATGATGAAAATGCACTGTCGTGTAAGGCAAATTCTCTTGCAGTCATATTCATATTATTCCACAGAGGCTAACAGCAGAGTTTTCCCATGGTAAGTTTTCTGTTAAATGGGTGTAACTAAGAATTCTTCCTAAACAGATTACACTTGTTCTGCAACTTGTAGCTAGGCAAAGGCTTCAGTTCAAAAATAGCAATTTTTTCAATTTATTTTGAAAACATTGTTTCACTGTACACTCATATCCATCTAGGATAATTTATTACTGCCCACAGCAATTTCTGTTAAAGGAGAAAGAGATCTTCATAGAAGTGAACAGTGATGAACCATAAGTACTGCAGTATGATGGCAGAGTCAGTTCTTAAGGAATGATTGTGTCTCTGAGCCACAATGACTGTTACTAAGTGCTTCTATTTGTGTCATTTTTATTTATACTCTGTGATGGTTTCTCCTTAGGGATGCAAGTTACACATATTGTGATGGAGGTAACCATGGCTATGACAACGAATTTAAAAGTATGGAGGTAGGATGATTTCTATTCAAGTCTTGCACTTTCTTATATACAAAATCATGATGTGCCAGGTAACTCACCAGAATACAGAATAATGATAGTTTTTGCAGTGTACTTTTTCTTTTCTGTCAACAAGATGTGTAAACTGTTAACACATACTAGGTCCAAATATTTGTATTGCCTTTCATCAATGTGTGCAAGGCCTGTTTCTTTGGGGTCCTGTAGTAAAACCAGTCTGGGCTTACCTTACCTGCTTGGAGACCGGTAGACTACTGTAAACCAAGTCTACCATGTTTAGCTACAGGACACTTAATTCTTTTGTTTTGTCATTCTTCCACTGAGGCAATGACCAAAAAATCTCCATAGGCTCTGGCAGTTCATCTGAGCATCTGAAAGCCTGTATGCTCAAATCAGTTAAATCTCATTGTCTCTGCTTCTCTTACCAGAGTTAATCGTATCACCAGAACAAAAAAATAATTAGCATAGCCTGTATGTTAGTATAGCCTGTGTTGCTGTTTCATCTCATTTTCACTTCTGGTTACAGTGAAAGTATTTTGAGGTCTTGAGCTTTTGGTTTTTCATGTACTTTCTGTGATGTGAACCTTTAACTAAGATCAAGCATGCCACTCTTAAGTCCCATGCCTAAGAATCAGATTCTTCTAGATCTTTACAACAATGTTAAAGCCAAATGTCAGTGATCAGAAATATGGTGAATGTTTGTATGGAAAGAAAGGTAAATTCTGGTTACCATGAAACCTTTATAATGGATAAGCTTACTGAGGTGCCACAACCAAGGCTTTTTTTTTTTTTTTAGTAAAGGAGCAAAATGTCATCTTTCTATAATAAATTAAAAATTCCTTTTCCATTATGGACACATAATATTATTTTAGAACAGATCATTGTCCTGTTTAGTCATGTTTCCTGTATCTCCTGGCAGGCAGCTCAGGAGGCTCCTAAAGCAGTAGAAACTCCTGTGAGACTGTACATAGTTATCAGTGTTCTGCAACAAGGCTTGCAGGCTCCAGCAAGGGCTGTCCAGCACTGTACCATTGGTGGCACTGATACAGGTCTCTGCTGAGCTTGGAATGGGCCTCTGCAGTTCCCTGCTCCTCTCTTTAGCCATGGACATAGACTCTTAAGTGACCCAAAGACTTCAGAGCGCAGCAGGTAGTAAAAAAACACCCCAAAACCAAGTAAGATTCATGATACAGTTTAAAATATCATGCTAAATGAATTCTTGTTTTGCAATTTTCTTCAAATTATGTGCAATGGTAGAAATTTGCCTTCCTTACCAGAACAATCATGTATGTTTAACTGTTGTGACTGTAAAAATACTATATTTTGCCATTGTCTCAGTTTTCATAAAGTGCAACTGAATTGGTTTTGGATTTGGATTTCTGAAGATAACCCATTTTTTTATTATTGCTATTACATTCTAGGCTATATTCTTAGCATATGGCCCAAGCTTTAAAGAGAAAACAGAAGTGGATGCTTTTGAAAACATTGAGGTTTACAACCTTATGTGTGGTGAGTAGAAACAATCCAGTACTTTAATGATAAACTACTAGTGTTTTCAAATACCAGTGTTGTAAGAGCTAAAAGAAGCATAGCTAAAAATTGAGAGAATTCATTCAAAAACAAAACACTGAAGCCATGCTCTTAGGCCTTCTTTACAGTGCTAAGAGATTAACTGCCAGAAATTGTTCTGCTTTGAAGGTTTTTTCTGATTGCAGAAGAATTCCATTAAAGAATCAGGGGGAACCACACCTGCCACATGGGTTTGCTCTCAAACTGATGCCTGTGGAATTGTGGATAAGAATCTTGTAGAGAGCAACTGCTCTTGCTCATAACTTAGGATGGACCATTGCAGTCCCAGCAGCGAGCAATTAGGAAGCATGTGCCTCAGAAAATACGGATTAAAGCATCACACAAAAGTGCAATAGGCTACTACAATGTTTCGCAATGTGATGCACTTGCAATAACATTTATAGTCTGCATTAGACCATCTAATCTTATGAATGTTATGACAGTGTATAAAACTGTATCAGCAGTACTCAAATCTATAATGACTAAATCTTGATGCAGTGGAAGATAGCAAAGAACCTTCAGACCTAGAAATTTGCAAGTTGGTGGGAGTAGTTACCATAATACTTTAAATAATGGAATAAGCTATTTCTTCTACATTTAAAATGACTAGGAAATGAGTAGAATTGGAAAGAGAATGACTTTTTAAAATACCATTTTAGTCTTAAAATATGTTTACAAATTTCAAATGTTTCAACAGATTTGTTGCAGATAGTACCAGCACAAAACAATGGAACACATGGCAGCTTGAATCACCTCTTAAAGAAACCTTTTTACAATCCTTCACATCCAAGGGAAGTCTCATCTCCCTATTCATGTCCAGTTTCCAATCTGGCTCCTGCAGATGACCTGGGATGCAATTGCACACAAGTAAATAGGGGTTTCTGGCATCTTTTAATCATCTCTGTCAAGTGTGTTCTGCTTGCTTTGTTTTTTTCTAAGCAGTGGACTCATTTTGAGCAATTCTCTTTTATTTTACAGATCTCAAATGCGTCACAAGAAGTACTGCTAAACAAGAGGTTAAATCTCACCGCAGAAGAAAGTAAGTAGCAAAAAATGAAGAGGGCAGCAGTATTTTTAAATCTGCACCTGGTTTATACTTTATATCACTGGTTCCAGTGGGAATTTTTGCAACGTTAATTACAATTGAAAGTGAAGTAGGAAAATCAGGTCAGGAGCACAATTTTGTTTTTTTTATTTTTCCATTGCATTTCTTTAAAAAATGCTAAGGAGCTCTGTTAAAGCCTCATGTATGTATAAGAATAGGATTTGAGTCCCATTAAAATTTTGGAAAACACCATACGGATTTCAATGGTCTTGGAGAAAATCTGAGCACTGTCAGGCTATGTGCCATAACTCTTGTTCCTTACCCTGCACGCATTACTTTGCCTTTCTCTGATCAAAAATTCTCATAGATACTTCTTTCTGCTTTTTTTTAATGGTGTTTCTGGAAATTTTGGGAAACACTGTAATGCCTCCTAGTCAAATAAGATGTAAATTTCACCTCCACTTGGTAAGATAAGTTCAAAATATTTACATTGGTATGAAATTTCAAAGAAACAAGAATTTGCTAAGCTGATATATTGACTTTTGTACATTAAACATAATATGAAAACTATTTTCTACATTTTTTATTCTACTTATAAGCCTAAAGAACCACATGACCAGGTTTACTGTTGGATCTACTTGTATTTTCTGAAGTTTAATTGACAATTTTTCTTAACCCTTTGTGCCATCCCAAATGTTATAGAAGAATAAATTGATAATTATTATTTAACTTTTAGTTAACAAGGCAAGCTCATCTCATTTGCCATATGGGAGACCCAAAGTTCTTCAGAAGGAAAATGTCTACTGCCTCCTTTCCCATCGTCAGTATGTGAGTGGATACAGCTATGATATCTGGATGCCGCTGTGGACTGCCTACACTGTGGATAAGCCTGTAGGTTATCAAATATCAAATATCTACTATCTATCAAATATCTACTCTTAAATATGGGATCTAATGGATTAAAAATGTGGAATTCATCAGGAACCCTGTTTAAGGGCTGGTGGATGTCATGTGACTAAGGCTTTTGTGTCTGAAAAAGTGTCTTTGATATCATTTAAATTTCAGCTATCTTAAAATATAGTTTGGGAAAGTGGCAATTACCATTTGTTAGGGACACAAAAGAGATAGGAGAATAGAGCTGCTGGTTCTATTAAGCCTGTTCTGTAAAAGGGATATGCTGTCAAGACAATGGTCCCCTTGCCTGTCAGTTCCTGTGGAAAAGCAGGGTGTGATTTTCCAAATCAGAATTTCAAGCTTTCCTATGAGTACCATGATATTTTTCCTATTAAATATCCTTTGTGCAACTCTACAAGACAGTTTGCACTAATGCTTATTTCTGTATGTTGTCTGCTCTCTGTTACATGATATCACTTCTGAAAAGTGTAATTATAGTTGAATGAACCTCTGAGTGTTCAAGGGTATGTGGCTCTGGAATAAATTGTTTGAGTTTTCAGGGTCATTAAATGAATGGACATTCATGGGCTTACTTGCCCTTATAATTTGACCCTTTTTCTAAGTTGCCTTGTGGAAACTGTTTCTATGTTGATTCTTCAGTCTGAAGAGGACTGTTATTGATGTCTATGTGATTTCTTATTTATCAGTACGAATATGAGGAAATTATTGTAATTGCTGCTAAAATGTTAGTATTTCAGAAAGTTTCACTCCATATTTTCTACTGATTCTTCACTGTCTGGTTGAAGGATCAGGAATTCAATCCTAAGAAGGGTAAAAGTCATTTAAGCAAATGTCCATTTCAAAAGGACTCTTTATACTTCATATTTGAAGATCTGCCCTTAAACCTTTCTATGAAAGTGCATTACACAAATGAAAGCTAGTTAATTGTGGGCATATTTTTTGTCTGATTTTGCTTTTAAAAGATTAAAAAGTCCCATCAGAGCTGCAGTCTTCTTAATATTGAGCTTAAAAAAAGCTCAAAAACCCAAATAAATTTTCAGACATTTTCCTTTGTTAAAAAACAAATTCTCAGTTAGCAAAGAATCATAGAATCATAGAATGGTAAGGGGTTGGAATAGACCTTAAAGATCATCTAGTCCCAACCCAGCCCTGCCATGGGCAGGGACACCTCCCACTAGACCAGATTGCTCAAGGCCTTATCAGACCTGTCTTTGAACACTGCCAGGGCTGGGGCATCCACAACTTCCCTGGGCAAGCTGTTCCAGCATCTCACAACTCTCACATGAAAAAAATTCTTCCTAGTATCTAACCTGAATTTCCCCTCTTTTGATTTGTACCCATTACTCCTTGTCTTATCAGTACAGTTCTCGGCAAAGAGTCCCTCTCTGGCTTTCCTGTAGGTCAACTTCAGGCACGGGAAGTGTATAAAGAAAGTTCCTGCTCAACTTAATGTCTGACTTAAGAGAAATACATATTTTGCAGGAGTTTCTAAGAGCAGTTCGTGCAACGTTGTGGGAAGCAGTGAATGCTTGGGACTGAAGTATTGGAGGATATAGGTCACAGCAGACTCTAATACAATGATGTATGTTTTCTATAGAAAGAATAGGAAAGAATAAATCCCATCTGTAATAGTGTGAGAGACACAACAGTGAAAGGCTCTGAGTGTAAGAGCTCACACACTGACTTACCTTGCACAGTAAGCTGAGATTATGATTTTTTATTACATGTGCTAATCGAGAGAAATAGGCTTTGTAAATTACAACACCTATGTGAGGACAGAGATAGAGCTAATGCCTTTGATTGTAAGATTTGGCAACAATACCTGGGAATGACAGAATTTGTATTGCACCCTGGGTTAATTATGTTTGGATGCAGCCTGTACAGTGCTTTACACAATTTGTAAGATGGGGTACATAAAGAAGTGCTTAAACAGTAAACTAGGTATGCAGGCTGGAGTTTTGCTGGTTTTGTGTGATTTGGAAGTTTTGAAACTGGATGAATACCATACGCTTGCTGATCTTAAATAAATGGCATCAGATAGTGTTTTGGTTGCTTAGTATTCTCAGGAATAAGGAAAATTTAAGATTGAAGGACATTTGTTTTCTTTCTTACTCATCTGCCAGGGAGGAAGGCACATTTTCTTGCAAAAAAACAAGAACTCCTGAAGGGGACTGAATTTGACATAAGACACCACAGCAGATGCTTGAATTCTGTCATGTAATGCAAATAACTCATACTTCTTGACATTAATTACAGGCTCATCAAAAAACAATAATCTGCATTAAAAAAGACAATTCATGATGGGATAGGCACAGCCATTTTTAACTGCTTTCTTCAGGAGACATTATGGTTCTTTGACCTGAAATAGGAGGAGCCAAATTGGTGATGAATGTGTTTTGTTTTTTTTCTTTGCCACATGATCTGTTCAGGAGTCAAAGGAAGACTTTTGTCGTCTTTTATGTTTCATTTCATATGGTATATATGTTTTCCATTAATGTACAACCTGACCATAATATGGCATCTACTTGAATTCTAATAAGTGACTAAATGAATTAAATCAAGGAGTGCAAAAAGGCATGAGAAGAACATTCCAGTTCTTTATTTTTGCTTGGTTTTAATTGATCAAAATAAACAATGTACAGAAAATCAGATTAGATGTTTAACTGCTGTTTATAAATGTATAAAGCAAAATACGTTCCATTCTTACCAAAATGAAAATAAGTTCCATGTAAATGAGGATGAGAAAAAAAAGTTAAACACGGAAAAGCATATTCAGATGATTTAATGTTATTGTAAAATTATGAAAAAGTGTGTATAAGAGGTTACAGGAAAAAAAGTGAAGGTTATAGAAAGAATTATACTCGTCAGAATCACTTCTGGCCAGATCTTAGCATGTTAACATGCTTTGGTGAAGTTAGTGAAGCCAGTAAAATGTACTAAATTTACTGTGTATTCTTTATCTGTAAATCTTAGCAGCACAGATTCTTACAGAAACTGCATCCTCAGATGCCAAGATGAGGTGATAGTGTAATTTTTATATACTAGCTGCTTTCCAGGAGGATGTGACATCAAGTTTGTGTTTCCAGAAATATGTAAAAGTGATGAATGAGTCAAATGTGTAATCTGTTTTTGCCTAAGGTATAGCCTTATTTTGCTGCTACAGTTTTACATGGCGCATAAGGATTTCCCTGAATTACCTAAAAACACAAGTAGAAGAAAAACACTACCCAGAAAACATTAGTGTCCAGTACTTGCATTGACCTGATTCACTATGAAAATAGGAGAAGATTCAATGAAGTCCATTCTAGAAAGTTAAAACCATACAAAGCATTGGCTTAGCCACAGCCGTGGGTGTAATACTTTTTTTCCTTTTCACAGGAAAACACATCTCCTCTTCCTCCCACCGTTTCAGACTGTCTGCGGCCTGATGTTAGAATCCCTGTTGCTTGGAGCCAAAATTGTTCCGACTACCCAGAAGGGCTGACCCTGACCCACAGTTTCCTCTATCCTCCCAGTGAGCATGGTTCTTTTTATAGAGAGACCTTAGAAAGTCTTAATCAGCTGGATGTGGGTTTATGTTTAAACATATACTCAAGCACCAAAACAAACTTCTTTGGATCAGCATGTTGGGCAGAAAAAGCTTTCCAGTGTTTGCAGACGGACCAAAAGCAGGGCAGCTGCTACTTGTATCTAAATATTTTCGGTTTAGAACATTTAAGAGTTTTTTTTAAAAGATGGAACAACTTGAATGTGATGAAGACTGGTTGGAATGATGTAAAGGACTGGAAGGAAAGGCTGTCCCTCTTCCTCTGCATAAATATTCATTTCCTATTTTCAAATTTGATAATTATTAGTTATTGAACAGATTGTACAAACAAATTTGGAGATATGTTTGCAGTAGGATCATGCGCTCATGCTCAAATGTAAAATGTAATTGAATTACATGTACCTACAACTCATAGTGACACATGAATCAATTTGTCTTTGTATAGTATTCCATTCATTTATATTTTTGTCTTTTTATATAGACTACAGTTCATCTGATCTTGAACAGTATGATGCCTTACTCACCAGCAATATTGTTCCCATGTATAAAGCTTTCAAAGGTAGGTTGCAAAATTGATTCATTATGATTAATTTTCTGTAATTATGGTTCTGGATTTGATAAAGCTATCACAGGAATTTAAAACATTAATGCATGGCCTGCTGTATATCCAGATGTTGTGAAAATATATTTAAAACTTCTTAAAAGTAGATGTTTGAAAAATTAAAACCACATTTATATGGGGGTTTTTTCTGTGTATAGTCCCATCTGATTTCTGCTTTTCTCTGCTTACCTGTTTGCTTTTGAATTTGCTCTTCATCTCCTCTGTGCTGTCCTAACATGAAATGCTAGCCATGAAACTCTCATAAAAATTTCCCTTGGGAAAATTCAAGGTGAATGAAAATGGTATTTTTTCTTTTTGCAAAATCATAAGAGAAGACCTCAATGATATTAATTTTGCAATACTCTTTCTATAATAGATCTTTTTATTATGCAAGTGTGGTAAGCTAAATTAACTCTTCCCATCCAGCCCGACTCACATTTGTTTGCAATCACAGAGGAGAAATTTTCTCTAACTGCTTGTGATTCTGTTTTACTGTTGGGCCTAGGCTCATTTTCTTAGAAAATGGATAAAAAGAGGAATTATGTAAGGAAAAAGGTGGAAAAAACCCAATTATGTAACTATCTTTCTAATACATTCAGACCTCATTTATTCATTCACTCATGTAAAAAAATAGATATCCAGAAGACCTCAGTGTCTTTAATCTTCCAAGTAAATCAAAGACTGTGAAAGATCCAATTTTTCAAGGAAAACTACAAGAAGTTACCGTAGACCATAAACAACAGGTAAATCAATAGGAGATGCCCTCAATGCCCCAAACCCATCAGGTTTTTTTGCCATGCCAGTTGTAAATATTGGAATAGTCTCACTAGCTTGTATCCGAATTGTATTTTCTGGAATGACATCTGTGAAATAAGCCATATTGTCTAGTGATGTTTGATATGAGTTCAGTACAGTGAAACTAACTCTCAGGTGGTGAATATTCCTCTCACAAAACCATTAGGTCAGTTCCTACTATTTGGCACACTGCAGGTACAGGCAGATCAGCCAGAAATTAATGACCTCTCAGCTGTAGGTTTGTAGCTTCAGCTTTAGATTGAATCATTATACACTCCAGTAGTGGAATTTGCTTTGCAGGACTATAGTAGCATTTACCATGCCTCTTTCAATGGCAGGTGAGAGTATGTCCCTTCTGATGAAATCCAAATTTTGTGTAAAAAAGAGCTGATTTTATGGGCAGTTTAGTTCTGAACTTTTTATTATTAATCTACAGGGAAAACACACACTATTTTTCTTCAGTGGTGAAATTACTTGAAATTTATATTAATTTTGCTTTTATTTTCTTTTTATGGCAGACATATGGGACTATTTCCATAATGTGCTTCTTCAGAAGTATGCTAGAGAAAGGAATGGGGTAAATGTTATAAGTGGACCAGTGTTCGATTACAATTATGATGGCCATTTTGACAGCCCTGATGAAATTAAGCAGTAAGTACATGGAAAAGTCAGAAGTCAAACTCTATGTGATTTCCTCTGTGTTTCCACAAAAATTATTATTTGAAAAGACCAAGAAACAAGTATCATGGATAATGGAGTATTCTATTTGTAATCCTACATCCACTATTACTTATACAACAGGAAATGCTCTTGCAAACAGATACAGTACCATAGAAGTTGAAGTCCAAGTAAAAAAGCTGTGCAGTAACATGTGTATCTCTATATGCATGCACAGTGATTAGTGATTACTAGTGATTAGTTTCCCAAGATTATGCCTAGATTTTAGATTATGGGCCTCTGCAACAGAAATGCTGAGAAAATAGATGACATTTAAACCTGCGAAGACATGCTTAAGCATAATTTTCTCACTTGCTTGTTGGGCTCACTCACTCACTCACTCACTCACTCACTCACTCACTTCCTATTGTCTCAAATGGATGTATTTTACCAAAGGTCAGATTTGTGTGTTTGCCTTCACTGAATAGTGTAACTGGGAATGCAAATGTAACATTCCTGAGAGGTACCTTTGCATAGCTATGGCTTACACAGCTCACTTCAACATCTGACATGTTCGAGGTACACATAAAAGATAAAGACTAATTATTTATGTCAGTGAATAAGGACAGAAGGAAATAAAACCAGAATTAGAACAACAGCTTAGATTAGGTAAAATGCCTTGGGGGAGAGTAAGAGCATTTATGGAGTAGAAAGGTGCTGGGAAATCTGCACAGTTGAATCTGCCACTGGAGATGTTTTATTCAGGCTAGACTTGACCACATCTGTTAAAAATGGTTTGAGAATGGGAAAATCAGCCTGCCACGTAGTAGAAGGGTGGAAGGGAGGGGAGACTACAACTTCCTTCCAAGCAGAATGCTGAAATACCCAGTTGACCACATAATGCTGCCTCTAGTTTAGAATAATCATGTTTTAGTCAGCATGGTTAGGCAGTCATACAGAGCAGTATAATAATTTCAGTGATGGTGTTTTATTCAATACTGAACAAAAAAGCTTGGGAAACATTCAGCTCCTTATCAATTTATACACGAGAGTGACCATGTTTGCAGAATAGTCAGAAAAGGGCAGCAAAGACATTTTCAGTTGAGTATCCTAAACTGGTTTCTAGAGCACACAGCCCCAAGTCATCACCATTCTGGCATTTCTCAATGGCAAGGAGTCAGAAGGTAATTTTCTCATCTCTCTCCTCCAATTCTCATCACTGAAATTCTTAGTATGATGAAGGGCAAATATGATGCTCTATCCTGACTCTTCCAGATGTAGGGATCTCTGGCTTTGGCAAAATAGAGTATTGACCATGTTAAGCAGTCCTGTTTCAGTGGGACTGCTTGTAGCACACAGAGTAATCCATGCATATTTGGCTGTTTGTGAAATAAATGGTGAGGCTGTCTATCCCATCAAGTATTTTTTTCAATTATAAAAGAAATTTAAGTCATATAGTATTGAAAGATATATGCTGAGATAAATTCTATAAATTTCTAATTGCATCAGTGGTTTTAATACTTGATATCTCAATAAATGGCTGAATTAATGTTTTGTAGGTATGTAAACAATACAAAAATCCCTGTCCCAACCCATTACTATGTGGTTCTGACAAGCTGCAAGAATACATCCTATACTCCACTGAACTGTTCAGGGTCCTTGGATGCTTTGTCTTTTATCATTCCTCATCGACCTGACAACACTGAAAGCTGTGCTGTAAGTATAGTTCTGCATTCCTGTGTACCAATGAACTTTGTGAACAGATTCTCATTGGAATCTAGTCATCCAGAGAATCTTTGTGAGTCTGTTAAATTAACTCATTCCCCATGAGCTGAGAATGAGCTGAGAGTTAAAGCAATCACCGGAAGATCAAGGAGCTCCAGGAGAGGTAGCTGGAAACTAATGAGCTGATAGGAAGCAAGGAAGAAGAAAGGAAGGTTTGATAAAAGGACTGGGAAATGCTGTCACCTGAGAAGGGCTGAGAACAGCAGCACAGGCAACAGGGAGATGGGATATCTTTATGGAAGACTGCAGGATAAATTTACTCCAGAAGTATCAGAGGACTTTGAGTGTTATTCCCTTCAGTTGCTAGAAAATTCCTTCAATCATTTATTCCACCTCTATGAGAAATTACACAGCAGACATTTGGATCGATGGTCCTGCAGTTAAAATTCATACTTGAGTTAAATAAAATCTCTGTTTACCAGTAACAGAGTAAATCTTATGCCTTGTAGCAAACAAAATAAACTATCTGAGTCTAATATGTATTGTTGAGGCAGCTGAGTGTCTATTCCACAAACTCTGGGTTGCAGAAGGCTCCTTAACTCAGTGTCTATATTGTACAAGTACAGCTGCACAGACTTGAACTGGCCCTCACAGATGGTTTTTATTTATAATTTTGAGCTCATAACTCCAGACAGTGCAAGTTTGCCCTACTTGGCAACAACTTCTGTGTCTCCCCGTTTGTAGTGTGGACAATCCACAACTTCCCAGTGAGATCTTTTTAGTAGTTGAGGGTTGACTAATAATTAATGAATTAGGCTTTATACTTTAGAAATTGACTGTCATTTCTAAAATTTAGCAATAAGCCCCAAATATCTTCACACTTTATATTCATCATGTTCTTGCAGTAATATACATTTAACAGATCATTTGCATCAGAAGCAGATACTGTTAATGAAAAAGCAAATTACCATCTGTTTGCAAAAAGCCCTTGTAGTAAAGGAAGAGAAAATAATATTTTTGCTTGATTAGCGGTTACATTTTCATTGTTTTCCCCATCTAACCAGCAACTATTGTTGCTGTCCAGCAATGAAGACTGAGCTCCTGTAAGGACTTTTTTTGGGTTGTCAGGTGCCTGTTGCTTGACTGACCTGAGCAGTGCAGTTAATTTGTACTGTAACTAAAACTGTCCTTACGTGTGTGTTTGAAACGTGACTCATGTATTCTGTAGTTAAAAGTCACACTTGCTATTTCAGCATAATTTTTCTTCTCTGTCACTTTGGAAGTGGAGAGGTGAGTAGAAGAGACATCTATTTGATTCTGTTTAAATGACATCCCTAAAAGCAAGGCTGTAAAGATGCCTAGGAAAGCCTGAAAGAAGTTTAACCAACTGGAGGCCCTTAGTCTGTCAAACCAGGTGAAACACTGGTAACTTCCTAACACTGCCACAGAGCAACAGGCAGCCTTTTATGTGTTTGAACATTGTTCTTGTTTGTTTTGACAGGAAAATAAGACACTTTCTGAATGGGTTGAAGAAAGAGTTCAGGCTCATTCTGCACGTGTTCGGGATGTGGAGTTGCTAACTGGGCTTGACTTTTACCAAGAAAGAAATGAACCCATCTCCGAGATCTTACGGCTAAAGACATTTTTGCCAATATTTGAGACTGAAAGCAACTAATTATCTTTGAAAAAAGTGTCACTGCTTGGAAGAAAGAAAATTTAAATGATTTCAGTTTTTCCCTTGCTAAAGTATTTTTCAAATTTGTGTTTTTCAGTCAAGTGTTTTGTGCCAATAAAATTTGAATAATAGCTATGCATAAAATTATCTAAAGTGAATTAAATCGTCGTTGCTGAGCCAGGCTTTCAAAATACAGAATATATATTTATTATGCAAAAACTAATATATGATATTACTATAAAAATACATGACATATGATATATTATATATAGTAGTAGTAGTGATTAAATAAAAATGCAAAAGGACATATTTTATAGTGCATACACACCAGAATTATACATTTTATATAAAATACTTCTACAATGGAGTTGAAAAATGAAACAGTTTGAGAGGAGTGTGTGTGTTTTTTCCCCTGTGTTTATCAGAAAGGATATGGTTCTCTAACACTAGCATGTCCTGAAATGTTCTGAATTTCTCTTTCTTGCCTATTAATTCCATGAAAACATATTGAGACTCACAAAAGGTTTATATGTAGTGCAAGTGATCATCACCTGTGTTTTCCACTTGGGTTAATTCATTCTGCCAGTAACAAGTGAAGTGATGTTAGAGTAAATGAGCCATATTCCGTACCCTTCAGAAATCTTAAAACAATCTGAACATGAAGAGGTAAAAGAAATGCTCTACACAAAAGAATTTTATCTTGTATTTATTTTTACAATTTTTACAATTTACTTGTATTTGCAATGGTTTCCTAATGCCTGGCAACAGCAAAATTTGATTTATAGGCTCAGTGGGCATTTTAAAGAAACATGTCAAAGTGTGTTTCAATCTATAAAGCTAACTGTGGACTGAAGGAGGTATGTCTGTTTAAGGAAGGAAGCTTTAAACTTCCAGCCTTTTCTGCACAAAATTCCAAACCCACCACAAGACATTTTTTCTCCCCCCAAGTCTTAGATGATCAGTGTATGCCCAGGCACCAGACAGAGTTTAGCTATACTGATCTTAAAATCACTATGTGGGACCAAGCTGAATGTAAAGATTTTTATCTCAGTTAAACCATTACACCATCGTGGAATTGTAGTTCACCACTTTACAATGTTGTGGCATCTAAGTCCGCCCACCTAAAGCAAATTTCTGCTAAACTGCCCCAGTTAAGAACACAACTGGTTTTTCACTGCATGGTAAATCATATCCTAGCTCTAGTAAAAAAAAATCTACACTCTTACTCTGGAAGAGTGGGACAAAAGAACAGTGACTGAATATGTAAAATGGATTGGGTTTCTTTTACTCTGAAATGCTGAGAAATTCAAAAGTTAAAGTAATAACAAATAGACAATAAGACAAAATAAACACACTGTATTTAATTTAAAAACATAATCCTCCTTTGTTAACCGCTCTCCTTTGTCCTGAGATCTAAGAATGTTGTTTCTGAATATTTCAATCTTCTGTTTTCTAGGGGATGTGAGTATAGCTTTCCCAAATTGGTAAGCCCTTTGTTTCCGTATTTTTCAGCCAGTTTTGAAACTCCCGAAGCTGAAGTGGAATAGGCACAAAGTAATCTGCTGACTGTAAAAGCAGATGTTGCCAAGTCTCAGCTCTCAGAGCCACCTTACATGTGAGAATTAAAAATGTAAATTCCATAAAATGTGATTTTCCATAGACCATTATTGAAGCTGAGAAACTGCGTGCTCCTGTAGACATCAGAAGTCTGAACTCTGGAGGACCTTGCTGTTTCCCTCTCTTATGCTTGGGTCCTTTTAAGTTTTGGAGGATTAGAACCAAATCTCTAAGCAGATATAGAAATTTGGCGCTACCTATATCTAGTCTTTTCTCTGTAGCAAGGCAGAGTAATAATGAAAGAAAGTAGGCAAGGGAAACAGCCTATCATGCTCCAGAAAAGGCAGACCAAGGAAAAGCTTAACTGATGTTTTTTTAGTAAGTGCTGCTATTTCCTAAACACCACACCCTGGCTCTGTGAGACTGTCTATAAAACAAACCTTTTTTGTTCACTTAATATTTATTACAGAGACCGCTGGCTTTTTGTCAGTACCCCCCTGAAGTACCTTCAAAGCTGAGTGCAGACACTGAAGTGGCACAGAATACCCTTTACCTTGGACATGGTCCCTTAAGGGAAATAGTGTCAATGGATATATATAGAAAGGGTTGTTTTTAAAATTACCTCCTGTACTGGTCCTGCAATGTTTGTACATAGGATGGTGGTATTTTTCATATACAACATGTGCAATTGTGTTTGTAAGTACAGATTTTTTTCTATCCTCACTGTGCCATTTCTGTGCAGTGGGGGAGTTACTACCTCTGGGTGAAAAGCTGTCAATAGAGAGGCAGGCAAATCTGTCATGCCTCTGGACCCAAAATCTTGAGAAAAGTGGAGGCTCAGGAGTGTCCTCTTAGAGCAGCACTTGCCTGTCCCATCACAATTTCCCTGGGGAGGGAGAAGTGAAGACTACTGGAGTGACTTTCCTTACCATAGTCTAAAAGTGGCAGGAAATACAAATCCTTCCCAGACCCTGAAGCATGAACCAAAGGACAGGAGTGTTCTCTGAAGGATGAAAAGTGCTGGGTGGAATTCAACTTAGTATTAGCCAGGGTCAGGACTTGGGACAGCTGTGGGTTTGACGTCAACCAGACTTAAAGCAGGAGAAGTGCCAAGGACACCAATTGCTTATGAATATACATTAAGGAGACTTGGCAGCTGATGTGTCCCACAAACCAACCTGCTCACTGTCCAGGAAGCTCAGCCACAGCCTGCTTTGCCTGTAATGCTTGGGAGTTGAGAGAAGAGTGAGTGCTTCCTAAGACTGGCTGCAGAGAAGTGCATTTCTCCAGGTCGTATCCTATGTGATAGAAACATGGCTGGGAGGAAGTGTACTTCGGCTTTCCAGAGGCTTTCCAAGGAAAGACAAAATTGCTGAGCTTTCTAGCTTGCCTCTTATCAGTGAATCAGATTGTTGCCTAACAGATGGAACAACTCCCTAAAGGGATGTGTGGTTTTGCACGAGACGAAGGACCGTACAGAGTGGTGTTACAAGCCAAGAGGCAGGGCAGCCTCATCTGGGCAGCTGGGGGGCACAGTCTTTCCTTCCTACCAAAGAAGAGGCTCAACTAATCTGACATTTGGCAGTAAGGATTCCATTTCTCTGCCTGGTCATACCTCAACAACAGATCCCAGAATCACAGTTACAGTGACAGCAGGAGATGATTTAGAAACCACTCTCTCAGGAAGGCCATGGCTGGACAAGAGAATTTTGACCACTTTGTGATTTCAGTGGGATCAGCAGTTCACAAACAGATTTTCCAACCATACTAAATCCAGCTGTGCTTACAAAGCACACAGAAAAGGCAACTGAGTTAAAAATGTTGCATGACTGTCTGTGGTGCCATAGCTGAAATAAAAATGAGGTCTACATCTGGGTCCACATTTTGATGGGGGCATGAGCCAAAGTTAAGTTCTGTAAATTCCTTAAATCAAACCCCCCAGTTTTTCTTCCCCTCATTCTGTCCTTTCAGTTACCTGTGTTCTTCTAAACCAGCTCCAGGAAGGATATCCACAGTAATTCAGGAGGATCTCTGAATGCCTACAAGGTCTAGTTATAGGGCAAGTTGGGGGCAAAACCTGAAGAGACCTGTATGTAACTTGAAGGTTAGTCTAGATGCATTTTACAGATCACTGCAAACATAGTGGATCTTAACAAACCAAAGCTTCTTTCTTATGTTTAAGTTGAATCTCCTGTATTTCAGTTTGTGTCCATTGCCTCTTGTCATGTCACTGGGTACCCCTGAGAATAGCCAGCCTCTATCCTCTTTGCACTCTCCCTTGTACTCTTCATACACCTTGATAAAACCCACCCTGGGTCTTCTCTTCTCCAGGATGGCCAGTTCCAGCTCTTTCCCCCAGGGACTCCCAGTCTCTTTTCTTGTAGAAAAGATAAGCCAGTACTTTAATTACTGTGGTAGCCCTTCAGTGGACTTTCTCTAGTAAGTCTGCACTGAGCTCCTGTACTGAGGAGCACAGAACTGAACCCAGAACTTCAGGTGTGGCACCACCAGTGATGAGTAGAGGTGAAGGATCATTTCTCTTGACCTGCAACATGCCTCCCAATACAGCCCAGAGTATCACTGGCCTTCCTTGCCCCAAGGGTACATTGCTGGCTTGTGTTCAACTTAGTGCCTGAGGATCCCCATGTCCTTTTCTGCTGGGCTGCTTTCCATCTGGATGGCCCCCAGCATATGCTGGTGCCTGGAGCTGGGTACTCAGACTCAGAGCTCTGCACTTCCCCTTGCTGAACTTCATGAGGTTCCTGTCAGCACGTTTCTCCAGCCTGTTGAGGTGTCTCTGAATGCAGCATGACCCTCTGGTGTTACCAGTCACTCCCCCCAGTTTGGTGTCATCAGCAAACTTGCTGAGGGCACACTCTGACCCATCTGATATGTTGGACACTTCTGGAGGCATTATAGGCCTCTAGTGACTACTCAGCAATGGGAACGCCTCAAGGGTCCAAGGCTAAGATCTGTGCTTTTTCAGGAATGCTTTTTGAAGACAGTGGATTTTATATATTGCTCTGATTTTTTTCTTAGTGGCAGAATGCCAGCCTGTTATTCTTTAGGCAGAATAAAAGTTTTCTTGTATTCCTGCAGTTCAGATATGTCAGACTTTTTTGTATGAGCAGATTAACACCCATCAGCACAGATGAAAGCTGTGTCAGTCAACTGTAAACATAAAAAACTCAATTTGATCAACCAAAAAAAAACTTCTAATAACATCTATGGAAACTAACAATCTTTCTGTCCTCCTCTTATTATCACATACAGGTCATACCACAGAATTCTCTCTCGAATCTCAGGAGTAACCAGCTCTCCCAGGGAAAAAGGAGGATTTATGGAGAATTGCTGAGAAAAAGCATTTTGGAAAAGAAAGCTCTGTTTGCTTTTCAGGCAAGCTAGTGAATGTAATTTCCATAGATTCAGCTGTGCTGGTTTGGACTTTTTTCCTCATTCTTGTTTATTGTCAGGGGAAAAGCTGACGGAATTGTGTCTAGCTACCAAAACTACATCTGTGAATACCATTTCTATCGTCTCTAGAACATCTGAAATATATTGCCAAGAATGCAAAACATGATTCAGAAATGATACTAAGTTTTAATTTCTCATGATGAATTTTTCCTTCATTTTAGGGAAAAGGATGCCTTTTCTGCATCTGGGAACACACTTTCATGAAGTAGCATATTCCAAAGAGGTTAGTTTGCAGTCCTCCTTTACACTCTTCCCCAAGGGGCATCGTCTGCATCTTCTCATGTAACTAGTTTATATTCTTTTTAACTTTGTTCAGATTACAGATGCTGGATATCTCCCTAGCACCGTTAAGCAGTCTTCACTTGCAAAGAGGAAGAAGGTCAAAAAACAAACCACTGTCTGAATGCAGAAAAAAACAGAGTATTGAAATTTTTTGTTCCTTGGTGTTTTTAAAAGCTTAACTGCAGACCCATGGGAAAGGTGAATTCAAGCTGTTGCTTACTCTAATTCTTTCCACAGAATGAGAGATCTTGCCTCACTTCCTTTACTCAGTTATGAGTTAGATTGCATTTTATGTGGTATGCAATTCAGTCTTATGAGTAGTACAAAGTTTTGGAAGCAGTTTGGCTGCATAGGCTAAGGAAACACATATGATATGAGCTCGTATTTGCTTCAGTAAATTTTAATTTTGTTACAGCAAATTTTAATTTGTGAACATCTCCAAGAATTTTCAGGTGCTGTTTGGTGTATCAAACTTGCTTTTGGTGGTTTGGCAGTTGTTTTGCTTTTGGTGGAAATAATTCCCTGTAATCTTGATTCCTAAAGGTAGTGTCAGACAGAGTGACAACAAACAGGATGCTGTCTGGTGGGAAAGGAGATGGCAGGGAGGCATGTTTCTAAAAGGACTGGTAATGTTTCCTTAGGAAAATGTGGGCTGTGGAGGACACAAGGACTGGTCAGTGACTTCTCCTTGTAGTTGACCTACAATATTGGGTAGAAAGAAACCGCCGAAGTTCCTGTTTTTCTGTGTAGCGTGTTACTGGCTGTGTCTGCTGTCTAACATCTTTCCCATGGTTCCTGCTCATCATTTCTCTTACTCCAATGTGTGTTTTTGTCTATTCCCAGCCCCAGTCATGTTTCTCCCCATCATCTGTGTCTCAGTGTGATCTTTGCCTTCTCCAGCTGTTGCCACTTGCAAGGAAAGAAGTCTCAACTCCTTTCTCCAGCTTGGCCCTTAGCTTATGGCTCCACTTCTTCCTTTGCCAACCATGCTTCCAAAACCATTAATTTGGAATAAAGTCAGTATGTGAACTAGCTTCATGCTCAGTCTTTGGGACTGTGATCACTGCTACCCATGCTTTCTCAGACCAGAAATCATATTGCTTCTGTAACTTGGGATTTTCAGAAAGTTTAGTGTAGAGGTGATGAATTTAGTTATTGAAATCACATAGCTTCTGACAAAGGAATGGAATGAGCTATGGGAAGCCCAGAAAAAAGCATTTTTCCATTACAAAAAAATTTAACATTTTATGATAACATGAATGGCATCATAACTGTTCTCTGAGGTACAGATTTAATTTAATGTACTTGTGTAAAGACCCTTAGATAGAAAATTTCTGTAGGTCTGAATACCTGTGTTTGAGAACTTTTAAGTAAGCACCATTGCATGTGAAATGCTGCAAAACCATATGGGTTACAGAAGTTTATATAGTTTTTCTTTTAATGTATTCCTCACAAGGAAAATGCTTACGAGAAATAATCCAGCAGAAAGGTTATCAGTGGTACTGCCAACTGTTCTATTATTAAAAGCTACCAAGTATTACCAAAAAAAGTGCATAAAAGAAATGTGAAAGCTTTATATAGAAATAAAAATACAATAAAATATTTTTGTATCTCACATAATAAGCACTCTATATTCCAAAATGCAGGGAGAAATTGCTACCTGCTGTTAGTGCAGTTATGGAAAGTTCCCTCTTTCCCAGTTATGAATAACCTAACACAACCTTCAGCACAGTGCTGCAATATTGCTAGACAAATTTGCTGATTGATTGCTGTAAAAAATGGCACCTTTTGAAACACAATTGATACATGACATAAAGTCAAAAGAAAATCTGAATAACAGGAACTTTATGAAACCCACAGTAAGAGAGATTATACTTCTTCATAGGAATTGATTTTCTATTTCCTATTACATGTTTCTCTACTGTGATTAATGCAGAATAACTGCACTGCAAAATAGCACTGAACAAAGTTTGTTCTGGCTGAAGCTTCTGCTTTATGAATCACTGAATCCACAGTCTACTTCTTGTCCAACCAAGCTGCACAGCTATTCTGGACAGCTATAGCATGGGATAATGACATATGGGACATGACACATCAGTGTCTTGTTTATGCTCAAGGTTTTTCCTGTGTGACACCTTGGTTTGTTTACTGAGGTTTGAGGTTAAACTGAAGAAAACTGTGATTTCCTCCTGGTCTCTGATAATCCATTTGCTTTTTAACTGCTCAGTGTCCTTTGTGAACTACTGTCAACTTCTCATTGCTTTGAATGCAAATGAGGTGTTCCAGGTGTATGTATGGCCACAGGGGCTTGGCTGCACTGAGGAACTGTGGTGATAGCCTAGTGGGCAAGTAGAGGAGAGGAAATAAAGAATGGCATAATTTCTTCTTCAGATATTAATTCTGAATGGTTTCACATATATCTACTTATGGGTTTGGCCAGCTCAGACCAGCGGACACAAAGATTTTGTGTAGACCTGGAATGATAATCAGTGGCAGTGAAATTTCCAATAAAGTGGTTTTAGTCATCCTGAAGCCTTTACAGAGTGCACACAGGGCTTCAGAAGACTGTTATATAACAGTAAACTTGCTTCAAAGTTAAAAAGGGTGTGGCTGCCACTGGTAACACCTCCTATCCTGGATTGCCAGTAGTCAGAAGCTAAACAGCTTGACAAATAGTGATTCAGATGGCCTTCAAAGGTGGTTCTTGGAGGTAGAAAAGAGTTGACCTCATGTAAGGCTGGCAAATGCACATTGATGATAAATTTCTGTTGGATTTTAGTACAAAAAAGGGGCTCCAAAATATAAGGGAGCATTGTAATTCCAGTTAGGCGTGAGGTGATTTCTTTTTGAAGCAAAAGCAAAGGAAGGCTCTGATATCATATGGAAAATTAAATCCCTATATGATTACCTACTTTAATCACTTCACAAACAATGAGAGATTTTAAAATATTTTCTTCTTTAGCAGAGCAAACCCAGAACCTGAGTGGAGATAAACCACTCTTTCTAGCTGTATTCCTTGGAGCAATAGTAGTAATGAACAGCAGAGAAAGAAAATGAAGAGTCATTTATAGTATAGAAAAATCTTAGCACCAAGTAATTATAACGACACATAAATTTGCCAGCAGTAGATTCCAACTGGAAATCAGGAGACAGATTGTCACCAGTAAGCTTCTGGACCAGCTATTCTACGACAATTGCAAGGGATGAACAGAAATACTTTAAAGTAAAGAGCTTGGTCAACCTCTGAATCATCCTGAATTACACAGTTACCCATGAGAGCAGGCAACTGCCTCAATGACTCAGCTGGGTCTGTGTTCTTTGCTTCCGTGAATAACGATTAAGTGAAAGAAAAAAAGGAGCATTTTAACTTCAGAAAGGTAATGCAAGACCTGTTTGATTGAGACGGCGATTAAAGATGTTTAACAGAGATTAACATCTCAAGTCCTTGTCAACCAGTAACTTGAGAAACTTGCCTGGGTTTTTGCAATTTAAATAAAAGATATCTGTGCCGCCAGGATTTGTATGAGCCCTGCTGGCGCTGCCATTTCATCAGTCCTAGCTCATGCTCTGCTTTGCTTGCTTGTGAATCATATTCCTGAACATGTGGATAGGAAAACCATATTTCCTACTTGCTTTACTTCCAGCTGTGTTTGTGAGGTTGGGAAGAATGACAAGAGATGTCATGCTGAGCTGGAAAATGTCTGTACAAAGTGCTTTTGACTAGCTAGGGGGGAAAGGGCATGGATAGAGTTGGTCAGAAAAAGCTTAATAAAACTTATTTGGGTTTTGGTGGTTTTTTGGTGTTGGATTTTTTTTTTTTTTGGATGAATTTGTCAGATCCATGAAATTAAATAATAATTTTGTACAGTCTGAATTTGCTTTCAGTGGTATCCCAATACAGCCTTGTCAGCCAAACAATTTTCAGAACAAGGTTAGATGCCAATGCATCATCACCATGACTTTTCCTTTCAGGCTTCTCCTGAGCTGACAAACAACCTGAACTCAGTGAATCCTGGCTGACAGCCATATTGCTGCATGGCCTGCTGAGGTGACAAAATCCAGAGCTGGAGCAGCTTGTAGGCATGAACTTGATGCCAGATTTTGTACAACTTGAGTGAGTGTCTCAGTAACCAGTCTGCTATGTGTTTTGTTGTTTTTCTGTCTGATGGATCTCCAAACCTGAAAGATGGCTCTGACCTGGTGCAGAATGTGAGAGGTTTTGAAGTCCTAAAAATTCCCTGAGGGCAGGAAATTTTTTCCAGCACAGCATTTCTGCCATGACTCTCCTCTTCAGCACATCCAAAACTCACGCTGTTGTCCTTGCTTGCTTTGCCAAAATCCTATTCCAACTCCTCATAAGAAAAAGATACATGAATTTTTGTTGGAACATATACAGAGACTGGGGCAAGGCAGCCTGGCTAAAAGGAGAGCAAGCACATGATGGAGGATGTGGCCTGCTCAGAAACTTTCATGTCAGAGAAGCTGCCTTGCAGGTCATTTCTATTTATATCTACTGAGAGCAGTCAGAAGACAGAGAAGAACTGCAAGAGCCCAAAGGCAATTAAATGTATTAAATTTCCTAGATGCAAGATATGATGACTGAGTGACTGTAAAGTGACCATCATAATAGCTGGGTCCCTACATCTTTTGTTATTTTGTATGCAGCATGCAGCAGTTGATCATTATTCATCAGTATCATTATTTTATTAGTGACAGAAAACTATTTAACTCTTACCCTAAAACGCTGGACAGTGAAAAGGCCTGCCTGTTTTATCATTTGCAGACTTCCAGAGTAGTAGAAAAAAATATTCTACCTTTCTGATCACCTTTTATTTATCTAGGGGGTACACAATGCATAAGATAAACGCCAATTGCTGATATATAACTTCAGAAAAAAGATCAGCGGGAAATTTTTTTATATGCTTGAGCTGATGCATGAGGTAAACTGATAGGCTGGGACTTTGGATTTTTATACCATAAAGGGGAAGAATGAGCAAATTTACTGCCTTGTTACTCTAAATTCTTTTCATGTAAACTGTGCAAGTATTCAGTATTTATGTAGGTTCATAGGGTACAATCAATGCTTCCTTATCTCTGTTCTTCATATAAAACTTGAAAAAAGATTGATGTGTGGCATATACTTTGAGGTTTTAAGCTGGCATACGGAAAGAAGTATTGTAATATCTTCCTTGCATCCTCAAAACTCATTCCATTAATATCTATCTTCCAATAATTAGTGGAGACTTTGAAAAATAAAAATGCTTGCTAACATGTAGGCTTTTGTAAACAAAGTACAGGTTGGATGGAGTACAAGGGCAATAGCACTGCTGGGACTGCCCATCAGTGTTTGGGATTCATTCCACCTTATTACCCAGTGCCAGCTGATTAGTTCTTTTTTGGAACTGGTAGTTGGGGTAAGATACCGGGTCACAGTAGGAGCCCCAGATGTTGGTCCTGGATGAGTCAGCCTCCTTATCAGGTTGGTCTTCCTGATTGATCTCAGGTTGTTGAGTTGGATTTCCTCCTGAGAGACACAGAAAGTGAGGGGCTTGGGGCTCCTGTACATTGTGCTAGTAAAGAGGCCTGTTACAAAAGCTGGAGGAAATGTCTCTCTGAGGTATCAGGCAAAGAAACTATGACTTCTTGTCTACATGGAGAAATAATCTGTGTTGTTTCTGTGGAAAAGTTAATCTGCATTTACTGACTCCTTTTAGACACTCCCATTGCTCTCTAAGAATGCCAGGAAGAACATGGAGCTATGCCCACAGTTTTCTTGTTTCATAATTCTTTGTACATGATCTGAAGGCCCATGGGGCATAGTGGATTGCTAAATCAGAAGAATATGAGCAATGACTTCTGACTCTCAATTAAAGCACATCGTTACTTCATCTTGAGGAATTGATTGCCCTATCCCTCTTCTCCATGGAAAGCAATGAAAAATATACTCTTGACCTCTTTCTAAATAGGCTAGATTAAAACCAGATTTTGAATTTCAAAATATAAATTCTCATCTAGCTCTTTGTTTAGCAGTTCTAACTGTGCGTCACAGGCCTTCACTATGAGCCAACCTGCTGTCAGTGAAAGCTACAGTGATTATCAACACTAAACATTTCTAACAGTGTAACTAACAGAGAAGTGCCTTAGCACAAATGCTGTGCCATGTTCAAAATGCCAGCAGTCACTGCTGTTCGTGTTCTTCCTCTGCAATTTACCCTGCAGCTCAGAAGATAAGAGTAACTTTCAGGGTAACTAATCTCAACAACCCCATGGTTAGTTAACACCCTGAAAGAGTTACAGACAGATACTTTCCGAAGACAAGCAATTCTTCAGAAACAAACTGATTTACCAACAACTTGTGAACTGTGTTTTTTAACATATTTAGTATGTAGAGCTCTTGCAACTTTCCGTGAAAAATGAACCCCAGACAAAAATAAACATAAACTAAAACCACACCATGTTTCTTTCTGGGGTGAGGATAAAATGACTTTTAGACACTACTAACATCCTAGTTGAGTCAATTCAAATTGTCAAATTTGAAAGTCAAATACATAGTTTGGTTTGGTTGAACGTATTAGTTTTTAAATGATGACAGTCTAAAGAAATCCTACAAAAGCTGATGAAAAAATTGGGGATTTTTTTCTTCATACTTCTTAAAACAACATGAAGAGAGCACTTATTTAAAAAATTAGCTTTTAAGCTTTGCTCTGGAGGAGTTGTTTGTCAGGTAAATTTCATACATCTGCCTTTTGAGATATTTTCCTTTTTTCCAGCTTCAAAGTCCTAGCAGGAAGAGCTCATATGAGAAGGTAACACTCTGTCTGCATTACCTACAGTGCATATCCTACAGCAAATGATGCTTAGCCAAGATTTGCTCTCTCATAAGTGATGGACTACTGAGAAACTGGGGACAAACAAGTTTCACCAAGGAAAGCAAATATGGAAAGAGCAAACCTGTCTCGGACATCTCAAGATAATCTGGCTGTGGCATGTCCACGTAGGGGAATCATTGATTTAGTTTAATGTAGACATTTGAAAAAAAAGTTTGTTAACACACTTGACATAAATGAGTTGGGAGCTTTATAAAGGATACTTAACTCTAGTCCTCAGAAGACTAATTTGCAAATTAAGCTGAAACAAAGAGTGGATTGAGTAGTGAATGGGCTAAGAGCCTGCTGCTTGAAATAGCCTGTGCTGTCTTCAGGTCAGCAGAGGAGCGGCTGCTGTGTTTATTAAACACCCGGTTTTTGTTATCCTGCTTCCTGAATAGATGGAGGAGTAATGCCTTCCACTTCTCTTATGGGCTACAGGAAGGTGTGAAAGGAGAATAGTAGAGACTGGAATGTTATGTTTTTAGTATTCCTTTATACTAATTGTGGAGTCAGTATTGACCATATGTCCCTTTAGGACTGGTTTAGCACATGTTTCCTAGATGGGAACTGTCAGCCTCACCTGTAGTTTTCAGTTCTCTTTGTCCACCAGCAATATTGTGACTCTTAAAAACATATTCAAATTCTGCTCTGAAAGTAGAGCAATGGGTTGAGTTGCAATGGCAAGAAGAATATGGGCAATGACTTCTTACTCTCAGTTAAAGCACGTTGTTACTTCATCTTAAGGAGTTGGCTACCCTACCCCTTGTGATCTTCTGGGCTGCTGAAGATCATGTCTGGGGTATGTTGCACAGACCTTGTATCAAAGCTGGAAGAATGCACTACCTGGTATTCTCCACAGTCGGAAATAGCTGTACTTCCCGACACCTAGGTCCAGTGAATCTCTAGACAGTCTTTTAATGATGCCTGGGTCAGGCATAAAAAGCCCAGGCCATAAAGTAGCAGGGATTCAGCAGTAGGCACCCTGCTAGAGACATCATGGAGATTCTCCAAAAGTATTTATTCAAGCATGCATTTTTTCCATTTCTTGATGGGCTTCTTGCCTGGGACATGTCCCAGAAAATGATTTCATTTTATGACTCTGGAGCAGCTTTGCCAGAAGCAATTGTTCATGTTCTTATATGTTTATAAATATTTCTAAATATCTGATTTCATAAATGCAGAGGGGGCAGATAATGGAGCCCAAAAGAATAATACTAAAATATTCTCCCAGAGTTTCCCTGGATATTTTTTTGCCATGAGATCCCAAGAGGAAGCAGCACAGGTTAGCTGGGTGACAAAGGAGAGCTGAAGACTCCATGTTTGAGGGAGTACTGGTGAGATCAGGTGCTGGTTACACCCACTCACACTGTTTGGAGTTGGGAGCGTGAACATTTCCTATCACAAGACCATGTTCAGCTGCTTGGTGCATTCTTCTGCATGTGCATCAAGTCAGAAGAAGCACAGAAGCAGAATGGGTGAGCAAGAGATGTGTGCCAGCGAGCAGCTCGGGCATAGGCTGACTTGGAAGTGCAAGGAGAAGTGTTTATTTCTGACAGCTAACAACATGTAAGACTCGAATGTTAGATAATTCCATTGGAAAAGTTGGTCTCCCCGAGAAAACATTATTCTAGTCAGCTTTCTTAGAGATTATTAGCTTTAAAATTCATGGTTTATTTAAAATTTATGTAAAGATGTTACTCTTAAAAAGTGTTTAAGCTTTCAAAAGTGTTTGCGCAGAGAACTCTCAGGATTGCAAAACCATCTGTCCAGTGAAGGCTGTGATGGTCAAATCTTCAGAAACATGGAGTGCTTACTGGTAAATACCACAACTATTCAAGTTACTTGGAAGCTTTATGGACGTCCCTTTTATGGAGAGGAAATTTGATCCAAACAACAAAATGTTTTCATTAGGTGTTTTGTTCTACTGAATTGGATCATCTGCTAAACTTGCAATGCTTGCACACAGGACACTAAAATTCAGATGGATGAGAATTAGCATCTACACCACTAAAAAACAAAGCTAAAACTTCCCTCTTTCTTTCCGTCCAGGTACTCCCTTCCGTCCTTCCCTTCCTCCCTCCCCTTCGAGATAAATTTGAGTTTTATCTCTTGAGTTTTCCAGCTGGCATTAACATTATACTTGTCAAGTATAACATTAATGTTAATAATGTTAATATTAATGTTGACAGTGTTAAATTCTCATCTTATACCTTCATTTTTATTTTTTTAAGAACATATGGTTTTTCTCTTATTATCCCTACATGTAGTATTTTAATTTTGTGTTTTGAGTAATATAATATTTTAAAATACCAGGTGTTTCCTTAAATGTGCAACAAGTTCCTGGATCATTTGTGGTTTGCTGAAACACCGGAAGAAGCAACTTGCATTGTGAAAATCACAAACTTTTTTTTCCATGCTAATTCAGTGCAGCCTGACTTAAAGCATAATTCCAGGTATTTTTTAGCAGTAAAGATTTCTTCCAGAATCTTGTTTTGATGATATTTTAGTATCTTCAAAAGAAATAGGTTTTGTTCCAGCAGTGAAATAAAAACTTGGCATTCCATGCACTTGTTTCCAGTAAGAAGGTAGTGAATGCCAATGCTTGTAAGCTGTTGAAAAGGACACATGCAGCAACTGAATGGTAAAGCTACTATACAGGACATGGAACTTCCTCAAATTACATCAACCGACATATTTTATATGGTGACAACAGGATACTAAAATTTAAGGAGGTGTTTCTTCACCAAAAGTTAGAATCCAAAATTTTGTACTACAGCATGGGGTAGATTGTAAAAACATGTATGTCTTCAAAAAGTGGTTAGACATGATAAAAAATTATCCTAAACAGTATTTAGCAGGAGACTTTCCCTCTGGCTCAAAAATCTTCTCAGCTGCAGGTCTTTGACCTCTGTTTATCCTAATTTAATAGAGCAGTTGTTGTACTTCCAGGGGTGAAATAAAAGTGGATTTCAAAACTGTTTATATGATTTAGAATATAAATTCTTATGCAGATGCCGGATGCCCATTGATAAGTTCCTTATGCTTTTTTTTCAAATCTCTGCTCCCAACTGACCATGTATTTTAAAAGTTTTTTTTCTTCCCATCCTGGTTTGTGTTGAATCTTGTTCACTTCAAGATGTCAAAAATCAATGAGAGGTAAGGTGATACCTAGTTTAAATCTTAAGAAAATATTTAACTTGTGAAAGAGCAATTTATCTTCTTTAAATCACCCTCTAGCTGCAGTGAATGTTACAGTACCTACACTATTGCTTTGCTCTGGACTCCTCCCAGGAGGACTGAATTAACCCTCCAGATCTTCAAGAAACCACTTGGGTATTTACTCTAATACTGTATTCCCCATCCCCCCCTTTTTTCTTTTGGTGAACAACCTACAACTTTTTCCACTCTAGGTAGCAAGGTGTTCTTCTGCTTGATTGTGCAGACCACTTAGATATGGTTGGCAAATTAGGTATTGAAATTGTGTTTGCTAGAGAGATTATGCTGGGAAGAGCATAATGAACATCTGCTTGGGCAGCATTAAAGTATTCAAACATCCTATAGTCTGCTTCCCAAGAAATACTGCCAATATGTTGTCATCACATCAGGATTTTATAGTTTAATTGAGTATAGGCATTTTTTCTAAAATCAAAATTTTATATAGCTTAGAGAGACAGGAAATCACTGTCAAGCAATTATTTCCTATTGCTAAAGGACTTTTCATATTTTTCTTCTACTGTTGCCAGCAATCTAACAACTGTTGTGTTAGCAGTTATTAAATTTCCAACAATATATGCCAAACTAAGACTGAAAGGAGGAACAATTATGCAATTTTTCAATTATACAGGAGATATTAGGTTATCAGTTTATCATCCCCAGATTTTTTTTTTTTTGGAGACCAGCAAAACAACCAAAAATGGGTAATTATTTGCAAAAAAAAAAAAATTCTTTCAGTATTTATTGAAAGGAGCATGTTGGGGAGTAAAATTAACAAATTCTGAAGCAAGTAGTTATAAAGGACTAATTAATTTTTCCTGACAGAGGCATCTTGATGCTAAGCTCAGAACCTGAGACTTGCAAAGTGTGTCTTGAAACTCTACCTTGCCCTCGTGACTTGGATCTGTGCTGGGTTATATATCGTCTCTTGATGCAAACCTGAAAAACACAGTTCAGTCCACACGGTTTGATATGCCCATAAATGCCATAGGATTTCTGACTTCATCTTAGGCATTACTCCCAGACATAATAAAACAGTTTTGAGATACACCTCCAGTTTCATTTGTTCCTTTTATTAAAGACTTGCATTTTTGTAAAGTTTTAGACACATTTTGAATGCTAAATAAAACTACCCATAAAGACATTACAGAAACTCCCACAACTGCCAATTTTTCAATGATTTCTAGACTAGTTTACAATGCAACTCTCATGCAACAATATTGGAGAAGTCCTTATAGCAGGAGCTGAGAAACAGCATCAATTAGCTCCTGTAAGGCAGAGTCCAGTGTTACACTGAGCAGCAGTGGTCTTTAATGAGCAGCTTCAGGCTTTCCTGGGGCTCCTGGTTTTTCACGGCTACAGGAATTTTGCTGTTGGTTAGAGGCAATGCAACAGGAAATACTTGCCACAACCACCAACCTCTGGTTTCTATTGCAATGTAAGGGTGAAGCCTCAGCCAGCCTGGAGCTGCTTATCACTGGCAACCTCACAAGATGATGCTCCTCTGCCTGCAAACTCAGTCTGTCCCCCTGCTGTGAGAGCAGCAAGGGCCTCCCAACTCCGGTTGGAGCAAGTGGATTGTCCAATCATGCAACATGGTGCAATTTACAACCCCTGTCACTAACCACAGCTCCTAAGTGGGCCACAGCCACCTTACACAATGGGCCAGATGAGAGTTCTTAGTGTTTCCTCAGGTCTTTCTAAAAACAGATGTTTGGTGGAGATTTTGTCGAGGTAAAAAAATGGTAGGAGAAAACATCACAGGCTGTGACATGCAGCAGCATGGAAAACTTCCTGTGTTTACCTTTTTCTCCTACTACATAATTTATATTTGTTTATCTTTGCTGCAGCCACTAACAGCTGAACAGCAAATTAAAATTGATAATCTCAATGACTCCCTTTACAGATAAGGCCAGAAAACATGAAGCTGGTGTTACTGCTGTTCTCCCTTGACATTTGGTGGGGCAGCTTGATTCAGTTACTGCTTGAGCTGGCAGCTGTGCTTGCTTCCTCAAAAGCTTCCTCGGTCTCTGTTGAAATGGCTGCAGCCAATTTTTGGAATTTGGATTTGCAACCTCAGTAATCTCTGCAATTAATTTGTTGCACAATGATGTCTTTTGTCACAGATTTGTTAAAATGGTATTGACTGCTATTTAACAACCTCACCCCAAAGCGATCAAGCATATGTGGATTTTTGAAGGTTTAATATTGGGAGTGTTTTGTCTCTTTCCCCAGTATTCAATAGATTTATTTAGATACATCTGATATATTCAGCATCAAAACTTGGTCCTTTTTGGTTTTCCAGACTCTCTTGTCTATAGCACTTTGACTGACCCTGTCAGTCAGCTCAAATGAGCTTACTTCTCACTGTTAGGTTAATTATTTTCCATGCTGGTTAATTATTTTCCATGCCTAAACTGAAGTACCTTAACTATTTGTATTGTCACAGAAAGAAATGATAAAATTTAGGCTGTTTCATGAATATTTGTACACCGAAGAGTAAGTGTTAATGAATAGTTAATGAATGAACAACTCAGAAGTTAGCTCCAGCTGCAGAATATCCTTTCTTTCTGTGGAAAAAAAAGATACCTTTTTGTCTGCAATGTAGTTATACATAATTTTCATTGAATCATCAGTATACAATATGTGCTATTCAAATTTTTGAGTGGGTGACACTTAGGACAAGAAAGATTCGTTTGACTTATATTTAAAATAAAGAAAAAAAATCTTTCTACATAAAAAACCAAGGAAATGAAAATTGAAATTTTATTTGTAATAAACCTTGTAAACTCTTAATTAATCTTTTTTTTGTTTGTTTGTTTGGAGAGAGAAAGCATTTACTTTTTTGCTAGTGTGACTGGAAATGGAAAAAGAAAAGATTTGAACTTAGAAATGTGATTGCAATATCTTTTCATTTTTATGGAAAAAAAAGAAAAGTGAGCGGCTTACTGCCACTTGTGCTAAATATTAAAGTCACATTCACTGAAAAAAACCCCCCGAAACCAAAACAATTTGACTATGTCAGTTTTTTTGAGAGTTTTAAAATGATTGAGCAATCAGTATTCAGTTTGCAATTTTTAACAGTTCACATGTCAAAATCCTTGAATGCGTAGTAAGTCGACAGCTGTTGGAAATGCCACATTAATGGAATAAAGGAGATTTTTAATGTAGGCTTAGTTCTCACGGTTTCTGTTGCTTTTCTCTTTCCTCTGCGACAAAGTGAAACGTTCGTGTAGAAATTCTCAGGAGTGCACCGATGGAACCTCATTAGATGACAAGAGGCACGTGGAGGCAGCCCTGCAGTGACCCTCAGCATGCTGTGAGCTGCAGCAGTGCCACAGACCAGCGGTAATGTACACGCAGCACCTCTGCAATTATTTTTAATGGGAAGTTGTACTGACAGCTTGTTCTTGCAACTCAACTGAAATAGAAAGCAGAGCAACAACATTTCAACAGGGATCAAGATCACCTTCAAAGGAAATTTTCATTTCACTGTAGCTATTTTTCAGAAAATATGGATTTTTGTCAGAAACTATGTAAGTGCCACTCCTTTCTGAGTACATTGCCAGTTAAAAAAAATCTGATATAGACTCCTGCAGCCCCAGGAAATAAAACCCACCATCCCATTAGAACTGAAAGTCTAAGCCTAATGTCAACATACAAAACTGTATATAGTATAAAAATGAATTCTAGACAACGAGATACTTTTAGCAATTTTAAGCTTAGGCATACTTTGCAAGCCTTGATACTACTCAGCACTCACAGATCTATTAGAGAAAGGAGGAATGACCTATGCCTGGAGCCAGCCCTGCAGTCAGGACTGTACCTACACACGTGGGGTGAACTGCCCTTCCCCATGGACAGTCAGGGTGTGTACAAACAACTCTCTCTTGCCAAACAAGCAGGGCTGAATTTAGTAGGAATGAATGAGTGGGAAGTGACACCTTGGAGGCAGACAGTGCCAGTCCCAATAAAAGGCCCTGAAGGGCTCCAAACATGGATTTCACACCAACAATGCTGCCCTTCTGAGCAGGACCTAGCTTGGGGGCACTGAGCCCAAAGTAACAGAATCAGAGAATACGCTGTGTTGGAAGGGACCCACAAGGATTATCAAGTCCAACTCCTGACCCAGCACAGGACCATCCCCAAGAATCACACCATGCGCCTGAGGGCATTGTCCAAGTGCTTCTTGAACTCTCTCAGGCTTAGTGCTGTGACCACTTCCCTGGGGAGCCTGTTCCAGTGCCCAACCACCCTCTGGGTGAAGAGCCTTTTCCTAATATCCAACCTAAACCTCCCCTGACACAATTTCAGGCCATTTCCTTGAGTCCTGTCGCTGGTCACCACAGAGCGGAGATCAGTGTCTGCCCCTGCTCTTTCCCTCACGAGGAAGTTGTAAACTGGGATGAAGTCGCCCCTCAGTCCCCTCTTCTCCAGGTTGAACAGCCCAAATCACCCCAAAGGAGACTCAGTGTCCCTTGGGCGGACGATGAAGCCGCCAGCTGAGCTGCGCCCCCGGTGTGCAGGCACTCGGTTGGCCTGATGCCCCGCGTGGGGGGTTTCCGTGGGCACCCCGCAGGCACTTATGGACG